>NC_136355.1:455352-1055352 GCF_964198595.1 Lampetra fluviatilis | reverse complement strand
GCTTCGGAACAGAGTATGCTTTTGGGTCCTTCTAACAAGGCTGTCGGGGGTCTTGATTTATCGGTGGCTCACACTTTGGTGCGGGCTGACAGGGATCCGTTTGTGATGGTTTTGAACGCGGGGTCGCGGCCAGCTGTCATTCCGCAGGGCACCGTGCTGGCTCACGCGGCGCGGGTCCCTGTGGATGATGGGTTGGTTGCGCAGGTGGGCTCGAGCCCCGCGCGGAACGTTGAGCCAAGGGAAGACCTTGAGTGGGTCCATTCGCTATGCGCCGCCTCGGACGATTTGTCGGCGGCGCAGTTGGGTGCGCTGCGCGAGTTGCTCATAGAATTCTCTGATGTGTTCAGTAAACATAAGTATGACATTGGGTGCACGGATTTGTTGCACCACCACATTGAAACGGGCGATGCGGCGCCGGTCAAGCTAAATCCCTTCCGACTGAGTCCCGTGGAGAAGGAACACGTTCAGTCGGCTGTTAACGAAATGCTAGAAGCCGATATTATTTCGCCCTCCTCTAGCCCGTGGGGAGCGCCTATTGTGCTGGTTAAGAAGCAGGACGGGTCCCTGCGATTCTGCGTTGATTTCCGTCGCCTGAATAAGATCTCTGTGGCTGACGCGTATCCGCTCCCCAGGGTGGATGAGTCCCTCGATGCATTGTCTGGTGCGCGATATTTTTCGACTCTTGATTTGTTATCGGGGTTTTGGCAGTTGCCGCTCGACGAAGAGTCGAAACCTAAGACAGCATTTCGGACTCCAGGGGGGCTGTTCCAGTTTAACCGGTTACCCATGGGACTTCACTCCTCTCCAGCGACGTTTCAGCGACTTATGGAGTTGGTTTTGTCGGGCTTACAGTGGGATACATGCTTGATTTATATGGACGATGTCATTGTTTTCAGTAAAACGTTTGAAGAACACCTCCAGCGATTGAGAGGGGTGTTCTTGCGAATGCGATCGGCTAAGCTGAAATTTAAACCGGCCAAATGTCACCTCCTTCGGAAGTCGGTTAGATACTTGGGTCACATTGTCGATTCTTCGGGGATCTCCACCGATCCCGCGAAGACGGATTGTGTCGGTTCGTGGCCGACACCTACGTCCGTTTCCGACGTGCGTAGTTTCATCGGGTTTGCTTCTTATTATCGGCGGTTCGTTGAGCACTTCGCCACTATTGCAAAACCCTTGCACGCTCTAACGGCGAAGGGAGTGAAGTTCAAATGGGGACCGGAGGAGGAGGCCGCGTTTCGCTCCCTCCGGGACGCCTTGGTGGGTGCCCCACCCTTATGTTATCCCGATTTTGCGAGGCCCTTTTTGCTGGACACGGATGCTAGCAACACGGGCATTGGGGGGGTGCTATCCCAAGTCGTTGGGGGTGTCGAAAGAGTTGTCGCCTACGGTAGTAGGGTGTTGTCTCCGGCGGAGCAGCGCTACTGCGTCACCCGTCGCGAGCTGCTTGCCATTGTCTTTTTTGTGCAGCAGTTTAGGCCATATCTCTATGGTCGTCACTTTACGGTCCGAACGGACCACGCGGCGCTACAGTATTCATTGAGGGTCGCCCAACCCTCGGGCCAGTTGTCGCGTTGGTTGGAAGTCCTCCAGGACTATCAGTTTACGACTACGTACTGTAAGGGGTTGCGACACACAAATGCCGATTGCTTGTCGCGGTTGTTGCCTTGTGATGAATGCGCGTGTTTGTCGGGATCGGCGCGCTGTAAACCGACGCTTGCGGGGGAGATGGGGGCACTGGCTGCGACAGCGGGCGCACCGATCGTGGATGATTCCACTGCCTCTCAGGGTCGGGACTCGCTGCTCTCGTTGTCGCTCAGCGAATGGGGCCGTCTCCAGATGGCGGACAGCTCGCTGCTAGCATTGCGCCGCAAGGTTGGGGGTCCCGAGGGGGACCAGGAGCGTACCGGCTCCTATGTACTTGAGCAGGGCATGTTATTGAGATGGGACAGTTTGTCCCGGCGGAACGCACTCGTGGTGCCTTCCGCTGTGAGGGGGAGGGTTGTCTTGGCGGCACACGAACGCCTCTTGCACTTGGGAGTTAACAAGACGCTTGCCCTGCTTCAGCGTGACTATTACTGGCCGGGAATGGGAAGTGATGTGGTAAATATTCTGAAGGGGTGCGTTGAGTGCGCCAGGCGTAAACCACCGCCCGTGGCAGCTAATCCACCGCTGCAATCTATTCAGGTCTCGCGTACCAACGAGCTCGTTGCACTCGATATTTTGGGGCCCTTCCCAGTCACGCCAAGAGGGGATAAATATTTGTTAGTGGGGGTCGAATACTTTACCCGATGGCCTATGGCGTGGCCTCTCGCTAACCAGTCGGCAGCGGCTGTGACGGACGCCTTCGTCCAGGGCTATGTCCTGGACAAGGGGGCTCCCGAACGCCTGCTGACCGACCAAGGTAAAAAATTTTCGAGTAAATTGTTGCAAGAGGTGTGCGATCTGTTGGGTACCAAGAAGGTGCGTACCTCCCCGTACCACCCGCAGACAGATGGGATGGTGGAGAGACTCCACAAAACTTTGACTTCCATGCTGTGCCAGCAGGTGTGCGAGGCACATGTAGATTGGGACCTGCAGGTCCCGGGAGTCCTTGCCGCGTATAGAATGGCCCCCCATGCAGCTACGGGGTTTTCCCCATTCTATTTGATGTACGGTCGGGAAGCTGACCCGCCAATGGAAACGCAACTTGGCCTGTCCGCTCCACGAACTAATTCTAAATTGGCAGAACATATTAAGTTTAATATTCACAAGCTGACAGAGGCGAGGGAGGCCGCACGGCTTAATTCGCGGGCTCGCCAAATTGCTAATGAACGGTTGCGGGCACGGAAGGTGTCCATGCACGAATGGAAACCAGGTGACAGGGCCTGGCTGCATTGCCCTCAGGCACCCTTGGCTACGTCGCCTAAATTGTTGAGACCGTGGAGGGGACCCGTGGAGGTCGTGCGCGTTGAACGGCCCCAGTGCGTTCAGATAAAGTGGGGAAAGCGCCGTTGGTACGTTCACCCCTCCCGACTGAAACCGTTCTCGCCTCCATATGCCCTCCCCTTGTGTCGTGATGGCCGGGCGTGTGACGTGACCGGCGACCCAGAGGGGGAAATGTCTCTGCCTGATCCACACGTATTTTCGCCTGATCTGCTCCCAGGTGTCTCGGAACTGACAGCTGCCGATCACCGGCGGCCGGATCTCCGCGGCGGGGCCGGCCCTTTCAGGCCCGTTCCGCGCCGTCTGGAGCAGCCGGAACCGCCGGACGGTCGTCAGTGTCCCGTCCCATACGACGGACCAGCCAGACGGACTCGCGCCAGGTCGTGCTACTTTGCGTGACCTGCCTCGTGAGGAGTCGGGGCAGTTGGAGCGCCTCGTCACTGCGTGTAGTCGCAGGGACGTGGGGCGCGTTCGTTTTTTGGAATTTGTTTGTATTGTGTTATTGTTGGCTTTTCGTGTTCATTGTCAATCTGTACATAGTTGTTGTTGTTGTTGTTATGTTACGGGGCACACTGGGGGGTTACAGGGTTTTTTTTGTTTGGTTGTCGTCTTATCGTTGCGGTTGGTTGTTGTTAGCAGCCGGGCCGGCTGCGAGCTATGTGGGAGGGGGTGATGTAGTGGTGATACGCGCTGGGTGTATACGTTGTGTGCCAGCGCGTATGTACGGGTGTGTGTGTGGTGACGCGCGCTGACGGGGAGGAGCAGGCGTCAGTGCGCGGGTGGGGGTAGTGCTGCTGATTGGCTGTGTGCCGGTGATGCGCTGAGAGGGAGTGATCGGGGGGCAGCGCGGTGTGATTGGTCGGGGAGTGGAAACACGTGCTGGGGGGAAAACGGATCGTAGAGATAGCGCGTGGTGATTGGGTAACTGAGGAGCGGTGCCGACGTTGAGGTCCGCATCCGCTCCGTCTCCCGGGAGGAAGAGATATATAAGGTGATGCACAGAGGAGTAGAGGGCAGAAGTGGAACCATCTAAGAATGAAGACGAAGGTGCAGAGATAGAGCCCGGAGAGGAGAGTAATGGAGAGTAGAGGAGAGTAAGGTATAAGTGTGTAGCCAGAGAGAGAGAAAGGTCTACACGAGCTGAGTAATGTATAGTGTGTAGCCAGAGAGAGAGAGAAAGGTCTACACGAGCTGAGCGATGTATAGTGTGTGGCCAGAGAGAGAGAAAGGTCTACACGAGCCGAGTATGCATACGGTGTAGCCAGAGAGAGAGAAAGGTCTACACGAGCCGAGTATGCATACGGTGTAGCCAGAGAGAGATGTAAAGTCTACACGAGACGAGTAAAGAGTGTAGCAGAGGCGTAAGGTCTACACGCGACGAGTGAAGAGTGTAGCAGAGGCGCAGAGTCTACACGAGACGAGAGAAGAGTGTAGCCGAGGCGCGGAGTCTACACGAGGCACAGAGAGTCAGCAGCACAGAATCTACGAGAGTCAAGAGAAGCGTAGGGCGGAGAGAAGAGGTCACGAGTTGTACCGTTGTATGGTAACCGCATTGTGAAGAAGAGAGGCCACGCGTTGTATCGTTACAAGTCAAGATTTAATAAAAGAAGTGTGTTCCCGTCAAGGAGTTTCCTGCCGTCATTTTCCAATACTTCATCTGCATACGCCCCCATCAAGAAAACGGCTCCTACCATCACAAAAACTGTCGCCATCTGGCCTGAGGGTGCCACCCAGCAGCTGCAGGACTGCTTTGATAGGACCAACTGGGGGGTCTTCGAACATCAGGACCTGGAGGTGTTCACATATAGTGTATTGTGCTACATTAAAAACTGCATAGACACTGTCACTGTGGACAAACGCGTTCGGGTCTACCCCAACCAGAAGCCCTGGATGACCCGGGAGGTCCAGCAACTGCTGAAGGAGAGGAACATCGCCTTCAACTCCGGAGACAAAGCTCTCTACAGCCCAGCCCGAGCTAACCTGAAGAGAGGCATCCGCGAGGCCAAAGCAGACTACAGGAGGAGGATTGAGGAATGCCTGGACAGTAACGACAGCAGGCAGGTGTGGCAGGGAGTCCAGCACCTCACCAACTACAGGGCCAACCTCGGAGCTGCTGATGGTGACACCGCTCTGGCAGAGGAGTTGAACCTCTTCTTTGCCCGCTTTGAGGTGACACCACAAGGGACAGCATCACCAAACCTCACGGTCTACAGCAGCTTAAACCTCACAGTAGAGGAGCATGAGGTGAGGCGCACGCTGCGGGCCGTCAACCCGAGGAAGGCTGCGGGACCTGATGGCGCCCCGGGACGTGTGCTGAGGGACTGTGCTGACGAGCTGGCTGTAGTCTTCACAAGGATTTTCAACCTGTCTCTGGAACAGTCCACTGTACCACCCTGCCTAAAGTCCTCCACCATAGTCCCCCTGCCCAAAAAAACCCACATTTCCAGCTACAACGACTACCGGCCAGTAGCACTCACGCCAGTGGTGATGAAGAGCTTTGAAAAACTGGTCCGGAGTCACATCATAGGAAGTTTTCCCAGAAACCTTGACCCCCACCAGTTTGCCTACAGAGCGAACCGATCCACGGAGGACACCGTGGCCACAGCACTACATGCTGCACTGTCACACCTGGAGCAGCAGGGGAGCTATGTGCGGATGCTCTTCGTGGATTACAGTTCTGCGTTCAACACCATCCTCCCACACAAACTGGTGGAAAAACTGGGCGACCTGGGGATTCCACATTCCACCTGCATGTGGATACATAGTTTCCTCTCGGGCCGCAGACAGAGGGTCAGAGTGGGCCGTCATACATCCACAGCCCTGAGCCTCAGTACCGGCTCCCCCCAGGGCTGTGTACTGAGCCCCCTGCTCTACTCCCTCTACACACATGACTGTGCCGCCGTCCACCATAGCAACACCATTGTGAAGTTTGCTGATGACACCACAGTGGTGGGGCTCATCTCTGGGGGGGATGAGTCTGCCTACAGGGACGAGGTGGAGCGGCTGACAGCATACTGCAGGGGCAACAACCTGCTCCTTAACACCGCAAAGACCAAGGAGCTCATAATAGACTACAGGAGAAAGAAAACGGACACTCCACCACTAATCATCAGCGGGGACTGTGTGGAGAGGGTGGCAGACTTCTGCTTCCTGGGAGTCCACATTAGGGAGGGCCTGACCTGGAGCGCCAACAGCACTGAGTTTCTGAAAAAGGCTCAGCAGAGACTTTACTTCCTGAGAATCCTCAGGAATAATAACATCACACAGAAACTGCTGGTGTCCTTCTACCGAGCCTCCATCGAGAGCATTCTTACATACTGCATCTGTGTATGGTACACCAGCTGCACAGTGGCTCAGAGGAAAGCGCTCCAGAGGGTCATCAACACAGCCCAAAAGATCGCCGGCTGCCATCTCCCCACACTGGAAGAACTACACAGTTCACGTTGCATCAAAAAAGCACAGATCATTCTAAAGGACTCTTCACACCCTGGACACTCACTGTTTGAGCTGTTGCCATCAGGCAGACGATTCAGATCAGTCAAAACAAGGACAAACAGATTCAAACAGAGCTTTTATCCTACAGCGATCACCACACTCAAGAATGCTAATTAATTATTAAGTAATAGTGTTTACAATTGAATGTGAAATAGAGATGTGCAATGACAAAATGTAACCTTATGTGGGTATGTGGGTATACTTGGGCTGTTTTTATATATAGTATAAATTGATTATCTTTCATTTAATTTTATTTTTATTTTCTTGTTTTATTTAATTTAAATTTATGAATGATGCGCTGACTGGTGAGCATTTTAAATTTCGTTGTACTGGTGACAATGACAATAAACGATCTATCTATCTATACACGGGCCATCCACTGGTTCCAAACCATGGGACGAGGTTGGTAATAATCGGAAGGTTTGCAAGAAAATAAGTGTCGCTGAAGCCCCCGTATCGACAATGACTCGAACTTGAACCCCTTGAACAAGCGCCATCACATCCAACGAACCCGGCGTGGCTCCCAAAACACGATGAGCCAACGCACCCCATACAGCATTTACTTGTGTATCATACGAAGGGGAATAAACCGTGTTGTGGAGTCGCGGATGGGTGAGGTGTAGGATACGGCCGTGTATTGCATGTGTCGCGACTCGCCTGATAATCCTGCGCTGGGTAGAATCCGCGATTGTAGGCTCCAGATGAACGCGGGAAGACGCCTCAATGTCTCCAGCAGTCCCGCGTGAAGTGTCCTTGACGCCCGCACTCGTAGCACCGCAGCGGACCGCCACGTCCGCCAGTATCCAAGCGGCGGTGTGGGCCCAACGGCGGATGTGCGGCCGCTGCCGTCAGCGACGTCGGCTCGCGCTCCGGTAGACCCCCATCCGCACCGACGCCCACCACCAGGGGCTGTGGTGGCACCGCCGATGGCTCGTCGCGAAGATCCAGGTTGACCTGGATGTTCCTGGCAAGCTGCAAGATGACCCGTCGTCGTCGTTGTCGCTGGGACGTGAGAGGACGACTCGTAGCTCCTTCGCCATCTGCAACAGTTTCTCCTGGGCCAAGGAATCAAGGGCAGCCTCGTCCATTGCCGGGTAAGCTGCTTGGCCAAGGGTCAATAGCGCACTGCGATATACGAGGGGAGATTCCCCCACTGCCCGTCGCCTCAACTGAAACTTGCGCTTGGCGACCGATCGCGGTTCGTAAATGTCCTGCATTACCGCGAATATCCCAGACAAGGACAAGCGAACCCTCCGAGGGAGGCCGTAGAACGTCGCCAGCGCATCGTCGTCCAGGGCCGTTGGCAGGGCCCCTAGCGCTTGAGCTTCCGTCCACCCGAGCGACTCATACGCTGCCCGAAATCGTCGTTTAAACGCCGTCCAGTCGCCGACTGTAACCTCGAAGCGTTCCACGTGCAGTCGGCATGGCGTGCTCGAAGGCAGCGATTCTGGCTCCTCCACAGCGTCCAGCTGTGCACCTGGCGCATCGGGAGATCCAGCCGCGCCGCCGACCCCCGCAGATGTAACGAGGTCATGCGGCCGCTGATCCAATCCCGTCGGCGCCTCCCGTATCGACTGCATGAACCGTTCAAAGTCTTGCGTGAGCGCCGCCATCCGGACCTCCCACGCTGCCATCGTAGCTCTCCATACGTGCGGCGGGCTCGGTTCCTCTTCGTCGTTCGGGTCGCCCTCGTCACGCGGCGGCGCCTCATCTATTGCGTCCCCCGGAGAAGCGGGAGCCTCCACTCCCGATGGAGGTATCACGTCCGTATCGCTGCTGTCGGCCGACGAGGCTGCTGGCAAGTTCTTCTTCGTAACTTTCTTTGACATGTCGGCGTAGTTCTTTAATCACTTCTGACGCCAGTTGTAGAACTCGTACTCCGGTTGTCTTTCTCGTTCCGTTTATTCGCACTTTAGAGTTCACACCTTCTCCTCATCACCGCTCCATGTCTCCTCGTTCGCTCAGTTACACTATCCGCCATCAACGACACTCTATGTCTCTCCGTTCGCTCTCCTGCTCTCCCAAGGTCCGTTACTCCGCTGCTACCCTGTTCTGTATTCCTCCGATGCACTGCTACCACTGCTACCGCACTCTGCGTTCTCTCTCTCCACTGCTACCGTACTCTGTCCTATCTCTATCCACTGTTACCGTACTCTATCCTATCTCTATCCACTGTTACCGTACTCTATCCTATCTCTATCCACTGTTATCGTACTCTATCCTATCTCTATCCACTGTTACCGTACTCTATCCTATCTCTATCCACTGTTACCGTACTCTATCCTATCTCTATCCACTACTACCGTTATCGTATCTTCTCTACTCACTGCTGCTCCGTCTCTCTCCCTGGCACCAACCGCTCCAGCTCCAATCCCAATCAAGACTCCCGTCTCTCCGTTACGCTATCCTCTTATCCCCACACCAATCAGTCCCAATCAATTATCTCACCCCCCCCCCCCCCCCGCTTCGTCACTCGCCCCCAGGCCCCCAGCCTCACGTGGCCTTGTTATTCCCGCCAGAGCGGCGCCGGTCATAAACTACTCACCCTCCTAACCAATCAACGGCCTGCATCCTCGGTTACCCCTAACACCTGTCGCCCATCTTAACGACGTCTCCCTCACGCCCGACAACAACAACCCCGTCCTCAAATACCCCCCACTGTACACTGCTCGCTTGCATAGCAACAGAACAACAGAACGCGTGGCGCGTCATATTTCAAGTCCTACATATGTATTGTGCTGAATCGGACTTGGACCTTGTGTTTGTTCAGGATTTTGGAGGTCTTTTTTGTGACCCCCGCAATGTAGGGTAAGTTTATGGTTTTGAAAGGCTCCACAAGAGGATCCTTCTTCATGGTTGGAGTGATGGCTTTGCGGATTGTGTAGTCGGAGTAACTATTAGCCTTGAGAGCTATGTGTACGTGCTTGAGTTCACAGGCAATGTATTCCTGGTCGGAGATGCATTGGGCTTCATGGTGTAGAGTCTTGATGAGGGAATTCTTCTGGGATGGATGGTGGTGGGAATCCAGTTTTAGGTAAGCATCCGTATGGGTAGCTTTCCTGTAGACAGAGTGGCTCATTGAACCATCAGGTCTCCTTTTAATTAGGACATCCAAAAAGGGTAGCTTGTCATCTTTTCCGACTTCCATGGTGAATCTGATGGCTGAGTGTATGGAATTGATGTGGTCGAGGAATTGGTCTAGAGCAAGCCGGCCATGTGGCCAGATGACAAAAGTGTCATCCACGTACCTCTTCCATAAGGTCGGGCGTAGAGAGGCAGAGAGCCCATTGGGGTGCTCTCTGTTTGTTTGTAAAAAGTTTAATTCCAGGTGAAGTATGTATTGCTTAAGCAGTGTCTCACCAGGGGGGGTACCTCAGTATTCAGTCCTTGATAAACCAAGTCTTCAATGATTGAGATGGTGTCAGGTACAGGAACTTTGGTGAATAAGGAAACCACATCAAAACTGACAAGCAGGTCGTCTGGGGACAGGGAAATACCCTTGATTGTCGATACCAGGTGGGTAGAGTTTAGTACCACAGAGGTGTTTTTTCCAGTGAAAGGCCGCAGGATTTCAGACAAAAAACGAACCAGTTTGTAGGTGGGGGAGTTGATAGTAACACAATTGGACGAAAGGGTGTATCTTCTTTATGAATTTTTGGTAAGCCATATAATCTTGGTGGCCTGACCACAAGTTTCAACGAGAACTGTTTGGTTTGATCAATTAATGTGGTTGAATCATAAATAATTTTGTTGGTTTTGATGACGAATAGTTCTTGAATTTTGTTGTGTAGCGTATACCCAGTTACTTAATGTTAATAGCTCAGCTTATTGGAGAGTATATTGAGCACATTGATTATATTGATGTAGTTTATATTTAGTTTTTTCACACAGGTGTATATGGTAGTAGGGTATTTGCAGTTGTTTAGAAACTCCTCCTTCTTTGTTGCCCACACAATGCACGATCTTGATACGCGGTGGTTTGGCTGCTGCAGCTTCTTACGATTAAAATTTCCCTCCCTTTATAACTGCTAATCCTACTTCCTCCCTTTATCACTGCTAATCCAACATAATACACTAGCATAATATGAATTTGAGACCCCCCCCCACCACCTACACAATCCACAAGGAGTGACTAATCCCATATCTGCATTTTCCATCAATATGCTTAATTCCGGTGTTGATATGTTAACTCCTTTGTCAAGGTGCTCTCCTCCCCCCGACCCAGCTAAGATATACGCTGCCAAGCTTGGCGGTGTTCATTGGGACACTGTCTTTCCGACAACTCTGTTTCTTCACCTGATGACGGCTGCTTGTTTTGTGGCTGAAACGTCGTGAGAATTTTTATTTTATTATGTTTTATTATTTTATCATTTCCCTTCTACGTGACTTTACCGAAAGGACCAAGAAGATGAATCCCTGCAGTCACGAAAGCTTTAAATCGAAATAATAAGTTGCCAAACATTACAATAATAATTTTGCGTGCAGATAACAACTCCGCTTCATTGTTTACTATTACGAAACAAATACGTTGGCAAATATTACATTCATAATGTTTGTGTGCAGATAACTCAGGTTCATTGTTTACTATTGAAGAGGAGTCGATAATGGTTTGAAGCACTTCTTTAATTCACCAATGCACAGCTACACTCTTTCCACAACCCACCTCGAACACCCGTCCCACAGCGCCCTTTAACGCATCTCCAATACACAATCCCATCTGTCACGCCTTGGTCCGGGTGACGTCGTGTTTGCGTGGTGCGTGTGCGTGGCTCGCAGATCCCCTACACTATTATCAAATACGTTGGCAAAGATTACAATAATAATGTTTGTGTGCAGAAAACGTATTTTTCATTACTAGATTGCTAAATATTCCCTTTTTTTGCTGTTTTTTTTACGCTGCGATGGTGTACTGCCAGTCTGTGCTGTGGACCGCTGCATGCTCATTAATTAACGTCAGTGCACTGGCACTCTATTATCTACACTACTAGTTTGCCTTTTGGCCATTATGAGTGTATGCCAGTCTATAATCTGGTGCCTGCTTCTTTACCACACTCAGTGTACTGCCAGCCTTTCATGTCGACTGTATCTTGCTTTTTCAGCTGCTGCCCGTATTTCCAGCTTTTAATGTCGACTGTAGCAATGCTTATGCCATTGAGTCGGCGACCTGCCAGTCTATAATCAAGACTGTAGCCTGCTTCTCAACTTACCTGTGCGTACTGCTGCTCTTTAATTTACACTTATTTCAGCTTATTTCTTCTATGCATTTCCATTGTTTCCATTGGTCACTTCACGCTATTTACTGATACGTACTGCTTCGAGGCTGATAGCTGTGCCATCATTGGGAATTGCTGTGCACGTCGATGTGTGTGTGTGTGTGGGTCCATGTGTGTGTGTGTAAGTCCATGTGTGTCTTACACACACAAGTCCATGTGTGTCTTAGTCGATATGTGTGTGTGTGTAAGTACATATGTGTTTGGGTCCGGCAAAACAACCCCCTACCTCCTCGTGGTGCCGGACGGGCAACTCTGTCGTGGACAGTGCTGTGGGGGGAGGGCCAATGCCCATTGGCCCTCTCCCCTCATGGCGTCTGTGACCACTACAGTGGCTAAACGGGGGCTCTGGACGGGTGCGAGGGGCTGGTAACCCCTCCACCTTCAATTCATTGCCACGAAACTACGAATTAAACAAAAATATGTAACTAAAAAGCTTGTGCCGGAGGCCCTGGGGGGACAGGTGTCAATGACGTCTCCCGGCCAAACCCCAATTGGCGGAGCCAGGAGATTGAATCTTCACCCTTGAAGCTCCTCCAGAAACAACGAAAAGCCACTACGGATGGCCACGTGGAATGTTCGAACGCTCACCGAGTAGGAGAGGCTGCCACTCCTTTGTCGGGAGCTGGACCGGTACCGCCTAGATCTCTGTGGCATTCAGGAGGTCCGGTGGACCGGGTCTGGCTCCTGCCACCATGAGGGGTGGACAGTCCTCTACTCGGGGCAGGAGACTGCCAAACAACAGGGTGTGGCTCTTCTTCTGAACAAAATAATTAAGGGGGCGTGGGAGTGTGGCGGTGAGGTGTGGGAAGCTTTAAGCCCCAGCCTACTTTGGGCTTGCCTTCCCATCAACCGGAGGCGAGGAGTGGTGGTCGTGGTTACTTATGCCCCCACCGAAAACGAACATCCGTGGAGGGATGCAGGCAAAGCCGATGAGTCGGATGCCTTCTATGATCTCCTGTCACAGGTGCTGGCTAAAGTGGTCACTCGGGACAGAGTCATCTTGTTGGGTGACTTCAATGCCCGAGTTGGTCATGATGCTGGCACCTGGTCTGGAGTGATTGGAAGGCATGGGCCAGACCAGCTCAATAACAACGGTAGGAGGCTGCTAGATTTTTGTGCAGCCCATGGGTTGGTAATTACCAACACGCTGTTCCGGCATCGGCGCATCCAGACAACATCAGTGATGCATGCCGGGTCCCAGCAAGAACATCTGCTGGACTACATAGTGACGGACCAGCGGATGCGAGCCCATGTCCTTGACACCAGGACCTACCGTGGAGCTGATTTGCCCATCTGTAAGATGCGCCTGCCATTCTTCCACTCGGGTGGTGGGTGTACACCCAGGACCCCATTCCAACCTAAATTGGCCTGGTCTCAGTTAGCTAATGAAAATTGCAAGCGAGAATTTCATCATCGCTTGCAGCTGAGGGTAAATGGGCGAGGTTTAGGACTGTGACTCATGCAGCTGCAATGGCTGCTTTGGGTACGCGGTCCAGACCTCCCCAGAGACCCTGGCTGACAAAGGAGGTGTTCAGGAAAGTTGAGAAAAAGCGACAGGCCCACTCTCATCGGCTACAGCACCCGACATCAGAGAATGAGGAGGCTTACCACAGCCTTCGCTCGGAGGTTCAGAGAGTCGTAAGGCGCTGCAAGGATAGGTGGTGGTCGTGGGTTTCTGAGGAGATGGAGTCTGCCTCAGTTGCTACAGGGGCACCTCACTACTCAGTGTGCCGGGTAAGGTCCTGGCATCGATTATTCAACATCGCTTTGCTAGGCACGCTGAGGAGAGGCTTGCGGAGCCCCAATGCGGTTTCAGGAAAGGGCAGTCCTGCACAGATGCCATATTTTCTGTCCGTCTGCTACAGCAGAAGTGTAGAGAATTTCAACAAGACCTACATCTCTGTTTTATTGACCTGGTCAAGGCCTATGATACCATCAGTAGGCCTGGGCTCTCGGTTGTTCTTCATGCTTTCAGAGTCCCTAATCCTCTGCTCACGATCATTAAGGACCCTCATGATGGTGAGTGGGCCTGGGTTAAACTACGTGGCCGGGAGTCAGAGCATTTCCCTGTACACCTTGGGGTGCGACAGGGATGTCCTCTGGCTCCCACATTATTTAACATCTATTTTGACCACGTAGTTCGTGAAGCCTTCAATAGCTGTACCGGGGGAATCTCCATTTGGTACAGATATAATGGGAGGCTGATCGATGCCCGGGTGCGATCAAGGGATGGCTCCCTATTGGTCAACCACGTTATGTATGCCGATGATTTGGTAATAGCTGCTCATTCAGAGGAGGAGTTGGAGACGCTGCTGCTGAGACTGGAGCGAGCCACTAAGAGGTGGGGACTTACCATCAGCCCCACCAAACCTAAGCACCTGCCTGGGTATTTTGTACTATCGGACACTCCACCCCCACAACGTGGACCCCCATAATGGAGCATCTTCGCCGGTTGGAAACATTTAGGCTGGCCGGCCTACAATCCATCCTGGGTTTAACCAGGCTGGATTGTGTGAGCTCACACATCCTTGAAAGATCTGGGCAAAGTACCATCGGTGAGCTCCTCCGGCAGCCAAGGCTGCGTTGGCTGGGTCATGTAGCCCGCATGCCTAGCCACCGCATGCCTAAACAGCTTTTGTTCGGCCGGATCGAGGGAGTAAACGGGCGTGGCACAGGCTAAAGAAGAGATGGAGTGATGTGGTACAGGAGGACGTGGAGCTGAGTGGACTTGCCGATGACTGGTACCAGCGGTGTCAAAATTTGCCTCTGTGGAGGAGGCTCGTGAAGGACGCTAATGGGCAGTTGGAGGCAGTTGCCCTCCAGCAACAACGGAGGGCGGAGGAGAGACGCTCACAACGAGCGGAGCGCCGGATGGCTAAAACACAGCAAGTTGGCACAGTAGGGGGCACAGGTGGTGCATCAGCCAATCATCTCGGTCATCTCAGTCAGTCGACCCGTGGCACCTGGGTCTGCCCCGTGACATCTTGCCAGCGGGCGTTCGACACTTCACGTGGCCTCAAGGTGCACATGGCCTGGCACAAGCGTCGTGGTGACGTCACCGCCACTTAGTGGCGAATGGCGGTTGTTGTTGTTTGCCTCAATGTGTGTGAGGTCACGTATGTCTGTGTGTACATTGATATGTGTAACTCCATGTGTGTGTCTAAAGTCGCTGTGTGTGCGTGCCTCCATGTTAGTCAGTGTAAGTACAGTTACTTGCGTGTCTGTAGGTCCAAGTGTGCGTGTTAGTCCATGTGTGCACTTTATTCACTTGGTCAAGGCCTATGATACCATCAGTAGGCCTGGGCTCTGGGTTGTTGTTCGTGCTTTCAGAGTCCCTGACCCACTTACTTTCCATTGTGAATACAGACACATTTGCTCAAAAATAGTACGCGCGCCCGACGCTTTCATTTAGTCAGTTACAACAAGAGTACATGAAACATATATAATGCAAAGTACTTGAACAGAAAATTTATTTATTACTTTTTAGTACATTTCATAAAAGCGTGTTAAAAAAAAGTTTAAATTTTTTTATTTTATCCGTTGTTTATCCACCAGCTTTCTTTCATTTTTAATTAAACGCATCGGAGTTTTGACGTTTATCCTTGTTCTGTGTGTTATTAGATGATGTGGTGCAGAGAAATGCACAGCGAGGCCGATACAGGTCCCATTAGGTTCCTTATTTTAAAGAAAACTACGAATTGTTCTCGAGAGGAAGATGGTACCTACACTTCTAAGCTGACAGTTCGTGTCGCACAAACATCTGCAGTCACATGAATACAAGGGCATTGCTCATATTCATACTACACAATCGATCTGTCCAGACATCCCATATTCTATACGTGACCCCGATACACGCAACTTGTTACATCGAGACTCACAATCGGTTGATGGGTAATCATTCGTTCATAATGCTAAGATTTACAGAATCTGAGGAACCAGAAGTATATTTTCCGAGCAAACCACATTGAGCAGAGATTTGTTTTAAGGGCGACTCGGACCAGTAAGTAACATCAAAGCATTCCACCCAATTACAGATAAAACAAAGACATGTAATAAAAGTAATTACGTTGTAAAACAGCATTCACACCTAAACGTTGGTGATTTTAAAAGAGAGTCAGTTTGAATGAGGACAGAAGATGGCCGGATGGAGATTCCAAGAGACGAAACTTCTTAGGTGGTTCCCAAGGCTTTGAGGTAGCTACGTTAAATGAAAGGTAACCTCTGAGTGGATGACGCCAAAAGCTGCACGTATTGTTGTAATGAGAGATGAGTGTAAATAAGGTGACCTCATTGGGAATTCTTTCAGACCTTTCCAGACCCCACTTCAAATGTGCTGGGCCCTCAATCTGCTTTGTCCAAAAACTTCGAAGATAAATTTGCCCCTTGAGAGCCTGAACAGACTTTAAACACAAGTGTGGCAGCGAGCACCGATGAAGGCCGGCACGGTACACGAGGGGGTGGGTGGCCAGGACCATGCCCGTCCGCCTTTGTCTTCCCAGTGGTGTTTAGGCACCACACCAGGTACTAACTTGAGGATGAGTTGACCTAGGGGAGGCCCAGGACCAATTCAGATAATTGTCACCGATGTCGACCGTGAAAGGGAATCAAACTCGGGTTCCCGCGCTCGTAAGACAGCACACTAACGACTGCACGATCCCTCCGCCAAAAACTCCACCCACACCTCCACATCCACAACCTTCTGGGGGTCGCCTCGCCCTCCCTCAGAGTCCGAATGCTCCTCCTGCTTGACGCTGCCTCCATTCACCTGGAGGTCGGGGCCTGGAGTTGAGTCTTCATCTTCACATTCCACCTTCACTTCTTCACATTCCATCTTCACATTTTCACATTCCACCTTCACCTCTTCACATTCCACCTTCACTTCTTTACATTCCATCTTCACCTTTTCACATTCCCCCTTCACTTCTTCCCATTCAACCTTCACTGCTGGCCACGTTGCTAAACTCGGGTTGTCTTTTGGGTCTTGTTGCATGCGAGATGGGCTCGATTCCACCTCCTTCTCCACATGGATCTTCTCATGCCTATTTCGGTTGTCTAACCGTGTGAATAACTTCCCACACTCAGTGCACTTGAAGGGCTTCTCACCTGTGTGTGTCATCTGGTGCATTTGGAGATGTGATAACTGTCTAAATGTCTTCTCACACAATGTGCACTTGAAGGGCTTCTCGCCTGTGTGTTGTCTCTGGTGAATGGTAAGACATCTTGAGCGTGTAAATGCTTTACCACACACAGTGCACTTGAAGGGCTTCTCGCCTGTGTGTTGTCTCTGGTGAATGGTAAGACATCTTGAGCGTGTAAATGCTTTCCAACACACAGTGCACTTGAAGGGCTTCTCGCCTGTGTGTTGTCTCTTGTGAACGTTAAGAGATCCTGAACATGTAAACGCTTTTCCACACACAGTGCACTTGAAGGGCTTCTCGCCTGTGTGTTGTCTCTTGTGAACGTTAAGAGATCCTGAACATGTAAACGCTTTTCCACACACAGTGCACTTGAAGGGCTTCTCGCCTGTGTGTTGTCTCTGGTGAACGTTAAGAGATCCTGAACATGTAAACGCTTTACCACAAACAGTGCACTTGAAGAGCTTCTCGCCAGTGTGTGTTATCTGGTGAATTTGGAGATGTGATGACTGTCTAAATGTCTTCTCACACAAAGTGCACTTGAAGGGCTTATCACTTGAGTGTGTTTTCTGATGTTGAAACAAAATTCCTGAAGTTGCAAATGCCTTTCCACACACAGTGCATTTGAAGGGTTTTTCGGCTGCGTGTGTTTTCTGGTGAGCATTAAGAGATCCTGACCGTGGAAACGCTTTACCACAGACAGTGCACTTAAAGGGCTTCTCTCCTGTGTGTTGTCTCTGGTGAGTTCTAAGTAGTGGTAAACGTCGAAATACCTTCTCGCATATAGTACACTTGAAGGTCTTCTTGGCCATGTGTAATTTGTGGTTGAAATGAATGTGTCCAGTGTGGCTCATGTCGTATGGACACTGCTCGCATTGATTCCTTCTACCACTGGGCTGTCTTGAGTCTCTGCTTCATGTCATTCAACCTACACATTACACACAAAATATATATAACCAATATACATGACACACATTATAGAACACCTCCACATTATACACATCTACACCTTACACAATATACACACGCGTTACATACTGACACACAGTACACCCAGGGGACATGAGATGCACACATTACACACAATATACACAGATTATACACGCACACGTAGTATTATTCACGATGTACTTACAAAAAAATCAGCAGACTACCTGCTGGATCTCCTCACTGTTTCGAAGAACAAATGTGACCTAAGGTCTTTGCTCATTTACCAGCTTCACATTCCTTATTGCCGTACAAATACTGGAGGAAGGGCATTTTATATTGATGCCCCCAGGGTCTGGAATGCTATGGCCAATAAACTGCAACTTGGATCACTACCTGTGAGATCTTCACTCAAAACTGCTCTAGAGGAGATGTACACCCCTAGCTGCCACTGCTATTCAGAATGGCCTGAAATCAAATGTATCATTCCGGATGACCGCTACAAAGTATGATCTTGAGTTTTGATTATAGTGTGCTGATCTGTAAAGGTGTATTGAAATTTTTAAATTCTGCTACTGATACTCCTGCTGTTATGGAGTGACTAATGCAGCAAACTATGGCTGTAAAGTTTGGTCGTACATGTTATGTATATCGTTTATTGTTAAATTTGATTCAGTTCCTATGATCACTGTTACATTGTTTTTGTAGCTTTAGTTTGGTGATTTTAAAAACGTTTTGGTTTAGCCATGTTTGTTTGTTGTAGCACAGAGTTAGGCTGATAACTTTAATCTAAATTGTCTTATGCTATTGTTTGACTTGCATCCCACTGGGATTTTTGCACACAGCGTTGAAATAGTGTTTTTTCTTGAAGACTTTGCTGTTTTTTCCAGGATTTTTCTGTTGCATGTAGTCACTTTAAGATGTTTCTTGTTCATGTTTTTGTTTTGTTGCGGTTGCACCCATAGCTCACAGGGTTATACCTAATAAATGAAACTAAACTAAATGAAACACCCAGCCGAACAGACACTTAGGCATGCGGTGGCTGGGAATGCGGGCGACATAACCCAGCCAATGCACTCACTTGCCAGGAGAGCTCACAGATTTTTTTTAAACCATTAAATACTTTTATCAAACCAGGTAAAGCGCACTGAGCAATAGATCTCTTTTTCAGAAATGACCTGGCCACAAATGATAGATTTCGATTTAAAGCTTTCGTGACTGCAGGGATTCATCTTCTTTACCGAAAGAACCAAGAACACAAATGATAGCTCAACGAAGTGGCTTATCATCACGTGGACATTTTTAGCAGCCAAATATTCTAAAAGTATATTTCTAAATGTCAGGGTCCGGATTGAACCTATGAAGTCCTGTATACCAGGCGATGTAGTTAACATCTCACCATTGTGGCACCACTGATGGGACTTTGTCCAGATCTTGCAATGATCCCTGAACAACTTACACAAACCAGTGTGGTTAAACCCAGGATGGATCGTAGACAGGCTAGCCTGAATATTACAAACTGGTGCAGATGTTCAGTTAGAGGGGGCTCCACATTTTGCAAGGGAGGGCATGACTGTATCCGAGAAGACCTAAAGCTTCGTGTGGAGCGACAGGCGAGGTAGCTTCCACGCAGAATTATGCAGTCGCTTAAATGAAAATGCTGTCCGACTGATTCAGAGTGAGACCTCTGTCGTCAAACCGGTGCTGGACATAAGCACACTGCCCAGGTATGGGAAACTCTCCAACCTCTCATCAACTGTTACACCACCAATGGGGAGCTGAGGGGGTGGAGTCTTTGATGACACAAAATACCCAGGCAGGTGCTTAGTTTTGGTGGGGCTGATGGTAAGACCCCACCTCTTTGTGACACACTCCAGGTTCAAGAGCAGCGCCTCCAACTCCTCCTCTGAGTGAGCAGCAATCACCAGATCATCAGCAAACATAAGGGGCCGTCCATAAATGACGTCACACACCTAGGGGGGGAGGGGGGTCAGACATTTGTGATGATGTGTGACGAGAGGGGGAGGGGGGGGGTTGAGAAATCTCACGTCACATCAAAATGCGCAACTTTAAATGAATATAAACATAACATGTGTTATAACACAATTTTTTTTTTTCATTATTAACTATTTGATTATTTAAATTTACTAAGGTCACCTTTTATTTATTCCATGAAGGAGCATTTTGCTTCTCCATGGTAGAATGGAGAAGCATACATTTTGTAAATTTTTTGAATGATTGTTATTAAAACTAAATATTTTAATGATTCTACCAGGGCTTTCATTCTGCGGAATGAATGTGATTGTTATAATTGTACTCTCCATTTTGCTTCGTTCTATTATAATATAATTTCAATATATTCTGAATATTGGCAGTTTTATTTAAAGTTTAATATTTTCAAGTACATTTTATGAGAAATTTTACGCGAAATTTCAGCTTTCCAACGGCTCCTTTTTAATAAATGTTTTCTCCTACAACATCAGAGTGCAGCGCCACATTAAATACGCACTACAGTGACAATAGTTAAAAGTGATTTGAAGCATGTTTTTTTAAAAAATGGAAATATTGTTTTGGGGGACGTCATATTTGAGGGGGGTCTGACTTTTTGTGATGCCATGTGACGAGGGGGGGGGGGTCAAAAATCGGCCAAAATCGCGTGACGTCATTTATGGACAGCCCCTAATATGGTTGACCAATAAAGAGCCATCCCTCGACTGCACCCGGGCATCGATCACATGGAGTACACCCAGTAGCAATACATACATATTACACACAAAATATATATACACATACACACAACAATAAACTATTTGACACTGTTGTGACATCACCACGTGCTTGTGCCAGGCACTGTGCACTTTAAGGCCATGTGAATTGTTGAACACCTGCTGGCTGGTCACAATACAGACCCAGATACAATGGGGTGACTGAGATAATTGGCAGATGCATCACCTGTGTCCTCTACTGTGCCAGCTCGATGTGTTTTAGCCACCCGGCGCTCCTCTCATTTGTAGAGAGCGTCGCTCCTCTGCCCTCCGTTGTTGCTGGAGGGCAACTGCCTCCAACTGTCCAGTAGCGTCCTTCACGAGCCTCCTCCTCATCCAGAGGCCGATCTTGACACCGCTGGTACCAGTCGTGAGCAAATTCACTCAGCTCCACATCCTCTTGTATCACATCACTCATACATCGTCCTGTATAATATCTCATCTTTAGCCCATGACACACCCGTTTAGGCTCCTGTATATAACTTAACAAAAGCTGCTTGGGCATGCAGTGGCTGAGCATACGGGGCACATGACCCAGCTGACGCAGCCTCGCCTGTTGGAGGAGTTCACCGATGGGACTGTCCAGATCTTTCAATGATTTGCGAGCTCCTCACATAAAGGAGCCTGCTTCAATCTAGGCGAGATCGAAGGCAGCGGCGGTAGTAACGTGGGCAGCAGTAGCAGCTGTTGAAAGTTATCACTTATGGCCTACAAGAACCTTGATCCGTCCCTGCAGCAACCACCACTACTACGAGCACTAAAACCACAACCAAAACAACAACCACAACTTCGACCACGACAACTACGACCACCACGACAACCACAACTACAACCACCAACAAAACTACGACCACCAAAATTACGACCACCACAACCACTACAACAACCACAACCACCACAACCACCACAACCACTACAACCAGCACCACCACAACCACCACCACAACAACCACCACGACCACCACAACCACCACGACCACCACAACCACCACAACCACGACAACTACGACCACCACAACTACGACCACAACAACTACGACCACAACAACTAGGACCACCACAACTACAACCACCACCACCACAACTACCACAAAAACTACGACCACGACAACCACCACAACAACCACGACCACCACAACTATGACCACCACAACTACAAACACCACAACCACCACCAAAACTACGACCACCACAACCACCACAACTACGACCACAACAACTACGACCACCACAACTACGACCACCACAACCACCACAACTACGACCACCACAACTACGACCACCACAACCACCACAACTACGACCACAGCTACGACCACAACAACTACGACCACTACAACTACGACCACCACAACTACGACCACAACAACACAACCACCACAACCACATCCACGACCACCACAACCACAACACAACCACCACAACACAACCACCACCACATCCACGACCACCACAACCACCACCACAACACAACCACCACAACAACTACGATGTCAACACCTCTGCTCAGAGACCGACGGAGTCGACTCACAGCGTCACTTCCTGGTTCAGAGGTCGTCTCGTGACGTGATCGAGCGCGAGACGGACTCAGAGTGAGGGGCGGGGGATGAGTGGGGCGGGGGGGAAGAGGAGCGGGGGGGTAGAGGGGCGGGGGGTAGAAGAGCGGGGGGGAGAGGGGCGGGGGGGAAGATGGGGAGGGGTGGAGGGTAGAGGGGCGGGGGTATCAAGCGCGTGCATTGTGTGGGCAACAAAGAAGGAGTTTCTAAAGAACTGCAAATGCCCTACTACCATATAATACACCTGTGTGAAAAAACTAAAATATGAACTACATCAATATATCTTCTTGGTTCTTTCGGTAAAGTCACGTAGATTGGGAATAATAATAAAAAAATAATAAAAACCATAATAAAAGAATATAATAAAATAGATTATTATTTTATATTATACTAGCGGAAGTACCCGGCTTTGCCCGGGTGAAAAATATATTTCTTAAAAACCTTACATATATATACACAGATACTAAGGTATTGTCAAAGCCCGGTGGGCTGTTTGTACATTTCTCCACCAACAAATATATAAGAGGCTTTCACAAGTCCAAAAAGTTGTAGAAAGTGTGGGGTAAATAGTTGATGTCAAAAGGTTTCCGAAAATTGTGGTCTCCCCCCCCCCCCCCCTAAAAAAATATCTTTACCCCTCGTAGGTATATATACTAACCTTACATACAACAGAGGAAGTGGTATCTATTGACTCTGTAGTAGTATCTACTGACTGTACCGTAGTATCTACTGAGCCAGTAGTAGCTACTGACTGTGTAGTAGTATTTAGTGACTGTAATAACTACTGACCATAGTAGTATTTACTGGGCCTACAGTAGTATCTACCGACTATATACTCGTAACGACTAACTGTATAGTATCTGCTGACTCTATGGTTGTATCCACTGACTATAGTAGAAACTACAAAATCTATAGCAGTATCTACTCACTCTATAATAGTATCTACTGACTCTAGTAGCTACTCACCGTAGCAGTATGTACTGACTGTATAGTAGTATATACTGACTGTAGCAGTATTGACTGACTGTAGTGGTATATACTGACTGTTTTAGTATTTACTATAGCGGTATCTACCAACTCGATAGCAGTATCTACTATCACTACAGCAGTGTATACCGACTGAGGTCGTACCTGCTATCACTACAGCAGTGCATACTGTTGTGTTGGTACCTGCTATGATTACAGCAGTGCATACTGCTGTGTTGGTACCTGCTATGATTACAGCAGTGCATACTGCTGTGGTGGTATCTGCTATGATGAGAGGAGTACATATTGTGGTGGTGGTACCTGGTATGATAATAGCAGTGCATATTGACTGTACTCATCATTCACCCTCACCATTCACCACTCACAACTCACCCTTACCACTCATCCTCACCACTCACCACTCCCACTCACTATTCACCATTCACCCTCACAACTCACCACTCACCAACCTCTCTCACCAATCTCCCTCACCACTCACCCTCACCACTCACCCTCACCCTCACCACTCACCAATCACCACTCACCCTCACCACTCACTCTCACCACTAACCCTCACCACTAACCCTCACCACTCTCACTCACCACTCTCCCTCACCACTCACCACTCACTCTCACCATTCACCCTCACCATTCAGCCTCACCACTCACCCTCACCACTCACCCTCACCACTCACCATCACAACCACCACTCACCCTCACCACTCAACTTCACCCTCACTACTCACCATTCATCCTCACCAATCACCACTGACCAATCACCACTCACCACTCTCCACTAACCCTCACCACTCACCCTCAAAACTAACCACTCTCTCACCATTCACCCTCACCACTCAGCACTCACCCTCACCACTCACCCTCACCACTCACCCCTCACCACTCACCCATCACCACTCACAACCGCCACTCACCCTCACCACTCACCCTGACCACTCACCACTCATCCTCACCAATCACACCCTCACCAATCACCACTCACCCGCACTGCTCACCCTCACCACTCACGCTCACCCTCACCACTCACCCCTCACTAATCACCACTCATAACCGCCACTCACCCTCACCACTCACCACTCACCCTCAACACTCACCCTCACCACTCACCGTCACCACTCACCCTCACTACTCACCACTCATCCTCACCAATCACACCCTCAACAATCACCACTCACCCTCACCACTCACCCTCACCACTCACTCTCACCACTCACCCTCACAACAACCACTCACCCTCACCGCTCAGCACTCACCCTCACTACTCACCCTCACCACTCACCACTAATCCTCACCAATCACCACTCACCCTCACCACTTGCCACTCACCCTCATCACTCACCCTCACCACTCACCCTCACAACAACCACTCACCCTCACTACTCATCCTCACCAATCGCACCCTCACCAATCACCACTCACCCTCACTGCTCACCCTCACCGCTCACCACTCAACCTCACCCTCACCACTCACGCTCACCCTCACCACTAACCTCTCACTAATCACCACTCACAACTGCCACTCACCCTCCCCACTCACCCTCACCACTCACCCTCACCAATCACCACTCACCCTCACCACTCACCCTCACCATTCACCCTCACCACTCACCCTCACCATTCACCCTCACCACTTTCCCTCACCACTCTCCCTCACCACTCACCCTCACCACTCACCAGTCACGCTCACCACTCACCCTCACTACTCACCATTCACCCTCAACACTCACCCTCACCGCTCACCACTCACCCTCAATACTCACCCTCACCACTAACCCTCACCACTCTCACTCACCACTCTCCCTCACCACTCACCACTCACTCTCACCATTCACCCTCACCATTCAGCCTCACCACTCACCCTCACCACTCACCCTCACCACTCACCGTCACAACCACCACTCACCCTCACCACTCAACTTCACCCTCACTACTCACCATTCATCCTCACCAATCACCACTGACCAATCACAACTCACCACTCTCCACTAACCCTCACCACTCACCCTCAAAACTAACCACTCTCTCACCATTCACCCTCACCACTCAGCACTCACCCTCACCACTCACCCTCACCACTCACCCCTCACCACTCACCACTCACCCATCACCACTCACAACCGCCACTCACCACTCACCCTGACCACTCACCACTCATCCTCACCAATCACACCCTCACCAATCCCCACTCACCCGCACTGCTCACCCTCACCACTCACGCTCACCCTCACCACTCCCCCCTCACTAATCACCACTCATAACCGCCACTCACCCTCACCACTCACCACTCACCCTCAACACTCACCCTCACCACTCACCGTCACCACTCACCCTCACTACTCACCACTCATCCTCACCAATCACACCCTCAACAATCACCACTCACCCTCACCACTCACCCTCACCACTCACTCTCACCACTCACCCTCACAACAACCACTCACCCTCACCGCTCAGCACTCACCCTCACTACTCACCCTCACCACTCACCACTAATCCTCACCAATCACACCCTCACCAATCACCACTCACCCTCACCACTTGCCACTCACCCTCATCACTCACCCTCACCACTCACCCTCACAACAACCACTCACCCTCACTACTCATCCTCACCAATCGCACCCTCACCAATCACCACTCACCCTCACTGCTCACCCTCACCGCTCACCACTCAACCTCACCCTCACCACTCACGCTCACCCTCACCACTCACCTCTCACTAATCACCACTCACAACTGCCACTCACCCTCCCCACTCACCCTCACCACTCACCCTCACCAATCACCACTCACCCTCACCACTCACCCTCACCATTCACCCTCACCACTCACCCTCACCATTCACCCTCACCACTTTCCCTCACCACTCTCCCTCACCACTCACCCTCACCAGTCACGCTCACCACTCACCCTCACTACTCACGATTCACCCTCAACACTCACCCTCACCGCTCACCACTCACCCTCAACACTCACCCTCACCGCTCACCACTCACCCTGACCACTCACCACTCATCCTCACCAATCACATCCTCACCAATCACCACTCACCCTCACTGCTCACCCTCACCAATCACCACTCACCCTCACTGCTCACCCTCACCACTCACCACTCAACCTCACCCTCACCCTCACCACTCACCCTCATCAATCACCACTCACCCTCACCACTCACCCTCACCATTCACCCTCACCACTCACCCTCACCATTCACCCTCACCACTTTCCCTCACCACTCTCCCTCACCACTCACCCTCACCACTCACCAGTCACGCTCACCACTCACCCTCACTACTCACCACTCAACCTCAACACTCACCCTCACCGCTCACCACTCACCCTCAACACTCACCCTCACCGCTCACCACTCACCCTGACCACTCACCACTCATCCTCACCAATCACATCCTCACCAATCACCACTCACCCTCACTGCTCACCCTCACCAATCACCACTCACCCTCACTGCTCACCCTCACCGCTCACCACTCAACCTCACCCTCACCGCTCACCCTCACCACTCACCTCTCACTAATCACCATTCACAACTGCCACTCACCCTCCCCACTCACCCTCACCACTCACCCTCACCAATCACCACTCACCCTCACCACTCACCCTCACCATTCACCATCGCCACTCACCCTCACCATTCACCCTCACCACTTTCCCTCACCACTCTCCCTCACCACTCACCCTCACCACTCACCAGTCACGCTCACCACTCACCCTCACTACTCACCACTCACCCTCAACACTCACCCTCACCGCTCACCACTCACCCTCAACACTCACCCTCACCGCTCACCACTCACCCTGACCACTCACCACTCATCCTCACCAATCACATCCTCACCAATCACCACTCACCCTCACTGCTCACCCTCACCGCTCACCCTCACCACTCACCCTCACCACTCACGCTCACTCTCACCACTCACCCCTCACTAATCACCACTCACAACCGCCACTCACCCTCACCACTAACCCTCACCACTCACCCTCACCACTCACTAATCACCTCTCACAACCGTCACTCACCCTCACCACTCACTCTTACCACTCACCCTCACCACGCACCCTCACAACAACCACTCAACCTCACAACAACCACTCACCCTCACTACTCACCCTCACCACTCATCCTCACCAATCACACCCTCACCAATCACCACTCACCCTCACTGCTCACCACTCAACCTCACCACTCACGCTCACCCTCACCCCTCACTAATCACCACTAACAACCGCCACTCACCCTCCCCACTCACCCTCACCACTCACCCTCACCAATCACCACTCACCCTCACCACTCACTACTCTCCCTCACCACTCTCCCTCACCACTCTCCCTCACCACTCTCCCTCACCACTCTCCCTCACCAGTCACGCTCACCACTCACCACTCACGCTCACCACTTACCCTCACTACTCACCCTAACCACTCACCACTCACCCTCAACACTCACCCTCACCGCTCACCACTCACCCTCACCACTCACCCTGACCACTCACCACTCATCCTCACCAATCACACCCTCACCAATCACCACTCACCCTCACTGCTCACCCTCACTGCTCACCCTCACCACTCACCCTAACCACTCACGCTCACCCTCACCCCTCACTAATCACCACTCACAACCACCACTCACCCTCACCACTCACCACTCACCCTCACCACTCACCCTCACTACTCACCACTCATCCTCACCAATCACACCCTCAACAATCACCACTCACCCTCACCACTCACGCTCAACACTCACCCTCACCACTCATGCTCACCACTAACCCTCACCACTCACCCCTCACTAATCACCACTAACAACCGCCACTCACCCTCCCCACTCACCCTCACTAATCACCACTCACCCTCACCACTCAACCTCACCACTCACCCACACCACCACCACTCTCCCCCTCACCACTCTCCCCCTCACCACTCTCCCCCTCACCACTCTCCCCCTCACCACTCTCCCCCTCACCACTCTCCCCCTCACCACTCTCTCCCTCACCACATGTTAAGGGCGATCCTAAAGGAATCTACAACCTTCGATTATTCCTTTGCGCGATTCAAAGAATCGATTCCTGGCGCATAGGAGGTTTCCATTTTTAATTACAGAGTTTTATTTTCATTCGTATGTTATGTTTTAAAGTTTTCAGGAGTTTTTAATTATATTTTAGCCCCGGTCAACGCCGGATATTTCCCATTCGTAGCAGTTTATATCAACTCTATAACCAACTTATATTAAACGGAAATAAGGCAATTCTAAATTAATCTACAACCGTCGATTCCTTTTCGCGATTCAGAGAATCGATTCTTGGCGCGGTCGGGTTTAGAATTTTAATTACACAGTTGTATTTTCATTGATATGTTATGTTTTAAAGTTTTCAGAAGATTTTAAATGTATTTTTCCCCCGGGCAACGCTGGGTATATCGAGTTTATACCACAAAGTCGTCGCCTGACAGAGTTGCGTGTCGAGGCCTAGTACCGTGCAGAGCCTCCGGCCTCGCCTAGATTGCCCACCCGGCTGAGGCTAGGTGCTGGGGCCGTTAACCCCCCCCCCCCCCGCGCTACAATAATACTGTCTAATCGCTATAATTTTATTATCTACCGACCCTATAATAGTAATTGCACACATTGGGGTGGAAGGGGAGTGAAGAGGTCGTGAAACTTTGATGAATTTACCTCAGAGTCGCGTGTTAATGCGTGCGCATATTTTTAACGGGAATTAAAAATGGCGTCCACCCCGCAGCGAAGTTGTTGCTACCCATTGCCAGGGGCAACCGCCGTGGTCCGCGCTGGTCGGCGATATTAAATAAATAAAGCGTTAACTAAATAAATAAATAGAAATCGCACTAAATCGATAATCGGGCCGATTTAAAGTTTAGAGACGAAAAATCGGAAATGCCTAAGTTTACCGCGGGCCGGGGGCGTGCCCACCTGCAAAATTTAATCTCGGCGAACCCCACGGTCCGAGAGCTACATCCCCCGCAAGGGAGCGTACGCAGACGGACGGACAGACAGATAGACAAAAAATGAATTATATAGGTTAGATTATTTTATTATCCGTATGGGTAGCCCTATATTATTTTATTATGTTATATTTTATTTTATTATTTCCATTCTACGTGACTTTACCGAAAGAACCAAGAAGATGAATCCCTGCAGTCACGAAAGCTTTAAATCGAAATTTACATCAATATAATCAATGTGAATCTTAATTTGGAGCTTTCGTGACTGCAGGGATTACTCTTTGGTTGTTTCGGTAAAGTCACGTATAAAGATAAAATGATAAATTAAATAATAGCATACTACGACGTTTCGATTGCAACACAAGCAATCATCATCAAGTATAAAATAAATAGCAACAAAAATCTAACTAGAAAACTGTAGACAGACATATAAGCAGACAGATATCACAAATCTACACAGAGAGAGAACACGTATCGGCACAAAGAGAGAGATCGTCTCTGTGACGAGGCCTTAAAAAGAGAGAGGGTGGGCGGGGGCGGAGAGAGGGAAATTTTTATTCTTTTATACCTGATGATGATTGCTTGTGTTGCAATCGAAACGTCGTAGTATGCTATTATTTAATTTATTATTTTATCTTTATACGTGACTTTACCGAAAGAACCAAAGAGTAATCCCTGCAGTCACGAAAGCTCCAAATTAAGATTGAACCACTTCTACGGGGAAGTTTTAAGCTTATCTTTTTTCTCTCTCTCTGGGTTTTTTCTCTCTCTCTCTCTCTGCCTGTGTCCTCTCTTTGGAATTTTCACACTTCAATTCTAACTTAGCAATCTTTGAAATACGTAATCAACCAGGCTATGCGTTAATTGTGTGTTGACCGACTCTCTGTTTTGCATTACATTACATTTAGATCATTTGCTAGGTTATTTAATTTTAGTGTGTCTCTCTCCCGTTCACCTAATTTTCAAGCTTGCGTACCGTACCACACGTCGTCGTACTCATTGACATGCTAATTTTTTCTTTGCCCCCTCCCTCTCTCAGCCCCCGCCCACCCTCTCTCTATTTAAGGCCTCGTCACAGAGACGATCTCTCTCTTTGTGCCGATACGTGTTCTCTCTCTCTCTGTGTCTTTGTGATGTCTGTCTGCTTGTATGTCTGTCTATAGTTTTCTAGTTAGGTTTTTGTTGCTATTTCTTTTATACCTGATGATGATTGCTTGTGTTGCAATCGAAACGTCATAGTATGCTATTATTTAATTTATTATTTTATCTTTATACGTGACTTTACCGAAAGAACCAAAGAATAATCAATGTGCTTAATATACTTTCCTATAAGCTGAGCTATTAACATTAAGTAACTGGGTATACGCTACACTATATAATATGCCTCCAGCTAAACTTTTTTCTTACATCACACGGATATACCCCGTACTATACACTGCCAGAACATTGAATTATACACTGCGTTACTATACACCACCTTAGACTATACATTGTAATATTACACTATGTATTATTCTACACACCCTACTGTATACAACACTGCTGTATATTCACTATACAATTACGATAATATATATTACCTTATAAATTATATTAGACATTACACTGTTATACTATTTATTATTCTACAATCTGCTATACACCATCTCATTGATCGTCGCGTGAAAGGTACCAAGAGGAAGCAACGAAATATGTCAATGGGAGAGTGGGAGAGGGAGACTTGCAGCAGAGCAAAGACTCCATTTCGTGAGGAGAAAACGTGAACACAATCAGTTAAGACCCGAAATGGTTTATCACGTCCTTCCAATGATTGCTGAGCCAGAGTCCATCTTCTCGGGTTGAAATGGTCTCTGTGTTTATATATGTGGATGGCCTCATGAACGAATCTCTCATGGTAGCCGGATGGCCTTCAGAGAGCCTCCGTCTTGGAGAAGTCAATGTCATGTGAGCCCACTGAATTATAACAATGGTCTGCCACGGCTGAGGTGTTCGTTCTACCGTGTTTCAAGTCTGCTTTATGTTCACGGATGCGGTCCGAGACATGTCGTTTCGTTTCTCCAATGTAACTGCTACCACAGAGGCAACTTAGTTTGTAGATGCCAGGGTACTGTATGTCTGGAACCACATCTTTTACAGAAGGGACCAGATCACGGATTTTATGTACTGTGTTGAATCGGACCTGGATCTTGTGTTTGTTCAAGATTTTGGAGGTCTTTTTGTGACCCCCGCAATGTAGGGTAAGTTGATGGTTTTGAAAGGCTCCTCAAGAGGATCCTTCTTCATGGTTGGAGTGATGGCTTTGCGGATTGTGTAGTTGGAGTAACCATTAGCCTTGAGAGCTAGGTGTACGTGCTTGAGTTCACAGGCAATGTGTTCATGGTCGGAGATGCATTGGGCTTCATGGTGTAGAGTCTTGATGAGAAAATTCTTCTGGGATGGATGGTGGTGGGAATCCGGTTTTAGGTAAGCATCCGTATGGGTAGCTTTCCTGTAGACAGAGTGGCTCATTCAACCATCAGGTCTCCTCTTAACTAGGACATCCAAAAAGGGTAGCTTGCGATCTTTTTCGACTTCCATGGTGAATCTGATGGCTGGGTGTATGGAATTGATGTGGTCGAGGAATGTGTCTAGAGCAAGCCGGCCATGTGGCCAGATGACAAAAGTGTCATCCACGTACCTCTTCCATAAAGATCGAGCGTCGAGAGGCAGTCTGGATGGCGTCAGTCTCAAATTTCTCCATGAAAACGTTGGCTACAACCGGAGATAGAGGGGAGCCCATTCATTCCAGGTGAAGTATGCATTGCTTAAGCAGTATCTCACCATGGGGGGTACCTCCGTATTCAATCCTTGATGAACCAAGTCTTCAATGATTGCGATGGTGTCAGGTACAGGAACTTTGGTGAATAAGGAAACCACATCAAAACTGACAAGAAGTTCGTCTGGGGACAGGGAAATACCCTTGATTGTCGATACCAGGTGGGTAGAGTTTAGTACCACAGAGGTGGTTTTTCCAGTGAAAGGCCGCAGGATTTCAGACAAAAAACGATCTAGTTTGTAGGTGGGGGAGTTGATAGTAACACAATTGGACGAAATGGTGTATCTTCTTTATGTATTTTTGGTAGGCCATATAATCTTGGTGGCCTGACCACAAGTTTCAACGAGAACTGTTTGGTTTGATCAATTAATGTGGTTGAATCAGAAATGATTTTGTTGGTTTTGATGACGAGGCTGTTGGTGGGGTCTCTTTTTATTTTTTGTATAGCTGCCATCGATGAATAGTTCTTGAATTTTGTTGTGTAGCGTATACCCAGTTACTTAATGTTAATAGCTCAGCTTATTGGAGAGTATATTGAGCACATTGATTATATTGATGTAGTTATTATTTCGTTTTTTCACACAGGTGTATTATATGGTAGTAGGGTATTTGCAGTTCTTTAGAAACTCCTCCTTCTTTGTTGTCCACACAATGCACGATCTTGATACGCGGTGGTTTGGCTGCTGCAGCTTCTTACGATTAAAATTTCCCTCCCTTTATTACTGCTAATCCTACTTCCTCCCTTTATCACTGCTAATCCTACATAATACACTAGCATAATATGAATTTGAGACCCCCCCCACCACCTACACAATCCACAAGGAGTGACTAATCCCATATCTGCATTTTCCATCAATATGCTTAATTCCAGTGTTGATATGTAAACTCCTTTGTCAAGGCGCTCTCCTCCCCCCGACCCAGCTTAAATATACGCTGCCAAGCTTGGCGGTGTTCATTGGGACACTGTCTTTCCGACAGCTCTGTTTCTTCACCTGATGACGGCTGCTTGTGTTGTGGCTGAAACGTCGTGAGAATTTTTATTGTATTATGTTTTATTATTTTATTATTTCACGAAAGCTTTAAATCGAAATAATAAGTTGCCAAACATTACAATAATAATTTTGCGTGCAGATAACAACTCCGCTTCATTGTTTACTATTACGAAACAAATACGTTGGCAAATATTACATTCATAATGTTTGTGTGCAGATAACTCAGGTTCATTGTTTACTATTGAGGAGGAGTCGATAATGGTTTGAAGCACTTCTTTAATTCACCAATGCACAGCTACACTCGTTCCACAACCCACCTCGAACACCCGTCCCACAGCGCCCTTTAACGCATCTTCAATACACACTCCCATCTGGCACGTCTTGGTCCGGGTGACGCCGTGTTTGCGTGGTGCGTGTGCTTGAGGGTGGCTCGCAGATCCCCTACACTATTATCAAATACGTTGGCAAAGATTACAATAATAATGTTTGTTTGCAGAAAACGTATTTTTCATTACTAGATTGCTAAATATTCCCTTTTTTTGCTGTTTTTTTTTACGCTGCGATGGTGTACTGCCAGTCTGTGCTGTGGACCGCTGCATGCTCATTAATTAACGTCAGTGCACTGGCACTCTATTATCTACACTGCTAGTTTGCCTTTTGGCCATTATGAGTATATGCCAGTCTATAATCTGGTGCCTGCTTCTTTACCACACTCAGTGTACTGCCAGCCTTTCATGTCGACTGTATCTTGCTTTTTCAGCTGCTGCCCGTATTTCCAGCTTTTAATGTCGACTGTAGCAATGCTTATGCCATTGAGTCGGCGACCTGCCAGTCTATAATCAAGACTGTAGCCTGCTTCTCAACTTACCTGTGCGTACTGCTGCTCTTTAATTTACACTTATTTCAGCTTATTTCTTCTATGCATTTCCATTGTTTTCATTGGTCACGTCACGCTATTTACTGATACGTACTGCTTCGAGGCTGATAGCTGTGCCATCATTGGGGATTGTTGTGCACGTCGATGTGTGTGTGTGGGTCCATGTGTGTGTGTGTAAGTCCATGTGTGTCTTACACACACAAGTCAATGTGTGTCTTAGTCGATATGTGTGTGTGTGTAAGTACATATGTGTTTGGGTCCGGCAAAACAACCCCCTACCTCCTCGTGGTGCCGGACGGGCAACTCTGTCGTGGACAGTGCTGTGGGGGGAGGACCAATGCCCATTGGCGTCTCCCCTCATGGCGTCTGTGACCACCACAGTGGCTAAACGGGGGCTCTGGACGGGTGCGAGGGGCTGGTAACCCCTCCACCTTCAATTCATTGCCACTAAACTAGGAATTAAACAAAAATATGTAACTAATAAGCTTGTGCCGGAGGCCCCGGGGGGACAGGCGTCTATGACGTCTCCCGGCCAAACCCCAATTGGCGGAGCTAGGAGATTGAATCTTCACCCTTGAGGCTCCTCCAGAAACAACGAAAAGCCAATACAGATGGCCACGTGGAATGTTCGAACGCTCACTGAGGAGGAGAGGCTGCCACTCCTTTGTCGGGAGCTGGACCGGTACCGCCTGGATCTCTGTGGCATTCAGGAGGTCCGGTGGACCGGATCTGGCTCTTGCCACCATGAGTCCTCTACTCGGGGCAGGAGACTGCCAAACAACAGGGTGTGGCTCTTCTTCTGAACAAAATAATTAAGGGGGCGTGGGAGTGTGGCGGTGAGGTGTGGGCTTGCCTTCCTATCAACCGGAGGCGAGGAGTGGTGGTCGTGGTTACTTATGCCCCCACCGAAAACGAACATCCGTGGAGGGATGCAGGCAAAGCCGATGAGTCGGATGCCTTCTATGATCTCCTGTCACAGGTGCTGGCTAAAGTGGTCACTCGGGACAGAGTCATCTTGTTGGGTGACTTCAATGCCCGAGTTGGTCGTGATGCTGGCACCTAGTCTGGAGTGATTGGAAGGCATGGGCCAGATCAGCTCAATAACAACGGTAGGAGGCTGCTAGATTTTTGTGCAGCCCATGGGCTGGTAATTACCAACACGCTGTTCCGGCATCGGCGCATCCAGACAACATCAGTGATGCATGCCGGGTCCCAGCAAGAACATCTGCTGGACTACATAGTGACGGACCAGCGGATGCGAGCCCATGTCCTTGACACCAGGACCTACCGTGGAGCTGATTTGCCCATCTGTAAGATGCGCCTGCTATTCTTCCACTCCGGTGGTCGGTGTACACCCAGGACCCCATTCCAACCTAAAATGGCCTGGTCTCAGTTAGCTAATGAAAATTGCAAGCGATAATTTCATCATCGCTTGCAGCTGGGGTTGGCATCGTCCCCCACTCCTCCTGATGTCGAGGGTAAATGGGTGAGGTTTAGGACTGTGACTCATGCAGCTGCAATGGCTGCTTTGGGTACGCGGTCCAGACCTCCCCAGAGACCCTGGCTGACAGAGGAGGTGTTCAGGATAGTTGAGAAAAAGCGACAGGCCCACTCTCATCGGCTACAGCATCCGACGCCAGAGAATGAGGAGGCTGACCGCAGCCTTCGCTCGGAGGTTCAGAGTCATAAGGCGCTGCAAGGATAGGTGGTGGTCGCGGGTTGCTGAGGAGATGGAGTCTGCCTCAGTGGCTACAGGGGCACCTCACTAATCAGTGTGCCGGGTAAGGTCCTGGCAAGGATTATTCAACATCGCCTTGCTAGGCACGCTGAGGAGAGGCTTGCGGAGCCCCAATGCGGTTTCAGGAAAGGGCAGTACTGCACAGATGCCATATTTTCTGTCCATCTGCTACAGCAGAAGTATAGAGCATTTCAACAAGACCTACATCTCTGTTTTATTGACCTGGTCAAGGCCTATGATACCATCAGTAGGCCTGGGCTCTCTGTTGTTCATGCTTTCAGTCCCTAACCCTCTGCTCACGATCATTAAGGACCCTCATGATGGTGAGCGTGACTGGGTTCAACTACGTGGCCGGGAGTCAGAGCATTTCCCTGTACACCTTGGGGTGCGACGGGGATGTCCTCTGGCTCCCACATTATTTAACATCTATTTTGACCACGTAGTTCGTGAAGCCTTCAATAGCTGTACCGAGGGAATCTCCATTTGGTACAGATATAATGGGAGGCTGATCAATGCCCGGGTGCGATCAAGGGATGGCTCCCTATTGGTCAACCACGTTATGTATGCCGATGATTTGGTAATTGCTGCTCATTCAGAGGAGGAGTTGAAGACGCTGCTGCTGAGACTGGAGCGAGCCACTAAGAGGTGGGGCCTTACCATCAGCCCCACCAAACCTAAGCACCTGCCTGAGTATTTTGTACTATCGGACACTCCACCCCCACAACGTGGACCCCCATAATGGAGCATCATCGCCGGTTGGAAACATTTAGGCTGGCCGGCCTACGATCCATCCTGGGTTTAACCAGGCTGGATTGTGCGAGGAGCTCACACATCCTTGAAAGATCTGGGAAAAGTCCCATCGGTGAGCTCCTCCGGCAGCCAAGGCTGCGTTGGCTGGGTCATGTTGCCTGCATGCCCAGCCACCACATGCCTAAACAGCTTTTGTTCGGCCGGATCGAGGGGGCTAAACGGGCGCGGCACAGGCTAGAGAAGAGATGGAGTGATGTGGTACAGGAGGACGTGGAGCTGAGTGGACTTGCCGATGACTGGTACCAGCGGTGTCAAGATCGGCCTCTGTGGAGGAGGCTCGTGAAGGACGCTAATGGGCAGTTGGAGGCAGTTGCCCTCCAGCAACAACGGAGGGCGGAGGAGAGACGCTCACGAGCTGAGCGCCGGATGGCTAAAACACAGCAAGTTGGCACAGTAGGGGGCACAGGTGGTGCATCAGCCAATCATCTCGGTCATCTCAGTCAGTCGACCCGTGGCACCTGGGTCTGCCCCGTGACCTCTTGCCAGCAGGCGTTCGACACTTCACGTGGCCTCAAGGTGCACATGGCCTCAAGGTGCACATGGCCTGGCACAAGCGTCGTGGTGACATCACCGCCACTTAGTGGTGAATGGCGGTTGTTGTTTGCGTCAATGTGTGTGTGAGGTCACGTATGTCTGTGTGTACATTGATATGTGTAACTCCATGTGTGTGTCTAAAGTCGCTGTGTGTGCGTGCCTCCATGTTAGTCAGTGTAAGTACATTTATTTGCGTGTCTGTAGGTCCATGTGTGCGTGTTAGTCCATGTGTGCACTTTATTCACTTGGTCAAGGCCTTTGATACCATCAGTAGGCCTGGGCTCTGGGTTGTTGTTTGTGCTTTCAGAGTCCCTGACCCACTTACTTTCCATTGTGAATACAGACACATTTGCTCAAAAATAGTACGCGCGCCCCACGCTTTCATTTAGTCAGTTACAACAAGAGTACATGAAACATATATATAATGCAATGTACTTGAACAGAAAATGTATATATTACTTTTTAGTACATTTCATGAAAGCGTGTTAAAAAAGTAAAAAAAAAATTCATTTTATCCGTTGTTTATCCACCAGCTTTCTTTCATTTTTATTAAACGCATCGGATTTTTGACGTTTATCCTTTTTTTGTGTGTTATTAGACGATGTGGTGTAGAGAAATGCACAGCGAGGCAGAGACAGGTCCCATTAGGTTCCTTATTTTAAAGAAAACTACGAATTGTTCTCGAGAGGAAGATGGTACCTACACTTCTAAGCTGACAGTTCGTGTCGCACAAACATCTGCAGTCACATGAATACAAGGGCATTGCTCATATTCATAGTACACAATCGATCTGTCCAGACATCCCATATTCTATACGTGACCCCGATACACGCAACTTGTTACATCGAGACTCACAGTCGGTTGATGGGTAATCATTCGTTCATAATGCTAAGATTTACAGAATCTGAGGAACCAGAAGTATATTTGCCGAGCAAACCCCATTGAGCAGAGATTTGTTTTAAGGGCGACTCGGGCCAGTAAGTAACATCAAAGCATTCCACCCAATTACAGATAAAACAAATAAATGTAATAATAGTAATTACGTTGTAAAATAGCATTCACACCTAAACGTTGGTAATTTTAAAAGAGAGTCAGTTTGAATGACAGAAGATGGCCGGATGGAGATTCCAAGAGACGAAACTTCTTAGGTGGTTCCCAAGGCTTTGGGGTAGCTACGTTAAATGAAAGGTAACCTCTGAGTGGATGACGCCGACAGCTGCACGTATTGTTGTAATGAGAAATGCCTGTAAATAAGGTGACCTCATTGGGAATTCTTTCAGACCTTTCCAGACCCACTTCAAACGTGCTGGGCCCTCAATCTGCTTTGTCCAAAAACTTCGATGATAAATTTGCCCCTTGAGAGCCTGAACAGACTTTTAAGACAAGTGTGGCAGCGAGCACCGATGAAGGCCGGCACGGTACACGAGGGGGTGGGTGGCCAGGACCATGCCCGTCCACCTTTGTCTTCCCAGTGGTGTTTAGGCACCACACCAGGTACTCATTTGAGGATGAGTTGACCTAGGGGAGGCCCAGGACCAATTCAGATAATTGTCACCGATGTAGACCGTGAAAGGGAATCAAACTCGGGTTCCCGCGCTCGTAAGACAGCACACTAACGACTGCACGATCCCTCCGCCAAAAACTCCACCCACACCTCCACATCCACAACCTTCTGGGGGTCACCTCGCCCTCCCTCAGAGTCCGAATGCTCCTCCTGCTTGACGCTGCCTCCATTCACCTGGAGGTCGGGGCCTGGAGTTGAGTCTTCATCTTCACATTCCACCTTCACTTCTTCACATTCCATCTTCACATTTTCACATTCCACCTTCACCTCTTCACATTCCCCCTTCACTTCTTCCCATTCAACCTTCACTGCTGGCCACGTTGCTAAACTCGGGTTGTCTTTTGGGTCTTGTTGCATGCGAGATGGGCTCGATTCCACCTCCTTCTCCACATGGATCTTCTCATGCCTATTTCGGTTGTCTAACCGTGTGAATAACTTCCCACACACAGTGCACTTGAAAGGCTTCTCACCTGTGTGTTGTCTCTGGTGAATGGTAAGACATCTTGAGCGTGTAAATGCTTTACCACACACAGTGCACTTGAAGGGCTTCTCGCCTGTGTGTTGTCTCTGGTGAATGGTAAGACATCTTGAGCGTGTAAATGCTTTCCAACACACAGTGCACTTGAAGGGCTTCTCGCCTGTGTGTTGTCTCTGGTGAACATTAAGAGATCCTGAACATGTAAACGCTTTACCGCACACAGTGCACTTGAAGGGCTTCTCGCCTGTGTGTTGTCTCTGGTGAACGTTAAGAGATCCTGAACATGTAAACGCTTTACCACAAACAGTGCACTTGAAGGGCTTCTCGCCAGTGTGTTTTATCTGGTGAATTTGGAGATGTGATGCCTGTCTAAATGTCTTCTCACACAAAGTGCACTTGAAGGGCTTATCACTTGAGTGTGTTTTCTGATGTTGAAACAAAATTCCTGAAGTTGCAAATGCCTTTCCACACACAGTGCATTTGAAGGGTTTTTCGGCTGCGTGTGTTTTCTGGTGAGCATTAAGAGATCCTGACCGTGGAAACGCTTTACCACAGACAGTGCACTTAAAGGGCTTCTCTCCTGTGTGTTGTCTCTGGTGAGTTCTAAGTAGTGGTAAACGTCGAAATACCTTCTCGCATATAGTACACTTGAAGGTCTTCTTGGCCATGTGTAATTTGTGGTTGAAATGAATGTGTCCAGTGTGGCTCATGTCGTATGGACACTGCTCGCATTGATTCCTTCTACCACTGGGCTGTCTTGAGTCTCTGCTTCATGTCATTCAACCTACACATTACACACAAAATATATATAACCAATATACATGACACACATTATAGAACACCTCCACATTATACACATCTACACCTTACACAATATACACACGCGTTACATACTGACACACAGTACACCCAGGGGACATGAGATGCACACATTACACACAATATACACAGATTATACACGCACACGTAGTATTATTCACGATGTACTTACAAAAAAATCAGCGGACTACCTGCTGGATCTCCTCACTGTTTCGAAGAACAAATATGACCTAAGGTCTTTGCTCATTTACCAGCTTCACATTCCTTATTGCCGTACAAATACTGGAGGAAGGGCCTTTTCTATTATTTTTCTATAAATATGTCAATGGGAGAGTGGTGAAAGGAGACTTGCAGCGGAGCAAAGAATCCATTCCCTGTGGAGAATACAAGATATATAGTCAATGCCAGTGAGTGGACTGCGGTCTGAAAGTCACCGTAAACGTGAACAAAATCAGTTAAGATACGAAATGGTTTATTACGTCCTTCCAATGATTGCTGAGCCAGAATCCATCTTCTCGGTTGAAAATGTCTCTGTGTGTATATGTGTGGATCGCCTCATGAAGGAATCTCTCATGGTAGCCAGATGGCTTGCAGAGAACCTCTGTCTTGGAGAAGTCAATGTCATGTGAGCCCACTGAAATGTAACAGTGATCTGCCACGGCTGAGGTGTTTGTCCTACCATGTTTCAGGTCTGCTTTATGTTCACGGATGCGGTCCGAGACATGTCGTTTGGTTTCTCCAATGTAACTGCTACCACAGAGGCAACTTAGTTTGTAGACGCCAGGGTACTGTATGTCTGGAACCACATCTTTTACAGACGGGACCAGATCACGGATTTTATGTACTGTGTTGAATCGGACCTGGATCTTGTGTATAATCAGGATTTTGGAGATGTGGTTCCAGACATTGTATTCTCCACAGGGAATGGATTCTTTGCTCCTCTGCAAGTCTCCTTTCACCACTCTCCCATTGACATATTTCGTTGCTTCCTTTTAGTATCTTTCACGCGATGGTCAATGGTATAGTGTATAGCAGATATAAATAGTATAAAATTGTAATGTTTAATGCAATATATAAGGTAATATACAGTATCGTAATTGTGTAGTGAATATACAGCAGTGTGGTATACAGTAGGGTGGGTAGAATAATACTTATGGCAATATTAAAGTCGAAGATATAGAGTGGTGTATAGTAATACAATATATAATTTAATGCTGGGTTTGTCTATGGTAGTATATAGTACGGGGTAGACCCATGTGATGTAAGAGAAAAAAGTTTAGCTGGAAGCATATTATATTTTTTGCGACATAGAATTGTAATGTATTACTTCCTGTTAGTAGCTCCGCTTATTGGAGAGTATATTTAGTATACTGATGATACTATGTAGTTTATACTTTAGTTTTTTAAGTGGTTGTTTAGTAACTGCAGCTACATACTATTAACATTCCTTCCCTTTGTTAATGCTACCCCCATCCCCTCCCTTTGATGCTGCTAATCCTGCATAATGCACGGGCTTAATATGACTTTGAAACCCCCCGCCCACCTTCTACGCATTTCCCATAAATATGCTAAATTCCTCTTGATATGCAAATTCTTCTGTCAAGGCACTCTTCTTCCCACCTCCCCCCTCAAACCCAGCTTAAATATACGCTCCGAACTAGGTGGTGCTTCATTCTTCACCTGAGGACGGCTGCTTGCGTTGTGGCCGAAACGTCGTGAGAATTATTTTATTATGTTTTATTTTTATTATTTTATTACTTCCCTTCTACGTGACTTTACCAAAAGAACCAAGAAGATGGGCTCCTAACATGGTTGAGCAATAAGGAGCCATCCCTCGACTGCACCCGGGCATCGATCACATGCAGTACACCCAGGAGCAATACATACATATTACACAGAAAACATATATACATATACACACAACAATAAACTATTTGACACTGTTGTGACATCACCACGTGCTTGTGCCAGGCACTGTGCACTTTAAGGCCATGTGAATTGTTGAACACCTGCTGGCTGGTCACAAGACAGACCCAGATACAATGGGTTGACTGAGATAATTGGCAGATGCATCACCTGTGTCCTCTACTGTGCCAGCTCGATGTGTTTTAGCCACCCGGCGCTCCTCTCATTTGTAGAGAGCGTCGCTCCTCTGCCCTCCGTTGTTGCTGGAGGGCGACTGCCTCCAACTGTCCAGTAGCGTCCTTCACGAGCCTCCTCCTCCAGAGGCCGATCTTGACACCGCTGGTACCAGTCGTGAACAAGTTAACTCAGCTCCACATCCTCCTGTATCACATCACTCACACATCGTCCTGTATAATATCACCTCATCTTTAGCCCATGACACACCCGTTTAGGCTCCTGTATATAACTTAACAAAAGCTGCTTGGGCATGCAGTGGCTGGGCATACGGGGCACATGACCCAGCCGACGTAGCCTCGCCTGTTGGAGGAGTTCACCGATGGGACTGTCCAGATCTTTCAAGGATTTGCGAGCTCCTCACATAAAGCAGCCTGCTTCAATCTAGGCGAGATCGAAGGCAGCGGCGGTAGTAACGTGGGCATCAGTAGCAGCTGTTGAAAGTTATCACTTAGGGCCTACAAGAACCTTGATCCGTCCCTGCAGCAACCACCACTACTACGAGCACTAAAACCACAACCAAAACAACAACTACGACCACAACTACGACGACCGCAACTACAACCACCACAACTACGACCACAACAACTACGACCACAACAACTATGACCAACACAACCACCACAACTATGACCACCACATAACAACCACCACCACAACCACCACCACAACAACACAACCACAACATAACCACCACAATCACCACCACCACAACTACGATGTCAGCACCTCTGCTCAGAGACTCACAGAGTCGACTCCCCGACGTCACTTCCTGGTTCAGGGGTCGTCTCGTGACGTCACAAGCACGTGACGCTCCCCCGCCCCTTTCCCCCCCCCCCCGCCCCTTTCCCCCCCCCCCCGCCCCTTTCCCCCCCCCCCCGCCCCTTTCCCCCCCCCCCCGCCCCTTTCCCCCCCCCCCCGCCCCTTTCCCCCCCCCCCCGCCCCTTTCCCCCCCCCCCGCCCCTTTCCCCCCCCCCCCGCCCCTTTCCCCCCCCCCCCGCCCCTTTCCCCCCCCCCCCGCCCCTTTCCCCCCCCCCGCCCCTTTCCCCCCCCCCGCCCCTTTCCCCCCCCCCGCCCCTTTCCCCCCCCCCCCGCCCCTTTCCCCCCCCCCGCCCCTTTCCCCCCCCCCGCCCCTTTCCCCCCCCCCGCCCCTTTCCCCCCCCCCGCCCCTTTCCCCCCCCGCCCCTTTCCCCCCCCCCGCCCCTTTCCCCACCCCCCGCCCCTTTCCCCCCCCCCGCCCCTTTCCCCCCCCCCGCCCCTTTCCCCCCCCCCGCCCCTTTCCCCCCCCCCGCCCCTTTTTTCCCCCCGCCCCTTCCCCCCCCCCGCCCCTTTCCCCCGCCCCTTTCCCCCCCCCCCGCCCCTTCCCCCCCCCCCGCCCCTTCCCCCCCCCCCGCCCCTTTCCCCCTCGCCCCTTTTCCCCCCCCCCGCCCCTTTCCCCCCCCCCCGCCCCTTTCCCCCCCCCCCCCCTTTTCCCCCCCCCGCCCCTTTCCCCCCCCCGCCCCTTTCCCCCCCCCGCCCCTTTCCCCCCCCCCGCGCGTTTCGCGGTCGATGACGTCACGAGACGACCCGTGAACCAGGAAGTGACGTCATGGAGTCGACTCCGTTGATCTATGAGCAGAGGTGCTGACATCGTAGTTTTGGTGGTGGTTGTGTTGTGGTGGTTGTGTTGTGGTGGCGCTTGTGTTGTGGTGGCGCTTGTGTTGTGGTGGCGCTTGTGTTGTGGTGGCGCTTGTGTTGTGGTGGCGCTTGTGTTGTGGTGGTTGTGGTGGTTGTGTGGTGGTGGTTGTGTTGTGGTGGTGGTTATGTTGTGATGGTGGTAGTGGTGGTTGTGTGGTGGTTGTGTTGTGGTGGTGGTTGTGTTGTAATGGTGGTTGTGTTGTGGTGGTTGTGTGGTGGTGGTTGTGTTGTGGTGGTGGTTATGTTGTGATGGTGGTAGTGGTGGTTGTGTGGTTGTGTTGTGGTGGTGTGGTGGTGGTTGTGTTGTGGTGGAAGTGTTGTGGTGGTTGTTGTGGTTGTTTTGTGGTGCTGTTGTGGTCATTGTATTCTTGTGGTTGTGTTGTGGTGCTTATGGTAATGGTTGTTGTGTTGTGGTGGTGGTAGTGGTGGTTTTGTTGTGGTGGTATTGGTTGTGGTTTTTGTATTTGTAGTGGTGGTCGTGTTGTGGTGGTATTGGTTGTGGTGTTGATATGGTTGTTGTAGTTGTGCTACACATCTCATTTGTAACAAATGATGGCTCAACGAAAGTGGCTTATCACCTGGAATTGTATAGCACCCACAAACTTTAAAATGTTAACTACCTCGCCTTGTATGCAGGAGGTCGTGGGTTCGATCCCGACCCTGATGCCTGCTGTATATTTGGAGTTTTCACGTCACTCATCATCACTACGGTGGCTAGGAGATGTTAACTATTTCGCCTGGTATGCAGGAGGTCGTGGATTCGATCCCAACCCTGATGCCTTCTTAATTTTTGGAGTTTGCGGTGTCTCTCTCTCTCCGTGGTCCCGTGGATGTTTTCTCTGGGTTCTCCGGTTCTCCCCCCCTCTACATTTAGAAACAGGCATTGAGATTATTTAGATGATTTGCCTGCTGTAATTGTCCACGTGATACGCCACTTTTTATCTATAATTTGTGATAGCCAGGTCGCTTATACATCGGTGAGCTTCGCCTGGTAGGATTGGGATGGCTTAGTTTTATCTGTATGTGTGTGGGTGATTTGTTTATCTTTATTGTACTGTGCGCTAATATCGTGTTTTTTGTATTGTGTTGTAACGTTCTTACCCCGTGCCCATACTGGACATCTGTGAAGAAGTGATTTACATCTCATCAGATTGCTCCTGCAGTATAAATACAACATTCTGATTCTGTTGTGATTGTTGTGGTGCTTGTGGTTGTTATTGTGGTGCTGGTTGCTGTGGTTGTCGGTAGTTGTAGTGGTTGTGGTGGTTGCGGTTGTTGTGGTGGTTGTAGTAGTTGTGTTGTGGTATTAGTGGTTGTCGTGGTGGTTGCTGTGGTTGTCGGTAGTTGTAGTGGTTGTGGTGGTTGCGGTTGTTGTGGTGGTTGTGGTAGTTGTGTTGTGGTATTAGTGGTTGTTGTGGTTGTTTTGGTGGTTGTCTACCCAGCTGAAGCCTCGCCGTCCAGGCTGTGACAGCGACTCGCTAGAGCGTGGGGCTTCTCCGCCGCTCTTCACTGATGGCGATTCTCTCTCTCTGTCTCATTTGTCCTCGGCCTGGCTCATTGCTTCACCTCACTGAAGGGACGACACTCGGCCGAGTCCTTCGCTACGTTCCTGTCCCTTCGCTGTGTCGTCGTTCTACACTGGTCCGTCTATAAATCATCCGCCCTGGTTGCCACGCGATGTTGTGCCAAACCTTCAATATGTAACTTGGATTTACGTTGTACAGTTGTTTTTCCCTTAACTTACGTCAGCGGTTCATGTCTGGCCTACTACTTCTCTGTGCAGGGCTGGCTATTTACTTTGGATGAATTATCCTCGTTCACTTTGTCTCAAGCCTGCTGTACCTCACCGGTGAGATCCTCACTTTCAGGACTATCCTTGACAAATCTTTGCAACAGTGGGGGGCAGTGTTGCCGCTGCGTTTGTTATAATTCACTTGGGTAGTTTGCAGGCAACTACATTTTCAGCATACAGATGCTATTTCAATTGCATTTGGGTTTTTTTTGCATGTATTTTTTTTAATGGACGGAAACCCGTTAAAACAGGGGCAGAATATGCAAACTCTGCGCAGAAAGGTTCGGGCAGAAAGGTTCAGGCAGAAGAGTAATTCCTGTGTGAAGCCCATTGAGCTAAAAAGTTCCTTTTCAAGGGAAACTCGGTCGACAGACAACATCAAAACATTACACATTAGCACCCACTCACTTAATCACTGACTCACCTACTCACCCACTCACCCATTCACTTACCCACCCACCCACTCATCCACCCACCCACTCATCCACCCACTCATTCACCTGCTCACTCACTCACCCACCCACTTGCCCGAACAGTTTGTTAAGGCTATACGGGGGGGGCGGGGGGGGGGGCTTTGTCATTGTGTATATATTATTTCTAATGTGTATGTATATCTGCTGTGTGTACTACATGTGTAATGCGTATTGTGTGTAATGTGTATATATCTGCTGGGTGTACTGCGTGTGAGTGTAAAATGTGTGTATTGTGTTAGTATGTCTGCTTTGTGTACTGCATGTGAGTGTATAATATCTGTAGAATATGTGTAATGTGTGTTCATATGCTTGGTGTACAAGTTTCTGTACTTGGGCAGCATGATTTTGACCAGCTCCGGTTTGCAAATCGAGGTCTCAAGCCAAATCAATTGAGTGGCATTATCTTTTCATCAGCTGCACAACGCTGTGTGGAAGCTACCTGGTCTTTCACTCCATACATAGTTTGAGGTCTTTTTGGCCACAGTTATGCCCTCCCTTATCTATGGTTGCAAAACGGGGAGCCCTCTAACTGAACATCTGTGACAGTTTGTAATTTTCAGGCTAGCCTGCCTATGATCCATCCTGGGTTTAACCACAATGATTCATGTGAGGGGTTCAGGGATCATTGAAAGATCTGGACACAGTCGCATCAGTTTTGGTGAGATGTTAACTACATTGTCTGGTATACAGAAGGTTGTAGATTCAATACCTGCCTTGATACCTATATATTTGAAGTTGGTTTTGTTGTCCCCGTGGTCAAGTGGATTTTTATCCGGTCCTACAGTTTTTCCATCCACATTTAGAAACGTGCGTTTAAAGTTTTTGGCTGCTATACATTTCCACATGATGGTAAGCTGCTTCGTTGAGATATTATTTATGGCCAGGTCGCTTGTTAAAAAAAGCTACGTATCTCAGCGGATCTTACCTGGTAAAATATTAATAGTTTGTAGTTTTAAAAAGTAATAATTGAACTCCTCCGGAAAGCGAGTCTGCATTGGCTGCGTCATGTAGCCCGCATGCCCAGCCACCGCATGCCCCCAAGCAGCTTATGTTTGGCTGGGTGTACTGCATCTAAGTGTATATTGTCTGTGTATATTGTGTTTAATGTGTGTATATATCTGCTGGGTGTACTGTGTGTGGGTGTGTAATGCATATGCATATTGTGTATATTGCGTGTAATGTGTAGGTGTTGTATAATGTGTATGTATCATGTATATTTCGTGTAATGTGTGTGTATATATTGTGTGTAATGTGTAGGTTGAATGAAATGGAGCAGAGATGCAAGAGACAGCCCGGTGCTAGAAGGCACCAATGCGAGCAGTTTCCATACGGCACGGACCACACTGGACACATGAATCTGCACCAGAATTTACACATGGCCAAGAAGCCCTTCAAGTGCACTTTGTGTGAGAAGACATTTAGACAGTCATCACAACTTAAAATTCACCAGAGACCGCACACAGACGTGAAGCCCTTCAAGTGCACTGTGTGTCAGAAGGCATTTCGACGGTTATCCCAACTTCAAAGTCACCAGAGAACACACACAGGCGAGAAGACTTTCAAGTGCACTGTGTGTGGAAAGGCATTTGCAGATTCAGGAAATGTTTCACAACATCAGAGAACACACTCACGTGATAAGCCCTTGAAGTGCACTTCATGTGAGAAGGCATTTAAACGGTCATCACATCTTAAAATTCACCAGAGAACACACACAGGCGAGAAGCCCTTCAAGTGCACTGTGTGTGGTAAAACGTTTACACAGTCAAGATCTCGTAACGTTCACCAGAGACAACACACAAGCGAGATGCCCTTTAAGTGCACGGTGTGTGGGAAGACATTTGCAGGGTCAGACAACCGAAATAGGCATGAGAAGATCCACAAGAAGATGGAGGTGGAATCGAAAAGTGAAAGTGCTGTATTGAGCCCATTTTGCATGCAACAAGAAGCAGAAGATAACCCCAGTTTAGCAACGTGGCCAGCAGTGAAGGTGGAACATGAAGAAGTGAAGTGGGAATGTGAAGAATTGAAGGCGGAATGTGGAGAGGTGAAGTTGGAATGTGAAGATGTTAAGGTGGAATGTGAAGAAGTGAAGATGAAATGTGAAGTGAACGCAAATTATGAAGATGACTCAACTCCAGGACCCGACCTCCAGATGGATGGAGGCAGCGTGAAGCAGGAGGAGAATTTGGACTCTGAGGGAGGGCGAGATGACCCCCAGGAGTTTGTGGATGTAGAGGTGTGGGAGCAGTTTTTGGGGGAGCGATCGTGTAGTGGTTAGCGCGATGTTATGCGAGCCCTGCAACTAGAGTTTTACTCCCGTCCATGGTCAACATCGGCTATGATTATCTGACTCGGTCCTGGACCTCCTCTAGGTCAACTCAGCCTTAAATAAGTACCTGTTGCGGAGTGTAAACTTTTCCACCGGGGAGACAAAGGTGGTCAGGTGTGGTGCTGGCCACCTACCTCCTTGTGTACTGTGCCGGCCTTCATAGGTGCTCGCTTACAGCATTTGCTTGAAAAGTCTGTTTAGGCTATGAAGGACATATTTTTCTTCGAAGTTTTTGGACAAAGCAGAGTAGGATGGCCCTGCACGTGTGGAGTTTGGGAAGGTCTTTAACCAGGAGCAGGACACAAATAATTCCCATAGCAGTCACCTTATTCACAGGTGTTTCCAGTGACAACTATGCATGCAGCTGTCAGCGTCATCCAACCAGTAATGAATTTTTAAATCCTTTATATTAAGTTCACTTGCTTGCACGCTTACGACCGTGCAAATCTTTCGGTCGTTTTTTAACCCACTTCCCGTGATCCAATTGAGCTGACATTTTGCACACAGACTCGTTGTGCGTGACAATTTATTTTCGTGAAAATTTTTTTCCAAAATTTTCCACTTTTTAGGAATTTTTTTTTCATATTTAATTTAAAATACCAATGTGATAAAAATGAAACTCTTACTCAAGAAAAACAGAAATGAATAATAAAATAAAACCGATGCCACGCATATAAAGGATTTATAGTGAAAAACTTTGTTTTTACGGGTTCATTTTTTATTTAATGTAGATGCCGCAAAGTCTTTGAAACCAGCTAAGAAGTTTCGTCTTTTGGCATCTCCATTCAGCCATCTTAGATCCTCATTCAAATTCTCTTAATTAAAATCACTAATGTTGAGGTGTGAATATAAGTTTACAACATAATTGCTATTATTATGTTTCTTTGTTTTAACTGCAATTGTGTGGAATGCTTTGATGTCTGCCAGGCTGAGTCGCCCTTGAAAAACATTTTCTGCTCAATGAACTTTTCTTGGGAAATACACTTCTGGTTCTTATGATTTCGTAAATTTGATGGCTTTAAAAAAATATCTAGCATCATGAACGGATGATTATGCATTAACCGATTGTGAGTCTATAACAATGTGCGTGTATAAGGGTCACGTTTAGAATATGGGATCTTTGGTACAGATCGATGGTGTGGTATGAATATGAGCAATGCCTTCTTGTATTCATGTGACTGCGGATGTTTGTGGGACGCAAAGTGTCAGCTTAGATGTATCATCTGCATCTCAAACAAATAATTGTTTCTCTATGAAATAAATAACCCAATGGAACCCATCATTGATTTAAAGGTTGCATGCATCTAAACACCACTCTTAAGTAAAAGTTCAACAGAAAGGAAAGCGTACAGCAATCCCAAACACTCTCGAGTTGAGTTATATTGGTTTTGCGGTTTCGCGCAAATTCTATTGAGGTGCCAAGTTTGGCGATCGCTCACGACTATGGCTCGACCGTTCGTGGTTGACAGCGAGATTCCTGTACAGAATGCGTAACGACTGCACTGCTCGCGATGCTGCTGCTGCTGCTGCCGTGGAAAAACACGTGGCGCCATCTTGTCGCCCTGTCTCCCAAGCGTCCCATCGTTAGTTGGTCCTATGTCGCGTGTTGTTCCCAGCCACCAGTGAGGTTCGGCCGCCTGTGATATTTCTTCCTGTACGTGTCCAGTAAGTGTACACTGCAGGAAAATACGTGTCCGGTTTTGTGTATATGTGCACTCTTTTGTGTATGTACACTGCTGTGTATGGATATTAGTGTATGCCCACTCGTGTGTGCTTTAACACTGTGAACTCTACCACTATTAGCTATAACCTATACACTAACACACTATCAACGAGTTACACCATGAATAGATCCACAATAAACAAAGGTGTGGGATTACAATCTCATTAGAATGATTAGAATCCCATTGCTGTCGTATTAGAATCACACTACTCGTATGTGTAGTGGTGTAAACTCACACGGATACGAGATTCTCTGTAAGGACTTGCCAGTTTATTGACTATTACACTTACGTACAGAATCACCGGATCACACCAGAGGTAGGTACTTGGTCCTTCCCGTGGACCGTCCTGGTACCCGCTTAACTCCTCGGCCTATCCTGACCCCCACTAAATCCCACTCCGACTCCGGGCAAGGGTCTTGGTGCCGAGCGGCGTGTCTTCCGTTCCCTCGAGTCTTCCGTTCTCTCGGCTCCCCACAACGACCCCGACCCTCTCCCCAGCTCTTTCCTGCTGATGCCCTCACTTCCACTACTCTACATCAATCCCCCCCCCCCATAAAAACAGCCGTCTCGGCTGATAACACAACTTTAGGCCTGGCAAACAACCCGCAACGCCAGCACCCCGCAATTTGTAATTATGACCAACAAGAGAAGGAGGTCCGGAGTGCCAAGGGGGAGGTGATGTCTGAGATGGGGAACAACACTGAAGACAGGCAGGATGGCGGGGCGGGAAGGCCCCCTCCCCAGGGCGGCTGGCGAAACGATGTCAGCGATTGCTGGTGGCCGGCCGGACGGCCTCTGGCAGTCAGCGAAACCGAGCGGCCCTGGAGCGCGTGTGCGCTGCAGGTCCGCTACCATGGGCGGCGTCCAGTATCGGGTGTGGCGAGGCATCTGCTGATGCAGGTCCCGTTGTCGTGGGCCCCATGCACGGGACAGCAGGACCGACTTGGAGAGGTTCTGAGGGCGTACAGGCAGGTGGATTATTCTGCATAGCGTCCTGGGCCGGGCGACCCGGCTCGTGGGACGCATCACAAACCGGCCGCTCCGTGAGTGGGGATGGACTAACTGAACGAGGTGGCACATACCTCTTTAACCTAGAGGGGTGGACTATCCATTGGCGGTGACCGTATCGAATGCGCACACACTGTGGCCTGCGGGCCTCCATGATGTCAACGGGACCTTGCCAAGGGCAGTGAAACATAGGTGATGTACCGACGGGCACTTGCGGGCAATAGAACCAAGCCTTGTCCCCTGTGACCCATGGAACCCCTGAAGCCTGATGCCTTGGTAGGCGTTCGTTAGCCGCTTGGCGACTGGCCGAATTGTTAATGGCCGCCTGTCGAGCATCGTGCAGTCTGTTGAGCGTGGCTCTCATTAACGCCGGCACGGCGGATTTCTTAAGAGGCGGCTGCAGACCCAATTGCACCTGCATAGGGGGCTTCGATTCTCTCCTGTACATCAGGTAAAAGGGTGAAACCCCGTTGAGGCATGAGGAGCCAGCCTATACGCGGCAAGGACGCCCAGAATCAGCAAGTCCCAGTCTGACTGAGACTCGTTGACATGGTGGCACAGCATGGACGTGAGAGTGCGGTTGAGACACTCAACCATCCCGTCGGTCTGAGGGTGGTAGGGCGAGGTTCGAACCTTCTTGGTGCCCAGGAGATCACAGACCTCTTTGAGCAGCCTTGAAGAAAAATTTCCACCTTGGTCGGTCAACAGCCACTCTGATAGATGTGGCCGATTGGTCTGGCAAGGGCCACGCCATGGGCCAACGTGTAAGGTATTCGACCCACACCAGAAGATACCTATGGCCCCTTCCGGAAGTTGGAAAGGGTCCCAAAATATCGAGGGCCACCAGTTCGTTAACGCGCGAAACTTGGATGGACTAGTGGGGGTCGGTCCCGCGCAACTGGGGTCTTCCGGCACGCACAGTCATGACTTCCTTTTACAAATAGGGAAACGTCCCCTTCCATGCCTGGCCAATAGTGGTCGTGCTTGAGGGTCAACATGTTTTGTGGACCCTCAGGTGCATCAACTTTTCATGAACCAACCTAGTTAATCTCCCTCATAGAACAACAGGAACCACCAGACAATATTTATCGAGCTCAGGGTCCCTGCGCATGAGTAGGCCGTCGTGTAGGGCAATTGGCGGAGTGGTCGGCTGAGAGGGGGTTTGACCGTCAGGCCTAACCCGGTGTCGCAGCTTGAGCAGAGAGGTATCCTGCATCCGCAAGCGTGACCACTCCTCTCTTAGGATTCCTAAGCCGAAGTTGATGGGCAGGACCTCGGTCGTCCTAACCAAACTGTGCCCCGACGCTACTCGTATCCCTACAGCGACTCGATCCCGTTGAGCACACACACCCCCCTCTCCTGAGGCTGCCTAGAGAGGCCATTGGCATTTCCGTGCTGAGTACCCTTCCTGTGCATGACCTCGAATGAGTACTCTTGGAGCACTTTGAGCCACCGGGACAGCTGGCCCGAAGGCTGATAAATGTGCAATGAATATTGTAGTTCCGCATGGTCAGTACGAATGGTAAAGCGTCGACCGTATAAGTAGGGTCTATACAGTGGCACAAAAAAAACAATGGCCAACAGCTCTCTGTGGGTGACGCAATACCGCTGCTCGGTGGGTGACAATACTCGACTCCCAAATGCCACGACTCGCTCAACACCATCCACCACTTGGGCCAACACCGCCCCTATGGCCGTGTCGCTGGCGTCAGTGTCGAGCACAGACGGCCGTGAGAAGTCTGGATATCCCAAGGCGGGCACATCTGTCAGGGATGGCCGGAGCGCGACAAAGGCCTCTTCCTTCTCCGTGCCTCAGCGAAACTTGTCCCTTTGCGGTGAGCGCGTGGAGAGGCTTTGTGACTGTCGCAAAGTTGCGCACAAAGCGACGGTAGTAAGATGCGAAGCCAACAAAGCTTCGAACCTCAGCGACAGATGTAGGGGTCGGCCACGTATGGACGCACAACGTTTTCTCTGGGTCCGTGGCCACACCTGACGCGCTAACAATATGGCCTAGATACTTAACGGAGGGGTGCAGCAAATGGCATTTCTGGGGTTTGAATTTCAACCCAGCAGCACACACTTTTGTGAAGACTGATTCCAGCTGCAGCAAGTGTTCATCAAATGTATGGCTGAAAACAATGACGTCGTCTAAATAAATCAAACAAGATTCCCACTGGAGACCTGCCAAAACCATCTCCATAAGACGTTGGAACGTGGCAGGGGCCACATGGGGGCCCGTAGGAAGCCTATTAAAATGGAACCCCTGAGGTGTGCGGAACGCGGTTTTGGGTTTGGATGCCTCGTCCAATGGCAATTGCCAAAAGCCCGAAAGCAAATCCAGGGTCTAAAAGAACCGCACGCCTGAGAGGACATCAAGCGAATCCATCCGAGGCAGGGGATAGGCATCTGCCACGGAAAGCTTGTTTAACTTACGGAAATCAACGCAGAAACGAGACTCCCATCCCGTTTCTTGACCAGAACGATAGGGGCTCCCCACGGGCTATTGGAAGGGGAGATAATGTCCACCGCCAACATGTCATCCACGGCTGAGTGGACATGCTCCTTCTCCCTTGGGCTAAAGCAATGGGCATTTAAGCAAATGGGTGCCACATTCTCCATCTCTATGTGATGTTCTAGCAAGGACGTGCGGCCGATGTCGAATTTGACTAAACACGTCGGTGAATTTGTTGATGAGTGTTCGAAGCTGGCGCCGCTCTGGGGACAGGAGAACGTTTTCATGACAGAGTGCATCCACCCAGGACGTGTCGTATTTTCCCTCAGGCAGCACAGCCACTGCCCACCCCCCCTCCAACGTGGCCTTGACCGGTGGGAGGGCCGGGGACGCGTTTGCCACAATGGTGCCCGCCGGGACTGTTACCTGTGTAGGGCTGTTACAGAGAGCCCGTTATGCATGGCAGCCTATGGTAAACAAACACAGTAGGCGGGGCTACATGTGTGCACAAGCAGGTGCCCTCTGCGACGTCCGCGCCAGACACCCTGGGGGGTCGATTCGGTCGTTATGATCCCCCGGAGCCCCACCTCTCGGGGAGGGGTTGGGTATAAAAGGGGATTGTATCGAAGGGCTCGGGAGTGATGTTTAGCTAAAGAAGAGGAGGCGGAAGACGTCTGAGATAGAGCCCTGGACTCCCCCTGGTACGCCGTCCTTATCAGGACCGGGCCGGTTCAAGCCGTCTACAACATCCATCGTCGTCACCAGCGCTTCCACGCTGTTACAACTGCGGCATCCGGGGCCACGTCGCCTCGGGGTGCCGCTCTCCTGGGCAGCGCAGGACGACACCTCAACGGGACGCCGGCCCTCGTCACAAGCTCCACCATCATAATCCGGCGAGTCGCGGCACCCCTCACGTTTGGCCCACGCACACGCCCGTCGCACACTTAAACACCGCAGCGAAGGGGGGGCCAATATCGCGTACCATGGCACCAACACGCACCGCTCTGGGTACTCAGATTGAACCCAGCCAGTGGTCCGTGTTGGCCCATCGGGTTGTAGCCGCGTCGTCAGGGTCGTCGGCCGTTGTGGGTCACATCGATGGGGTCGAGGTGCGCATCCTGGTCGATACAGGAGCATCGGCGACCATTATTTCGGAGTTGATTTATAACATTCTCCCTGCCCAAAGCCGTCCTTTGATGCCTGTTAACGTGCCATTCTTTGCTGCTAACGGGGGTTCACTTGGCATCATCGGACAAATTCGAGCCCAAATTTGTGTCGGGGATATTAAATTATCTGGGCCGATTTTTGTTTCCTCCTCGCTGGCGGTTCCGTGCCTGCTGGGGACGGATTTCCTGGCCAAAATGCCGATTAGGATATTAATCGACCAGGGATGCATTGAGCTCCCATCGGGCCGACGCATGGCGTTTTTGCCATCCCCCGCTACGAGCCGGACGGCGTTCGCGACGGTGCCGGCGTTCGTAGATAGAACGGTGCGCGTTCCTCCGGGGGCGCAAATGTTAATTCCTTTGAGACTTCGGCGGCCCTTCGCTAAGGGCATTGGGGCTCAAGGGGTTTTGCTGGGACCGTCTAGGGCCGGGGTCAGTGGACCTAATTTACTCCCGGCCCAGACCATAGTGAGAGGGGATGGAGAACCCTTCATCGCGGTCCTCAATGTGGGCTCGCAGACGGTGGTGGTCCCACAGGGGACCGTGCTTGCTCACGCAACGCCGGTGCCCTGTGAGGAACCCGTCGCGAGTCATGTCGGCGCTGCCCCTGCACCGCGACCACATTCAGACAGCGATGAAGGGTGGCTCGAGGCGCTTTGCGCGGGATCGACGGACCTGTCAAATTTAGAGCGCCAACGTCTTAAGACACTACTGAGGGAATTTTCCGACGTTTTCAGTCGGGATAAATACGATTTGGGCTGCACTCATCTGCTGCGTCACCATATTGATACGGGTGACAGCGCGCCAATACGCCTAAATCCTTTTCGGTTGAGTCCCGCCGAAAAGGACCATGTCAAATCGGCTGTTGATGACATGCTAGCCGCCGACATAATTTCTCCCTCCAACAGCCCTTGGGGAGCGCCGATCGTCCTGGTTAAGAAGCAGGACGGTTCGTTGCGGTTTTGCGTTGACTTTCGGCGCCTTAATAAAATTACGGTTGCCGACGCATACCCGCTCCCACGGATGGACGAATCGCTTGACGCCTTGGCGGGAGCGCGATTCTTCTCCACATTGGACTTACTTTCGGGATTCTGGCAGCTTCCTCTGGACGATGATTCAAAGCCTAAAACTGCTTTCCGTACTCCGCACGGCCTGTTTCAATTCAACCGGTTGCCGATGGGCTTACACTCAGCGCCGGCAACTTTCCAGCGGTTGATGGAATTGGTTTTGGCTGGATTGCAATGGGAGTCGTGCCTGATTTATTTGGATGACGTCATTGTCTTTGGCAAAACTTTTGAGGAACATCTCCAGAGGTTGCGGGCGGTTTTCCTAAAGATGCGGGCTGCTAATTTGAAATTTAAGCCCCAAAAATGCCATTTGTTACGCGAGTCGGTGCGTTATTTGGGGCACATCGTGGGGCGCTCAGGTATTTCTACCGATCCCGCCAAAACGCAGTGTGTAAGCTCCTGGCCGACTCCCACCTCAGTGGGAGAGGTTAGGAGTTTTATTGGGTTTGCGTCGTATTATAGACGCTTCGTCGCAAATTTTGCGACTATCGCCAAACCCCTACATGCTTTAACATCTAAAGGGGTTCGGTTTTGCTGGGGTCAGGAGGAGGAGGCTGCTTTTTGCTCCCTTCGGGATGCTTTGGTAAACGCTCCTCCCCTGATTTACCCTGATTTTTCAAAACCGTTCTTGCTCGACACCGATGCGAGCAACACGGGTATTGGGGGCGTGCTCTCCCAGGTGGTTGACGGCGTGGAACATGTGGTTGCGTACGGCAGTCGGGTGTTGTCTCCAGCGGAGCAACGGTATTGTGTCACCCGTAGGGAACTGTTGGCAATTGTCCATTTCGTCCAACAGTATCGCCCATATCTGTACGGTCGGCATTTCACCGTCCGCACAGATCATGCGGCACTGCAGTACGCCCTGAGGGTTCAACAGCCATCGGGACAATTGTCCCGATGGTTGGAGGTCCTCCAGGATTACGATTTCCAAACCACATACCGTAAGGGCGTTCGCCACACCAACGCGGACGCTCTGTCACGCTTGCCAACCACCTCCAAGTGTGCATGCCTCCTGGGGTCTGGACGTTGCAGGCCTCCAGGGGACACATCGGTACCTGTCTTGGCGGCCGCCAACGACGACGATGCAATGGTTCCTAATTCGATCGAACAACAGGGCAAAGATTCCCTGTTGGGGTTGCCCGTCATTGAATGGGGGCGCCTCCAGATGGAGGATGTCTCCCTCCTCGGGTGGCGACGTCGCGTTGGCGGTGCGGCGGGGGGAAAAAGAGGTGGTTCCGACGCATGGGAAATGTGCCAAGGTCTGCTAATGCATTGGGACGGGAAGTCACGTCGACATCGGCTGGTTGTCCCTACTGGGTTGCGGGGTAGGGTGGTATGGGCCGCTCATGAGCGCCTCCTACACCTGGGGACCCAAAAGACTCTCGCCTTGCTGCAACTTGATTTTTACTGGCCTGGCATGACGAGGGATGTGGGGGATTTGTTGGGATCGTGCCCTCAATGTGCACAACGCAAACCGCCGGCACGGGAGTCTAACCCGCCCTTGCAATCGATCAAAGTGTCCAGGATAAACGAGCTGGTCGCTCTGGACATTTTGGGACCATTCCCCGCCACCCCCAGAGGGAATAGATATTTGTTGACGGGTGTCGAGTATTTTACACGCTGGCCTATGGCCTGGCCTTTGGCCAACCAGTCGGCAGCAGCCATCGTGGAGGCCTTTGTTCAGGGTTATGTCCTGGACAAAGGTGCTCCGGAGAGGCTGCTGACCGACCAGGGCAGAAATTTTTCCGGTAAACTACTCAGACAAGTCTGCGATCTCCTGGGCACAAAGAAAATTCGGACCTCCCCATATCACCCACAAACTGACGGGATGGTCGAACGTTTGCATCGCACCATCTCGTCCATGTTATCACAACAAGTTTCGGACTCGCAAACGGATTGGGACCTACAAATTCAGGGGGTCTTGGCGGCGTACCGGATGGCACCCCATGCGGCTACGGGGTTTTCTCCCTTTTACCTCATGTACGGCCGAGAACCAGACCCGCCTGTTCGTGCCCAGTTGCGGATCCCCGTGCCGCAGGGAAAAACTAATCTGGCTGACCACGTTAAATTTAATCTGGACAAATTGACCGAGGCACGGGATGCTGCAATGCAAAACTCTGACCTCCGTCAGAAGGCAAATGAGCGCCTCAGATTGAGTCGAGCGCACATGCTGCAGTGGAAGCCGGGGGACAAGGCATGGTTGCACTGCCCCCAGGTGCCACTGGCAACCTCCTCTAAACTTGTGCGGCCGTGGCGGGGCCCTGTGGAAGTGGTGGAGGTGTTACGTCCGCAGTGCGTGCGCATCAAGTGGGGGAAGCGGCGATGGTTCGTGCACCCCTCCAGATTAAAACCCTTCGCTGCGGTACACGACCCCACTTCACACGCGCGTGGCCAAACATGTGGGGGGTCGGCCGACTTGCTGGGTCCGTCTCTGTCGCTCTCACCTGATGCCTTGCCGGCTGTGCCACCTTCAGGAGCATCAGGAGTGACGGGCTCACGCCCGATCACCCCTCCTGCAGATACCGAGGGTCACGCGGAGTCAGAGGAATGCTCACCTCAAGACGGACAGTCGCCACCTGATGGTCCGCCACGCGGGGTTACCCCGTGTGAGGGGCCCGCTGCAAGGACGCGCGCTAAAATGCGCAAACTGTTGTGAGGCCGGAAAATGTGTACATAGCTGTTGTGTTTATTGGCTGTTGTGTGGATGGTGTGTTTCCCGCTCCTCGGATGTACATATGTTGGGTTCACCGTTTGTTGTGTGTGCGGGGTGGGTTCCCTGCTGGTTGTATATAAGCTGTTTTTTTTACGGAATTCGTATTTATTCGGGGGGGTGCGACGGGTTGTTTCTCATCTTGTTGTTGTGTCTTGTTCTGGTTCCTGTTATGGTTCAAAAATAGTGGGGCACACGTCAGGGGGTGAAGGCACCTTTATTGTCAAATTTTGTATGTTGGCAGCCGGGACGGCTGCATGCTATGTGGGGGGGAGTGATGTAGGGCTGTTACAGAGAGCCCGTTATGCATGGCAGCCTATGGTAAACAAACACAGTAGGCGGGGCTACATGTGTGCACAAGCAGGTGCCCTCTGCGACGTCCGCGCCAGACACCCTGGGGGGTCGATTCGGTCGTTATGATCCCCCGGAGCCCCACCTCTCGGGGAGGGGTTGGGTATAAAAGGGGATTGTATCGAAGGGCTCGGGAGTGATGTTTAGCTAAAGAAGAGGAGGCGGAAGACGTCTGAGATAGAGCCCTGGACTCCCCCTGGTACGCCGTCCTTATCAGGACCGCGCAGGCTCGAGCCAGTGGCGTGGTACCAGAGCCAGAGCCAGTGCTGGTCTGGACTCTGGGTACCGGGCCCGACTGACCAGTGTCGGGCCAAGATAGCCTCCCCTAGCCCATTAGTGGAGGACTCAGAGGCAGGCTAGGGTTAGCTAGAGAGGTGTGTCCTCAGATAGACGGGTGAGGGGGCCGATACCCCCTCAAATGTGTATGTCACAACGTTGGTGTTAAATAAACAAGTGTGCCTCCAACTCCGGTGTGAACGAGTCGTGAGCGTTACTACACCTGCGAGGGCCCCGCATTGAGAATTTGTAGGAATGGCTCTTGATTTTCTGCCACAACCATAAGGGCACCCAACAAGGGAGGGTGTTTGTGAGAAATAGTTGGAGGGCGTTAAGAGGATGCCCGCCTCCAGAGTCAGAAATTGTAAGTTCCCGCGCAGCCTCAAGGGTATGAGCATCTGTGATCACGGCGGAATAGTCAAGGAATCCCTAGTGAAAGCACGGACACTAGTGACACTATACTTAATTTGGAGCTTTCGTGACTGCAGGAATTACTCTTTGGTTCTTTCGGTAAAGTCACATATAAAGAGAAAATAATAATAAATTAAATACTAGCATACGACGTTTCAATTGCAACACAAGCAATCATCATCAGGTATAAATGAAATAGAAACACAAATCTAGCATACTTAGAAATGTAATGTAATACAACAGAGAGTCGGATAACATAACAGTCATCACCTTACCTGGTTGATTACGTTCTTCCTGAGAAGGCTAAATTTGAGAGAGAGATAAAACACAGAACCAGAGACATATAGACAGACATATAAGTAGAGACATATCACAGAGATACATAGAGAGAGACATACATAGGCACACAGAGAAACCACGTCTCTGTGTCGAGGCCTTAAATAGAGAGAGGGAGCGGGGGCGGAGAGAGAGGGAGGGGTTAGAGAAATTAGCATGTCAATGAGTGGCACGCTGCAGAGGGAGATGGACAACAGCCGAGACACACAGAGAGAGCAAAACATAAGAACGACAAAACGAGTGGAGACAGAGAAAGTACACTAAATAAAATAAACCTAGCAAAATTTCGAAATATAATGCAATGCAACACAGAGGGTCGGTCATCACACAATTAACGCATAGCCTGGTGGAATATTAGTTTTCTACACACAAACATTTTTATTGTAATATTTGCCAACTTATTTGTTTCATAATAGTAAACAATAAACCTGAGATCTTAGCGAAAGATTAAATAAAATTGTACTTCACATTGCCGTGGTGAGGCCTAGTCCCATGCAGAGCCCGCGGCCTCGCCTAGATTGCCAAGCCGGAGGAGGTGACACATTGCCAGGCTGGGGGCTGGGCCGCTCTCCCCACCCGCGCTGCAATAATGCCATCTAAGCGCTCTAATATTAATATCTACGGACTTTATAGCAGTAACTGCACGCATTGGGGTGGGGGGAACATATGACTGTGAAGAATGAACCTCAGTGTTGTGTGTATATTTTTAAGCATTGTTAACGCGAATGAAATTTTTATCGATCGTGTGTGCGTTGCTCGGGGCGCAATTGCGTGCTTTGTCCCGCAGCGGGCGGCAAAACTACATAAATAAATAACGAAATATCGCACAAAATCGCTAATTAAACTAATTTTATGGTGACGGATGTGAAAAATGAATAGTGTCTGCCAACCGCAGGGCTTACGGCGTGGTACCGGGCAAATTTTTTTCGTAAACCCCACTGTTAGAGAGACAAATCCCTCGCAAGCGCGTGAACACACAGACAGACAAAAAATGAATTTATATATAAGCGCACTACTTTAACTGTGATGAACGCTGCACTTTGTCGTTTTCATGCAGGGGGCGCTGTAAACCTACGCGCCTCCTGCATGAACGACGGAGGCGCAGGGACAGACGTTCGATCACGTTGGAATTGATCTGCAGACGGCGGTGTTCTCGCACGGCCAGCTCTGTGTTGCCTCATCTCAATCCCGCGATCCCAACCAGGTGAAAGTCCGCATCGAACCGAATCCCCGGCAAGGCCATCTACTTAACGACGAGAGAAAATTCACACGAAATGTCGTTTTCAATGAATAAGCTTTTAATGAAGAAATACAATGATCTAATTCAAAACATAATACAATTAAAAGTTGTTTCATTTTAAAACTTCAAAACGGAGCATCGGGAGCTTGCGTGAATGCGTCGTCCGTGGACAATGTTTTTCGTGACTTTCCTGGCCCAAGGCCGTAAATGGTTGTGAGGGGCACCGCAGGCGGTCAGGCTTGCTTCAACCCCATGGTTGTGAACATCCAGACGTTAATCAGCAAGGACCATTTCCCGTCCTAATTCGACAAAATCTACGTCAACACGTAATACAAAATTTAAATTCGTGTTGTAGAGAATGTATCTCCACTACGTGTAACTTTTGAGTGGTATGCCTTGTAACTGATGAATGATCCGAGTGTGCTCCCTATTTCAAAGACAATGAGTTGCTCCAGAGGCAGATGCTTCCTGAAAAAACAAAAGTACCCTTTGACCTGTATCACAAGAACAATGAGTCTCACCTGAGTGATCTGTACAGGTTACTTGCAAAACACACACTTGGTCCTAACATCACTTATTCAATGTTTGACCCTTATAGACAAAATGTTACATGTACGCACACCATCATACAAGTATTCATTCTAAATTATTGACAGGCATATTAACAAAATTGAATTATATTCAAAATTGAATTACTGCACTGAAATATACTGCATTAGGTTACACCCTATTAACAAGTAGCTATTTTAAATGATACCACCGTCTGCTTAACAGTGTTTGTGTAGTGGTGGTGTTGACGTGCGCCGACTGTGACAGTGATGGATCACGGGGCGGCGCGGGGTGCGGGGTTGGGCACGCGTTGTGGGCGTGGTGTGGACGCGTGCGCCGGGAGTGACAGATGACGGGGCGGCGCGGCGTGGGTGGTGAGGCACGATGAGATGTGGGAAAACAGGATCGTAGCCAGCGCCGAGTGATTGGTCGAATAAGATGGGTGCTCGCAGTGACGTCCGCAGGTGGGGTATAAAGGGGGACGCGCGAGAGCACTCGGGGAGAGTTACCCAGTTGAAGACCCGAAGACGGAGCTGAAGACCTAGTGCCCCGAGACCCCTAGTCCCGCCGTCCTTGTGGGGACCGGGGCCCTGTGTGGCTCGGAGGCGAGGCTGTGGGACCCGGGGTCCGACGCCCACGAGGGTCGGGCTGGGGACCCACAGTCAAGACGGATACCCCGGGCAGGGAGTGTCCCGAGTAGCTCAGTGGCGTTAGTCGCCGAGTAGCTAAGTGGGTGTTGGTCACCCGAGTAGCTCAGTGGCGTTAGTCGCCGAGTAGCTAAGTGGGTGTTGGTCACCCGAGTAGCTCAGTGGCGTTAGTCGCCGAGTAGCTAAGTGGGTGTTTGTCACCCGAGATACTAAGTGGGTGTTTGTCACCCGAAATACAAAGTAGGTGTTAGTCACCTGTGAACGAGTTTGGTAAAATAAAGAGTGTGTTACCCGTGAAGTCGTCTCCCGCCGAGTTACTACATTACATATGTACAACATACTATTGTGTCATTCAATACGAGTCGGCCATTGCATGCTGGTGTCTGGGTCAAAATTGATCAAATTCTAAACATTACAAACTTGACAACTGAGATGCCACATCAACCATCGCCCCCTACTGACAGGCTCTTGTCCACATGCAGGCCGGTGCAGGGCCACCACCTTGTCCCACACAGGGGCAGCTGCTACTTGGGGATGCTCTTCGAGTGGTTGAGACGAGATACGATACAAAACTCCGAATTGCCGGGGCGATTAAGCAAGCACCATATAAATACAATTGATAACATAGTGAATGCTTGGGAGCTTATTGGCTCTCGCTCCTGGTTAGAGATCTACCCAACACACAGGTCCATACAGACTTGCCGCTCTTACTCTGCAAGTTGAACCTAAGAATTGAGTGTTCAACTTCATTCTTGTCATTAAAAGCCCGTCACAAAGGTGCGTCCTATTGGAGCGACATCGTCACTGGCTTACACATCTACCGGGTCTCCATTTGACTTTGTATTGTCTCGGAGGAAGTCCACCCACACCTCCACTTCCACAAACTGCTGGGAGTTGCCTCGCTCTGCCTCACAGTCAGAATTCTCCTCCTGCTTCACGTTGCCTCCATCGATGTGAAGGTCCGATTTTGGAGTTGAATCTTCATCTTCACATTTTACCTTCACTTCTTCGCTCTTCACCATCACTTCTTCACTCTTCACCATCACTTCTTCACGTTTCACCTCGATACCTTTAAAAGCGTCCAAGCTGGAATTGTATTCCGGTTCTTGTTTCACGAGGGATGGGCTCATTGCGGCACTTTGACTTTCGCAAGCTGATTTCAGACTCCACTCCTTGTGGATCTTCTGATGCTTGTGTGTTCTCTGGTGGTTTTCATGATGAGCTGAACGTGCAAACGCTTTCCCACACACACTGCACTTGAAGGGTTTCTCTCCCGTGTGTGTTATCTGGTGTCTTTCAAGAGCAGATGACTGTGCAAACGCCTTCCCACACACACTGCACTTGAAGGGTTTCTCTCCCATGTGTGTTCTCTGGTGTTTTTTAAAAACAGATGTACATGCAAACGCCTTCCCACACACACTGCACTTGAAGGGTTTCTCTCCCGTGTGTGTTCTCTGGTGTGCTACAAGAGTAGATAAACGTGCAAACGCCTTCCCACACACACTGCACTTGAAGGGTTTCTCTCCTGTGTGTGTTCTCTGGTGTCTTTCAAGAGTAGATAACTGTGCAAACGCCTTCCCACACACAGTACACTTGAAGGGTTTTTCTCCCGTGTGTGTTCTCTGGTGTATTACAAGATTAGATGAATTTAAAAACGCCTTCCCACACACAGTGCACTTGAAGGGTTTCTCTCCCGTGTGTGTTCTCTGGTGTACTTGAAGAAATTGTTTAAGTGCAAACGCCTTCCCGCACAGAGTGCACCTGAAGGGTTTCTCTCCCGTGTGTGTTTTCTGGTGTGTTACAAGAGTAGATGAATTTGAAAACGCCTTCCCACACACACTGCACTTGAAGGGTTTCTCTCCCGTGTGTGTTCTCTGGTGTACTTTAAGAATTTGTTTAAGTGCAAACGCCTTCCCGCACAGAGTGCACCTGAAGGTTTTCTCTCCCGTGTGTGTTTTCTGGTGTGTTACAAGAGTAGATGAATTTGAAAACGCCTTCCCACACACACTGCACTTGAAGGGTTTCTCTCCCGTGTGTGTTCTCTGGTGTATTACAAGAATAGATGAATATTCAAACGCTTTCCCACACACACTGCACTTGAAGGGTTTCTCTCCTGTGTGAGTTCTCTGGTGCCTTGTCAAATGTGCAGGACGATCCGTGCTGTTGGCACGCAGGTCGCATTGTTGCCTTTTTGCACCGAGCCACGCCGAGTGCCTTTGCTCCATCAGACCAAGTCTGCAGAGGAAGCGTTAGCTGCAGACAGAAAAAAAGTTATATCCACGTCAGTATCGATGCACAGAGGAATGCATATTTACACAGTAACACATGACTTAGAAGTCAACACTTATTCATATATTCATGATATAGTGAAAAAGATTCCCAAATTCATCACACGGGCTGTTTTGGCACACAATGAGAGGGCGAATGGTCATAAACATGCCAGGAAGCCCTGGAATCTTCAAAATGAATGTTAAACCTAAAACTCCGAGCACACAATTTTGGCTGTCTAGCTACAAAAGGAATACAGTAATCCCTTGCCACTTCGCGGTTCAAGTTTCGCGGCCTCAGTGCATCGCGGATTTTTCAGACAAGGCACGTGATTGGTTCCCGGCGCGAGATCGACGAATGAGAGCACGAGTGGATGTACAGTATCCCGTGAGCTGATTGGCTGCGCATCATCGCATCCTCTCCCAGCTTATTCCCTTGTTGTATCTCGCCACTCTCGTTCATACTGTCAACTGTGTCTCGCGTATCCTAGTGTTGTGTTCGAAATTAACTGGTGAGTGTAGAACACCATAATACGTATCGTATGAGAGAGAGAGTGAATGTATAATATTAAGGTTTTATAATTAAATAGATTTAAGTAAAATATATATAAAGTATAAATATATTTCGATTTAAATCAGACTTACGCGCACCGAACTAGATCAGTTAGAAAAGACACTCTACAAATCACACTTATCTTTGAGTGCAACAATGTCCACATCGGATTGGGAACATGTAGAAAAAATGACTGCCTCTTCAGCTGCTGCTATGTCGACTAAATGTAAGGACAACTTGACTTCCAAATTCAACCGCCTCTCAAACAAGAAACCGGACCCACACATTGAAAAGCTAGATGTTAACAAAGTCGTAATTAATCACAGTAACAGTTCTATTTCTGAAGGTCTGAAATCCATTTTAGCTAAAGGACTAAACTTTGCAGTCACACCTAGACACATACCAGTTAATGATATAATTGCTCGAGTAGATGTAGCTCTCAAGGGCCTGAGTCACATCGCTGCAGACGTAGCAAGATCTGAAATCTCTGCAACCCTCAAAAACGCTAAGATGCCAGCTAGTGTGATGCCGCCGCCACGTAGCCGTTCAGCAGGCGCCTCATCTACGACCTCGCCACCACCAAGCGACGGAGCCGACCCCACGTCCCCCTCACCTCACCTCACATGAACACACCCGCACGCACTTTCCCCCACCCATAGAGCTGGAAGGGGAGGTCACCTGATCGACCGGTTTTTATCCGAGAAGCCCTTATCGGGATTGACTTTCACGGTTTCCGGCGACCAAGGAATTGGACGACCTCCCCCGACGCTACGTTGCACCGCGGCGCTGCGACCGGCCTTAAGATGGTATGGTCGCGGCAAGGGGCATTCGGCCACTGCGGTTGAAACGCATCCCCCACACACACCGCCCACGTATCGACGAGGCAAGCAGGGGAGGGACGGGACGGCATGATTAGCAGGACTGCAGGGGCTCTTGCGCGTAGTCGCTGATGGTTGGGATAATTACGCTTGAGCGCGCAGGCACCATTGTTAGGGAAGGTAAAGGATTAAGCTGAGAGTATGAATAATCAGGAGAGCGGAGGCACGCGGGGAGCCCGTGCACAAATTCCCACGGCGGGCCTTTGTGATGGACGTCGCCGCATAATCTGCAATAATAAAGGCATGCGTGAGAAAGGGATTAATTAGAATTTATGCCGAGCACGCAGCACATTGATTAGCATATGCGCCGCGCATGAGCGGAGAGTATTCGGGGAGTCCGGAAGAGAGGATAAAAGGGATCGTAGCAAGGTAGAGAGATCTCACTTCTCTTCAAGAGGCCCGCGTGCAAGTCGGCTCCCAGCTCTGCCCTCCGGACGTCCGCGTGACGTGTCCAGACGAGCATCGAGGAAAAGCCACAGGACGCCGAATACTTCGAACCGTGAGTAGCAAGGTGAAAGGGTATCGTAAGCCGATAAATAGGGAATAGGTCCAGGGGTAGGAGAATAGGCCAGCCTCGTCAATTCATACTGACTCAACCAGTTCCAGGTAGCAAACAATAAATCATTAATAGAGTGGGTGTCGCGTCTGTGCAGGTGTGTGCGCTCGTAGTGTGGGGGAAGGGGTCGGTGCGTCCGCAGGTCCCTGCTCCGTCTATCGCCGCAGGGACTCGCGCAGTGTGAGGGCAGCGTCATTCGCCCTCCGACCCCCATTTAATAGTGCGTGATTCGTGGAGAGACAACGCAGCGTTTACAGGTGAACGAGAGCGTGCGGCGAGCTATGCCTCTCACACGGGCTCGCGGAGGGACGGACCAGGGAGGGGAGCCGTCAGGCGATGAGCCCAGCGACGGCAGCAGCTGCTCGCAGAGTAGCGAGGGGTCGGTGAACGGCAGAGCCCCGGCCATAGGCACGGATCAGGGAGGGACTTCGGGGACCCGCGGCCCCAACAACATGGTGTCAGAAGTCGTACGAACCCTCACATCTTCACGGGAAGGTGGCGCGCTACTCCACGCAAAGGTAAGGCATGTGTTCACCGGCCAGGGGACCCCTACATGGAAAGCGTTTTCCCGCAATATCATAGGGGCTAAAGAGCTTAATGGCTGGTCGGACGCGCAGGCGTTACGACATCTTACGTTGAACCTAGATGGGCGAGCAGCCGACTTTGTAGAGGCACTACCCGAAAGCGCGCAGACCCAACTAGAAGAACTAATGCATAGATTATATCTGCGTTTCGGCACGCGCAACGCGATATGGGCAAAGACGGCCTTAGAGGCGCGTCGACGCCAACCTGGCGAGGACTTCCGAGACTACGCTGAGGACGTACAATCACTAACCCGGATCGCTCGTCCAGAGTTCGCGAAGGAGGTCATTGACGCACTAGCTGCAGACAAGCTACTCAGGTACCTAGCTCGCACCGCGTGGTGGCAGCCCAAAAGGGGTAGCGCAGGCCTCCCCTTCGATACCCTAGTCGAGCAAGCACTGGAGTGTGAGGAGCTCTCCAGCGAACGCGCGCAGCTCCGAGGGTCGGGACAGGAGTACACCGTGGCGAGCCTGATCCCTGACGAGGATGAGGAGGAGCCCGCCAGCCCAATAAGGAGACGAGCAAGAGAGCCCCAGAGACCCCGCGAGACAACCCCGGGGTGGGTAGCCGGGTTACAGACCGGCATGGGAGATATTGCTGGCCGGGTAGACCAAATGAACGGTAAGGTAACCCAAGTAGGTGAGAGGGTAACCCAAGTAAACGATAAAATGAGCCGAAATATTTCCAAGCTACAGTCTACCGTTGAGACTGAGATGGGGGAACTACGCTCGACAGTAGGGGGGCTGGCCGGGAGGGTAGCCCAATTAGAGTCCGATGTGGGACAAATGTGTACTGGGGGAAGGAGAGGGAGCGGACAGGGGACCCGCTACGGAGCCGCCCCCCCTCCCCGGGCATGTTATATGTGCGACTGCCGAGGGCATCTAGTGAGAGACTGTCCTGAAATCACCCGAGCTAGGCAGACGCGGGGGTTAAACTCCAACGCCCCCTAGAGAGCGGACCAACTAGGGGTGCAATCGACGCGGTCCCGATACAAATAGACGATAATGAGAATAATGGCGAGCGAGTGATCTCCACACAGGTTCCAGCAACAACGCCCACAGGAACGGTGACTCCTGGCGACTGGCTACGGGAGCTGGTGGCGGGGATCACGGGGGCCACGTCGCTGGTGGAAGGGGAGGTAAACGGAATGCGTACCCGAATCCTGCTGGACACGGGGGCGGTGGCCTCGCTCGTGAGCGCAGCGCACTGCAGCGTGATCGAGGTTGACGTGCGTCACCTGCAGGCACCGGACCGCGCGCTGCACACGGCGAGCGGAGCCGGAATGGGGCTGCTGGGGAGAGCCACCCTAGAGGTCCGCATAGGCAGTCAGGTGTGCACCCAGGAGTTCTACGTGTCGAGTGCGTTGTGTCACTAGTGTATCGCAGGTACCGACCTCTTAGAACAGCTGGGACTCAACGTGCAACCCCGCCAGCGATGCGCCACCATGGAGAGCAACGGCGAGCGGATACCGTTCCTGGGACGAGAACCAACGCGCCCCCGCTTCGCACCTGTGACCGCTATCCTGGCGACGGCAGTCACCATCGGGCCGCTCACCGAGATGCTGGTGCTGGTGGCAACATTCCCCACCGACCCCGCGCTCCGACCATCAGGGGAGGTAATGCTAACTCCTCACCCGGAGTTGGCAAAACGGTATGGGGTCGTGGGATCCGCCACGTTGGTAAACGCAGATGGGGACCGATTGTTTATGCGGATGTTTAACCCCCACAGTACCCCAGCGTTACTGCGACGGCGCACCCCGATAGCCAACGTACACCCCCTGCACGCACGCCACTCTAACGACTCGGTGTTCGCACTCTGGGCTGAGGACCCCGGTCGTCCTGAGGGTGACCAGGACCTGGCCTGGCGAGTCGGCCCGACTCCCCGAGCCGAGGTCGTCCCCCTGCTCGACGCGTTACATGTGCCATGGACGGATTTACCTAAGGGAGAGGCCGATCGGCTGCGCGAGTTACTGCGGGAGTTACTGCGGGAGTATGCCGACGTATTCAGTAAACACGACTCGGACGTGGGTCGAACCGACCTTGTTAAGCACCAAATTGACACCGGTGCAGCCAGACCCATCAAACTCCCTGCGTACCGAGTGGACGCACCCGAACGCACACAGATCAAAGAGGCGGTTGGGGACATGCTTCGCGATAACATAATTCAGCCCTCGGCGAGCCCCTGGTCAGCCCCGGTGGTACTAGTAACGAAAAAGGATGGGTCAACCCGATTCTGCGTTGATTACCGTAAACTGAACGCAGTCACGCTCGGCGACGCCTTCCCCATACCCCGCATCGACGACACTTTTGACAGCCTCGCCGGACCGCGATATTTTTCCACCCTCGATCTCGCGTCCGGGTACTGGCAGGTGGAGATGGCGGAGGAGGATCGGCCAAAAACCGCATTCACCACCCTGATGGGACTATTCAAGTTTCGAGTACTCCCGTTCGGACTCACCAATGCGCCCGCGACGTTCCAGCGGCTGATGGAGTTGGTGATGCGGGGTTTGCAATGGGAACAGTGCTTGATTTACTTGGACGATGTGATCATGTTCAGTAGATCTTTGTCTGAGCATTGGTCCAGGCTACGAGAGGTGTTCCAGTGACTGCGAGCGGCTCATCTCAAGCTCAAGCCACGTAAGTGTTACATCGCACAACGCGAGGTGGGGTACCTCTGGCATCGCGTCAGCGAGGCAGGCGTGCGTACCGATCCGGAGAAGGTACGCGCCGTAGTGGAGTGGCCACGGCCAAGGAATCTGACAAAGATCAGATAATTTTTAGGGCTCGCCACATATTATCGTCGATTTGTAAAGAGATTCAGCGAGATTGCACGCCCCCTCACCCAACTCACCTCCCCTAAGCACCCCTATCAGTGGACGGAGGCCTGCCAGACGGCCTTCACCACTCTCAAAGACCACCTCACCCACGCCCCCACCCTCGTTTTCCCCGATTTTACCACCGATTTTATTTTGGACACCGGCGCCTGCAGCAGCGGGCTGGGCACGGTGTTGTCACAGGTACAGGATGGGATGGAACGAGTCATCGCGTACGCCAGCCGGACCTTGAGTGGGGCTGAGCTGAACTATTGCATGACCCGCCAAGAGTTATACGCCGTGATTTTCGCATGTAAGCAGTTCCGGCCGTATTTGTACGGCAGGAAATGTCGCGTACGCACTGACCATTATGCTCTGCAGTTCCTTCTTACATTCAAGGAGCCGCGGGGGCAGATGGCCCGGTGGTTGGCGCAGTTGCAGGAGTACAACCTGCAAATCGAGTATCGGGCTGGCCGGACGCATGCAAACGCGGACGCCTTGTCGAGGCGGCCCACGGTGTACGCCGAGACAAGGGCGGAGGAGGCCTGCCCGTGTTTCACGGGGGGACGCTGCCGGCAGGCAACGGACCCCCAAGAGGCCGCGGCCACTGACCCCCCCCCAGCGAGAGAGAGTGCAGTGTGCGCCACAGAGACCCTCACAGGTGGCACCGAGGATCCCGTCGACTGCCCGGCAAGCGCGGGACCCACGGCTCGGGACCCGGCGGATTACCCCGCCCCGATCGGACGGATCCAGGAGGACGTCGGCTGCGCCTTCCCGGGCCTGAACGACGAGCAGCTGAGACAGACCCAGCAGCGGGATCCCGATCTGGCGGCGATGGAGGCGGCACTGCGGGAGGAAAAGAGCGCCCTACCAGGACCCTGGAGTGGTTTGTATGGCCAGTTGTGTGTGCAGAACGGGGTGGTACGGGAGTTAACCGAGGCCGGCCAGCCGGGGTGCATCTGTGTTCCTACCCAGGTACGACCCCAGCTGCTACGGCTGGTGCATGACCACCCACTCGGGGGCCACGATGGGGAACGACGCACTCGAGAAACCCTTCGTTGCCAGTATCTCTGGCCCAAATTGGCACAAGACGTGGCCGCCTGGGTACAGGGCTGCCGCGCCTGTCAGCAGTGCGAGTCGAAACCGGCACGATACCAGGTACCCCTAAGGCCGTTCCGCGTCAGCCGCACGAATCAGCTGGTCGGGATCGACCTACAGGGGCCATTCCCGCGATCCCATCGAGGCAACCGGTATATCCTAGTTGCAGTAGAGTATTTCACCCGCTACCCCGTGGCAGTGGCCATCCCTGATAAAACGGCCTTGGTGGTGGCCCGGGCATTCGTGGAACATTACGTACTTAAGCACGGGATCCCAGAACGAGTCCTCACCGACCAGGGTAGCGAGTTCGAGGCCGAGCTGTTCCAGGCACTGTGCCGAGAATTCGGAATCCAGAAGGAGCGAACCACAGCGTACCACCCCCAAGCGAACGGTATGGTGGAGCGCATGAATCAGACCCTAGCGGGGAAACTCAAACGTATGGCGGCCGCAAATCAACGGGATTGGGACGAACACCTCCCCTACGCCCTTTTCGCCTACGCCACCACCGTACGTACACACGTCGACGGGACAAACCCCGTTTTTAATGATGTTCGGCCGTGAGTCTCGTTTACCCGCAGATCTGCTATTCGGCATTCCTTCCCCCCAGCCGGAGGAGGGAAGCCGCCCCGTGGAACACCTGTTGGAGACCCTGCGAGAAGCCCGAGGCTGAGCATACTCGCAAGGGGAAGCCACGCATCGGCGGCAGGAACAGGGCACCCGACCCCGCATGGAACCCCCCTTATTCCTGACAGGCGCTAAGATATGGCTACACACCCCTCGCGTCGGGGCCGAGCAGGTGGGGAAACTGACGACCTACTGGCGGGGACCCTGGACCGTGGTGCGGCAGATCTCCCCCTGGACGGTACTAATTTATGGCGGGGAGAGGGGTCGAGAGACGGTGGTCAACGTCCGCCGCTTAAAACCGTGGAAAGCAGCCCCGGCGAGAGAGAACCCCGTCACCCGAAGGCCCCGAAATCCCGGGGTACCTGCACCCCTCGTGTTGGGGGGCCTCACACACTACATGGGCCCCACCGGGCCCACGAGACGCCCCGATCCAGTCAGGAGACGGCGCGGACGACGGCCCCTAAACCCTTCCGCTGCTGAGTTTGTGCCCCAGCCCGCAGGTGCCGGAGGACGGGGAGAGCCGCTGGAGTGGAGGAGGAGGCCGCCGCAGGAGCTACAGAGGACGGAACCACCCGCCCCGAGACCAGCCACAAGGTCCGGACGGATCCCCCGGACCCCGCAGCGTTTCCTCGTGGGCGCGGCCCAAGCAAGGTGCTCCAGTCAACCCGGGATGGGGACTGGCACCTCGGGGGGCTATGTGATGCCGCCGCCACAAAGCCGTTCAGCAGGCGCCTCATCTACGACCTCGCCAACACCAAGCGACGGAGCCGACTCCACGTCCCCCTCACCTCACCTCACATGAACACACCCGCACGCACTTTCCCCCACCCATAGAGCTGGAAGGGGAGGTCACCTGATCGACCGGTTTTTATCTGAGAAGCCCTTATCGGGATTGACTTTCACGGTTTCCGGCGACCAGGGAATTGGACGACCTCCCCCGACGCTACGTTGCACCGCGGCGCTGCGACCGGCCTTAAGATGGTATGGTCGCGGCGAGGGGCATTCGGCCACCGCGGTTGAAACGCATCCCCCACACACACCCCCGACGTATCGACGAGGCAAGCAGGGGAGGGACGGCATGATTAGCAGGACTGCAGGGGCTCTTGCGCGTAGTCGCTGATGGTTGGGATAATAACGCTTGAGCGCGCAGGCACCATTGTTAGGGAAGGTAAAGGATTAAGCTGAGAGTATGAATAATCAGGAGAGCGGAGGCACGCGGGGAGATCGTGCACAAATTCACACGGCGGGCCTTTGTGATGGACGCCGCCGCATAATCTGCAATAATAAAGGCATGCGTGAGAAAGGGATTAATTAGAATTTACGCCGCACACGCAGCACATTGATTAGCATATGCGCCGCGCATGAGCGGAGAGTATTCGGGGAGTCCGGGAGAGAGGATAAAAGGGATCGTAGCAAGGTAGAGAGATCTCACTTCTCTTCAAGAGGCCCGCGTGCAAGTCGGCTCCCAGCTCTGCCCTCCGGACGTCCGCGTGACGTGTCCAGACGAGCATCGAGGAAAAGCCACAGGACGCCGAGTACTTCGAACCGTGAGTAGCAAAGTGAAAGGGTATCGTAAGCCGATAAATAGGGAATAGGTCCAGGGGTAGGAAAATAGGCCAGCCTCGTCGATTCATACTGACTCAACCAGTTCCAGGTAGCAAACAATAAATCATTAATAGCGAATCGTGGCCTCGTGTGATCTCGGTGAGCAGTGTGAACGCGTGTGGTACTGTGCACACAGCGGCTCGCCTCGTGGGAGCGCTGCGCAGAGCGGCGCGAGAGTGGGTGTCGCGTCTGTGCAGGTGTGTGCGCTCGTAGTGTGGGGGAAGGGGTCGGTGCGTCCGCAGGTCCCTGCTCCGTCTATCGCCGCAGGGACTCGCGCAGTGTGAGGGCAGCGTCATTCGCCCTCCGACCCCTGACCCCCATTTAATAGTGCGTGATTCGTGGAGAGACAACGCAGCGTTTACAGGTGAACGAGAGCGTGCGGCGAGCTATGCCTCTCACACGGGCTCGCGGAGGGACGGACCAGGGAGGGAACCGTCAGGCGATGAGCCCAGCGACGGCAGCAGCTGCTCGCAGAGTAGCGAGGGGTCGGTGAACGGCAGAGCCCCGGCCATAGGCACGGATCAGGGAGGGACTTCGGGGACCCGCGGCCCCAACACTAGCAACATCAGCAAAGATGAGCGTTTTGAATTAGCTCAATTAAAAAAGAGGGATGACATTGTTATCCTCTCAGCTGACAAAGGCAATACCACTGTCATCATGGACAAAACAGAATACAACAACAAAATCCAAGAACTACTCAACGATGGCAGCTATACAAAAATAAAAAGAGACCCCACCAACAGCCTTGTCTCAAAAACCAAGCAAATAATTTCTGATTCAACCGCATTAATTGATCAGACCAAACAGTTCTCGTTGAAACCTTCTGCAGCCAGGCCACCAAGATTATACGGCTTGCCAAAGATAGATAAAGAAGATACACCTCTTCGTCCCATTGTCTCTACTATCAACTCCCCCACCTATAAATTGGCTCGTTTTTTTGTCTGAAATCCTACGGCCTTTCACTGGAAAAACCACGTCTGCGGTACTAAACTCTACTGACCTGGTATCGACAATCAAGGGGATTGCCCTGTCCCCAGACGACCTGCTTGTCAGTTTTGATGTGGTTTCCTTATTCACCAAGGTTCCTGTACCTGACACCATCGCAATCATTGAAGACTTGGTTCATCAAGGACTGAATGCTGGGGTACCCCCCCTGGTGAGACACTGCTTAACCAATACATACTTCACCTGGAATGGAACTTTCTACAAGCAAACTGAGGGCACCCCAATGGGCTCCCCCCTATCTCCGGTTGTAGCCAACATCTTCATGGAGAAATTTGAGACTGACGCCATCCAGACTGCCACTCTACGCCCGACCTTATGGAAGAGATACGTAGACGACACTTTTGTCATCTGGCCACATGGCCGGCCTGCTCTAGACCAATTTCTCGACCACATCAATTCCATACACCCAGCCATCAGATTCACCATGGAAGTCGAAAAAGATGGCAAGCTACCCTTTATGGATGTCCTAATTAAAAGGAGACCTGATGGTTCAATGAGCCACTCTGTCTACAGGAAAGCCACCCATACAGATGCTTACCTAAAACCGGATTCCCACCACCATCCATCCCAAAATAATTCCCTCATCAAGACTCTATACCATAGAGCCCAATGCATCTCCGACCAGGAACACATTGTCAGTGAACTCAAACACGTACGCCAAGCTCTTAAGGCTAATGGTTACTCCGACTACACAATCCGCAAAGCCATCACTCCAACCATCAAGAAGCATCCTGTTGAGGAGCCTTTCAAGACCATCACCTTACCCTACATTGCTGGGGTCACAAAAAAGATCTCCAAAATCCTGATTAAACACAAGATCCAGGTCCGATTCAACACAGTACATAAAATCCGTGATCTGGTCCCGTCTGTAAAAGATGTGGTTCCAGACATACAGTACCCTGGCGTCTACAAACTAAGTTGCCTCTGTGGTAGCAGTTACATTGGGGAAACCAAACGACATGTCTCGGACAGCATCCGTGAACATAAAGCAGACCTGAAACACGGTAGGACAAACACCTCAGCCGTGGCAGATCACTGTTACAACTCAGTGGGCTCACATGACATTGACTTCTCCAAGACAGAGGTTCTCTGCAAGCCATCTGGCTATCATGAGAGATTCGTTCATGAGGCGATCCACATATACAAACACAGAGACAATTTCAACCGAGAAGATGGATTCTGGCTTAGCAATCATTGGAAGGACGTAATAAACCATTTCGGATCTTAACTGATTGTGTTCACGTTTACGGTGACTTTCAGACCGCGTTCCACTCACTGGCATTGTATTGTCCGCAGGGAATGGATTCTTTGCTCCGCTGCCAATTTTTCCCCCCACGACTCACCCATTGACACGACGGTCAATGGTACAGTGTATAATAACAAATAGTATAACATTTATATGCTTAATACAATGTACAAAGTAATATATAGTATCGTAATTGTATAGTAAACATATAGCAGTGTGATACACATTAGGGTGGGTAGAATAATACATAGTGTTATATTAAAATGTATAAGATATAGGGTGGTTTATAGCAATACAGTATATAATTTAATGTTGGGTTTATCTATGGCAGTATATAGTACGGTGTATGCTCGTGTGATGTAAGAGAATAAAGTTTAGATGGAAGCATATTATATAATTTTTACGACGTAGAATTGTAATGTATTACTTGCTGTTAGTAACTCAGCTTATTGTAGAGTATAGTAAGTATACTGATGGTGCTATGCAGTTTATACTCTAGTTTTTTATGTAGTTTATACTTTAGTTTTCTACGTGGTTGTTTAGTAACTGCAGCTACATACTATTAACATTCCTTTGTTAATGCTACTCCCTGCACCCTCCCTTGGTGCTGCTGATCCTGCATAATGCATGGGCATAATATGACTTTGAAACCCCCCCGCCCACCTCCTACGCATTTCCAATGAATATGGTAAATTCCTCTTGATATGCACATTCTTTTTGTTAAGGCGCTCTTCCACCTCCAACCCAGCTTATATATAAGCTCCTAGCTTGGCAGTGTCTCATTCTTCACCTGAAGACGGCTGCTTGCGTTGTAGCCGAAACGTCGTGAGAGTTATTTTATGTTTTATTTTCATTATTTTATTACTTCCCTTCTACGTGACTTTACCGAAAGAACCAAGAAGAAGTATAAATATACATATTTTAAACATTCTGGTACCCACACACACATATACGGAAATTCCTAGGGGGGCCAATCCTACTTCGCGGATTTTCACTTATCGAGGGGGGTTCCGGTCCCCATTAACCGCGATAAACGAGGGATCACTGTATTTATGAAAGTTAAATTTAGCTGACATAGCAAAAGGTGTTGAAAAGAATACTATTTGTGTTATGCAAAAATGCATAAATTAATGTTCAATCGCAACTTAGAGGTGTGAAGCCAGCCAGGCTCACGATGTCCTTGAATGCTGGAATGAACAGATCTGACTTCAGCTGCATGTGTGTGCTGTGTTAACTTCTTGACTGTTTCCATTCTTATAAAGTTCCAGAGGAAAACAAAAACAAACTATTGTTGTGATACAGCATAACCTCCGTGTTCAATAGAGTTAATAAACTTAACTGCAAACACAAACTTTACACTGTCACACACTGGCATGGTTAAGAGGTGTGTCTAGACCCATGCCTAGCCACCTTCATCCACTCACTATTAATGCTTCCTGACTCCACAAAGTAATTCAATGAGGATTAATCAACATCACCGAGGCTGGGTGTCTCTCTCGCTCCCCGTGGTTAGATGTTAACTACCTCTCCTGGCATACAAGAAGTCGTGGGTTCATCCCAACCCTGACGCCTGCTGTATATTTTTAGTTCGTGTGTCTTTCTCTCTTCCCGTGGTCGCGTGGATTTCCCTCTGGATCCGCCGGTTGTCCCCACTCCACATGCAGAAAGTGAACACCGCCACGTGTCCAGAGTGAACACCGCCACGCGTCCAGAGTGAACACCGCCACGCGTCCAGAGTGAACACCGCCACGTGTCCAGAGTGAACACCGCCACACGTCTAGAGTGAACACCGCCACGCGTCTAGAGTGAACACCGCCACGTGTCTAGAGTGAACACCGCCACGTGTCCAGAGTGAACACCACCACGCGTCCAGAGTGAACACCGCCACGCGTCCAGAGTGAACACTGCCACGCGTCCAGAGTGAACACCGCCACGCTGTTGACAAGCCTCACCTTGTTATTGTTGTTGTGGGCAGGTCGCTTCTGAAAACAAGAGTGGTACAGCAGCTCAAGCGGGCGTGGCCTGGTATAAAATGAAAAAAAAACTGCGAATATTTAAAATAAAACAAAGTTACAAAGTAGCGAGCCAGGTGAAGAGAAATTAAAACTTAAGCAAGATACTCTTTTGTTCTTTCGGTAAAGTCACGTAGAATAAATAAATAAATAAAATTATAGTTTCAGTTTCATTTATTTGGTATAGCCCCGTGAGACATTCGGCTCTTGAATCAGATGCAACCGCAACAAACAAAAACATGAACGAGAAAACATCTTAAAGTGACTATGTGACTGTGCAAACATAAAATCCAGGGAAAAACAGCTAAATATTCCACAAAAAGCACCGTACACCAACGCTGTGTGCAAATAGCATACGACGTTTCAATTGCAACACAAGCAATCATCATCAGGTACAAATGAAAGAGAAAAAAACCTAGTAAACTTAGAAATGTAATGCAATACAACACAGAGAGTCGGCTAACATAAGTCAACACCCCAACAGGTTGATTACGTTCTTCCAAAGATTTCTCAATTTGAGAAAGACAAAACACAGACACTGAGACACAGAGACACATAGACAGACACATAAGCAGAGAGAGATGACAGAAAGACACAGAGAGAGAGACACACACATAGACACACAGAGAGAGATGACACAGAGACACAGAGAGACACACACACAGAGACACACAGAGAGATGACACAGACACACAGAGAGAGACACACACAGAGACATGACAGACACAGAGAGAGACACACACACACACAGAGACACACAGAGAACATCGGGGGAGACCAAATCTTGCAGGGAGTCTGGGGTCCCCCCCCAGAAAAATATCTAAATTTGAAAACTCATTTCCTGCCATTTCCTCCCTAAAATATTTGTAAAAGTTCACTAACACATGGGATGGAATTTTTTTCTTTTATACAATAATGTCTAATAGTGTATTGTATTACATTGCTGTTTTTTCTTTTTTACCTTTTCTTGTTTCATAGTATGTAATGGCAGAGATTATGGATTCATAAAGTACAACGCAATCATATAAACAGAAATCTATGCATTGTTATATGAAGACAAGTCCAGATTTCGTGGCCAAGGTTTAGCAAATTGTTCTTTTTATTAACAGAGCATCGCAATTATTATTTACAAATATTTTACAGAAATATATTGGAGGGGCATATTTGATTATTATAATTATTATAACATATTATGATTATTATAACATGTTATAATTATTATAACATATTATACTTATTATAACATTATAATTAATATATAGTATATTTATTATAACATTATAATTACGGCCTTGTGTCAATGAGAGATTTGGAATGTAATGCAACACAGAGTCGGTCAACACACCAACTAACGTACTCTTAGGTTGTTTCGGTAAAGTCACCATGTAGGTAGAAAATTAAATTAAAATTAATAAAAGTAAAAATAGAAATAAAATCATAAAAAATCACGCCTCACTTGATGCAGCAAATCTGGCTGTGACGGTCCCACCTGATGACGGAGACTTGTGTTGCCTCCGAAACGTCGTGATTTTTTATTTTATTTCTATTGTTACTTTTATTAATTTTTATTTAATTTTTCACCTACATGGTGACTTTACCGAAAAAACCTAAGAGTATGAATCACTGCAGTCACGAAAGCTTCAAATCTAGAGTTAACACAACTAACGCATCGCCTGGCTGATCGCGTTCTTCCACAGGTTGCTAAACTATCTTCTTGGTTCTTTCGGTAAAGTCACGTGGAATGGAAATAATAAAAATATAAAAAATAAGACCATTTTTTTATTTCCATTCCACGTGATATAAAACATAATGAAATGTTATGTTTTATTTGTATGATTTTGTTTTATGTTTATTATTTTATTATTTCCATTCTACGTGATGACTTTACCGAAAGAACCAAGCAGATGAATCACTGCAGTCACGAAAGCTTTAAATCGAAATTGCTAAACGAAGCGAAAGAATTGAAGCGAACGCGATCAGGCGAGGGCAGGAGGCAAGGCCCCGGGTTGTAAAGTTTCAATCTGGACATCGCTTCCATGCTCGCTGCTACTCAAATAACATCCCTACGAGAGAGAGAGGCTCTACCTCGGTAAACAACAACCACAACCACCACAACAACAACCACCACCACCACAACAATCACCACAACCGCGATGAGAATTTCTCACCTCGGATTTCAGTTCCCGCGCGGAGCGGAAACTTTCCGTTACCTCGTGACGTCACGCGGAAGCAGCAGGTGACATGACGTCACTAGCGAGGTACACCTCCCTCTGGCGTTTCACGCCGATGAGGTCATGCTTAGTGGTGACGTCACAGAGCGGGGTTGGAGTTTAAGTTGATTTAGATTCATTTTCCATCGCTCCCTCCCTTGAACAGAGACCCCTTGGGTGTGTGAGCTCAGCTCAACAACGTGGACATTGTTGTGTGTACACACTGTGTGTACACTGTGTGTGTGTGTACACTGTGTGTGTGAGCTGGACCGGTACCGCCTGGATCTCTGTGGCATTCAGGAGGTCCGGAGGACCAGTTCTGGCTCCTGCCACCATGAGGGGTGGACAGTCCTCTACTCGGGGCAGGAGACTGCCAAACAACAGGGTGTGGCTCTTCTTCTGAACAAAAGAATGAAGGGGGCGTGGGAGCGTGGCGGTGAGGTGTGGGAAGCTGTAAGCCCCAGGATACTTTGGACTCGCCTTCCCATCAACCAGAGGCGAGGAGTGGTGGTCGTGGTTACTTATGCCCCCACCGAAGACGAACATCCGTGGAGGGATGCAGGCAAGGCCGATGAGTCAGACGCTTTCTATGACCTCCTGTCACAGGTGCTGGCTAAAGTGGCCACTCGGGACAGAGTCATCTTGTTGGGTGACTTCAATGCCCGAGTTGGTCATGATGCTGGCACCTGGTCTGGAGTGATTGGAAGGCATGGGCCAGATCAGCTCAATAATAACGGTAGGAGGCTGCTAGATTTTTGTGCAGCCCATGGGCTTGTAATTACCAACACGCTCTTCCAGCATTGGCGCATCCACACAACATCATGGATATGTAGTGGTGGTGTTGACGTGCGCCGACTGTGACAGTGATGGATCACGGGGCGGCGCGGGGTGCGGGGTTGGGCACGCGTTGTGGGCGTGGTGTGGACGCGCGCGCCGGGAGTGACCGATGACGGGGCGGCGCGGCGTGGGTGGTGAGGCACGATGAGATGTGGGAAAACAGGATCGTAGCCAGCGCCGAGTGATTGGTCGAATAAGATGGGTGCTCGCAGCGACGTCCGCAGGTGGGGTATAAAGGGGGACGCGCGAGAGCACTCGGGGAGAGTTACCCAGTTGAAGACCCGAAGACGGAGCTGAAGACCTAGTGCCCCGAGACCCCTAGTCCCGCCGTCCTTGTGGGGACCGGGGCCCTGTGTGGCTCGGAGGCGAGGCTGTGGGACCCGGGGTCCGACGCCCACGTGGGTCGGGCTGGGGACCCACAGTCAAGACGGATACCCCGGGCAGGGAGTGTCCCGAGTAGCTCAGTGGCGTTAGTCGCCGAGTAGCTAAGTGGGTGTTGGTCACCCGAGTAGCTCAGTGGCGTTAGTCGCCGAGTAGCTAAGTGGGTGTTTGTCACCCGAGATACTAAGTGGGTGTTTGTCACCCGAGATACAAAGTAGGTGTTAGTCACCTGTGAACGAGTTTGGTAAAATAAAGAGTGTGTTACCCGTGAAGTCGTCTCCCGCCGAGTTACTACATTACAACTGGCGTCAGAAGTAAACCTGTCTTCAAGAAGTATGGACACGAGGAAGACTACCCGTACCCACGAGCGAGGTCGGGACGACGACGGCGTACCGGGGACACCAACCTCGGGAGGAGAGGACGAGGAGTTGCCGCCGATGCAGCACTTCGCGGTGATGGCCGACGCTCCGCTTGCCTCCGACACCAGCCTCCAAGATGCGCACTCCCGGTTGGCGGAGTTGCTACTCGCCGCCGCCGCTGTCTTGGCTGACATCTCCGTTCCGGCGAGCGGGAAAACGGCTGCGGGGTTGGTGGAGGAAGCGACGTTGGAGGAATCCCGCCAAAAGGCGCTTCGCGCCAAAAGTCTGGAAGTTGCCGCCGTTTTTGGGGGGCCGCCATCGATTGGCGGGAAACACGGACGCCACGTGGCCGGACACCTCCGCTCAGCGCAGCCCACGTCATCAGCGCGCGCCGGAGCTCTCCATTTTGCGCCTGACAACCGAGCCGACATTTTACACAACTACAGCGGAGCGCGGGAAAATCTCTCCGACGTCGACGACGATCGGGTCCTCCAGCAAAGATTGCCCGCGCTGTCGGCGTTCAAGGCGGATGGGGGCGACTGGGGAGCCTTCCAACGAAGGTTCCTCGCTCATCAGGAGATGTCGGGGTGGTCCGACACCACTGCCCTGCGTGCGTTGCCAGCGATGCTTGACGACGACGCGCTTGCAGCCTTCACATCTGCTGCAAGGTCGTCCCGCTCTACGCTCCAGGACGCACTACACCTGATGGCGAAGGTGTTCGGACCGCCCTCCACGTGTCGCCACCAGTTCTACGATTGGCGGAAGGTGGCTGGAGAAACGACGCTCGCCTATCGCACGGCACTGCTCGCCTTGGCGGACGCAGCTTTTCCCCGCATGGATAAGGAGGGGAAGGACGCCATGGTGACGGAGCAGCTGCTGGCGTTGGCCCACGAGTTGGGGGTCCCCATCAATGTGGCGGACGAGATGGATATCTGCTCCCTGGCGATCGCCACGAGCATTCACGCGTACGAGGTCCTCAAACGCAAGCCGGGGGTCGTCTGCAAATGGGCGGGGAACGCGGCACTGGCCGCCACGATCGCCGAACCTCAGCCAGCTGCGGATCAGGAGCAGGCCTTCGCTGCATCGCGTCCGGGGGAGTGGAGAACGGGAGGTCGTTCGCCCACACGTTCACCCCGCAAGCTGGAGCAACCGAAACCTACGACGTCCGTCGTCTGCTACAACTGCGGCCTTCGGGGTCACGTCGCAGCCGGGTGCCGGGCCCCGCGTCAGCGCGCCACAGGACCACGTCGGGACGACGACCAGGGCCACAAGTCATCCCAACAAAACCCGGCAAGTCGCGGCACCTCACACGTTCGGTCCACAAACACGGCACATTCGGGTCGCCGCTTGGCGGTGGGGGGTTCGCGGCTGGGTGCCGGGGGTTCACTTCGGCGAGGGGGGTCCGTACGCGGCCCGCAAGCAGTCGAGTGGTCCGAATTGGCCCACAGGATCGTGGCTGCGTCGGCCGGGTCGTCCGTGGTAACGGGGTTTATTGACGGGGTTGAGGTCCGGGTGCTTGTGGACACGGGTGCGTCGGCCACCATCATCTCGGACCTTATTTATAACATTCTTCCCGTCCAAAGTAGACCCCTTCTGCCAGTAGACGTGCCATTTTATGCGGCGAATGGGGGATCCCTGGGGATCATCGGCCAGATTCGGGCGACTATTTGCATTGGTGACATCAAATTGGCGGGCCCTATTTTTGTATCATCATCGCTGGCCGTTCCCTGTTTGCTAGGTACGGACTTTTTGTCCAAAATGCCCATCAAAATTCTTATAGATCAGGCCTGCATAGAGCTTCCGTCAGGTCGGCGGGTTGCGTTCTTGACGAGCCCTACCAAAATGCGCACGGTTTGTGCGACGGTGCAGGTGTAGTGGTGGTATTGACGTGCGCCGACTGTGACAGTGATGGATCACGGGGCGGCGCGGGGTGCGGGGTTGGGCACGCGTTGTGGGCGTGGTGTGGACGCGCGCGCCGGGAGTGACAGATGACGGGGCGGCGCGGAGTGAGTGGTGAGGCACGATGAGATGTGGGAAAAGAGGATCGTAGCCAGCGCCCGGCGATTGGTCGAATAAGTGGGTGCTCGCAGCGACGTCCGCAGGTGGGGTATAAAGGGGGACGCGCGAGAGCACTCGGGGAGAGTTACCCAGTTGAAGACCCGAAGACGGAGCTGAAGACCTAGTGCATCCGAGTAGCTCAGTGGCGTTAGTCGCCAAGTAGCTAAGTGGATGTTGGTCATCCGAGTAGCTCAGTGGCGTTAGTCGCCGAGTAGCTAAGTGGATGTTGGTCATCCGAGTAGCTCAGTGGGCGTTAGTCGCCAAGTAGCTAAGTGGGTGTTTGTCACCCGAGTACTAAGTGGATGTTGGTCATCCGAGTAGCTCAGTGGCGTTAGTCGCCGAGTAGCTAAGTGGATGTTGGTCATCCGAGTAGCTCAGTGGGCGTTAGTCGCCAAGTAGCTAAGTGGGTGTTTGTCACCCGAGTACTAAGTGGATGTTGGTCATCCGAGTAGCTCAGTGGGCGTTAGTCGCCAAGTAGCTAAGTGGGTGTTGTCACCCGGGATACTAAGTGGGTGGTTGTCACCCGAGATACAAAGTAGGTGTTAGTCACCTGTAAACGAGTTTGATCAAATAAAGAGTGTGTTACCCGTGAAGTCGTCTCCCGCCGAGTTACTACATTACAACTGGCGTCAGAAGTAAACCTGTCTTCAAGAAGTATGGACACAAGGAAGACTACCCGTACCCACGAGCGAGGTCGGGATGACGACGGCGTACCGGGGACACCGACCTCGGGAGTAGAGGACGAGGAGTTGCCGCCGATGCAGCACTTCGCGGTGATGGCCGACGCTCCGCTTGCCTCCGACACCAGCCTCCAGGACGCGCACTCCCGGTTGGCGGAGTTGCTACTCGCCGCCGCCGCTGTCTTGGCCGACATCTCCGTTCCGGCGAGCGGAAAAACGGCTGCGGGGGTCGTGGAGGAAGCGACGTTGGAGGATTCCCGCCAAAAGGCGCTTCGCGCCAAAAGTCTGGAAGTTGCCGCCGTTTTTGGGGGGCCGCCACCGATTGGCGGGAAAGACGGACGCCACGTGGCCGGACACCTCCGCGCAGCGCAGCCCACGTCATCAGCGCGCGCCGGAGCCCTCCATTTTGCGCCTGACAACCGAGCCGACATTTTACACAACTCCAGCGGAGCGCGGGAAAATCTCTCCGACGTCGACGACGATCGGGTCCTCCAGCAAAGATTGCCCGCGCTGTCGGCGTTCAAGGCGGATGGGGGCGACTGGGGAGCCTTCCAACGAAGGTTCCTCGCTCATCAGGAGATGTCGGGGTGGTCCGACACCACTGCCCTGCGTGCGTTGCCAGCGATGCTTGACGACGACGCGCTTGCAGCCTTCACATCTGCTGCAAGGTCGTCCCGCTCTACGCTCCAGGCCGCACTACACCTGATGGCGAAGGTGTTCGGGCCGCCCTCCACGTGTCGCCACCAGTTCTACGATCGGCGGAAGGTGGCTGGGGAAACGACGCTAGCCTACCGCACGGCACTACTCGCCTTGGCGGACGCAGCTTTTCCCCGCATGGATAAGGAGGGGAAGGACGCCATGGTGACGGAGCAGCTGCTGGTGTTGGCCCACGAGTTGGGGGTCCCCATCAACGTGGCAGACGAGATGGAGATCTGCTCCCTGGCGATCGCCACGAGCATTCACGCGTACGAGGTCCTCAAACGCAAGCCGGGGGTCGTCTGCAAATGGCCGGGGAACGCGGCACTGGCCGCCACGATCGCCGAACCTCAGCCAGCTGCGGTGCAGGAGCAGGCCTTCGCTGCATCGCGTCCGGGGGAGTGGAGAACGGGAGGTCGTTCGCCCACACGTTCGCCCCGCAAGCTGGAGCAACCGAAACCTACGACGTCCGTCGTCTGCTACAACTGCGGCCTTCGGGGTCACGTCGCAGCCGGGTGCCGGGCCCCGCGTCAGCGCGCCGCAGGACCACGTCGGGACGACGACCAGGGCCACAAGTCATCCCAACAAAACCCGGTGCCTCGGGCTTGACGGCTGCTGACCGTCGAGAGCCTGAACCCCGGGGCACGCACGAGTCCTCGATGCCTGGCCGATGTCTTCCTGAACCGCCGGCACCACCGGACGTTCAACCGCGTCTGGTGCCGTACGACGGACCGGCAAGGCGGACTCGGGCTAGGTCTCAACAATTTTCATGAAGACGTTTTTTGCTCTACACCGAGCTCGCCCGGTGTTCCCCTCTGCCGGGGTAATGTCCCGTTGTAGGGACGCTCGGAAGAAAAGGGGACACTGCACGAGTCGAAAGAAAAAAAAAAATTTCCCATTTATTTTTTTTTTTGCATACACATTGCTATTGTCACTCGCCGGTTTGTATATATTGTTCTATTGTCGCGGTGGCATTGGTTGAGGGTTGCGGATGGTAGTGTTCGCGTCGTGTTGTGTTGTTAGCTTAGTTGTTGTTCTTGTTGTTGTGTTGTGTTACGGGGCACACAGGGGGGGTTTGTATATTTTTATAGCAGCCGGGGCGGCTGCGAGCTATGTGGTAGGGGGTGATGTAGTGGTGGTATTGACGTGCGCCGACTGTGACAGTGATGGATCACGGGGCGGCGCGGGGTGCGGGGTTGGGCACGCGTTGTGGGCGTGGTGTGGACGCGCGCGCCGGGAGTGACAGATGACGGGGCGGCGCGGAGTGAGTGGTGAGGCACGATGAGATGTGGGAAAAGAGGATCGTAGCCAGCGCCCGGCGATTGGTCGAATAAGTGGGTGCTCGCAGCGACGTCCGCAGGTGGGGTATAAAGGGGGACGCGCGAGAGCACTCGGGGAGAGTTACCCAGTTGAAGACCCGAAGACGGAGCTGAAGACCTAGTGCATCCGAGTAGCTCAGTGGCGTTAGTCGCCAAGTAGCTAAGTGGATGTTGGTCATCCGAGTAGCTCAGTGGCGTTAGTCGCCGAGTAGCTAAGTGGATGTTGGTCATCCGAGTAGCTCAGTGGGCGTTAGTCGCCAAGTAGCTAAGTGGGTGTTTGTCACCCGAGTACTAAGTGGATGTTGGTCATCCGAGTAGCTCAGTGGCGTTAGTCGCCGAGTAGCTAAGTGGATGTTGGTCATCCGAGTAGCTCAGTGGGCGTTAGTCGCCAAGTAGCTAAGTGGGTGTTTGTCACCCGAGTACTAAGTGGATGTTGGTCATCCGAGTAGCTCAGTGGGCGTTAGTCGCCAAGTAGCTAAGTGGGTGTTGTCACCCGGGATACTAAGTGGGTGGTTGTCACCCGAGATACAAAGTAGGTGTTAGTCACCTGTAAACGAGTTTGATAAAATAAAGAGTGTGTTACCCGTGAAGTCGTCTCCCGCCGAGTTACTACATTACACAGGCGCTGGCAACTCACACTGTACGGGTGCCCCCGGGGATCGCAAATGTTAGTACCCCTTCGGTTCAGGAAGCCACTCGAGGTGGGTGCGGAGGCACAGGGGGTGCTGTTGGGGCCGTCTAACAGGGCCAGAAGGGGCCTCGACTTAGCGGTTGCTCAAACCATGGTGAGAGGGGACAGTGAGCCGTTCGTAATGGTCCTGAATACGGGGTCGCGGCCGGCCGTAATTGCGCAGGGAACGGTGCTGGCTCACGCCGCGCCGCTACCCGTTGAGGAACGGCTCGTGGCTCAAGTAGATTTCACTGTCAAGTCGCATCCTCCAAGTGATGAGGGGACTGAGTGGTTGGACTCGTTGTGTGCCGGTTCTGCTAACTTGTCCGAGGTGCAATTGGGAGCATTGAGGGGTTTGCTACTCGAGTTTGCTGACGTGTTCAGCAAACATAAGTACGATATCGGCTGCACTGACCTGTTGCGCCACCACATAGCTACAGGGGACGCGGCCCCTATTCGTCAGAATCCCTTTCGGCTCAGCCCAGCCGAGAAGGAGCATGTGCAATCGGCGGTTAATGATATGTTGGCGGCCGATATCATTTCGCCCTCTTCTAGTCCGTGGGGTGCTCCTATTGTCCTAGTAAAAAAACAGGACGGGTCCTTGCGGTTTTGTGTCGATTTCCGCCGCTTAAACAAAATCTCGATGGCGGATGCGTATCCGCTCCCCAGGATGGATGAGTCGCTGGATGCCTTGGCGGGAGCACAGTTTTTTTCCACACTCGATCTGCTTTCTGGATTTTGGCAATTGCCACTCGATAACGAGTCTAAACCTAAAACTGCATTCCGGACACCTGGTGGCCTATTTGAATTCAACCGTTTGCCCATGGGCTTACATTCCGCTCCCGCCACGTTCCAGAGACTCATGGAATTGGTTTTGTCGGGCCTCCAATGGGATACCTGTTTGATTTATCTCGACGATATCATCGTCTTTAGTCGGACTTTTGAGGAGCACCTCCAGCGACTGAGAGCGGTGTTCCTCAGGATGCGTTCCGCTAAGCTTAAATTTAAACCGGCTAAATGTTTTCTGCTTCGGGAATCGGTCAGGTATTTGGGCCATATCGTGAGTCGTTCAGGGATCTCGACGGACCCTGCTAAGACGCATTGCGTCAGCTCATGGCCAACGCCAACCTCGGTCACGGAGGTTCGCAGTTTCATTGGTTTCGCCTCCTATTACCGTCGTTTTGTCAAGCAATTTGCCACCATAGCCAGGCCCCTGCACGCTTTGACGGCTAAGGGTGTGCGGTTTCACTGGGGGGCGGAAGAGGAGGCTGCGTTCTGCTCCCTTCGTGACGCCTTGGTGCAGGCTCCCCCCTTGTGTTACCCCGATTTCACACAACCGTTTTTGCTTGACACAGATGCCAGCAACACGGGTATCGGGGGGGTGCTCTCACAGGTGGTCGGGGGGGTTGAACGGGTGGTCGCCTACGGTAGTAGAGTTCTTTCCCCCGCCGAACAACGCTATTGCGTAACTCGTCGTGAATTGTTAGCGATTGTGGTTTTTACACAGCAATTCAGGCCGTATCTTTACGGCCGTCATTTTACGGTCCGTACGGACCATGCGGCTCTACAATACGCTATGCGCGTGGCACAGCCATCGGGCCAATTGTCCCGATGGTTGGAGGTCCTTCAGGACTACCAATTCACGACGATTTACCGCAAGGGATTGCGACACTCAAATGCGGACGCCTTGTCGCGGTTTCCTCCGTGCACGGACTGCACATGTTTGTTGGGATCGGCGCGGTGCAAACCCCCGGTCGCCGGCACCCCGGGAGTTGCGCTCGCCGCCACTGACACCCCAGGAGTCGACGCCCCCACGGGGAGGGATTCGCTGTTGTCGTTGCCCCTCATTGAGTGGGGCCGTCTCCAAATGTCCGACAGCTCCCTACTTACGCTACGTCGGAAAGTTGGCGCTCCCGAGGTAGGGGAGGCGCGGGTCGGTTCCTGGGTGTGCAGACAGGGCCTTTTGATGAAGTGGGACAACATGTCCCGGCGTCACGTGCTCGTTGTGCCTGTTGCTATGTGGGGTAGGGTCGTTCTGGCAGCTCATGAACGGCTCATGCATCTGGGTTTTCACAAAACGCTCGCCCTAATCCAGCGAGACTATTATTGGCCGGGGATGGGTAACGACGTGGCGAATATTCTTAAGGGATGCGTAGGGTGCGCCAAAAGGAAACCGCCACCATTGGCAGCTAATCCACCGCTGCAATCCATTCAAGTTTCGCGTATAAACGAATTGGTTGCGTTGGACATCTTGGGGCCCTTTCCTGCTACACCAAGGGGAAATAGGTTCCTGCTGGTTGGCGTGGAATACTTCACCCGATGGCCTATGGCATGGCCGCTCGCCAACCAGTCGGCTGCGGCGGTGGCGGACGCCTTTGTCCAGGGTTATGTTTTGGTCAAGGGCGCCCCCGAACGCTTGCTGACGGATCAAGGAAAGAATTTTTCGAGCGTTTTGTTGCGCGAGGTGTGCGACCTGTTGGGTACAAAGAAAGTGCGTACTTCCCCCTACCACCCGCAGACTGACGGGATGGTTGAGCGTCTGAACAGGACGATTACGTCTATGTTGTGCCAACAGGTCTGCGACGATCAGGTTGATTGGGACTTACAGGTGCCGGGGGTACTCGCGGCCTATCGAATGGCCCCTCATGCGGCGACGGGTTTTCCCCATTTTTTCTTATGTATGGGCGGGAGGCCGATCCGGCCATGGACGTCCAACTGGGGATTTCCCAGCCACGTGCAAAATCTAAATTGGCAGACCACATCAAATTAAATATCGCCAAATTGACTGAAGCGCGGGAGGCGGCGAGGTTGAATTCGCGGTCGCGGCAAATTGCGAACGAAAGATTGCATGAGCGGAGGGTGCATACGCATGATTGGAAACCAGGCGATAAGGCCTGGCTGCATTGTCCACATGCACCGTTGGCTACGTCCCCCAAGTTGTTGAGACCTTGGAGGGGACCGGTGGAAATTGTGCGGGTTGCACGACCCCAGAGTATACAGATTAAATGGGAAAAACGCCGTTGGTACGTGCACCCCTCCCGACTGAAGCCCTATGCGGCACTGTGTGACCCCGTTCTGTGCCGTAACGACCGGGCGTGTGATGTGACCGTCGACTCGGGGAGGGAGGTGTCGCAGGCTGATCCTCACGTGTCTCCACCTGACCCACCCCCAGGTGCCTCGGGCTTGACGGCTGCTGACCGTCGGGAGCCTGAACCCCGGGGCACGCACGGGTCCTCGATGCCTGGCCGATGTCTTCCTGAACCGCCGGCACCACCGGACGTTCAACCGCGTCTGGTGCCGTACGACGGACCGGCAAGGCGGACTCGGGCTAGGGCACAACAATTTTCATGAAGACGTTTTTTTCTCAACACCGAGCTCGCCCGGTGTTCCCCTCTGCCGGGGTAATGTCCCGTTGTAGGGACGCTCGGAAAGAATGGGACACTGCACGAGTCGAAAGAAAAAAAAAAAAATTTCCATTTATTTTCCTTTCTGCATACACATTGCTATTGTCACTCGCCGGTTTGTATATATTGTTCTATTGTCGCGGTGGCATTGGTTGATGGTTGCGGATGGTAGAGTTCGCGTCGTGTTGTGTTGTTACGTTAGTTGTTGTTCTTGTTGTTGTGTTGTGTTACGGGGCACACAGGGCGGTTTGTATATTTTTATAGCAGCCGGGTCGGCTGCGAGCTATGTGGTAGGGGGTGATGTAGTGGTGGTGTTGACGTGCGCCGACTGTGACAGTGATGGATCACGGGGCGGCGCGGGGTGCGGGGTTGGGCACGCGTTGTGGGCGTGGTGTGGACGCGCGCGCCGGGAGTGACAGATGACGGGGCGGCGCGGCGTGGGTGGTGAGGCACGATGAGATGTGGGAAAACAGGATCGTAGCCAGCGCCGAGTGATTGGTCGAATAAGATGGGTGCTCGCAGCGACGTCCGCAGGTGGGGTATAAAGGGGGACGCGCGAGAGCACTCGGGGAGAGTTACCCAGTTGAAGACCCGAAGACGGAGCTGAAGACCTAGTGCCCCGAGACCCCTAGTCCCGCCGTCCTTGTGGGGACCGGGGCCCTGTGTGGCTCGGAGGCGAGGCTGTGGGACCCGGGGTCCGACGCCCACGTGGGTCGGGCTGGGGACCCACAGTCAAGACGGATACCCCGGGCAGGGAGTGTCCCGAGTAGCTCAGTGGCGTTAGTCGCCGAGTAGCTAAGTGGGTGTTGGTCACCCGAGTAGCTCAGTGGCGTTAGTCGCCGAGTAGCTAAGTGGGTGTTTGTCACCCGAGATACTAAGTGGGTGTTTGTCACCCGAGATACAAAGTAGGTGTTAGTCACCTGTGAACGAGTTTGGTAAAATAAAGAGTGTGTTACCCGTGAAGTCGTCTCCCGCCGAGTTACTACATTACAGATACATGCCGGGTCCAAGCAAGAACATCTGCTGGACTACATAGTGACGGACCAGCGGATGATGTCCTTGACACCAGGACCTACCGTGGAGCTGATCTGCCCTCTGACCATCGACTAGTCATCTGTAAGATGCGCCTGCCATTCTTCCACTCCGGTGGTGGGTGTACACCCAGGATCCCATTCCAACCAAAAGTGGCCTGGTCTCACTTAGCTGATGAAAGTTGCAAGCGAGAATTTCATCATTGCTTGCAGCTGGGGTTGGCATCGTCCCCCACTCCACCTGATGTCGAGGGTAAATGGGCGAGGTTTAAGACTGTGACTCATGCAGCTGCAATGGCTGCTTTGGGTTCGGAGAGCCGTAAGGCGCTGTCAGGATGGGTGGTGGTCGCGGGTTGCTGAGGAGATGGAGTCTGCCTCAGTGGCCCGCGATCACAAATCACTATTTAACTCCATCAAAAAAGTAACCTGCAGCGCCACACCTATTACCATCATTAGAGGAAAAAACGGTGATCCAATCTCCGACCCCCAGGAACAGGTTTGCAAATTTGCTGAGCATTTCTGTGAGGTCCTGGGGGAGGGAAAACCTCTCAGCCAGGAAAACATCATGGCACAGAGTGGGGATAACCCTGCTGAGGCTGCGGTGCCTCAATTATTGGAAGAGGTCACCCCCTGTGAGTGGCTGGCTGAGGTGCCAGCTGTTGAGGAAGTACTGAGGGCGATCCGGAGTCTGAGACCAGGGAAGGCACCGGGCAGAGATGATCTCCCAAGCGAAATGCTGAGGGAGGGTGGCGTTTGTGCACAGACTGCCCTCTATGACATCATAACAACAGTCTGGACCACTGGACGGGTTCCGCAGGACTGGAAGGATGCCCTGGTGGTCCCCCTCTTTAAGAAGGGGGACCGTACCGACTGTACTCCTCAGTGTGCCGGGTAAGGTCCTGGCAAGGATTATTCAACATCGCCTTGCTTGCTAGGCACGCTGAGGAGAGGCTTGCGGAGCCCCAATGCAGTTTCAGGAAAGGGCGGTCCTGCACAGATGCCATATTTTCTGTCCGTCTGCTACAGCAGAGGTGTAGGGAATTCCAAAAAGACCTACATCTCTGCTTTATTGACCTGGTCAAGGCCTATGATACCATCAGTAGGACTGGGCTCTGGGTTGTTCTTCGTGCTTTCGGAGTCCCTGACCCTCTGCTCATGATCATTAAGGACCTTCATGATGGTGAGCGGGCCCGGGTAAAATTACGTGGCCGGGAGTCGGAGCCTTTCCCTGTACACCTTGGGGTGCGACAGGGATGTCCTCTGGCTCCCACATTATTTAACACCTATTTCGACTGCGTAGTTCGTGATGCCTTCAATAGCTGTACCGGGGGAATTTCCATTTGGTACAGATATAATGGGAGGCTGATCGACGCCCGGGTGCGATCAAGGGATGGCTCCCTATTGGTCAACCACGTTATGTATGCCGATGATTTGGTAATAGCTGCTCATTCAGAAGAAGAGTTGGAGACGCTGCTGCTGAGACTGGAGTGTGCCACTAAGAGGTGGGGCCTTACCATCAGCCCCACCAAAACTAAGCACCTGCCTGGGTATTTTGTACCATCGGACACTCCACCCCCACAACTCCCAATTGGTGATGGGGCAGTTGTGGAGAGAGTAGAGAGTTTCCCATACCTGGGCAGTGTGCTTATGACCGGCTCCAGTTTATCAGCAGAGGTCTCACTCCGAATCAGTCGAGCTGCAATATCTTTTCATCGGTTGCGTAACGCTGTGTGGAAGCTACCTGGTCTGTCGCTCCGCACGAAGCTTCAGGTCTTTTCGGCCACGGTCATTCCCTCCCTTCTCTACGCTTGCGAAACGTGGACCCCCCTAGTGGAGCATCTTCGCCGGTTGGAAACATTTAGGCTGGCCTGCCTACGATCCATCCTGGGTTTAACCAGGCTGGATTGTGTGAGGAGCTCACAAGTCCTTGAAAGATCTGGGCAAAGTCCCATCAGTGAGCTCCTCCGGCAGGCAAGGCTGCGTTGGCTGGGTCATGTAGCCCGCATGCCCAGCCACCGCATGCCTAAACAGCTTTTGTTCGGCCGGATCGAGGGGGCTAAACGGGCGCGGCACGGGCTAGAGAAGAAATGGAGTGATGTGGTACAGGAGGACGTGGAGCTGAGTGGACTTGCCGATGACTGGTACCAGCGGTGTCAAGATCGGCCTCAGTGGAGGAGGCTCGTGAAGGACGCTACTGGGCAGTTGGAGGCAGTCGCCCTCCAACAACAACGGAGGGCGGAGGAGTGACGCTCACAACAACGAGCGGAGCGCCGGGTGGCTAAAGCACAGCAAGTTGGTACAGTAGGGGGCACAGGTGGTGCATCAGCCAGTCATCTCGGTTATCTCGGTCAGTCGACCCGTGGCACCTGGGTCTGCCCCGTGACCTCCTGCCAGCGGGCGTTCGACACTTCACGTGGCCTCAAGGTGCACATGGCCTGGCACACGCGTCGTGGTGACGTCACCGCCACTTAGTGGCGAATGGTGGTTGTTGTTGTTGTTGTGTGTACACTGTGTGTGTGTCTGTACACACACTGTGTGTGTACACACTGTGTGTGTACATTGTGTGTGTACATTGTGTGTGTACATGGTGTGTGTGTTCAGTACACACTGTGAGGGGCACAGTCATCTCTGTCGACCAATGGCATCTTTTCACCAATTTATTATTTTCCAACTTTTTAACTTTATTAATTATTGTATATATTATTGTTCGTTTTCTATCTGCGTTACTTTACCAAAAGAACCAATACTATGGTAGGGCATTCTCTGTTTATTGCAGAGGTTCAAGGTTCAAATCCGACAGGCACACCTGGCTACCCCAGTAACATTCGCAAAAATATGCGCAATCTGCTTAACGGCAGATGTAAAACAAAGCGTTGTGTCATTCACAATACACAGGTCACTGCATGTTGGTGTCACGGGTCAACATTGGGGTAATGCCAAACATTATCCAGAAACTACACCATGGAGATGGCGCGTCAATGATCGCCCCCTACCGACAGACTCGTGTCCACGTGCAGGCCGGTGCAGGGCCACCACCTTGTGCCACACAGGGGCAGCTGCCACTTAGGGGGCACCTTTAGATTGTTTGAGATGAGATTCGATACGAAACACCGAGTTGCTGAGGCAATTAGGCAAGCGACTTATGAGTGGAAATATGATGTTGGTAACGTAGTGAATGCTTGAGAGCTTCATTGTCTCTCACTCCTGCCGACAGATTTACCCAGCCTACTGCTCTACAGATACCATCCGCTCCTACCAGAGGTCGCAAATGGGTTTTGATTCCTTACCCGTACCCGTACTCAGCCGCACCAGGGTCGCAAATGGGTACCCGTACCCGGGTACCCGTTCCCTACCCGTACCCTACCCGAAATGAGTGACAAACGGTGACTGACCAGTGACTCACGGCCTACCCGTACCTGGCCGGGTACGGGTAGCCGGGTATCGGGTAGGGTACGTGTATCGGGTACCCGGTTGCGACCTCTGGCTCTTACTCTGCAGGGACAGCTACGCATGGTTCGAAATAAGTTGTAGATACACACAGACTCACGCAGAGACCTATAGATTAGCACGTTTGGCTATGTATGGTGTGAAAGAAGTTCCAGATACACAGAAACTCGGAGCAAGTTTGAGTCGCCTGTAGTCGTGGGCCGTGGAAGTTGAACAGGCGCGTGTTGCTACTGACAGTAGTTGAATATGGTTGGATAGACGCAGATAGAGACAACAACCGCCATTCGCAACTAAAGGGTGGTGACGTCACCACAACATTTGTGCCAGACCATGTGCACCTTGAGGCCACGCAAAGTGTCAAACGCCCACCGGCAGATCACGGGGCAGACCCAGGTGCCACGGGTCGACTGAGATGACTGGCTGATGCACCACCTGTGCCCCCTACTGTGCCAACTTGCTGTGCTTTAGCTACCCGGCGCTCAGCTCGTTGTTGTGAGCGTCGCTCCTCCACCCTCCGTTGTTGTTGGAGGGTGACTGCCTTGAGATGAACTGTGTAGACTCGTCCTAAGCCATCAGATTCACCGTCAGCAGCACGCCGCTTCCAATGTTTTAGCAGTCCATGTGAAGTATTTGAAAATGACGGCAGGAAACTCCTTGACGGGAACACACTTCTTTTATTAAATCTTGACTTGTAACAATACAACGCGTGGCCTCTCTTCTTCACACCGCACTTCTCTTGACTCAGGATTCTGTGCTGCCGGCTCTCTGTGCCTCGTGTAGACTCCGCGCCTCGGCTACACTCCTCTCTCGCCTCGTGTAGACTCTGCGCCTCTGCTACACTCTCCTCTCTCTCGCTGGCTACACCGTATGCATACTCGGCTCGTGCAGACCGTTCTCTCTCGCTGGCTACACCGTATGCATACTCGGCTCGTGCAGACCGTTCTCTCTCGCTGGCTACACCGTATGCATACTCGGCTCGTGCAGACCGTTCTCTCTCGCTGGCTACACCCTATGCATACTCGACTCGTGCAGACCGTTCTCTCTCGCTGGCTACACCGTATGCATACTCGGCTCGTGCAGACCGTTCTCTCTCGCTGGCTACACCGTATGCATACTCGGCTCGTGCAGACCGTTCTATCTCGCTGCTACACACTATACATTACTCAGCTCGTGTAGACCTTTCTATCTCGCTGGCTACACACTATACATTACTCAGCTCGTGTAGACCTTTCTATCTCGCTGGCTACACACTATACCTTACTCTCTTCTACTCTCCATTTCTCTCCTCTCCGGGCTCTATCTCTACACCTTCGTCTTCATTCTTAGATGGTTCCACTTCTGCCCCTTGCTCCTCTGTGCATCACCTTATATACCCCTTCTTCCCGGGAGACGGAGCGGATGCGGACCTCAACGTCGGCACCGCTCCTCCGTTACCCAATCCCCACGCGCTATCCCCCCGATCCGGTTCCGCTCAGCGCGTGTTTCCACTCTCCGACCAATCACACCGCGCTGCTACCCGATCACTCCCTCTGGGCGCGTCACCGGCACACAGCCAATCAGCAGCACTACCCCCACCCGCGCACTGACGCCTGCTCCTCCCCGTCAGCGCGCGTCACCACACACACACCCGTACATACGCGCTGGCACACGACATATACACCCAGCGCGTATCACCACTACATCACCCCCTCCCACATAGCTCGCAGCCGGCCCGGCTGCTAACAACAACCAACCACGACGATAAAACGACAACCAACAAAAAAAACCCCATAACCCCCCGAGTGTGCCCCGTAACATAACACAACAACAACAACAACAAGAATAACTATGTACAGATTGACAATGAACGCGAAAAGTCAACAATAACACGATACGAGCAAATACGAAACGAACGCGCCCCACGTCCCTGCGACTACACGCAGTGACGAGGCGCTCCAGCTGCCCCGACTCCTCACGAGGCAGGTCATGCAAAGTAGCACGACCTGGCGCGAGTCCGTCTGGCTGGTCCATCGTATGGGGCGGGACACTGACGACCGTCCGGCGGTTCCGGCCGCTCCAGACGGCGCGGAACGGGCCTGAAAGGGCCGGCCCCGCCGCGGAGATCCGGCCGCCGGTGATCGGCAGCTGTCAGTTCCGAGACACCTGGGAGCAGATCAGGCGACAATACGTGTGGATCAGGCAGAGACATTTCCCCCTCTGGGTCGCCGGTCACGTCACACGCCCGGCCATCACGACACAAGGGGAGGCCATATGGAGGCGAGAACGGTTTCAGTCGGGAGGGGTGAACGTACCACCGGCGCTTTCCCCACCTTATCTGAACGCACTGGGGCCGTGCAACGCGCACGACCTCCACGGGTCCCCTCCACGGTCTCAACAATTTAGGCGACGTAGCCAAGGGTGCCTGAGGGCAATGCAGCCAGGCCCTGTCACCTGGTTTCCATTCGTGCATGGACACCTTCCGTGCCCGCAACCGTTCATTAGCAATTTGGCGAGCCCGCGAATTAAGCCGTGCGGCCTCCCTCGCCTCTGTCAGCTTATGAATATTAAACTTAATATGTTCTGCCAAATTAGAATTAGTTCGTGGAGCGGACAGGCCAAGTTGCGTTTCTATTGGCGGGTCAGCTTCCCGACCGTACATCAAATAGAATGGGGAAAACCCCGTAGCTGCATGGGGGGCCATTCTATACGCGGCAAGGACTCCCGGGACCTGCAGGTCCCAATCTACATGTGCCTCGCACACCTGCTGGCACAGCATGGAAGTCAAGGTTTTGTGGAGTCTCTCCACCATCCCGTCAGTCTGCGGGTGGTACGGGGAGGTACGCACCTTCTTGGTACCCAACAGATCGCACACCTCTTGCAACAATTTACTCGAAAATTTTTTACCTTGGTCGGTCAGCAGGCGTTCGGGAGCCCCTTTGTCCAGGACATAGCCCTGGACGAAGGCATCCGTCACAGCCGCTGCCGACTGGTTAGCGAGAGGCCACGCCATAGGCCATCGGGTAAAGTATTCGACCCCCACTAACAAATATTTATTCCCTCTCGGCGTGACTGGGAAGGGCCCCAAAATATCGAGTGCCACGAGCTCGTTGGTACGCGAGACCTGAATAGATTGCAGCGGTGGATTAGCTGCCACGGCCGGTGGTTTACGCCTGGCGCACTCAACGCACCCCTTCAGAATATGCACCACATCACTTCCCATTCCCGGCCAGTAATAGTCACGCTGAAGCAGGGCAAGCGTCTTGTTAACTCCCAAGTGCAAGAGGCGTTCGTGTGCCGCCAAGACAACCCTCCCCCTCACAGCGGAAGGCACCACGAGTGCGTTCCGCCGGGACAAACTGTCCCATTTCAATAACACGCCCCGCTCAAGTACATAGGAGCCGGTACGCTCCTGGTCCCCCTCGGGACCCCCAACCTTGCGGCGCAATGCTAACAGCGAGCTGTCCGCCATCTGGAGGCGGCCCCATTCGCTGAGCGACAGCGAGAGCAGCGAGTCCCGACCCTGAGAGGCAGTGGAATCATCCCCACTCGGTGCGCCCGCTGTCGCAGCCAGTGCCCCTATCTCCCCCGCAAGCGTCGGTTTACAGCGCGCCGATCCCGACAAACACGCGCATTCATCACAAGGCAACAACCGCGACAAGCAATCGGCATTCGTGTGTCGCAACCCCTTACGGTACGTAGTCGTAAACTGATAGTCCTGGAGGACTTCCAACCAACGCGACAACTGGCCCGAGGGCTGGGCGACCCTCAATGAATACTGTAGCGCCGCGTGGTCCGTTCGGACTGTAAAGTGACGACCATACAGATATGGCCTAAACTGCTGCACAAAAAAAACAATGGCAAGCAGTTCGCGACGGGTGACACAGTAGCGCTGCTCCGCCGGAGACAACACCCTACTACCGTAGGCGACAACTCTTTCGACACCCCCAACGACTTGGGATAGCACCCCCCCAATGCCCGTGTTGCTAGCATCCGTGTCCAGCAAAAAGGGACTGGCAAAATCGGGATAACACAAGGGTGGGGCACCCACCAAGGCGTCCCGGAGGGAGCGAAACGCGGCCTCCTCCTCCGGTCCCCATTTGAACTTCACTCCTTTCGCCGTTAGAGCGTGCAAGGGTTTTGCAATAGTGGCGAAGTGCTCAACGAACCGCCGATAATAAGAAGCAAACCCGATGAAACTACGCACGTCGGAAACGGACGTAGGTGTCGGCCATGAACCGACACAATCCGTCTTCGCGGGATCGGTGGAGATCCCCGAAGAATCCACAATGTGACCCAAGTATCTAACGGACCTCCGAAGGAGGTGACATTTGGCCGGTTTAAATTTCAACTTAGCCGATCGCATTCGCAAGAACACCCCTCTCAATCGCCGGAGGTGTTCCTCAAACGTTTTACTGAAAACAATGACATCGTCCATATAAATCAAGCATGTATCCCACTGCAAGCCCGACAAAACCAGCTCCATAAGTCGCTGAAACGTCGCTGGAGAGGAGTGAAGTCCCATGGGTAACCGGTTAAACTGGAACAGCCCCCCTGGAGTCCGAAATGCTGTCTTAGGTTTCGACTCTTCGTCGAGCGGCAACTGCCAAAACCCCGATAACAAATCAAGAGTCGAAAAATATCGCGCACCAGACAATGCATCGAGGGACTCATCCATCCTGGGGAGCGGATACGCGTCAGCCACAGAGATCTTATTCAGGCGACGGAAATCAACGCAGAATCGCAGGGACCCGTCCTGCTTCTTAACCAGCACAATAGGCGCTCCCCACGGGCTAGAGGAGGGTGAAATAATATCGGCTTCTAGCATATCGTTAACAGCCGACTGAACATGTTCCTTCTCCACGGGACTCAGTCGGAAGGGATTTAGCCTGACCGGCGCCGCATCGCCCGTTTCAATGTGATGGTGCAACAAATCCGTGCACCCAATGTCATACTTATGTTTACTGAATACATCAGAGAATTCAATGAGCAACTCGCGCAGCGCACCCAACTGCGCCGCCGACAAATCGTCCGAGGCGGCACATAACGAATGGACCCACTCAAGGTCTTCCCTTGGCTCAACGTTCCGCGCGGGGCTCGAGCCCACCTGCGCAACCAACCCATCATCCCCAGGAACCTGCGCCGCGTGAGCCAGCACGGTGCCCTGCGGGATGACAGCTGGTCGCGACCCCGCGTTCAAAACCATCACAAACGGATCCCTGTCAGCCCTCACCAAAGTGTGAGCCACCGATAAATCAAGACCCCCGACAGCCTTGTTAGAAGGACCCAAAAGCATACTCTGTCCCGAAGCCTCCCTCACCCATGGTTTTCGCAACCGGAGGGGAATCAACATCTGTGAACCCGGGGGCACTTGCACTGTCTGCGTCGCCACCGCTTGTATCGTAGCGCACGCCGTCCGAATGTCAGTAGGGCCCGTCAAAAATGAAATCCGGCGACCCGATGGCAGTTCAATGCATCGTTGATCGATAAGAATTTTAATGGGCATTTTAGCCAAAAAGTCAGTGCCCAACAGACACGGAACTGCCAAGGAAGACGAAACGAAAACGGGTCCCGATAATTTGATATCTCCAATGCAAATGGACGCCCTAACCTGACCGATAATGCCCAACGATCCCCCATTAGCGGCGTAAAATGGCACATCCACTGGAAGCAGCGGACGACATTGGACTGGAAGAATATTATAAATGAGGTCCGATATAATAGTTGCCGATGCCCCCGTGTCCACTAACACCCTAATCTCAACCCCATCAATAGATCCCGTAACAACGGACGAACCCGCTGAAGCAGCCACAATTCTATGCCCCAATTCCGCCCATTCAATGTCTCCCTGGTCCCGGCCGAACCCCCCTCGCCGAACCGAATCCCCGAACCTTAACCGGCCCTCCTCCGCCGCAACGCGGCGTCCCATGTGTGCCGAATAAACAGGCCGAGCGTGTGAGGTGCCGCGACTTGCCGGGGATTGTAGAGATGACTTGGGCTCTCGGTCGTCGTCCAGCCGAGCTCCCATGGCGCGCTGCCGCGGAGCGCGGCACCCGGACGCCACGTGGCCCCGGAGGCCGCAGTTATAGCACGTGACGAGGGTCGGAGTAGATCTTGGTTGCTCCGACTTTCGGCCCGATCGCAGAGGCGACCGGGCCCCCGGTCTCCAGTCCCCTGGTCGTCCCGTGGCGAACGCCTCCTCTCGTGGGCTGACGACTTGGGGTTCGGCGACCACCAACCCCGGGGCTGCGACGACAGCAGCGTTGCAACCAACGCCTTGCTTCCGTTGTAGGGCCTCGTGCGCTTGAATACTCGTGGCGACTCTCAAAGAAGAAATATCAATGTCGTCAGCTGTGTTGATAGGGACCCCCAGGTCCTGCGCCAACTTGAGCAGCTGCTCCAAAACCATCGCGTCTTGGCCCTCCTCGTCCATCCGAGGGAACGCAGCATCAGCAAGAGCCAGCAACGCCGTGCGATAGGCCAGCGCGGTCTCCGTGGCCGCTTTCCGTCTTGCGTAGAACTGATGGCGGCATGTAGAGGGAGGCCCGTAGACCCTGGCCAACAAACCCAGCGCATCCTTCAGCGTGGAGCGGTCCGACTTCCGTGCAGCCCTGAAGGCCGCGAGCGCATCGTCGTCCAGCATGGCGGGCAATGCCCGCAGCGCCGTAGCATCGGACCACGCTGACATCTCTTGATGCGCCAAAAACCTTCGCTGAAATTGGCCCCAGTCTCCGCCTTCCGCCTTGAAGGCTGACAACGTGGGCAGGCGCTGCTGAAAAATGAAGTCATCCGCCTCGTGGTTCCTCTCCGCCTGTCCGTCGGTGTCTAAGATGGCGGCTCCAGCAGCAGACGTAAGATGGCGGACCCCCTCGCGCGCTGATGAAGTCGATGCGCGCGCTTGGGAACCCACCACCACGTGGCGCTCGCCGTTCCCGCCAAAAGCAGGCCCAGGCGCAATGGCGGGAATCCCCCATTCGTTTTGGCGGGAATCTGCGGGGCGACCTTGTAAAATGTCCCCCACCGTCCCCGCTCCTCCCGACGAGCTGATCTCCGCCAAGATGGACGCGGCGGCGAGCAGCAGCTCCGCCAGTCGGGAGTGCGCCTCACGAAGCCCGGCGTCTGTCCCCGGTCGCTCGGCCGGCGCCGTCGACGGACCCTGCAGCGTGGGCAAGTCCTCTTCCTCACCCCCCGCCACCAGCGGCTCCGAGTCGTCCAGGTCTTCCTCGCGGTCAATCCCGTGGGTCCTACGGGTCTTCCTCGTCTCCATACTTGGAAGCCCGTTTCACTTCTGACGCCAGATGAAGTATTTGAAAATGACGGCAGGAAACTCCTTGACGGGAACACACTTCTTTTATTAAATCTTGACTTGTAACAATACAACGCGTGGCCTCTCTTCTTCACACCGCACTTCTCTTGACTCAGGATTCTGTGCTGCCGGCTCTCTGTGCCTCGTGTAGACTCCGCGCCTCGGCTACACTCCTCTCTCGCCTCGTGTAGACTCTGCGCCTCTGCTACACTCTCCTCTCTCTCGCTGGCTACACCGTATGCATACTCGGCTCGTGCAGACCGTTCTCTCTCGCTGGCTACACCGTATGCATACTCGGCTCGTGCAGACCGTTCTCTCTCGCTGGCTACACCGTATGCATACTCGGCTCGTGCAGACCGTTCTCTCTCGCTGGCTACACCCTATGCATACTCGACTCGTGCAGACCGTTCTCTCTCGCTGGCTACACCGTATGCATACTCGGCTCGTGCAGACCGTTCTCTCTCGCTGGCTACACCGTATGCATACTCGGCTCGTGCAGACCGTTCTATCTCGCTGCTACACACTATACATTACTCAGCTCGTGTAGACCTTTCTATCTCGCTGGCTACACACTATACATTACTCAGCTCGTGTAGACCTTTCTATCTCGCTGGCTACACACTATACCTTACTCTCTTCTACTCTCCATTTCTCTCCTCTCCGGGCTCTATCTCTACACCTTCGTCTTCATTCTTAGATGGTTCCACTTCTGCCCCTTGCTCCTCTGTGCATCACCTTATATACCCCTTCTTCCCGGGAGACGGAGCGGATGCGGACCTCAACGTCGGCACCGCTCCTCCGTTACCCAATCCCCACGCGCTATCCCCCCGATCCGGTTCCGCTCAGCGCGTGTTTCCACTCTCCGACCAATCACACCGCGCTGCTACCCGATCACTCCCTCTGGGCGCGTCACCGGCACACAGCCAATCAGCAGCACTACCCCCACCCGCGCACTGACGCCTGCTCCTCCCCGTCAGCGCGCGTCACCACACACACACCCGTACATACGCGCTGGCACACGACATATACACCCAGCGCGTATCACCACTACACATGTGAAGTATTGGAAAATGACGGCAGGAAACTCCTTGACGGGAACACACTTCTTTTATTAAATCTTGACTTGTAACAATACAACGCGTGGCCTCTCTTCTTCACACCGCACTTCTCTTGACTCAGGATTCTGTGCTGCCGGCTCTCTGTGCCTCGTGTAGACTCCGCGCCTCGGCTACACTCCTCTCTCGCCTCGTGTAGACTCTGCGCCTCTGCTACACTCTCCTCTCTCTCGCTGGCTACACCGTATGCATACTCGGCTCGTGCAGACCGTTCTCTCTCGCTGGCTACACCGTATGCATACTCGGCTCGTGCAGACCGTTCTCTCTCGCTGGCTACACCGTATGCATACTCGGCTCGTGCAGACCGTTCTCTCTCGCTGGCTACACCGTATGCATACTCGGCTCGTGCAGACCGTTCTCTCTCGCTGGCTACACCGTATGCATACTCGGCTCGTGCAGACCGTTCTATCTCGCTGGCTACACACTATACATTACTCAGCTCGTGTAGACCTTTCTATCTCGCTGGCTACACACTATACATTACTCAGCTCGTGTAGACCTTTCTATCTCGCTGGCTACACACTATACATTACTCAGCTCGTGTAGACCTTTCTATCTCGCTGGCTACACACTATACCTTACTCTCTTCTACTCTCCATTTCTCTCCTCTCCGGGCTCTATCTCTACACCTTCGTCTTCATTCTTAGATGGTTCCACTTCTGCCCCTTGCTCCTCTGTGCATCACCTTATATACCCCTTCTTCCCGGGAGACGGAGCGGATGCGGACCTCAACGTCGGCACCGCTCCTCCGTTACCCAATCCCCACGCGCTATCCCCCCGATCCGGTTCCGCTCAGCGCGTGTTTCCACTCTCCGACCAATCACACCGCGCTGCTACCCGATCACTCCCTCTGGGCGCGTCACCGGCACACAGCCAATCAGCAGCACTACCCCCACCCGCGCACTGACGCCTGCTCCTCCCCGTCAGCGCGCGTCACCACACACACACCCGTACATACGCGCTGGCACACGACATATACACCCAGCGCGTATCACCACTACATCACCCCCTCCCACATAGCTCGCAGCCGGCCCGGCTGCTAACAACAACCAACCACGACGATAAAACGACAACCAACAAAAAAAACCCCATAACCCCCCGAGTGTGCCCCGTAACATAACACAACAACAACAACAACAAGAATAACTATGTACAGATTGACAATGAACGCGAAAAGTCAACAATAACACGATACGAGCAAATACGAAACGAACGCGCCCCACGTCCCTGCGACTACACGCAGTGACGAGGCGCTCCAGCTGCCCCGACTCCTCACGAGGCAGGTCATGCAAAGTAGCACGACCTGGCGCGAGTCCGTCTGGCTGGTCCATCGTATGGGGCGGGACACTGACGACCGTCCGGCGGTTCCGGCCGCTCCAGACGGCGCGGAACGGGCCTGAAAGGGCCGGCCCCGCCGCGGAGATCCGGCCGCCGGTGATCGGCAGCTGTCAGTTCCGAGACACCTGGGAGCAGATCAGGCGACAATACGTGTGGATCAGGCAGAGACATTTCCCCCTCTGGGTCGCCGGTCACGTCACACGCCCGGCCATCACGACACAAGGGGAGGCCATATGGAGGCGAGAACGGTTTCAGTCGGGAGGGGTGAACGTACCACCGGCGCTTTCCCCACCTTATCTGAACGCACTGGGGCCGTGCAACGCGCACGACCTCCACGGGTCCCCTCCACGGTCTCAACAATTTAGGCGACGTAGCCAAGGGTGCCTGAGGGCAATGCAGCCAGGCCCTGTCACCTGGTTTCCATTCGTGCATGGACACCTTCCGTGCCCGCAACCGTTCATTAGCAATTTGGCGAGCCCGCGAATTAAGCCGTGCGGCCTCCCTCGCCTCTGTCAGCTTATGAATATTAAACTTAATATGTTCTGCCAAATTAGAATTAGTTCGTGGAGCGGACAGGCCAAGTTGCGTTTCTATTGGCGGGTCAGCTTCCCGACCGTACATCAAATAGAATGGGGAAAACCCCGTAGCTGCATGGGGGGCCATTCTATACGCGGCAAGGACTCCCGGGACCTGCAGGTCCCAATCTACATGTGCCTCGCACACCTGCTGGCACAGCATGGAAGTCAAGGTTTTGTGGAGTCTCTCCACCATCCCGTCAGTTTGCGGGTGGTACGGGGAGGTACGCACCTTCTTGGTACCCAACAGATCGCACACCTCTTGCAACAATTTACTCGAAAAATTTTTACCTTGGTCGGTCAGCAGGCGTTCGGGAGCCCCTTTGTCCAGGACATAGCCCTGGACGAAGGCATCCGTCACAGCCGCTGCCGACTGGTTAGCGAGAGGCCACGCCATAGGCCATCGGGTAAAGTATTCGACCCCCACTAACAAATATTTATTCCCTCTCGGCGTGACTGGGAAGGGCCCCAAAATATCGAGTGCCACGAGCTCGTTGGTACGCGAGACCTGAATAGATTGCAGCGGTGGATTAGCTGCCACGGCCGGTGGTTTACGCCTGGCGCACTCAACGCACCCCTTCAGAATATGCACCACATCACTTCCCATTCCCGGCCAGTAATAGTCACGCTGAAGCAGGGCAAGCGTCTTGTTAACTCCCAAGTGCAAGAGGCGTTCGTGTGCCGCCAAGACAACCCTCCCCCTCACAGCGGAAGGCACCACGAGTGCGTTCCGCCGGGACAAACTGTCCCATTTCAATAACACGCCCCGCTCAAGTACATAGGAGCCGGTACGCTCCTGGTCCCCCTCGGGACCCCCAACCTTGCGGCGCAATGCTAGCAGCGAGCTGTCCGCCATCTGGAGGCGGCCCCATTCGCTGAGCGACAGCGAGAGCAGCGAGTCCCGACCCTGAGAGGCAGTGGAATCATCCCCACTCGGTGCGCCCGCTGTCGCAGCCAGTGCCCCTATCTCCCCCGCAAGCGTCGGTTTACAGCGCGCCGATCCCGACAAACACGCGCATTCATCACAAGGCAACAACCGCGACAAGCAATCGGCATTCGTGTGTCGCAACCCCTTACGGTACGTAGTCGTAAACTGATAGTCCTGGAGGACTTCCAACCAACGCGACAACTGGCCCGAGGGCTGGGCGACCCTCAATGAATACTGTAGCGCCGCGTGGTCCGTTCGGACTGTAAAGTGACGACCATACAGATATGGCCTAAACTGCTGCACAAAAAAAACAATGGCAAGCAGTTCGCGACGGGTGACACAGTAGCGCTGCTCCGCCGGAGACAACACCCTACTACCGTAGGCGACAACTCTTTCGACACCCCCAACGACTTGGGATAGCACCCCCCCAATGCCCGTGTTGCTAGCATCCGTGTCCAGCAAAAAGGGACTGGCAAAATCGGGATAACACAAGGGTGGGGCACCCACCAAGGCGTCCCGGAGGGAGCGAAACGCGGCCTCCTCCTCCGGTCCCCATTTGAACTTCACTCCTTTCGCCGTTAGAGCGTGCAAGGGTTTTGCAATAGTGGCGAAGTGCTCAACGAACCGCCGATAATAAGAAGCAAACCCGATGAAACTACGCACGTCGGAAACGGACGTAGGTGTCGGCCATGAACCGACACAATCCGTCTTCGCGGGATCGGTGGAGATCCCCGAAGAATCCACAATGTGACCCAAGTATCTAACGGACCTCCGAAGGAGGTGACATTTGGCCGGTTTAAATTTCAACTTAGCCGATCGCATTCGCAAGAACACCCCTCTCAATCGCCGGAGGTGTTCCTCAAACGTTTTACTGAAAACAATGACATCGTCCATATAAATCAAGCATGTATCCCACTGCAAGCCCGACAAAACCAGCTCCATAAGTCGCTGAAACGTCGCTGGAGAGGAGTGAAGTCCCATGGGTAACCGGTTAAACTGGAACAGCCCCCCTGGAGTCCGAAATGCTGTCTTAGGTTTCGACTCTTCGTCGAGCGGCAACTGCCAAAACCCCGATAACAAATCAAGAGTCGAAAAATATCGCGCACCAGACAATGCATCGAGGGACTCATCCATCCTGGGGAGCGGATACGCGTCAGCCACAGAGATCTTATTCAGGCGACGGAAATCAACGCAGAATCGCAGGGACCCGTCCTGCTTCTTAACCAGCACAATAGGCGCTCCCCACGGGCTAGAGGAGGGTGAAATAATATCGGCTTCTAGCATATCGTTAACAGCCGACTGAACATGTTCCTTCTCCACGGGACTCAGTCGGAAGGGATTTAGCCTGACCGGCGCCGCATCGCCCGTTTCAATGTGATGGTGCAACAAATCCGTGCACCCAATGTCATACTTATGTTTACTGAATACATCAGAGAATTCAATGAGCAACTCGCGCAGCGCACCCAACTGCGCCGCCGACAAATCGTCCGAGGCGGCACATAACGAATGGACCCACTCAAGGTCTTCCCTTGGCTCAACGTTCCGCGCGGGGCTCGAGCCCACCTGCGCAACCAACCCATCATCCCCAGGAACCTGCGCCGCGTGAGCCAGCACGGTGCCCTGCGGGATGACAGCTGGTCGCGACCCCGCGTTCAAAACCATCACAAACGGATCCCTGTCAGCCCGCACCAAAGTGTGAGCCACCGATAAATCAAGACCCCCGACAGCCTTGTTAGAAGGACCCAAAAGCATACTCTGTCCCGAAGCCTCCCTCACCCATGGTTTTCGCAACCGGAGGGGAATCAACATCTGTGAACCCGGGGGCACTTGCACTGTCTGCGTCGCCACCGCTTGTATCGTAGCGCACGCCGTCCGAATGTCAGTAGGGCCCGTCAAAAATGAAATCCGGCGACCCGATGGCAGTTCAATGCATCGTTGATCGATAAGAATTTTAATGGGCATTTTAGCCAAAAAGTCAGTGCCCAACAGACACGGAACTGCCAAGGAAGACGAAACGAAAACGGGTCCCGATAATTTGATATCTCCAATGCAAATGGACGCCCTAACCTGACCGATAATGCCCAACGATCCCCCATTAGCGGCGTAAAATGGCACATCCACTGGAAGCAGCGGACGACATTGGACTGGAAGAATATTATAAATGAGGTCCGATATAATAGTTGCCGATGCCCCCGTGTCCACTAACACCCTAATCTCAACCCCATCAATAGATCCCGTAACAACGGACGAACCCGCTGAAGCAGCCACAATTCTATGCCCCAATTCCGCCCATTCAATGTCTCCCTGGTCCCGGCCGAACCCCCCTCGCCGAACCGAATCCCCGAACCTTAACCGGCCCTCCTCCGCCGCAACGCGGCGTCCCATGTGTGCCGAATAAACAGGCCGAGCGTGTGAGGTGCCGCGACTTGCCGGGGATTGTAGAGATGACTTGGGCTCTCGGTCGTCGTCCAGCCGAGCTCCCATGGCGCGCTGCCGCGGAGCGCGGCACCCGGACGCCACGTGGCCCCGGAGGCCGCAGTTATAGCACGTGACGAGGGTCGGAGTAGATCTTGGTTGCTCCGACTTTCGGCCCGATCGCAGAGGCGACCGGGCCCCCGGTCTCCAGTCCCCTGGTCGTCCCGTGGCGAACGCCTCCTCTCGTGGGCTGACGACTTGGGGTTCGGCGACCACCAACCCCGGGGCTGCGACGACAGCAGCGTTGCAACCAACGCCTTGCTTCCGTTGTAGGGCCTCGTGCGCTTGAATACTCGTGGCGACTCTCAAAGAAGAAATATCAATGTCGTCAGCTGTGTTGATAGGGACCCCCAGGTCCTGCGCCAACTTGAGCAGCTGCTCCAAAACCATCGCGTCTTGGCCCTCCTCGTCCATCCGAGGGAACGCAGCATCAGCAAGAGCCAGCAACGCCGTGCGATAGGCCAGCGCGGTCTCCGTGGCCGCTTTCCGTCTTGCGTAGAACTGATGGCGGCATGTAGAGGGAGGCCCGTAGACCCTGGCCAACAAACCCAGCGCATCCTTCAGCGTGGAGCGGTCCGACTTCCGTGCAGCCCTGAAGGCCGCGAGCGCATCGTCGTCCAGCATGGCGGGCAATGCCCGCAGCGCCGTAGCATCGGACCACGCTGACATCTCTTGATGCGCCAAAAACCTTCGCTGAAATTGGCCCCAGTCTCCGCCTTCCGCCTTGAAGGCTGACAACGTGGGCAGGCGCTGCTGAAAAATGAAGTCATCCGCCTCGTGGTTCCTCTCCGCCTGTCCGTCGGTGTCTAAGATGGCGGCTCCAGCAGCAGACGTAAGATGGCGGACCCCCTCGCGCGCTGATGAAGTCGATGCGCGCGCTTGGGAACCCACCACCACGTGGCGCTCGCCGTTCCCGCCAAAAGCAGGCCCAGGCGCAATGGCGGGAATCCCCCATTCGTTTTGGCGGGAATCTGCGGGGCGACCTTGTAAAATGTCCCCCACCGTCCCCGCTCCTCCCGACGAGCTGATCTCCGCCAAGATGGACGCGGCGGCGAGCAGCAGCTCCGCCAGTCGGGAGTGCGCCTCACGAAGCCCGGCGTCTGTCCCCGGTCGCTCGGCCGGCGCCGTCGACGGACCCTGCAGCGTGGGCAAGTCCTCTTCCTCACCCCCCGCCACCAGCGGCTCCGAGTCGTCCAGGTCTTCCTCGCGGTCAATCCCGTGGGTCCTACGGGTCTTCCTCGTCTCCATACTTGGAAGCCCGTTTCACTTCTGACGCCAGATGAAGTATTGGAAAATGACGGCAGGAAACTCCTTGACGGGAACACACTTCTTTTATTAAATCTTGACTTGTAACAATACAACGCGTGGCCTCTCTTCTTCACACCGCACTTCTCTTGACTCAGGATTCTGTGCTGCCGGCTCTCTGTGCCTCGTGTAGACTCCGCGCCTCGGCTACACTCCTCTCTCGCCTCGTGTAGACTCTGCGCCTCTGCTACACTCTCCTCTCTCTCGCTGGCTACACCGTATGCATACTCGGCTCGTGCAGACCGTTCTCTCTCGCTGGCTACACCGTATGCATACTCGGCTCGTGCAGACCGTTCTCTCTCGCTGGCTACACCGTATGCATACTCGGCTCGTGCAGACCGTTCTCTCTCGCTGGCTACACCGTATGCATACTCGGCTCGTGCAGACCGTTCTCTCTCGCTGGCTACACCGTATGCATACTCGGCTCGTGCAGACCGTTCTATCTCGCTGGCTACACACTATACATTACTCAGCTCGTGTAGACCTTTCTATCTCGCTGGCTACACACTATACATTACTCAGCTCGTGTAGACCTTTCTATCTCGCTGGCTACACACTATACATTACTCAGCTCGTGTAGACCTTTCTATCTCGCTGGCTACACACTATACCTTACTCTCTTCTACTCTCCATTTCTCTCCTCTCCGGGCTCTATCTCTACACCTTCGTCTTCATTCTTAGATGGTTCCACTTCTGCCCCTTGCTCCTCTGTGCATCACCTTATATACCCCTTCTTCCCGGGAGACGGAGCGGATGCGGACCTCAACGTCGGCACCGCTCCTCCGTTACCCAATCCCCACGCGCTATCCCCCCGATCCGGTTCCGCTCAGCGCGTGTTTCCACTCTCCGACCAATCACACCGCGCTGCTACCCGATCACTCCCTCTGGGCGCGTCACCGGCACACAGCCAATCAGCAGCACTACCCCCACCCGCGCACTGACGCCTGCTCCTCCCCGTCAGCGCGCGTCACCACACACACACCCGTACATACGCGCTGGCACACGACATATACACCCAGCGCGTATCACCACTACACATGTATAGTAGGAGGGAACTTAATGGTAGAGCAGGTTGGCAGCAAATGGGTCACTTGGGCACAAAACCAAGAACGCCATCAGGGTGGTATCTAGTGGAGCCAGGGCCTGTTGTTGGGCATTTCCTTTGGTGACGTAGATGCGTTGACCATTTTGGAGGTGAAGTGCCAAATGGACGACTGTGGGGGAACGGTCATGGATGGGGAAGCCAAGAATTCTGCAAATGGCCTCATTGTTGCTGATGTATCTTGCTTGGAAAAAAGGTTAAGCTCATGCACACTTTGCCCCTCTCTTTTGATAGGCAAAGACAGGCATGTCAGAGCATTTGTTGATGTATTGGCAAACATAATTGATGGCTTTTTTTAGAATAGCAGAATTTCACGGTAAAGTGGGCCTGGAAGATCTTGCACAGAAGAGGGCAGTAGGGAAAGATCCACCGGTTGTGAACCTTCATTAGCGAGTTAGTGGCAGGTCTGAGCATTGTTTTAAATCCACCATGCTCAGTATTTCTGTGACGATATTGAGGATAGCCATCATGGGCCGACTGAGTGTCTTGCAAGTAGTTCCGTGGATACCTCTTGGTACACCTGTGGTCTTGCATACATGGCGCGTTTGGCTAGAACTGGGCACATGGGCTATGGACCATTTGGTTGCAGACCGCATAGAAAAAGGGCAGGGTCTTGATGGGGGTGAGATAGCTCAGCACTGATAAATGTGTTAATGTGACTTGCATGAATTGTTTCCCTCATCCATAGCGAAATGTGAGCATGAGGTGGACGATTTTGCCACCCAATGGTGTGCAAGTTACTGCTTGTCTATACAAACACGCCACCTTCGTTGGTCATAATAAGCATCATGAGGTCATCAACTTTGAATTTTAGACCCTCGCTAAGATGTCATGTCTGTCTGGTGGCTTTTGGATTGGATAAAGGTAAACCTGCAACTCCTTTCATTTGGGATTGGAAGTGAAGGTGATGAAGAGATGGGGAGTGGCATATTGGCTGATGTACATCATGGCATCCCGAGTCTTCTCATGCATGTATCTTGGTGGAGCTGTGAAGGATGAAGGCAAAATAACTAATCAGCCCACATTGTGACAGTTTGCATCTCCTTCGGAATTGATGGCGTCCCAGAGATGAGCATACTGTTCACACGCAGGCGGGTTTGATTCAGTAGAATGTAAAAGAAGGCGCTCACTCTCAATGTTGGCATACTCATTGACAACATACTGGTGAAAGAGGTTGGCGCACCACAATGTGGTGTCCTCCTCTGTCCATGATAACGAAGGAATAGAAGTTTTTTAGAGGAGACAGTTTCGTGAGGATGTCTTTGTCCTGCAGATTTGTAATTGGAGAAATCTTGACCTGGTACCCATCTTGGCCTTGCGACAAGAAAATGTGTTATTGGCGGGCATCGTATGCTCTGTTAGTGTCAAGAAATTGTGCGATGGTGTTTTCTTGGTATGGAAGAACAATGTCTCTCTCACAATGTTCCTCACCCACCGTAAGAAAGCAAGGTCAACAATATTTGGGGCATTGAACCTCCCTGCGTGCTCCCCGCTTTGGTGGAAAGTAAAGGTGCGGTACGGAAAAATGTAAATGGGTGATGTCCCCACGAATGTAACAAAACGATAGACGAAATGCAATGGGCTGTAGCTAAGAAAATCCAACGTATTTAGCAGTATAACATTAATCGGCATCGCAGTACTACGTATCAGTAAATAGCGTGACGTGTGCAATCGAAACAATAGAAATGCATTGAAGAAATAAGATGAAATAAGCTTACATTAAAGAGCAGCAGTACGCATAGGTAAGTTGAGAAGTAGGCTACAGTCGAGATTATAGACTGCCAGTACGCCGACTCAATGACACAAGCATTGCTACAGTCGACTTGAAAGGCTGGCAATATGGTCAGCAGCTGATAAAGCAGGATACAGTCGACATGAAAGGCTGGCAATACACCGAGTGAGGTAAAGAAGCAGGCAACAGATTATAGACTGGCATACACTCAATGCCCAAAAGCAAAATTAGCAGTGTAGATAATAGTTTAACATGTAGGCTTTCGCGACCAATATTATTTATTACAAACATTTTTGGGTTAGATCGCGTTATTATTTATGTATCGTAATCCTCCACCACCCGACACGAAAAGTGTCACGTTGACAAAAGACAAAAAGTTCACTACTTTAGACCACCGATGTGTTGAAGAGTGAATCCACAACATTAAAAGTTTTGAGTAGTACGACGTTTCGCTGGTAATCACATCCAGCATCATCGGGCAATTCGCCAGAATGGTGCCAGTGCACCGACGTGAATTAACGAGCAGGCAGCAGCACGGACTGGCAGTACACCATCTCAGCTTCATAGAAACACAGCTAAACAAGAACATACTTAGCAACCAAATAGTGCAATATTAGTTTTCTACACACAAACATTTTTATTGTAATATTTGCCAACTTATTTGTTTCATAATAGTAAACATTAAACCTGAGTTCTTAGCGAAAGATTAAATAAAATTGTACCTCACATTGCCGTGGTGAGGCCTAGTCCCGTGCAGAGCCCGCGGCCTCGCCTAGATTGCCAAGCCGGAGGAGGTGACACATTGCCAGGCTGGGGGCTGGGCCGCTCTCCCCACTCGCGCTGCAATAATGCCATCTAAGCGCTCTAAAATTAATATCTACGGACTTTATAGCAGTAACTGCACGCATTGGGGTGGGGGGGGGGGACACATAAGACTGTGAAGAATGAACCTCAGCGTTGTGTGTCTATTTTTTAAGCATTGTTAACGCGAATGAAATTTTTATCGATCGTGTGTTGCTCGGGGCGCAATTGCGTGCTTTGTCCCGCAGCGGGCGGCAAAACTACATAAATAAATAACGAAATATCGCACAAAATCGCTAATTAAACTAATTTAATGGTGACGGATGTGAAAAATGAATAGTGTTTGCCAACCGCAAGGCTTACGGCGTGGTACCGGGCAAATTTTTTTCGTAAACCCCACTGTTAGAGAGACAAATCCCTCGCAAGCGCGTGAACACACAGACAGACAAAAAATGAATTTATATATAAGCGCACTACTTTAACTGTGATGAACGCTGCACTTTCTGTCGTTTTCATGCAGGGGGCGCTGTAAACCTACGCGCCCCCTGCATGAACGACGGAGGCGCAGGGACAGACGTTCGATCACGTTGGAATTGATCTGCAGACGGCGGTCTTCTCGCACGGCCAGCTCTGTGTCGCCTCATCTCAATCCCGCGATCCCAACCAGGTGAAAGTCCGCATCGAACCGAATCCCCGGTAAGGCCATCTACTTAACGACTAGAGAAAATTCACACAAAATGTCGTTTTCAATGAAGTCTTCCAGATGGAAAATGATATCAGCTTTTAATTAAGAAATACAATTATCAAATGCAAAACAATATACAATTCAAAGTTGTTTCATAGTAAAACTTCAAAAGGGAGCATCGGGTGCTTGCGTGAATGCGTCGTTCGTGGACAATTTTTTTCGTCACTTTCCTGGCCCAAGGCCGTAAATGGTTGCGAGGGGCACCGCAGGCGGTCAGGCTTGCTTCAACCCATGGTTGTGAACATCCAGACGTTAATCAGGAAGGACCATTTCTCGACCTAATTCGATAAAATCTACGTCAACACGAAATACAAAATTATAATTCGTGTTGTTGAGAATGTATCTCCTCTATGTGTAACTTTTGAGTGGTATGCCTTGTAACAGATGAATGATCCGAGTGTGCTCCCTATTTCAAAGACAATGAGTTGCTCCAGAGGGAGATGCTTCCTGAAAACACAAAAATACCCTTTGACCTGTATCACAAGAACAATGAGTCTCACCTGAGTTATCTGTACAGGTTACTCCAAAAACACACTTTGTCCTAACATCACTTATTCAATGTTTGACCCTTATAGACAAAAGGTTACATGTACGAACCCAATCAGACAAGTATTCATTCTAAATTATTGACAGGCATATTAACAAAATTGAATTACTGCACTGAAATATACTGCATTAGGTTACATCCTATTAACAAGAAGCTAATTAAAAAAATACGCACCGTCTGCTTAACAGTGTATGTACAACATACTAATGCACCATTTAAAACGAGTCGGCCATTGCATGCTGGCATCTGGGTCAAAATGTAGCAAATTCTAAACATTACCTACAAACTCCACAACTGAGATGCCGCATCAACCATCGCCCCCTACTGACAGGCTCTTGTCCACATGCAGGCCGGTGCAGGGCTACCACATTGTGCCACACAGGAGCAGCTGCTACCTGGGGATGCTCTTCGAGTGTTTGAAACGAGATATGATACAAAACTCCGAGTTGCCGAGGCGATTAAGCAAGCACCATATAAATGCAATTGAAAACATAGCGAATGCTTGGGAGCTTATTGGCTCTCGCTCCTGGTTAGAGATCTACCCAACACACAGGTCCACACAGACTTGCCGCTCTTACTCTGCAAGTTGAACCTAGGAATTGAGTGTTCAACTTCACATTCTTGTCATTAAAAGCCTGTGACAAAGGTGCATCTATTGGAGCAACATCGTCACTGGCTTACACATCTACCGGGTCTCCATTTGACTTTGTATTGTCTCGGAGAAAGTCCACCCACACCTCCACTTCCACAAACTGCTGGGAGTTGCCTCGCTCTGCCTCACAGTCAGAATTCTCCTCCTGCTTCACATTGCCTCCATCGATGTGAAGGTCCGATTTTGGAGTTGACTCTTCATCTTCACATTTTACCTTCACTTCTTCACTCTTCACCATCACTTCTTCACATTTCACCTCTTCACATTTCAACTCGATACCCTTAAAAGGGTCCAAGATGGGATTTTCTTCCGGTTCTTGTTTGATGAGGGATGGGCTCATTGCGGCACTTTGACTTTCACAAGCTGATTTCAGACTCCACTCCTTGTGGATTTTCTGATGCTTGTGTGTTCTCTGGTGTCTTTGAACCTGTGATGACTGTGCAAACGCCTTCCCGCACACACTGCACTTGAAGGGTTTCTCTCCCGTGTGTGTTCTCTGGTGTGCTACAATATGAGATGAACGTGCAAATGCCTTCCCACACACACTGCACTTGAAGGGTTTCTCTCCCGTGTGTATTCTCTTGTGTGCTACAAGATGAGATGGAAGTAAAAACGCCTTCCCACACACACTGCACTTGAAGAGTTTCTCTCCCGTGTGTGTTCTCTGGTGTGCTACAAGATGAGATGAATGTGTAAACGCCTTTCCACACACACTGCACCTGAAGGGTCTCTCTCCCGTGTGTGTTCTCTGGTGTACATGAAGAGTTGATGAATCTGAAAATGCCTTTCCACACACAGTGCACTTGAAGGGTTTCTCTCCTGTGTGTGTTCTCTGGTGTATCACAAGAGTAGATGAATGTGAAAATGCCTTCCCACACACACTGCACTTGAAGGGTTTCTCTCCTGTGTGTGTTCTCTGGTGTATTACAAGAGTAGATGAATGTGAAAATGCCTTCCCACACACACTGCACTTGAAGGGTTTCTCTCCTGTGTGTGTTCTCTGGTGTATTACAAGAGTAGATGAATGTGAAAATGCCTTCCCACACACAGTGCAGTTGAAGGGTTTCTCTCCCGTGTGTGTTTTCTGATGTACATGCAGAGAACAAGAATCTGAAAACGGCTTCCCGCACCAAGTACACTTGAAGGGTTTCTCTCCTGTGCGAGTTCTCTGGTGTTTTTTAAGAGTAGATGAACGTGTAAACGCCTTTCCACACACACTGCACCTGAATCGTTTCTCTCCCGTGTGTGTTCTCTGGTGGACATGAAGAGAAGATGAAAATGAAAACGTCTTCCCGCACGGAGTGCACTTGAAGGGTTTCTCTCCCGTGTGTGTTCTCTGGTGTACTTGAAGAGAAAAGGAATCTGAAAACATCTTCCTGCACCGAGTGCACTTGAAGGGTTTATCTCCTGTGTGAGTTCTCTGGTGTTTTTTAAGAGTAGATGAATGTGCAAACGCCATCCCACACACACTGCACTTGAAGGGTCTCTCTCCCGTGTGTGTTCTCTGGTGCTGTGTCAAATGTCCAGGATGATCCGTACTGAATGCACACCGGTCGCATTGATGCCTTTTTGCACCGAGCCGCGACGAGTGCCTTTGCTCCATCAGACCAATTCTGCAGAGGAAGCAACAGCTGCAGTCAGAAAAAAAGTTATATTCACGTCAGTATCGATGCACAGAGGAATGCATATTTACACAGTAACACATGACTTATAAGTTGACACTTATTCATATATTCATGATATAGTGAAAAAGTTTCCCAAATTCATCACACGGGCTGTTATGGCACACAATGAGAGGGCAAACGATTATAACCATGCCTGGAAGCCCTCGTATCTTCAAAATGAATGTTAACCCAAAACTCCGAGCACACAATTTCGGCTGTCTGGCTTCAAAATGAATGTTTATGAAAGCTAAATTCAGCTGACATAGCAAAGGGTGTTGAAAATAATACTATTTGTGTTCTGCACAAATGCATAAATTAATGTTCAATCGCAACTTAGAGGTGTGAAGCCAGGCACAGATGTCCTTGATTGCTGTGATGAACAGTCCCGACTTTAGCTGCACGTGTGCGGTGATAAAATCCAGACTCTAACCTTACAAAGACTTCCAGAGGAAAACAAAAATAAACTACTGTTTTGATATAACGTCCGTGCTCAATAGAGTTAATAGACTTTACTGCAAATACAAACTTCATACTGTCGCATATTCAGAGGCGGAGTCAGGATTTTCAGGTGGGGGGGGGGGGTAACACCTCCAGCAATGAAAAATGATAGTTGTTAGTAAGTAAGGAGTTGTTAGTAAGGAGTTGTTAGTAACTAAGGACTTGTCCCTTGCTTTTTATTCGACGCGTGTGATTGGCATCGCGCTCACTGAAGGTGTTGATGCCTTCAGGGAAGTCGTGTACTGTAGACGCAACTGCGCACAATTTTGCGAGTCGCTTGTAACTGCTTTGCCGTTACTTATTGCCAATTATGGACATGGACTGTTGTCCTCTTAGAGTCCCTGGCACGTAATAACATGCCACACGGTGGCGGTGGGGGTCGCAAAATGCTGATTTATATACATAAAAAAAGGGAAATTTGTGAATGTGTCTGTTATAAATGTTTAGCATACTTCCCGACATGCAACAAACTTAAAAAATGGCATGTGGATAGCTTCCAGACTGTACACAATGCATGCTTGCTGACATCACCCACCCCCCAAACACTCCACGTAGGCCGTGTTTTAATCCAAGACAAGAATCCAAGTCCCGGGAAAAGCCGGGTAGTGAAGCTAGTTACTAATAAACCTCAATGATCGTTGGGGGGGGCACGTGCCACCCCACCCCCACTGGCTGAAGCACTGTCACACACTGGCATGGTTCACAGGTGGTGGTGTGTCCAGACCAACGCCTGGCCACCTTCACCTGCTCAGTATTAATGCTTCCTCACTCCACCAAGTAATTCATTGAGGATCAACCAACACAGCCGAGGTTGCGTGTCTCTCTCTCTCTCTCCCAGTGGTCGCGTTGATTTCCTTCCCAATCCCCGGGTTTCCCCTCCACATGTCTAGAGTGAACACCGCCACGCGTCTAGAGTGAACACCGCCACGCGTCCAGAGTGAACACCGCCACGCGTCCAGAGTGAACACCGCCACGCGTCCAGAGTGAACACCGCCACGCGTCCAGAGTGAACACCGCCACGCGTCTAGAATGAACACCGCCACGCGTCTAGAGTGAACACCACCACGCGTCTAGAGTGAACACCGCCACGCGTCTAGAGTGAACACCGCCACGCGTCTAGAGTGAACACCGCCACGCGTCTAGAGTGAACACCGCCACGCGTCTAGAGTGAACACCGCCACGCGTCTAGAGTGAACACCGCCACGCGTCTAGAGTGAACACCGCCACGCGTCTAGAGTGAACACCGCCACGCGTCTAGAGTGAACACCGCCACGCGTCTAGAGTGAACACCGCCACGCGTCTAGAGTGAACACCGCCACGCGTCTAGAGTGAACACCGCCACGCGTCTAGAGTGAACACCGCCACGCGTCTAGAGTGAACACCGCCACGCGTCTAGAGTGAACACCGCCACGCGTCTAGAGTGAACACCGCCACGCGTCTAAAGTGAACACCGCCACGCGTCAAGAGTGAACACCACCACGCGTCCAGAGTGAACACCGCCACGCGTCCAGAGTGAACACCGCCACGCTGTTGACAAGCCTCACCTTGTTATTGTTGTTGTGGGCAGGTCGCTTGTGAAAACAAGAGCGGTACAGCAGCTCAAGCGGGCTTGGCCTGGTAAAAATAAAAACTGTGTGAATATTTAAAGTAAAACAAAGTTACAAAGTGGGGAGCCGGGTGAAGACAAATTCAACTTAAGCGAGATATAATTGTTTTTTTATTCTTCTATCTGGCAAGAAAATTGACACCTTTTTTACGAGGAGTCATGTTTGCATAGACCACAATACCTGCAGTCGAACGCAAACAAAAAACATAACTCTAAGCGACAGAATTGAAGCAAACGCGATCAGGCGAGGGCAGGAGGCAAGGCCCAGCGTTGTAAAGTTCCAACTTGCACATCGCTTCCATCCTCACTACTACTCAATTGACATCCCTACGAGAGAGAGAGCGAGGCTCTACCTCGGTACACACCAACCACAACAACAACCACCACCACAAGCACCACCACCACAAGCACCACCACCACAAGCACCACCACCACAAGCACCACCACCACAAGCACCACGACCACCACCACTACAACCACCGCCACCACTACAACCACCACCACCACGACAACCACCACCACCACTACAACCACCACCACTACAACCACCACCACAAGCACCACCACCACAACTACCACCACAACTACCACCACAACAACCACCACCATAACCACCACAACCGCGATGAGAATTTCTCACCTCGGATTTCAGTTCACGGGCGGAGCGGCAACTTCCTGGTCCCTAGCAACGTCACGCGGCAGCAGGTGACATGACGTCACTTGCGGGGTACACCTCCCCCTGGCGTTTGATGCCGATGAGGTCACGCTGAGCGGTGACGTCAGAGAGCGGGTTCAGAGTTCAAGTTTGTTGACAGAAAGGGAGCAGCAGTGTCGAAACGGCCTCAAACGAGTCCCCGGTGCGGTGTGTCAACATCGCTAGCACTGGGGAGACAAAGGCGGCCGGGCGTGGTGCTGGCCACCCACCCCCTCGTGTGCCGTGACGACCTCCATGGGTGCTGCTCGCTATGAGCAGCACTTTGTAGATGTTGTGGTTTGGCTCTCCAGCACACCGCTGGCGACATTTCACGATGACATTTTCACGTCCATGAAAAGATAATCGCCATACTAACCTAGGCCGTTTTTTGGCAAAATCGATTAAATTTTTTTTTTAGCTTTTTTTTGCAACGAAAAGTGCATTCCTTGGTTGTGTTTCGCCTGAGTAGCCCATATATTACGTTAAAAAGTGGGAAATGTCATGCATGAAATTTTCGTATATAAAAAAGATCATCGGCATACTGTGCCGTTTTTAGGCTCAATAAGCCCAACGTTCACAGCTTTATTTTAGGACGAAAGTTAATTCCTCTATTGTATTTACCCTTAGTATGCCATGTGTTAGATTAAAAGTGGAACATTTCACGATGAAATGTTCACATCCCAAACAGGAAATCGCCATACGAACCTCTGCCGTTTTTGGCTAAAATTGAACGAATTTTTACAGCTGTATTTTTTAACAAAAAGTGCATTCCTCGGTTGCGTTTAGCCTGAGTAGTCTATATATTACATTAAAAGTGAGAAATTTCACCATGAAATTTGAAGTAAAAACATCAAATCGGCATACTTTACCAATGCCGTTCTTGGCCAACATTTTCTAAATTTTCATAGCTAGATTTTCCAAGAAAAAGTGAATTCCTCCATTTTGTTAAGCATACGTATCTATATATATATAAAATCGCGAATCTGTCTGTCTGTCTGTGTGTGTGTCTGTCTGTGTCGCCGGACCATACGCAGTTTCATTGGACGAAATGTGAGGGATTTGCGAGACACGATTGGTCCGTTTGGTTTTCCTAGCGCTGCGATTGGCCCGTTGGCCGACCGGCGCGGCCCACGGCGGTTGCCCCTGGCAACGGCCAGCGACGCCTTCGCTGCGGGGTGGACGCCATTTTGAATTCCCGTTAAAAATATGCGCACGCATTAACACGCGACTCTGAGGTAAATTCATCAAAGTTTCACGTCCTCCTCACTCCCCCCCCACCCCAATGTGTGCAATTACTATTATAAGGTCGGTAGATAATAAAATTATAGCGATTAGACAGTATTATTGTAGCGCGGGGGGGGGGGGGGGGTAACGGCCCCAGTACCCAGCCTCAGCTGGGTAGGCAATCTAGGCGAGGCCGGAGGCTCTGCACGGTACTAGGCCTCGACACCCCACCCGTGTCAAGCGACGACTTTGTGGTATAAACTCGATATACCCGGCGTTGCCCGGGGGGAAAATACATTTAAAATCTTCTTAAAACTTTTAAACATTACATACCAATGAAAATACAACTGTGTAATTACTTTTAAACCCGACGCGCCAAGAATCGATTCTCTGAATCGCGCAAAGGAATCGAAGGTTGTAGATTCCTTTAGATTCGGACGATTCCCGTTTACTATAAGTTGGTTAAAGTCGATATAAACTGCTACGAACGGGAAATATCCGGCGTTGACCGGGGCAAAAATGTAATTAAAAACTCCTGAAAACATTACAACATAACATACCAATGAAAATGAAACTCTATCATTCAAAATGTAAACCCCCAACATGCCAGGAATCGATTCTTTGAATCGCACAAAAGACTAATCGAAGGTTGTAAATTACTTTAGGATCGCGCTTCCTATTTAATATAAGTTGGTTATAGAGTTGATATAAACTGCTACGAATGGGAAATATCCGGCGTTGACTGGGGCAAAAATATAATGGTGAGGGTGTGATTGGTGAGGATGAGTAGTGAGGGTGAGTGGTGAGGGTGAGTGGTGAGGGTGAGTGGCGGTTGTGAGTGGCGATTGTGAGTGGTGATTAGTGAGTGGTGAGGGGAGGTTGAGTGGTGAGGGTGAGTGGTGAGGGTGAGTGGTGAGGGTGAGTGTTGAGGGTGAGTGGTGAGTGGTGATTGGTGAGGGTGTGATTGGTGAGGATGAGTGGTGAGGGAGAGTGATGAGGGAGAGTGGTGAGGGTGAATGGTGAGGGTGAGTGGTGAGGGTGAGTGGTGAGTGGTGATTGGTGAGGGTTTGATTGGTGAGGATGAGTGGTGAGGGAGAGTGGTGAGGGAGAGTGGTGAGGGTGAATGGTGAGGGCGAGTGGTGAGTGGTGAGGGTGAGTGTTGAGGGTGAGTGGTGATTGGTGAGGGTGTGATTGGTGAGGATGAGTGGTGAGGGAGAGTGGTGAGGGAGAGTGGTGAGGGAGAGTGGTGAGGGTGAATGGTGAGGGTGAGTGGTGAGGGTGTGTATATATGTAAGGTTATTAAGAAATATATTTTTCACCCGGGCAACGCCGGGTACTTCTGCTAGTGCTCTATATTACTTTAAAAGTGGGAAATTTCACGATTAAATTTTCACGTCCCAAAAATAAAATCGGCATACTTATGCCGGTTTTAACCAAAATAAGCAAAATTTTCATAGCTTTCTTTTTCAAAAAAAAGTTAATTCATCAATTGTATTTACCCTTAGTATGCTATGTATTAGATTAAAAGTGGAACATTTTATGATTAAATGTGCACGTCCCAATATAGAAAATCGGCATACTAACCTATGCCGTTTTTGGCCAATAATGGACAAATATTTGCAACTTCATTTTTCAACAAAAGTGCAATCTCGGGTGTGCTTAGCCTTAGTATCCTATATATTACGATACAAGGTGGGAAATTTCACGCCGGGTACTTCCCGCGAGTATTCTTATATGAGCACACAACTTCATCCGTGATGAACCCTGCACTTTCCTTCGTTTTCATGCAGGAGGCGCTGCAAACCTACTTGCCCCCTACATGAACGACGGAGGAGTAGGGACAGACGTTCGATCGCGTTGGAATCGATCTGCACACGGCGGTCTTCTGGCACGGCCAGCTCTGTGTCGCCTTATCTCCACCCCGCGATCCCAACCAGGTGAAAGTCTGCATCGAACCGAACCCCGGTAAGGCCATTTACCTCACGACTAGAGAAATTTCACACGAAATGTTGCTTTCAATGAAGTCTTCCAGATGTAAAATGACATAAGCTTTAATGAAGAAATACAATTATCTAATTAAAAACAATACAATTCAAAGTTGTTTCATTTTAAAACTTCTAAACGGAGCATCGGGTGCTTGCGTGGATGTGTCGTTCGTGTGAATTTTTTTCGTGACTTTCCTGGCTCAAGGCCGTAAATGGTTGTGAGGGGCACCGCAGGCGGTCAGGCTTGCTTCAACCCATGGTTGTCAACATCCAGACGTTAATCGGCAAGGACCATTTCTCGTCCTAATTCGACAAAATCTACGTCAACACGTAATACAAAATTATAATTTGTGTTGTTGAGAATGTATCTCCTCTACGTGTAACTTTTGAGTGGTATGCCTTGTAACTGATGAATGATCCGAGTGTGCTCCCTATTTCAAAGACAATGAGTTGCTCCAGAGGGAGATGCTTCCTGAAAACACAAAAGTACCCTTTGACCTGTATCACAAGAACAATGAGTCTCACCTGAGTGATCTGTACAGGTTACTTGCAAAACACACACTTTGTCCTAACATCACTTATTCAATGTTTGACCCTTATAGACAAAAGGTTACATGTACGAACCCAATCAGACAAGTATTCATTCTAAATTATTGACAGGCATATTAACACAATTTAATTACTGCACTGAAATATACTGCATTAGGTTACATCCTATTAACAAGAAGCTAATTAAAAAAATACGCACCGTCTGCTTAACAGTGTATGTGTAATGTAGTAACTCCACGGGAGACGACTTCACGGGTAACACACTCTTTATTTTATCAAACTTGGTTACAGGTGACTAACACCTACTTTGTATCTCGGGTGACAAACACCCACTTAGCTACTTGGCGACTAACGCCCACTGAGCTACTCGGATGACCAACATCCACTTAGTACTCGGGTGACAAACACCCACTTAGCTACTTGGCGACTAACGCCCACTGAGTTACTCGGATGACCAACATCCACTTAGTACTCGGGTGACAAACACCCACTTAGCTACTTGGCGACTAACGCCCACTGAGCTACTCGGATGACCAACATCCTCTTAGCTACTTGGCGACTAACGCCACTGAGCTACTCGGATGACCAACATCCACTGAGTACTCGGGTGACAAACACCCACTTAGCTACTTGGCGACTAACGCCCACTGAGCTACTCGGATGACCAACATCCACTTAGCTACTCGGCGACTAACGCCACTGAGCTACTCGGATGACCAACATCCACTTAGCTACTCGGATAACCAACATCCACTGAGTACTCGGGTGACAAACACCCACTTAGCTACTTGGCGACTAACGCCCACTGAGCTACTCGGATGACCAACATCCACTTAGCTACTCGGCGACTAACGCCACTGAGCTACTCGGATGACCAACATCCACTTAGCTACTCGGCGACTAACGCCACTGAGCTACTCGGCTTCACTAGGTCTTCAGCTCCGTCTTCGGGTCTTCAACTGGGTAACTCTCCCCGAGTGCTCTCGCGCGTCCCCCTTTATACCCCACCTGCGGACGTCGCTGCGAGCACCCACTTATTCGACCAATCGCCGGGCGCTGGCTACGATCCTCTTTTCCCACATCTCATCGTGCCTCACCACTCACTCCGCGCCGCCTCGTCATCTGTCACTCCCGGCGCGCGCGTCCACACCACGCCCACAACGCGTGCCCAACCCCGCACCCCGCGCCGCCCCGTGATCCATCACTGTCACAGTCGGCGCACGTCAATACCACCACTACATCACCCCCTACCACATAGCTCGCAGCCGCCCCGGCTGCTACAAAAATATACAAACCCTCCCTGTGTGCCCCGTAACACAACACAACAACAAGAACAACAACTAAGCTAACAACACAACACGACGCGAACACCACCATCCGCAACCCTCAACCAATGCCACCGCGACAATAGAACAATATATACAAACCGGCGAGTGACAATAGCAATGTGTATACAAAAAAAATAAATGGAAAATTTTTTTTTTTCTTTCGACTCGTGCAGTGTCCCCTTTTCTTCCGAGCGTCCCTACAACGGGACATTACCCCGGCAGAGGGGAACACCGGGCGAGCTCGGTGTAGAGCACAAAAAAACCGTCCTCATGAAAATTGTTGAGACCTAGCCCGAGTCCGCCTTGCCGGTCCGTCGTACGGCACCAGACGCGGTTGAACGTCCGGTGGTGCCGGCGGTTCAGGAAGACATCGGCCAGGCATCGAGGACTCGTGCGTGCCCCGGGGTTCAGGCTCTCGACGGTCAGCAGCCGTCAAGCCCGAGGCACCTGGGGGTGGGTCAGGTGGAGACACGTGAGGATCAGCCTGCGACACCTCCCTCCCCGAGTCGACGGTCACATCACACGCCCGGTCGTCACGGCACAGAACGGGGTCACACGGTGCCGCATAGGGCTTCAGTCGGGAGGGGTGCACATACCAACGGCGTTTCCCCCATTTAATCTGTATACTCTGGGGCCGTGCAACCCGCACAATTTCCACCGGTCCCCTCCAAGGTCTCAACAACTTGGGGGACGTAGCCAACGGTGCATGTGGACAATGCAGCCAGGCCTTATCGCCTGGTTTCCAATCATGCGTATGCACCCTCCGCTCATGCAATTTCTCGTTTGCAATTTGCCGCGACCGCGAATTCAACCTTGCCCCCTCCCGCGCTTCAGTCAATTTTGCGATATTAAATTTGATGTGGTCTGCCAATTTAGATTTTGCACGTGGCTGGGAAATCCCCAGTTGGACGTCCATGGCCGGATCGGCCTCCCGCCCATACATGAGAAAAAATGGGGAAAACCCTGTCGCCGCATGAGGGGCCATTCGATAGGCCGCGAGTACCCCCGGCACCTGTAAGTCCCAATCAACCTGATTGTCGCAGACCTGTTGGCACAACATAGACGTAATCGTTCTGTTCAGACGCTCAACCATCCCGTCAGTCTGCGGGTGGTAGGGGGAAGTACGCACTTTCTTTGTACCCAACAGGTCGCACACCTCGCGCAACAAAACGCTCGAAAAATTCTTCCCTTGATCCGTCAGCAAGCGTTCGGGGGCGCCCTTGTCCAACACATAACCCTGGACAAAGGCGTCCGCCACCGCCGCAGCCGACTGGTTGGCGAGCGGCCATGCCATAGGCCATCGGGTGAAGTATTCCACGCCAACCAGCAGGAACCTATTTCCCCTTGGTGTAACCGGAAAGGGCCCCAAGATGTCCAACGCTACCAATTCGTTTATACGCGAAACCTGAATGGATTGCAGCGGTGGATTAGCTGCCAATGGTGGCGGTTTCCTTTTGGCGCACCCTACGCATCCCTTAAGAATATTCGCCACGTCGTCACCCATCCCCGGCCAATAATAGTCTCGCTGGATTAGGGCGAGCGTTTTGTGAAAACCCAGATGCATGAGCCGTTCATGAGCTGCCAGAACAACCCTACCCCGCATAGCAACAGGCACCACGAGCACGTGACGCCGGGACATGTTGTCCCACCTCATCAACAGGCCCTGTCTGCACACCCAGGAACCTACCCGCGCCTCCCCTTGTTCGGGAGCGCCAACTTTCCGACGCAGCGTAAGTAGGGAGCTGTCGGACATCTGGAGGCGGCCCCACTCAATGAGGGGCAACGACAACAGCGAATCCCTCCCCGTGGGGGCGTCCTTTCCCGGGGTGTCAGTGGCGGCGAGCGCAACTCCCGGGGTGCCGGCGACCGGGGGTTTGCACCGCGCTGATCCCAACAAACATGTGCAGTCCGTGCACGGCGGCAACCGCGACAAGGCGTCCGCGTTTGAGTGCCGCAACCCTTTTCGGTAAATCGTCGTGAATTGGTAGTCTTGAAGGACCTCCAACCATCGGGACAATTGGCCCGATGGCTGCGCCACGCGCATAGCGTATTGTAGAGCCGCATGGTCCGTCCGGACCGTAAAATGACGGCCGTAAAGATACGGCCTGAATTGCTGTGTAAAAAACACAATGGCTAACAATTCACGACGAGTTACGCAATAGCGTTGTTCTGCGGGGGAAAGAACCCTACTACCGTAGGCGACCACCCGTTCAACCCCCCCGACCAACTGTGAGAGCACCCCCCCGATACCCGTATTGCTGGCGTCCGTGTCAAGCAAAAACGATTGTGTGAAATCGGGGTAACACAAGGGGGGAGCCTGCACCAAAGCGTCACGGAGGGAGCAGAACGCATCCTCCTCCTCTGCCCCCCAGTGAAACCTCACACCCTTAGCCGTCAAAGCGTGCAGGGGCTTGGCTATGGTGGCAAATTGCTTGACAAAACGACGGTAATAGGAGGCAAAACCAATGAAACTACGAACCTCCGTGACCGAGGTTGGCGTTGGCCATGAGCTGACGCAATGCGTCTTAGCAGGGTCCGTCGAGATCCCTGAACGACTCACGATATGGCCCAAATACCTGACCGATTCCCGAAGCAGAAAACATTTAGCCGGTTTAAATTTTAGCTTAGCGGAACGCATCCTGAGGAACACCGCTCTCAGTCGCTGGAGGTGCTCCTCGAAAGTCCGACTAAAGACGATAATATCGTCAAGATAAATCAAACAGGTATCCCATTGGAGGCCCGACAAAACCAATTCCATGAGTCTCTGGAACGTGGCGGGAGCGGAATGTAAGCCCATGGGCAAACGGTTGAATTCAAAAAGGCCCCCAGGTGTCCGGAAAGCAGTTTTAGGTTTAGACTCGTTATCGAGTGGCAATTGCCAAAATCCAGAAAGCAGATCGAGTGTGGAAAAAAACTGCGCTCCCGCCAAGGCATCCAGCGACTCATCCATCCTGGGGAGCGGATACGCATCCGCCATCGAGATTTTGTTTAAGCGGCGGAAATCGACACAAAACCGCAAGGACCCGTCCTGTTTCTTTACTAGGACAATAGGAGCACCCCACGGACTAGAAGAGGGCGAAATGATATCGGCCGCCAACATATCATTAACCGCCGATTGCACATGTTCCTTCTCGGCCGGGCTGAGCCGGAAGGGATTCTGACGAATAGGGGCCGCGTCCCCTGTAGCTATGTGGTGGCGCAACAGGTCAGTGCAGCCGATATCGTACTTATGTTTGCTGAACACGTCAGCAAACTCGATGAGCAAACCCCTCAATGCTCCCAATTGCACCCCGGACAAGTTAGCAGAACCCGCACACAGCGAGTCCAACCACTCAGTCCCCTCATCACTTTGAGGATGCGACTCGACAGTAAAATCTGCTTGAGCCACGAGCCGTTCCTCAACGGGCAGCGGCGCGGCGTGAGCCAGCACCGTTCCCTGCGCAATTACGGCCGGCCGCGACCCCGTATTCAGGACCATTACGAACGGCTCACTGTCCCCTCTCACCACGGTTTGAGCAACCGCTAAGTCGAGGCCCTTACTGGCTCTGTTTGACGGCCCCAACAGCACCCCCTGTGCCTCCGCACCCACCTCGAGTGGCTTCCTGAACCGAAGGGGTACTAACATTTGCGATCCCGGGGGTACCCGTACAGTGTGAGTCGCCAGCGCCTGCACCGTCGCACAAACCGTGCGCACTTTGATAGGGCTCGACAAGAAGGCAACCCGCCGACCTGACGGAAGCTCTATGCAGGCCTGATCAATAAGAATTTTGATGGGCATTTTTGACAAAAAGTCCGTACCTAGCAAACAGGGAACGGCCAGCGATGATGATACAAAAATAGGGCCCGCTAATTTAATGTCCCCAATGCAAATAGTCGCCCGAATCTGGCCGATGATCCCCAGGGATCCCCCATTCGCCGCATAAAATGGCACGTCTACCGGCAGAAGGGGTCTACTTTGGACGGGAAGAATGTTATAAATAAGGTCCGAGATGATGGTGGCCGACGCACCCGTGTCAACAAGCACCCGGACCTCAACCCCGTCAATGAACCCCGTTACCACGGACGACCCGGCTGACGCAGCCACGATCCTGTGGGCCAATTCGGACCACTCGACTGCTTGCGGGCCGCGTACGGACCCCCCTCGCCGAATTGAACCCCCGGCACCCAGCCGCGAACCCCCCACCGCGAAGCGGCGACCCGAATGTGCCGTGTTTGTGGACCGAACGTGTGAGGTGCCGCGACTTGCCGGGTTTTGTTGGGATGACTTGTGGCCCTGGTCGTCGTCCCGACGTGGTCCTGCGGCGCGCGGACGTGGGGCCCGGCACCCGGCTGCGACGTGACCCCGAAGGCCGCAGTTGTAGCAGACGACGGACGTCGTAGGTTTCGGTTGCTCCAGCTTGCGGGGCGAACGTGTGGGCGAACGACCTCCCGTTCTCCACTCCCCCGGACACGATGCAGCGAAGCCCCGCTCCTGCACCGCAGCTGGCTGAGGTTCGGCGATCGTGGCGGCCAGTGCCGCATTCCCCGGCCATTTGCAGACGACCCCCGGCTTGCGTTTGAGGACCTCGTACGCGTGAATGCTCGTGGCGATTGCCAGGGAGCAGATCTCCATCTCGTCTGCCACGTTGATGGGGACCCCCAACTCGTGGGCCAACACCAGCAGCTGCTCCGTCACCATGGCGTCCTTCCCCTCCTTATCCATGCGGGGAAAAGCCGCGTCCGCCAAGGCGAGCAGTGCCGTGCGGTAGGCTAGCGTCGTTTCCCCAGCCACCTTCCGCCGATCGTAGAACTGGTGGCGGCACGTGGAGGGCGGCCCGAACACCTTCGCCATCAGGTGTAGTGCGGCCTGGAGCGTAGAGCGGGACGACCTTGCGGCAGATGTGAAGGCTGCAAGCGCGTCGTCGTCAAGCATCGCTGGCAACGCACGCAGGGCAGTGGTGTCGGACCACCCCGACATCTCCTGATGAGCGAGGAACCTTCGTTGGAAGGCTCCCCAGTCGCCCCCATCCGCCTTGAACGCCGACAGCGCGGGCAATCTTTGCTGGAGGACCCGATCGTCGTCGACGTCGGAGAGATTTTCCCGCGCTCCGCTGGAGTTGTGTAAAATGTCGGCTCGGTTGTCAGGCGCAAAATGGAGGGCTCCGGCGCGCGCCGATGACGTGGGCTGCGCTGCGCGGAGGTGTCCGGCCACGTGGCGTCCGTCTTTCCCGCCAATCGGTGGCGGCCCCCCAAAAACGGCGGCAACTTCCAGGCTTTTGGCGCGAAGCGCCCTTTGGCGGGAATCCTCCACCGTCGCTTCCTCCACGACCCCCGCAGCCGTTTTTCCGCTCGCCGGAACGGAGATGTCGGCCAAGACAGCGGCGGCGGCGAGTAGCAACTCCGCCAAGCGGGCGTGCGCGTCCTGGAGGCCGGTGTCGGAGGCAAGCGGAGCGTTGGCCATCACCGCGAAGTGCTGCATCGGCGGCAACTCCTCGTCCTCTACTCCCGAGGTCGGTGTCCCCGGTACGCCGTCGTCATCCCGACCTCGCTCGTGGGTACGGGTAGTCTTCCTTGTGTCCATACTTCTTGAAGACAGGTTTACTTCTGACGCCAGTTGTAATGTAGTAACTCCACGGGAGACGACTTCACGGGTAACACACTCTTTATTTTATCAAACTTGGTTACAGGTGACTAACACCTACTTTGTATCTCGGGTGACAAACACCCACTTAGCTACTTGGCGACTAACGCCCACTGAGCTACTCGGATGACCAACATCCACTTAGTACTCGGGTGACAAACACCCACTTAGCTACTTGGCGACTAACGCCCACTGAGTTACTCGGATGACCAACATCCACTTAGTACTCGGGTGACAAACACCCACTTAGCTACTTGGCGACTAACGCCCACTGAGCTACTCGGATGACCAACATCCTCTTAGCTACTTGGCGACTAACGCCACTGAGCTACTCGGATGACCAACATCCACTGAGTACTCGGGTGACAAACACCCACTTAGCTACTTGGCGACTAACGCCCACTGAGCTACTCGGATGACCAACATCCACTTAGCTACTCGGCGACTAACGCCACTGAGCTACTCGGATGACCAACATCCACTTAGCTACTCGGATAACCAACATCCACTGAGTACTCGGGTGACAAACACCCACTTAGCTACTTGGCGACTAACGCCCACTGAGCTACTCGGATGACCAACATCCACTTAGCTACTCGGCGACTAACGCCACTGAGCTACTCGGATGACCAACATCCACTTAGCTACTCGGCGACTAACGCCACTGAGCTACTCGGCTTCACTAGGTCTTCAGCTCCGTCTTCGGGTCTTCAACTGGGTAACTCTCCCCGAGTGCTCTCGCGCGTCCCCCTTTATACCCCACCTGCGGACGTCGCTGCGAGCACCCACTTATTCGACCAATCGCCGGGCGCTGGCTACGATCCTCTTTTCCCACATCTCATCGTGCCTCACCACTCACTCCGCGCCGCCTCGTCATCTGTCACTCCCGGCGCGCGCGTCCACACCACGCCCACAACGCGTGCCCAACCCCGCACCCCGCGCCGCCCCGTGATCCATCACTGTCACAGTCGGCGCACGTCAATACCACCACTACATATGTACAACATACTAATGCACCATTCAAAACGAGTCGGCCATTGCATGCTGGCATCTGGGTCAAAATGTAGCAAATTCTAAAAACATTATCTACAAACTCCACAACTGAGATGCCACATCAACCATCGCCCCCTACTGACAGGCTCTTGTCCACATGCAGGCTGGTGCACGGCCACCACCTTGTGACACATAGCGGCAGCTGCTACCTGGGGATGCTCTTCGAGAGTTTGAGACGAGAAACTATCTAGAACTCATTCTAGATTTGAAGCTTTCTGACTGCAAGGATTCATATTCTTAGGTTTTTTCGGTAAAGTCACGTAGGTAAAACATTAAAATTAATGAAAGTAAAATAAAATAAAAATCACGACGTTTCGGAGGCAACACAAGTCTCCGTCATCAGGTGGGACCGTCACAGCCAGATTTGCTGCATCAAGTGAGGCAATGATTCAAGATGTAATCCCTTAAAAGCAAGTTGAGGTGGGAGGAGAGGGGGGGGGGAGCTCATCAGAATGTGGTAGCCAATGAATGGAACGTATCGGGAGGGAGGGGGGCGGGGCTGAAAGACGGCACGACGTGCCACGTAGAACGCATCGGGAGGGGGAGGGGGGACGAGGCCAAAAGAATGTACGACGTGGTACACGAGAGTCGGCAGCGTGGACGTGGTTGTGCGCAAGCAACTACTGCTGCACACGCCAACGCATTGGACAGAGAGGGGGAGGGGAGGCCAAAAGAGAGTGTGGGGTGCAAGTGTACATGGACATGTGTGTGTACAAGCACCTGTTGATACACATGATAGAAAAGAACGAAAATGCCCATGTTTATACCAGTGCTGGCTGAACAATGAAGAGAGTACTGTTAAACACTGGGGATGTTAACACTCGGTAAAGTAAAGTAAAATAGTGCCTGTCAGATAAGATGGTCCAAAAATATGTAATTAAGTCTTTTTTGCATGGTTGATAACATCTTTCCAATGATTACTAAGTTTGTACCCATCATCACCGTTTAAATTATGTCTGTGTTTGTATATGTATAGAACTCCGAGTTGCCGAGGCGATTAAGCAAGCACCATATAAATGCAATTGATAACATAGCGAATGCTTGGGAGCTTATTGGCTCTCGCTCCTGGTTAGAGATCTACCCAACACACAGGTCCACACAGACTGGCCGCTCTTACTCTGCAGGTTGAACCTAGGAATTGAGTGTTCAACTTCATTCTTGTCGTAAAAAGCCTGTCACAAAGGTGCGTCTATTGGAGCGACATCGGTACTGGCTTACACATCTACCGGGTCTCCATTTGACTTTGTATTGTCTCGGAGGAAGTCCACCCACACCTCCACTTCCACAAACTGCTGGGAGTTGCCTCGCTCTGCCTCACTGTCAGAATTCTCCTCCTGCTTCACGTTGCCTCCATCGATGTGAAGGTCCGATTTTGGAGTTGAATATTCATCTTCACATTTTACCTTCACTTCTTCGCATTTCACCATCACTTCTTCACTCTTCACCATCACTTCTTCACGTTTCACCTCGATACCTTTAAAAGCGTCCAAGCTGGAATTGTCTTCCGATTCTTGTTTGATGAGGGATGGGCTCATTGCGGCACTTTGACTTTCGCAAGCTGATTTCAGACTCCACTCCTTGTGGATCTTCTGATGCTTGTGTGTTCTCTGGTGTCTTTGAAGATTTGATGACTGTGCAAATGCCTTCCCACACACACTGCACTTGAAGGGTTTCTCTCCTGTGTGAGTTTTCTGGTGCCTTGTCAAATGTCCAGGATGATACGTGCTGTATGCACACCGGTCGCATTGTTGCCTTTTTGCACCGAGCCGCGCCGAGTGCCTTTGCTCCATCAGACCAATTCTGCAGAGGAAGCGACAGCTGCAGTCAGAAAAAAAGTTATATCCACGTCAGTATCGATGCACAGAGGAATGCATATTTACACAGTAACACATGACTTATAAGTCGACACTTATTCATATATTCATGATATAGTGAAAAAGTTTCCCAAATTCATCACAGGGGCTGTTCTTGCACACAATGAGAGGGTGAATGGTCATAAACATGCCTGGAAGCCCTCGTATCTTCAAAATGAATGTTAACCCAAAACTCCGAGCACACAATTTTGGCTGTCTAGCTACAAAAGGAATATTTATGAAAGCTAAATTTAGCTGACATAGCAAAAGGTGTTGAAAATAATACTATTTGTGTTATGCAAAAATGCATAAATTAATGTTCAATCGCAACTTAGAGGTGTGAAGCCAGCCAGGCTCACGATGTCCTTGAACGCTGGAATGAACAGATCTGACTTCAGCTGCATGTGTGTGCTGTGTTAACTTCTTGACTGTTTCCATTTTTATAAAGTTCCAGAGGAAAACAAAAACAAACTATTGTTGTGATACAGCATAACCTCGGTGTTCAATAGAGGTAATAGACTTAACTGCAAACACAAACTTTACACTGTCACACACTGGCATGGTTAAGAGGTATGTCTAGACCCATGCCTAGCCACCTTCATCCACTCACTATTAATGCTTCCTGACTCCACAAAGTAATTCAATGAGGATTAATCAACACCGCCGAGGCTGCGTGTCTCTCTTGCTCCCCGTGGAGAGATGTTAACTACCTCTCGTGGCATACAGGAAGTCGTGGATTCATCCCAACAAATGACGCCTGCTGTATATTTAGTTTGTGTGTCTTTCTCTCTTCCCGTGGTCGCGTGGATTTCCCTCCGGATCCCCCGGTTGTCCCCACTCCACATGCAGAGAGTGAACAACGCCACGTGTCCAGAGTGAACACCGCCACGCGTCCAGAGTGAACACCGCCACGCGTCCAGAGTGAACACCGCCACGCTGTTGACAAGCCCCACCTTGTTGTTGTTGTTGTGGGCAGGTCGCTTCTGAAAACAAGAGCGGTACAGCAGCTCAAGCGGGCGTGGCCTGGTAAAAAATGAAAAAAAAAGTGTGAATATTTCAACCAGAGGTGTGGACTCGAGTCATGTGACTTGGACTCGAGTCAGACTCGAGTCATGAATTTGATGACTTGCGACTCGACTTGGACTTGCATAACAATGACTTTGTCCCACCTATGAGATGTGGACTCGAGTCATGTGACTTGGACTCGAGTCAGACTCGAGTCATGAATTTGATGACTTGCGACTCGACTTGGACTTGCATAACAATGACTTTGTCCCACCTCTGATTTCAACTAAAACAAAGTTACAAAGTAGCGAGCCAGGTGAAGAGAAATGAAAACTTAAGCAAGATACTCTTTGGTTCTTTCGGTAAAGTCACGTAGAATAAATAAATAAATTACATAATAGTTTCAGTTTCATTTATTTGGTATAGCCCCGTGAGCCATTCGGCTCTTGAATCGGATGCAACCGCAAAAAACAAAAACATGAACGAGAAAACATCTTAAAGTGACTATGTGACTGTGCAAACATGAAAATCCAGGGGAAAACAGCAAAATATTCCACAAAAAGCACCTAAAACCAACGCTGTGTGCAAATAGCATACGACGTTTCGATTGCAACACAAGCAATCATCATCAGGTACAAATGAAAGAGAAAAAAAACCTAGTAATCTTAGAAATGTAATGCAATACAACACAGAGAGTCAGCTAACATAACAGTCAACACCCCACCTGGTTGATAACGTTCTTCCAAAGATTGCTCAATTTGAGAGAGAGACAAAACACAGACACGGAGACACATAGACAGACACATAAGCACAGAGAGATGACACAAAGACACAGAGAGAGAGAGAGAGACACACACATAGACACACAGAGAGAGATGACACAGAGACACACAGAGAGAGACACACACATACAGTGAGGGAAAAAAGTATTTGATCCCCTGCTGATTTTGTACGTTTGCCCACTGACAAAGAAATGATCAGTCTATAATTTTAATGGTAGGTTTATTTGAACAGTGAGAGACAGAATAACAACAACAAAAAATCCAGAAAAACGCATGTCAAAAATGGTATAAATTGATTTGCATTTTATTGAAGGAAATAAGTATTTGACCCCCTCTCAATCAGAATGATTTCTGGCTCCCAGGTGTTTTGTATACAGGTAACGAGCTGAGATTAGGAGCACACTCTTAAAGGGAGTGCTCCTAATATCAGCTTGTTACCTCTTAATTTAGGAGCTTTCGTGACTGCAGGAATTATTCTTTGGTTTTTTTCGGTTAAGTCACGTCTAAAAATAAAATAATAAATTAAAATAACATATTACGACGTTTCGATTGCAACACAAGCAATCATCATCAGGTATAAAAGAAATAGCAACAAAAATCTAACTAGAAAACTATAGACAGACATACAAGCAGACAGACATCACAACGGCACACCTGTTCACAGAAGCAATTAATCAATCAGATTCCAAACTCTCCACCATGGCCAAGACCAAAGAGCTATCCAAGGATGTCAGGGACAAGATTGTAGACCTACACAAGGCTGGAATGGGCTACAAGACCATCGCCATGCAGCTTGGCGATAAGGTGACAACAGTTGGTGCGATTATTCGCAAATGGAAGAAACACAAAAGAACTGTCAATCTCACTCGGCCTGGGGCTCCATGCAAGATCTCACCTCGTGGAGTTGCAATGATCATGAGAACGGTGAGGAATCAGCCAAGAACTACACGGGAGGATCTTGTCAATGATCTCAAGGCAGCTGAGACTATAGTCACCAAGAAAACAGTTGGTAACACACTACGCCGTGAAGGACTGAAATCCTGCAGCGCCCGCAAGGTCCCCCTGCTCAAGAAAGCACATTTACATGCCCATCTGAAGTTTGCTAATGAACATCTGAATGATTCAGAGGACAACTGGGTGAAAGTGTTGTGGTCAGATGAGACCAAAATGGAGCTCTTTGGCATCAACTCAACTCGCCGCGTTTGGAAGAGGAATGCTGCCTATCACCCCAAGAACACCATCACCACCGTCAAACATGGAGATGGAAACATTATGCTTTGGGGGTGTTTTTCTGCTAAAGGGACAGGACAACTTCACCGCATCAAAGGGACGATGGACGGGGCCATGTACTGTCAAATCTTGGGTGAGAACCTCCTTCCCTCAGCCAGGGCATTGAAAATAGGTCGTGGATGGGTATTCCAGCATGACAATGACCCAAAACACATGGCCAAGGCAACAAAGGAGTGGCTCAAGAAGAAGCACATTAAGGTCATGGAGTGGCCTAGCCAGTCTCCAGACCTTAATCCCATAGAAAATCTGTGGAGGGAGCTGAAGGTTCGAGTTGCCAAACGTCAGCCTCGAAACCTTAATGACTTGGAGAAGATCTGCAAAAAGGAGTGGGACAAAATCCCTCCTGAAATGTGTGCAAACCTGGTGGCCAACTACAAGAAACGTCTGAACTCTGTGATTGCCAACAAGGGTTTTGCCACCAAGTACTAAGTCATGTTTTGCAGAGGGGTCAACTACTTATTTCCCTCATTAAAATGCAAATAAATTTATAAAATTTTTAACATGCGTTTTTTTCTGGATTGTTTTGTTGTTACTCTGTCTCTCACTGTTCAAATTAACCTACCATTAAAATTATAGACTGATCATTTCTTTGTCAGTGGGCAAACGTACAAAATCAGCAGGGAATCAAATACTTTTTTCCCTCACTGTAGGTACGTTTCTGGTGATTTGTTGTATTTGGTATACGTTTCACTCCTGTCGCGCGTGTGAGTGTTTATGTATCGTTTGTCGTTCTAACTTGTCTTAGCCCCCGTGCCCCTTACTGGATATTTGCTACAAATATAACTCCGTAGCTAGTGTAGTATAAATAAAGATTCTGATTGTGATGTTTAACAGAGTGACTGTAAGAATCCGCAATAATGAAACCGGCGTGGTGCTGATGTTGCTGCTGCGTTCCTGGGCGCCGCGGCGATCTAGCTCGCCTGGTGTGCAGGAGTTCGTGGGTTTGATCCCGACCCTGACGCCACGGTGGCTATGATATGTTAACTACCTCGCCTCGTATGCAGGAGGTCTCGTAAACAAAACGTGTACAATTCGTTACTAACCGCAGTACCACCAGTGTGTTGGAGCGCTAAACCCAATACTGCAACATTTACAATTTGAGTAACCCGTGACGTTTCGCTGGTAATTATATCAGGCATCATTGGGCGTTTTTTTTTGCCAGAATTGTTAACGACACATCGACATATCATGGTACCTTTTCTGCCAGTATCGCACTTTGATACTGACAAAAGGTATCCCATGAAATAGCTTCCCACACAACGAACTATATATGTTCTGATAGTGGCATTGTCTTTGTACTGTTCGCCTTTTGGCGTTCTCTGGTCTGAAACTGTTAGTGAGACTAGGCCATAAATAAGCTGCTGTCTCTGGTGTCGGCCAATCAGTTGCAATATTCTAATTAGCCAGAGTGCACCGCTGACTTGCAGAAGTGATGCTGGGTCCACAATCCTTCAATCAATGCTTCCAGATCTGAAGCCATCCTGATTGGCACCAGACAGTATCTCCCCAGTCCGAGCTTCCTTTTATGAATCAATCAATGAAATGTCAAGTCTGTTCATATATCTTAATGAGATGATTGATTTGGAGCAGTAATTAATTTAATCACCTGTAACTAGAGTATGAGGCCAAGTTCCATTGTAAAGACATGGATACCTTATGCATGTGTAGTGGTGGTATTGACGTGCGCCGACTGTGACAGTGATGGATCACGGGGCGGCGCGGGGTGCGGGGTTGGGCACGCGTTGTGGGCGTGGTGTGGACGCGCGCGCCGGGAGTGACAGATGACGAGGCGGCGCGGAGTGAGTGGTGAGGCACGATGAGATGTGGAAAAAGAGGATCGTAGCCAGCGCCCGGCGATTGGTCGAATGAGTGGGTGCTCGCAGCGACGTCCGCAGGTGGGGTATAAAGGGGGACGCGCGAGAGCACTCGAGAAGAGTTACCCAGTTGAAGACCCGAAGACGGAGCTGAAGACCTAGTGAAGCCGAGTAGCTCAGTGGCGTTAGTCGCCGAGTAGCTAAGTGGATGTTGGTCATCCGAGTAGCTCAGTGGCGTTAGTCGCCGAGTAGCTAAGTGGATGTTGGTCATCCGAGTAGCTCAGTGGGCGTTAGTCGCCAAGTAGCTAAGTGGGTGTTTGTCACCCGAGTACTAAGTGGATGTTGGTCATCCGAGTAGCTCAGTGGCGTTAGTCGCCAAGTAGCTAAGAGGATGTTGGTCATCCGAGTAGCTCAGTGGGCGTTAGTCGCCAAGTAGCTAAGTGGGTGTTTGTCACCCGAGTACTAAGTGGATGTTGGTCATCCGAGTAACTCAGTGGGCGTTAGTCGCCAAGTAGCTAAGTGGGTGTTTGTCACCCGAGTACTAAGTGGATGTTGGTCATCCGAGTAACTCAGTGGGCGTTAGTCGCCAAGTAGCGAAGTGGGTGTTTGTCACCCGAGATACAAAGTAGGTGTTAGTCACCTGTAACCAAGTTTGATAAAATAAAGAGTGTGTTACCCGTGAAGTCGTCTCCCGTGGAGTTACTACATTACAACTGGCGTCAGAAGTAAACCTGTCTTCAAGAAGTATGGACACAAGGAAGACTACCCGTACCCACGAGCGAGGTCGGGATGACGACGGCGTACCGGGGACACCAACCTCGGGAGGAGAGGACGAGGAGTGGCCGCCGATGCAGCACCTCGCGGTGATGGCCGACGCTCTGCTTGCCTCCGACACCAGCCTCCAAGACGCACACTCCCGGTTGGCGGAGTTGCTGCTCGCCGCCGCTGCAATCTTGGCCGAGATCTCCGTTCCAGCGGGCGGGAAAACGGCTGCGGGGGTGGAGGAAGGAGCGAGGCTGGCGGGATCCCGCCAAACGGCGCTTCGCGCCGAAAGCCTGGAAGTTCCCGCCGTTTTTGAGGGGCCGCCATTGATTGGCGGGAAAGACGGACGCCACGTGGCCGGACACCTCCGCGCAGCGCAGCCCACGTCATCAGCGCGCGCCGGAGCCCTCCATTTTGCGCCTGACAACCGAGCCGACATTTTACACAACTCCAGCGGAGCGCGGGAAAATCTCTCCGACGTCGACGACGATCGGGTCCTCCAGCAAAGATTGCCCGCGCTGTCGGCGTTCAAGGCGGATGGGGGCGACTGGGGAGCCTTCCAATGAAGGTTCCTCGCTCATCAGGAGATGTCGGGGTGGTCCGACACCACTGCCCTGCGTGCGTTGCCAGCGATGCTTGACGACGACGCGCTTGCAGCCTTCACATCTGCTGCAAGGTCGTCCCGCTCTACGCTCCAGGCCGCACTACACCTGATGGCGAAGGTGTTCGGGCCGCCCTCCACGTGCCGCCACCAGTTCTACGATCGGCGGAAGGTGGCTGGGGTAACGACGTGGCGAATATTCTTAAGGGATGCGTAGGGTGCGCAAAAAGGAAACCGCCACCATTGGCAGCTAATCCACCGCTGCAATCCATTCAGGTTTCGCGTATAAACGAATTGGTAGCGTTGGACATCTTGGGGCCCTTTCCGGTTACACCAAGGGGAAATAGGTTCCTGCTGGTTGGCGTGGAATACTTCACCCGATGGCCTATGGCATGGCCGCTCGCCAACCAGTCGGCTGCGGCGGTGGCGGACGCCTTTGTCCAGGGTTATGTGTTGGACAAGGGCGCCCCCGAACGCTTGCTGACGGATCAAGGGAAGAATTTTTCGAGCGTTTTGTTGCGCGAGGTGTGCGACCTGTTGGGTACAAAGAAAGTGCGTACTTCCCCCTACCACCCGCAGACTGACGGGATGGTTGAGCGTCTGAACAGGACGATTACGTCTATGTTGTGCCAACAGGTCTGCGACGATCAGGTTGATTGGGACTTACAGGTGCCGGGGGTACTCGCGGCCTATCGAATGGCCCCTCATGCGGCGACGGGGTTTTCCCCATTTTTTCTTATGTATGGGCGGGAGGCCGATCCGGCCATGGACGTCCAACTGGGGATTTCCCAGCCACGTGCAAAATCTAAATTGGCAGACCACATCAAATTTAATATCGCCAAATTGACTGAAGCGCGGGAGGCGGCAAGGTTGAATTCGCGGTCGCGGCAAATTGCAAACGAGAAATTGCATGAGCGGAGGGTGCATACGCATGATTGGAAACCAGGCGATAAGGCCTGGCTGCATTGTCCACATGCACCGTTGGCTACGTCCCCCAAGTTGTTGAGACCTTGGAGAGGACCGGTGGAAATTGTGCGGGTTGCACGACCCCAGAGTATACAGATTAAATGGGGGAAACGCCGTTGGTATGTGCACCCCTCCCGACTGAAGCCCTATGCGGCACCGTGTGACCCCGTTCTGTGCCGTGACGACCGGGCGTGTGATGTGACCGTCGACTCGGGGAGGGAGGTGTCGCAGGCTGCTCCTCACGTGTCTCCACCTGACCCACCCCCAGGTGCCTCGGGCTTGACGGCTGCTGACCGTCGAGAGCCTGAACCCCGGGGCACGCACGAGTCCTCGATGCCTGGCCGATGTCTTCCTGAACCGCCGGCACCGCCGGACGTTCAACCGCGTCTGGTGCCGTACGACGGACCGGCAAGGCGGACTCGGGCTAGGTCTCAACAATTTTCATGAGGACGGTTTTTTTGTGCTCTACACCGAGCTCGCCCGGTGTTCCCCTCTGCCGGGGTAATGTCCCGTTGTAGGGACGCTCGGAAGAAAAGGGGACACTGCACGAGTCGAAAGAAAATTTTTTTTTTTTTCCATTTATTTTTTTTGTATACACATTGCTATTGTCACTCGCCGGTTTGTATATATTGTTCTATTGTCGCGGTGGCATTGGTTGAGGGGTGCGGATGGTGGTGTTCGCGTCGTGTTGTGTTGTTAGCTTAGTTGTTGTTCTTGTTGTTGTGTTGTGTTACGGGGCACACAGGGAGGGTTTGTATATTTTTGTAGCAGCCGGGGCGGCTGCGAGCTATGTGGTAGGGGGTGATGTAGTGGTGGTATTGACGTGCGCCGACTGTGACAGTGATGGATCACGGGGCGGCGCGGGGTGCGGGGTTGGGCACGCGTTGTGGGCGTGGTGTGGACGCGCGCGCCGGGAGTGACAGATGACGAGGCGGCGCGGAGTGAGTGGTGAGGCACGATGAGATGTGGGAAAAGAGGATCGTAGCCAGCGCCCGGCGATTGGTCGAATGAGTGGGTGCTCGCAGCGACGTCCGCAGGTGGGGTATAAAGGGGGACGCGCGAGAGCACTCGAGAAGAGTTACCCAGTTGAAGACCCGAAGACGGAGCTGAAGACCTAGTGAAGCCGAGTAGCTCAGTGGCGTTAGTCGCCGAGTAGCTAAGTGGATGTTGGTCATCCGAGTAGCTCAGTGGCGTTAGTCGCCGAGTAGCTAAGTGGATGTTGGTCATCCGAGTAGCTCAGTGGGCGTTAGTCGCCAAGTAGCTAAGTGGGTGTTTGTCACCCGAGTACTAAGTGGATGTTGGTCATCCGAGTAGCTCAGTGGCGTTAGTCGCCAAGTAGCTAAGAGGATGTTGGCCATCCGAGTAGCTCAGTGGGCGTTAGTCGCCAAGTAGCTAAGTGGGTGTTTGTCACCCGAGTACTAAGTGGATGTTGGTCATCCGAGTAACTCAGTGGGCGTTAGTCGCCAAGTAGCTAAGTGGGTGTTTGTCACCCGAGTACTAAGTGGATGTTGGTCATCCGAGTAACTCAGTGGGCGTTAGTCGCCAAGTAGCGAAGTGGGTGTTTGTCACCCGAGATACAAAGTAGGTGTTAGTCACCTGTAACCAAGTTTGATAAAATAAAGAGTGTGTTACCCGTGAAGTCGTCTCCCGTGGAGTTACTACATTACACATGGAAAGGTCAAATACACAATATCACCAGATTCAATTTCGATTTAAAGCTTTCGTGACTGCAGGGATTCATCTTCTTGGTTCTTGCGTTGTAGCCGAAACGTCGTGAGAATTATTTGATTTTATTATGTTTTATTTTTATTATTTTATTACTTCCCTTCTACGTGACTTTACCGAAAGAACCAAGAAGATCACCAGATTCAGTTTTTAGGAAGCAGATCATGGCTCAGACTCTCCCCCCCGCCCCTCTTCCCCCCCACCTCTCTTCCCCCCCCACCTCTCTTCCCCCCCCACCTCTCTTCCCCCCCCACCTCTCTTCCCCCCCACCTCTCTTCCCCCCCACCTCTCTTCCCCCCCCACCTCTCTTCCCCCCCACCTCTCTTCCCCCCCACCTCTCTTCCCCCCCCCACCTCTCTTCCCCCCCCACCTCTCTTCCCCCCCACCTCTCTTCCCCCCCACCTCTCTTCCCCCCCACCTCTCTTCTCCCCCACCTCTCTTCCCCCCCCACCTCTCTTCCCCCCCACCTCTCTTCCCCCCCACCTCTCTCCCCCCCCACCTCTCTTCCCCCCCACCTCTCTTCCCCCCCCACCTCTCTTCCCCCCCACCTCTCTTCCCCCCCACCTCTCTTCCCCCCCACCTCTCTTCCCCCCCCACCTCTCTTCCCCCACCCCTCTTCCCCCCCACCCCTCTTCCCCCCCACCTCTCTCCCCCCACCTCTCTTCCCCCACCTCTCTCCCCCCCCCCACCTTTCTCCCCCCACCCCTCTCCCCCCCACCTCTCTCCCCTCACCCGTCTTCCCCCCCACCTCTCTCCCCCCACCCCTCTTCCCCCCCCCCCACCACTCTCCCCCCATCCCCCTCCCCTCACTCTGAGCCCGTCTCGCGCTCGATCACGTCACGAGATGACCCCTGAACCAGGAAGTGACGTCGGGGAGTCGACTTCGTGGGTCTCTGAGCAGAGGTGCGGTGTTGACATCGTAGTTGTTGTGGTGGTTGTGTTGTGGTGGTTGTGTTGTGGAAGTGGTGGTTGTGTTGTGGTGGTGTTGTGGTTGTGGTGGTCGTAGTTGTGGTTGTGGTGGTTGTCGTCGTGGTGGTTGTGGTGGTGGTCGTGGTGGTCGTAGTTGTGGTGGTAGTGGTTGAGGTGGTCGTAGTTGTGGTGGTCGTAGTTGTGGTCGTAGTTGTTGTGGTCGTAGTTGTGGTGGTGGTCGTGGTGGTGGTCGTTGTTGTGGTGGTCGTGGTTGTGGTGGTCGTGGTTGTCGTGGTGGTCGTAGTTGTGGTGATTGTGTTGTGGTCGTAGTTGTTGTGGTGGCCGTAGTTGCGGTGGTTGTGGTGGTCGTGGTGGTTGTGGTGGTCGTAGTTGTTGTGGTGGTCGTAGTTGCGGTGGTCGTGGTTGTCGTGGTCGTTGTGTTGTGGTGGTTGTAGTTGTGGTCGTAGTTGTTGTGGTCGTCGTTGTGGTGGTCGTAGTTGTTGTTTTGGTTGTGGTTTTAGTGCTTGTAGTTGTGGTTGCTGCAGGGACGGATCAAGGTTCTTGTAGGCCCTAAGTGATCACTTTCAACAGCTGCTACTGCTGCCCACGTTGATACCGCCGATGCCTTCGATCTGGCCGAGATTGAAGCAGGCTGCTTTATGTGAGGAGCTCGCAAGTCCTTGAAATATCTGGACAGTCCTATCGGTGAACTCCTCCAACAGGCGAGGCTGCGTCGGCTGGGTCATGTGCCCCGTATGCCCAGCCACTGCATGCCCAAGCAGCTTTTGTTAAGTTATATACAGGAGCCTAAACGGGTGTGTCATGGGCTAAAGATGAGATGAGTGATATGATACAGGACGATGTGTGAGTGATGTGATACAGGACGATGTGTGACATCACGAAAAGTCAGACCCCCCTCAAATATGACGTCACAAAGCTCTGCCCCCCCCCCCCAAAACTATATTTCCTTTTGGAAAATAAAACATGCTTAAAATCACTTTAAACTATTGTCACTGTAGTGCGTATTTAATGTGGCGCTGCACTCTGATGTTGTAGGAGAAAACACGTATTAAATTGGAGCTGTTGGAAAGCTGATATTTAGCATAAATTCACTTGAAAATATTCAACGCTTAACTAAAACTGCAAATGTTCAGAATATTATATTGAAATTCTATTATTATTTAAAATATTAAAAATAATTATAAGTATAAAAAAATACTTGAAACTTTGTAGTAGAACGAAGCAAAATGAAGAGTACAATTATAACAATCACATATTCATTCCACAGAATGAAAAGCCCTGGTAGAATCATTACAAATTTTTTTTTTAATAACAATCATTCAAAAATTTTACAAAATGTATGCTTTTCCATTCTACCATGAAGAAGCAAAATGCTCCTTCATGGAATAAATAAAAGGTGACCTTAGTAAATTTAAATCAAATAATTAATGAAATTTTTTCAAAATTACTGTTATAACAATTCTTATGTTTATATTTATTTAAAGTTGTGCATTTTGATGTGACGTCACATTTCTCAACCCCCCCCTCCCCCTCTCGTCACACATTGTCACAAATGTCTGACCCCCCTCCCCCCCTAGGTGTGTGACGTCATTTATGGACGGCCCCTTATGTTTGCTGATGATCTGGTGATTGCTGCTCACTCAGAGGAGGAGTTGGAGGTGCTGCTGCTGATCCTGGAGTGTGTCACAAAGAGGTGGGGTCTTACCATCAGCCCTACCAAAACTAAGCACCTGCCTGGGTATTTTGTGTCATCAAAGACTCCACCCCCTCAGCTCCCCATTGGTGGTGTAGCAGTTGATGAGAGGTTGGAGAGTTTCCCATACCTGGGCAGTGTGCTTATGTCCAGCACCGGTTTGACGACAGAGGTCTCACTCTGAATCAGTCGGACAGCATTTTCATTTAAGCGACTGCATAATTCTGCGTGGCAGCTACCTCGCCTGTCGCTCCACACGAAGCTTCAGGTCTTCTCGGATACAGTAATGCCTTCCCTTGCAAAATGTGGAGCCCCCTCTAACTGAACATCTGCACCAGCTTGTGATATTCAGGCTAGCCTGTCTACGATCCATCCTGGGTTTAACCATACTGGTTTGTGTAAGTTGTTCAGGGATCATTGCAAGATCTGGACAAAGTCCCATCAGTGGTGCCACAATGGTGAGATGTTAACTACATCGCCTGGTATACAGGAGGTCATAGGTTCAATCCGGACCCTGACATTTAGAAACATACTTTTAGAATATTTGGCTGCTAAAAATGTCCACGTGATGATAAGCCACTTCGTTGAGCTATCATTTGTGGCCAGGTCATTTCTGCAAAAGAGATATATTGCTCAGTGCACTTTACCTGGTGTGATAAAAATATTTAATCGTTTAAAAAAAAAATCTGTGAGCTCTCCTGGCAAGTGAGTCTGCATTGGCTGGGTTATGTCGCCCGCATTCCCAGCCACCGCATAGCGAAGGTCCTTCCTTCAGTATTTGTACGGCAATAAGGAATGTGAAGCTGGTAAATGAGCAAAGACCTTAGGTCACATTTGTTCTTCGAAACAGAGGAGATCCAGCAGGTAGTCTGCTGATTTTTTTGTAAGTACATCGTGAATAATACTAAGTGTGCGTGTATAATCTTGTGTATATTGTGTGTAATGTGTGCATCTCATGTCCCCTGGGTACTGTGTGTCAGTTTGTAACGCGTTTGTATATTGTGTAAGGTGTAGATGTGTAAAATGTGGAGGTGTTGTATAATGTGTATGTATTGTGTATATTGTGTGTAATTGTGTGTGTATATATTTTGTGTGTAATGTGTAGGTTGAATGACATGAAGCAGAGACTCAAGACAGCCCAGTGGTAGAAGGAATCAATGTGAGCAGTGTCCATACGGCATGAGCCACACTGGACACATTCATTTCAACCACAAATTACACATGGCCAAGAAGGCCTTCAAGTGTACTATATGCGATAAGGTATTTCGACGTTCATCACAACTTAGAACTCACCAGAGACAACACACAGGAGAGAAGCCCTTTCAGTGCACTCTCTGTGGTAAAGCGTATACACGTTCATCATCTCTTAACGCTCACCAGAAAACACACACGGGCGAAAAACCTTTCAAATGCACTGTGTGTGGAAAGGCATTTGCAGGTTCAGGAAATTTTTTGCAACATCAGAGAACACACACAAGCGATAAGCCCTTCAAGTGCACTTTGTGTGAGAAGACATTTAGACAGTCATCCCATCTCCAAATTCACCAGATAACACACACTGGTACCAAACCCTTCAAGTGCACTGTTTGTGGTAAATCGTTTACACGGTCAGGATCTCTTAACATTCACCAGAGAACACACACAGGTGAGAAGCCCTTCAAGTGCATTGTTTGTGGTAAAGCGTTTACACGGTCAGGATATCTTAACATTCACCAGAGAACACACACAGGCGAGAAGCCTTTCAAGTGCACTGTATGTGGTAAAGCATTTACTAAGTCAAGATATCTTAAGAATCATCACCAGAGAAAACACACAGGCAAGAAGCCCTTCAAGTGCACTGTGTGTGGGAAGTTATTCACACGGTTAGATGACCGAAATAGGCATGAGAAGATCCATGTGGAGGAGGAGGTGGAATTGAGCCCATCTCGCATGCAACAAGACCCAAAAGACAACCCGAGTTTAGCAACGTGGCCAACAGTGAAGGTTGAACAGGAAGAAGTGAAGGGGGAATGTGAAAAGGTGAAGATGGAATGTGAAGAGGTGAAGGTGGAATGTGACAAGGTGAAGATGGAATGTGAAGAAGTGAAGGTAGAATGTGAAGATGAAGACTCAACTCCAGGCCCCGACCTCCAGGTGAATGGAGGCAGCGTCAAGCAGGAGGAGCATTCGGACTCTGAGGGAGGGCGAGGTGACCCCCAGAAGGTTGTGGATGTTGAGGTGTGGGTGGAGTTTTTGGCGGAGGGATCGTGCAGTGGTTAGTGTGCTGTCTTACGAGCGCGGGAAGCCGAGTTTGATTCCCGTTCACGGTCGACATCGGTGACAATTATCTGAATTGGTCCTGGGCCTCCCCTAGGTCAGCTCAGCCTCAATTGAGTACCTGGTGTACCTAAACACCACTGGGAAGACAAAGGCGGACGGGCATGGTCCTGTCCACCCACCCCCTCGTGTACCGTGCCGGCCTTCATCGGTGCTCGCTGCCACACTTGTCTTAAAAGTCTGTTCAGGCTCTCAAGGGGCAAATTTAGCTTAGAAGTTTTTGGACAAAGCAGAGTAAGAGGGCCCAGCACGTTTGAAGTGGGGTCTGGAAAGATCTGAAAGAATTCCCAATGAGGTCACCTTATTTACAGGCATCTCTCATTACAACAATACGTGCAGCTCTCGGCGTCATCCACTCAGAGATTACCTTTCATTTGTAGTGCCTGAAATACGCGCCACACGCAGGAGTGGGTGTACGTGTGCACAGAGTACAGTGGGAAAAAACTAGGTCGAGGTTGTTATTGTCTTTAGGCGTGAGGAGGAGGCCAGAGACGGGTAGGACACAGGGCGCTGATTGGCTGAGAGGTTGTTATTGTCAAACGGGGTACCACACTGTCTGGAGAAGGTAACAGGTGGTAGGGGGCGATTAAGGATACAGGGCGTTGATTGGCCGGGAGGTTATTGTCGCCAAGTGGCGCCTTGTTGTCTGGAACACGTTGCAGGTGCCAGCGGGGACTGGGGGCGAGGGGCGTCGCGGGGGATGCCACCTGATTAATTCGATTTTAATTGGCTTGGGGATAAAGAGAGGGGGTTTTGAAGCAGACGGGAGTTCGCGCCTGGGAGGAGGAGAAGAATGTTGGAGCTGAAGCAGCGGAGCCAGAAGCATTGGAGAAGTATAGGGTAGCAGCGGAGAAGTATAAGGTAGCAGCGAAGTATAAGGTAGGAGCGGGGAAGTATAAGGCAGCAGTGGAGAAGCCAGCAGAAGCGGCTGGGGTGTGGTGGCGAAGCCAGCAGAAAGCGGCTGGAGTGTGACGGAGAAGCCGATAAAGAGCGGCTGAACTGTGACGAGGAGAGATCGAGGCCGGGGGAACGCGGCGAGCGAGCGGAGAGCGCGCTGGAGGAATGTTGATTGGTGTTAGCTGAAGGAATGTTGATCGGTATTAGCGAAATAAAGTGAGAGAGAAAAGCAAGAAGCTGTCGTGTCAAGTTCAGCACTACACATTTAACGTAGCTACCCCAAAGCCTTGGGAACCACCTAAGAAGTTGCGTCTCTTGGAATCTCCATCCGGCCATCTTCTGTCCTCATTCAAACTGACTCTTATTAAAATCACCAACGTTTAGGTGTGAATGCTATTTTACATCATAATTACTATTATTACATTTCTTTGTTTTATCTGTAATTGGGTGGAATGCTTTGATGTTACTTACTGGCCTTAAAACAGATCTCTGCTCAATGGGGTTTGCTCGGAAAATATACTTCTGGTTCTTCGGATTCTGTAAATCTGATGGCATTGAAAACATTCTTTAGCATTATGAACGAATGATTACGCATCAACCGATTGTGAGTCTCGATGTAACAAGTTGCGTGTATCGGGGTCACGTATAGAATATGGGATGTCTGAACAGATCGATTGTGTGGTATGAATATGAGCAATGCCCTTGTATTCATGTGACTGCAGATGTTTGTGCGACACGAACTGTCAGCTTAGAAGTGTAGGTACCATCTTCCTCTCGAGAACAATTCGTAGTTATCTTTAAAATAAGGAACCTAATGGGACCTGACTCGGCCTCGCTGTGCATTTCTTTGCACCACTTCGTCTAATAACACACAGAGCAAAGATAAACGTCAAAACTCCGATGCGTTTAATTGAAAACGAAAGAAAAATGGTGGATAAAAAACAGATACAACTTTTTTTTAAACACGCTTTTATGAAATATACTAAAAAGTAAAATGTTTATATTTTCTGTTCAAGTACTTTGCATTATATATGTTTCATATACTCTTGTTGTAACTGACTAAATAAAATCGTGGGGCACGCGTACTATTTTTGAGCAAATGTGTCTATTCACAATGGGAAGTAAGTGCTCATATCTTGTTAATGTGTTGTAATTTGAACGTAAAGGTTTTAAGCCGTTTATTTTTGGGAATGTCTGCATTGAGAATGTAAAGTAACTGTTGATATGTAGTGAATATCTTATTATTGTAACGTACAGCTTTTCACGTGTTGATTGAATATGTCTCGATTGACAATCGCAAGTAACTGGTGATATGTTGGTCATATGTTGTAATGTAAACGTGTAAGTTTTTAAGCCGTTTATGTTTGTGAATATGTCTGCATTGACAATGGAAAAGTAACTGCTCATATGTTCTTAATATGTTGTCATTGAAACGTAAAGTTTTGATGCCGTTTATTTGTGTAAAATGTGTGCATTGACAATGGAAAGTAACTAGTCATATGTTGTTTGTGTATGTTCTAATGTAAAGGTAACGTTTTGAAGCCCTTTATTTTAGTGCATATATCTATTTTCAATAGAAAGTTACTGCTCATGTTGGTTATATGTTTTAATTTAAACGTCAAATTTGTATAGCGTTGATTTATGTGAATACATTGGCATTGGAAAGTAACTGTCATATGTTAATGTGTTATCATTTGAAAGTTTAGTATTTCAGCCGTTTATTTTAGTGAATGTCTGCATTGCAAATGGAAAGTAACCGCTCATATTTTGGTAATATGTTCAAATGTAAACGTTAAGTATTTATGCCGTTTATTTGTGTTAATATGTCTGCATTGGCAATGCAAAGTAACTGTCCATGTTGTTAATATGTTTTAATTACAAGGTTAAGTTTTTAATGCGGTTTGATTAGTAAATATGCGTGGATTAACAATGGGAAGAAACTGCCGTATAATTGTTACCGAAAGTTTTAAAGGTGTTAATATGAGCGCCCCACGCTTTTATTTAGTCAGTTACAACAAAAGTATGAAACATATAATGCAAAGTACTTGAATAGAAAATATTTATTTGTAACTTTTTCGTACATTTTATAAAAGCGTGTTTAAAATATTTTTTTAAATATATTTATTTAGTACTTTTTGGCGGGAACAAGTATTGTTCCTAATTATATATGATGAATTATGTACAAAAGTTTAAACATTTAGAAGTATTAACGCATTTTGATGAAGGTTAATTGTTCTCTTGATCGGTGTCGTACTTTCTCATTCGTCCCATTTCTTCTAGGGCAGCAGTGTTTCAGGGCTTCTTTCGCGTGAGCAACACAATGATACCGTACATATACATTGTAGAACAACAACTACAAGATGCATGTGCATATGACAGCAGTACAGACACACACCCCAGTGTTGATCAATTTAAAGACACACCACTGTTGATACATGTTTATCAATATTATCAGCTATGATCGAATGCAACGCTGGATGAAGGCCACATTCGAGCCCTGTGTACTAACCATTGCACCGTGGCAGAATGCCACGTCGCAGGTAATCGGTATGGAATTCATGATACGTTGGAACCGGTGAGACTGCTTAACCAATGGAAAGTTTCACATGTCTATCCGGGTGGGTCCCACGTGACCTCTACCCAGCAGTTTAAGTCGCTACAACACTGTTAGACGATAGGCAGATCCGGTGTGGTGTGGTAACGTGCGGGTAACCCCCACCCCTTCTAAGACATCTGACCAGCGTGAAAGAGTAGACCAAGTACGCTCCCTCTCGAGAGGGGCTCTCTGGAGCGCCCTCTGGTGGAGGTCTCTTTCACTAGAGGGAGGTCTGCATCCTTTTCTTCAGGAGAGGAGAGTTAGGTAAAGGCACTACCGCCACAACCAATACCACCATCATCACCCATACTGCCACGATCATAATTATTTCCAACACCATGATCCTCGAGTTCGGAGGGTTCAGGGTTAATCGCTGAGGTTCATGGAAACAGATGAATGTTCCCATAGGGTTCTGTGCGAATCACTGAGGCTCGTAGAGCCAGACTAAGGCTCCCATAGGGTTCAGAGTGAATCACGGGGTAAGGCTTGACTAAAATTCCCAGGTTGTCGACAAGACAAAGACTACCTCGAAAGTTTGTCTCATGTTGACTACGTGAACACTGCTGACAAGTAATCCATGCAGTGCATAACGCGTTGTGTTCACCTCCTTACAGGCGCGGCAAAGAGCTGCTGACATCGCCCAGTCTCCACTCCCAGTGAGTAACGACGCTGCGTGTCTATACACTGCTGGATCACTCTCCTCACATTCAGAATTAAACACAAAGCTCGAGAGAGGTGGGTGCTTGTAGGAGTCTGTCATCCAGCAGCGGATTAACCATGGCTCTAGATGATGATGGGTGCACAATTACCCGACCCCACCTCCCACAATACGATCAGTCAGCCACTGTAATCTCAGTAAATCTCTTCATGTTTAACGTAACGAACGCAAAAATAAATGTCAAACAGTGTATGGGTGAAAGGGCTCCTCTGTTACACCTCAACGTGAACATGAAATCGTGAAGGTACTTAACGATTGTAATCAGAGGTGTTGTGACAAAATTACGAGGTTGAAATGATGAGGACGATGATGATAATTGGCATGTGGACAGAAGGGAGATATGGCTCTGTGTAAGAAGGCGTGCTTGTTCACCACTGCCATCGCAGTTCAACTAAATATTTGTTTATAAGAAGATGCCAGTTTCTTATGCACAAGTGGAGAATACAACCCTTGTCTGGGACTTCGATATGGGAGCGTGATGGGGGATGGGTGGTGGGGGAGTAGAGGTCTTACTCGGAATCATTCGGGCAGAATTATGTTGTTTCTTGTTATCAGCCTCGTAACGCTGTGCGGAAGCTACGTTGATCTTCTCGGCCAGAGTCATGCGCTCAGTCAATCCATGACACCTGGGTCAGTCACGGTATCTGCCAGCGAGCTCTCGACACTTCACTTCGCCTAATAGTGCACCTAGCCTGGCACAAGCACCGTCGTGATGTCACCAACACTGTGGCAAATTAAGGTTGCATTAAGCACTACACTTATATTTACGTGGTAGGTGATGTTTTTTAGTAATTCTAATTTAAATTGTGGCTCCGAGACCTTTCAGTGAGTTGGCCCAGGGCTCCCTTATTAGTCCAGCTAGCAAAGGTTATCAATATACACGTACTTTGTTTTTTTTATTCAATATTCGAGCGGGAGTGGTGGCATAGGGGTTATCACACCGTGCTTTAAACCCATGAGCACATCATATATGAGGCTAGCGTTTGTTGGCTTGTCTTCCCTGCCCTCTGCTGGTAATGATGAAGGACATTCATGATGGGGGGTAGGCCAGGGTAGAGCTGTGGCCAACATGCAGAGACATCCCTCTGTTCACCGCAGGGTGCAACCAGGATATCCTCTGGCCTCTGCATTATGTAACATATTCTATGACCACGAAGTATGTGCAGGTGTCCATGGCTGTAGCCGAGGAACTTCCATCTGGTACACATTCTGACTGATGTCTGGGTCTGGTCATGCACACACTTTATGCGTTTGTGGGCAAAGGGGAGCACAGCATTGCCTTGCCTTGATGTGCCTGCACTGGCAGCTGTGCTCGTAGAACACACTTCTCTCTCTCTGACGAGTTTTTTTTATTTGAAAAAGAAAGTGGTATTGTTGTAAACATGATAATTATAATAACGCGCCTTTCCCTAGGCAATGTCTGGGGAGGAAGAAGAGGAACGCTCAAGCCAGGCTCACGATGAACTTGCACGAAAGCTCAGAGACGTGGGTCTTGACGAGGTTTACTGGAAACATAAGCTGTGCGAGGTTTTGCTAATTTCGAATGCACAGGCGTTGCTTCACCTCGACCGGCAGGGATGCAACGAACTGGACTCGCATTTCCGTAAATCGTGGGAAAAGAAGGCGTTTTATAAAATGATTGGAATTGATGCTGATGATGTTGTCCGTGACAAAGAGGAGATGAGCTTGGCTCGTATACAAAATAACAATCCGTTACCTCCTGTCGTGTCTGAGAGAAGGAATGAACCAACCCAAATGAGCAATTCTGTTTCAAGACATTGTAGGTCAGATGAGGAGATTTTACGGAATGCATCTGGGGGCCTTGCTCTAGAGGGAGTGTACATGAGTGGGAAGTTGGAGGATAAATTAGAGAAGAGAGGGAAACTTTTGACAATCCCACAAACAATCCAGTTCGTGGATCCGGTCCACACGCCCATGACACAACAACACGAGTTTATTTCTTTCAGTGAAGAATCTGTGTTCGAGAAGGGAATGAAAGTCATGGGCTTTAGCAGCACTGTCTCAGAGCAAGGTTGCGTCTCTACCTTGAGTAGAGAACCAATCTCAATGCCAAACAAGTAATTGAATCTTAAGAAAATGCAAAATGTTCAGACTGATCATTCCCATATTTCCAGGACAGAGTACACGTACCTGCCATTAGCCTCGGCGCATCTTCAAATGGCACAAATCAGGTTGTCTGATGCAGCCCTGAAGGAACTACAAAATATTGAGAACACCTTGGAAAACACGAAAGCAGATTTCAAAAGCGCCGTGTTAACCAGCATGATCAGAAACTTCTTCCACTTATTCGGCTCTCACGCAAATGAGGGACCTCTCGAATTTGGAGGAATATTTTGGAGGAAGGCGTCGGCTCAAGGTTTCGGTTCAGATCAGCAAGATGAAATGAAACGGCTCTTGTCCGAGTTATTGGGATCCACCATTGGTGCTGACTGACAGTCGTACGACTACTGATGCGGGCGCTGCAATGACCACTGAGCCAGCTTCAAGTAGTTCTGGCCAGCATGGCCCGGTGCTCACTGATATGGTGAAGATGACTGTGACCACAATAGGCGGTGACCCTGGGGTTCATGATCTTCCTCAGTGGAAAGCTGCTGTTGTTTCCAACAATAGGACATGGTCTCTCATTGAAAGAGGCAGCAGGTTTATACCAGTATGGGACATCGTTCTGTCCAATCATAAATGTGATTTTAAAGATGTCCTGAAGGTAGCCAGTGATCTCATAACAGCTTACGCCATCTTAACAAACAAACATGCAAATAATTATCAAGATGATGCATTGGCTGCCACTATTGTCGAAGCCCAATCCATCATGCAAGATGTAAGGCAATGGATGATATCAGACGATATAACTCATCTGGATAAACTGGGGAATCTAAAACAGAAATTCTATGAATGCACACAAACTAACAGGAGTTGGATCGACGCCTGTCTCTCCCATCCATCCCTTCATGAATACTTGAATCTGACTGTATTGACATGCAAGCATTCATCTCGTGACGAACCAAAACAATTAAAAATGAAAATACAGCGCCTTTTAGAGCCGAATATCTATGCAGTGGAGAACTTCCCCCAGCGCTCCTCGATAACGCAGTGGGTGTATGGGACTGATACAGTCAAGATTCATGATGCTGAGCTAAAGGCCCTCGCTGACACATTTACAGAAACAAAGAAACGATTAAAGCAAGTCATGGATTCATCGACTTATTCTGAAACTGCGATGAATGTCGCAAAAGTGAAGGGAACCAATGACGTCACATTTTCCCTCAATTCCCTGTTCCGATGCCTCCGAGAAATGCAACAGTTGCAGGAGGAGGAGCTGTTCATTGCAGCTGCTGCTGCTTCAGGGTTCAGTGCAACGGAGCGATTGTTCCACCGCGTCCTGGACTATGAGGACGTTGACTGCATTCAGCACGAAGTGGGCAGGGCATACAGCAAGTACTCGGCTCTCGGATCTCAAAGCGATCACGTGTTTGCTATTTTGCAGACTGAAAGGTTTATGAATCTGCTTGAAAGGCTGGACCTACACAAATACTACCCAAAGAAAATGCGCACAGGGGATGTGTGTGTTAAGTCAGCAATGTGTACAAAACACCCAAACACAGAACAAGAACTTGCCTCTTATTTTTTGCAGAAACTGATCATGGGTGACTATGAAGAACGGTATGTTCGTGTTCAGAGTGAAAATAAAAGCAATGAGACCATGATTAATAATGCAAACTCTAATTACGAAGACTTTTTTAAGCATGATGATACATTGGTTCGTAGAGAGGGGCTTGCAACAAACACTAACACCCACATTCACCCCATGGATTTGCAAATGACAATTTACCATTGTGGAGACAATTTTGTGAGGCAGTACCTTTACACCAAACTCTCACTTTGCCAGTTTGCACTGCCGCTTTTAGTTCCAAATCCTTGTAGCTCAGAAATAGAATTCCCTCTTTGGGCATTCCGACAGATTAACAAGAACTGGAAATGCCGTGACACATCTACTAACACCCTGCAAACCAAAAGCTGTGCAATTGTTAACGCAGATACTCCTCTAGTGTCCTTCATCAGATTTGGTGAATCGCCCACATCGAAATCTCAGATGTTGAACTCTCTGCTCGGTAAGCAAAGACATGGTGTTTTCTTTCATCGGCACTGCAAAGGCAGCAGCAGGAATGGTCTCCTAATGGAAGGAGTCACAGAGGTCGCCTGGTACTTTCCAGGTGGGAGGGATGACGACGTCTTCAATGACTGCGTAGCGTTCACAAATCTGCACGGAGATGCGAGACGGCACAGAAAACAGGTGCAGTTTCTGCACGAGATATCCTCTATCAATGTGATACTGATGTCAGATCGTGATCACAATGATGAAGCTAAACTCATTTTGCAAGAATGCCTGACTTCTCCAAAGCCTCTTGTTTGCCTTTGTGCTGACCAAGAGAGAATCGAGGGTGGACATTCAAGTTCAAAAGTGAAAATTGCTGTTAAGAACAGAAATGAGGCAGATTTAATGGATGAATTGGAGGCAACTCTAAACTCTCTGTTGGCAAATTCAACACAAACGATCAACCTTGATGATTGCTCAAACATCGCTAGGTGGCACAGCTTCACAGTTGATGAAGACGATGAGAATTGTAAAGAAGGCAAGTCTAAGGCAGGCGTCTTACTGAGTCTTCTCAAGGACAAGCCACTGTCTTCCTTGAAGGAGACTTTTCTGCCTCTTCAAGGTGAATTGTGGCACGAGTGGTGCAAGAAAGACAAAGAATTCAGTCGCTTGAGATTAAAAGGGGACCAAAGCATTGAGCAATACAGGGACACAATTTTAATCGCAAAACGATCCATAAGGAGAAAACAGCTTCTCAGAGCATTTCCTCTCAAGAATGTAATGAAAAGCGTGATTGAAGTTCAGCAGCATCAGCCAGACACAGTAAAAAAATACTTCCTGCATTGGATAAAAACATATTTAGATAAGCTGTCTGCAGCGTGCTTACCACAACTTCAACAGGAGTATCACCAGGCTCGGAGAGAAATGGTAAAGTCCAAGAAAAAAAAAAGTGAAAGTAATTTACCGGTTATAAAACAAGCAGAGCTGCAAAAAATATCACGAAAACGTGATGCCTCTTCCTTTGGAATCGATCACATTTTCAGGGAAGTTGGCCAGATCTACGAAGCGTCACAGACGCTGGACAGCGCTAACAAACGCTCAGCTGCTTTCCCAGGCATCGCAGCAGATTTGATGCTCTCTGGATTCCCTCTTGAACTCATGGACGGTGACGCCTCACATGTCCCTCTCTCTTGGATCAGCTCAGTTTTGGACAAAGTGATTGAGAAAATTGGGAACAAAACTCTGTTTGTCCTCTCCATACTGGGCTTACAGGGCAGTGGCAAGTCCACGCTGCTGAATGCCATGTTCGGTCTCCAGTTCCCTGTGGCTCCAGGGAGATGCACCCGAGGCGTCTACATGCAGTTGGTGATGGTGGAGGAAGAGTTAACCACAGAGCTGGGATTTGACTTTGTGTTGATAGTCGACACAGAAGGGCTCCGAGCCCCAGAGCTATCAAATGCAACACCCATTCATGACAATGAGCTGGATACGTTTGTGATCGGCCTTGGCAACGCGACTGTGATCAACATTTTTGGAGAGAATCCATCAGAGATGCAAGACATTCTACAGATCGCTGTGCAGGCGTTTCTGCGAATGAAGCGGGTGAAGTTGTTTGTCCATCAAAACGTAGGCGATGGGACCGCTCAAGACAAGAACATGGAGGGCAGGAGACGCCTTAAGATGAAACTCGATGAGATGACGTGCTTGGCCGCGCAGCAGGAGCAGTGCGATGTTGATTCCTTTGACGAGGTGATCAGGTTTGACGTGGACTCCCATATCCATTACGTCGCTTATCTTTGGGAGGGAGACCCTCCAATGGCTCCGCTAAATCCAAGCTACTGCCAAAATGGCCAAGATCTTAAACGAATGTTACTCGACATTGCTAAACGAGAACGCAACGTGTTGAAGATATCCGAGTTCAAAGCACGCATTCAGGATCTATGGACGGCCTTGCTCACAGAAAACTTCGTGTTTAGCTTCAAGAACACCCTAGAGATCGCAGCTTATAGCAAACTGGAAAATATGTATGGGAAATGGACTTGGAGCCTGAGGAGTCATTTTATTCAAGAGGAGAATAAGCAGCAGACTATCATTAATAACAGTACAGACACAACGTATGATTTGACTCGGTCAAGCGTTGAGCAAACGGTTTTGCCAAAATACAACAAGATCAGCAAAGAAATTGAAACATTTCAACGGAGATGATGCTGAATTGTTGAGTCAATGGAAAGCTAACTTCGTAAGGAGATTTGAAATAATTAAGGATGAGCTTGTGACTGATACTTACAAAAAATGCACCGATCTGATGAAGCAAAAGAGTGCTCGGATCAAGCTAGATCAAAATAGGTCACGCTATGAGAATCAACTAATGAAGGAGAGCAACGATTTGGCTTCAAAACTTAAAACTACCGAACGGAACGATATCCGATTGGAGAAAGAGTTCGATCAGATGTGGGAAGAATGGACAGATGAAGTGAAAAAAAGCATTACCCCACCTAGAAAAGTGGATTTTAGACAACATGCACGAGAAGCACTGAAAGAACATTTTGAAGGTGAAAAATATTTATTAACTAAATTGACGAACATGCATGCAAATGAATTGTTCATGTTTCATCCTCAAGAACATGTTGTGAATAAACGAGGTGTTGTGAATGCATTAAAGAATTTATGGTACACTAATCGACAAGATATTGAAATTGACAAAATAAAAGAGAATGCAGAAAAGGCAGCCGTGATTTTTTTTAAAGATCTAGAGCAACGGAAGCTCGGTTACAATGAAACCAATATACATGAAGTAATACAATCTGTGCTGACAGTTGTAGATGCTGGTATAAATGATACCGCTTCTAAACGCAATGTAACTGTGAAGCTCACAAATAGGTATAAGCTAGATTTAGTAATACACATTTTGGCCAATGCTGAAGAGAGGTTTCGAAAAATACAGAATGATTTCCAGAGGGCAAACGATCCTCTAATATACCTCAACAGCAAGAACGAAGATTACTTTAACAGCTTTAAGATTCGATGCAAAGGAGCAACAGACACCACCATCTTTGCTGAGACTTTGTGCAGAAAACTCAAAACATTCGTGCACCAGGCTGTCTGTGACAAAGCCAGCCTTGACATTGCAAGCAAAATGACATCAAATTGGCCGGCATTCAATGGCAATCGATCAAATTTAGAAAACTACATCATGATACATTTAGCAGGAAGAGAAGATTTTAAAGAATTCAATGAATATATTCAGAGACCAAAACAATATTTTCAAAGCTACATTAAAGAACGTGTTGAAGAATATTGCTCAGCAAACGAAAATAAAACAATTCGTGAAATATTACGATCATGTCTTGAGCTTTACAAAAACGATGTTTTTAAAGCGATTACTGATGCAACAACAGCTGTCCAGAAAACCAAAGGCGATGCATCATCGTGGCTGGATGAGTTTAGTAAACAGCTTGGTGACAAAATATGTGGCCCAAGGCACAGTCTGGTTAGAGCTGACTACAAAGATGTAAATGACATCGGCTACTTTAGAGAAGAACTAACCACAGCAATGACAACCATGGTGGCACAGTTGAACAAACAATATTCTAAAGCATCCTTAAATGATTTAGAAGACGTAAGGAACACACCGCATGACATGCTCTGTGACCAGATGGGTGGGTGCTGGGTGCAGTGCCCATTCTGTAAAGCCATCTGCACAAACACGATGCCCAATCATGACGAGGACCACAGCGTTCAGATTCATCGGCCACAGGCAGTTACAGGGTGGCATCAACGTGGAACAGATAATTTAGCGATTGATATTTGTACGAGTTCAGTTGCTAGTGATGGCCGGTTTGGGCTTTCAAAAAACGGTAAAACAATACCATATAAGGATTATCGTACAGCAGTACCAAAATATGCAAGTTGGAGTATCACGCCAGACTTAACCGTACAGCCATATTGGAAATGGTTTATCTGCAGATTTAAGTCCGACCTGGAGAAGCTTTACAAAATGAAGTTTATAGGCGATGGTACCATTCCAGAGGGCTGGACAACAATTACAAAGGAAGAGGCAATTGCAGACTTGCAGAAAAAGTAATTTTGAACACTATTGATACGTTAACAAATGGGAACAATTGCTCAATTTGAACTCAGTTTGTCTTTTACCTTTGTGTTTTATAAATACTTTTTTCTACAGTAGCCCACTGAATCTCTATAATTAGACAACGGTACCTTAAGTGTATATTCACAATTGATGGAAATGGTATATCTGTTGTGTTTTCTCTCATCGTAAATATCATAATAAACAATGGCGTAAGACTGAATTGCAGTTACTTGATCATTGTGTGGCACTATTTGGCCAATACATTGTCATAGATAATGTCAGTTAGTCGATAGAGATAATGTTGATGAATGTTGAGATTAGTCAACATAGGGATGGGACTTTAGATCTCGGATTGCTTCGTGAGGAAACCACTTCCACGTTGCCAAATTGGAACAAAGCGCTCAGAAATGTCACTGAGTAGCTCAGACTTCTCGTGTTTCAGCATCCCAGGCATGAGCAAATTGCAAAAATTACTTCGTTATCTGAATGTTACGTGAACATACTTGCTCTCTGATGACCACACTACAGCCACAAACCTCAAACATCGTGATTGATCATTTAAGCGCTATCCAGGCTTAACCTGCTCATTTTCTGAGATATGATCAAAATATATGAACGTAGTCCTACAAGATGCGAAGTGAAAACATTGTAATTATAACTTTACTGCAGGGCATTGCATAGCTTAGCAATTATGAAAACGTGCCATTGTAACATTTGTAATGTGTAGCCAGTTTATGTCAAAATCTGAAGGTTCCCATTCCTGATTGTCCCGTTCATAATGACACAAACAAGACGAGTAAATACTCACACCTTCCTTTCACCCCATGATGCACGTGTAGTATTGTGTTGTACTACGTCTTGAGATGCGGTTGCATTTAGGCTCTGTACAAATATAAACTCCATTGTCATACACTTATTACATATTTCAAAAGGAGTAATTGTGGTGTCTTTTTTCCAGATTGCATAAAATTTTCACCACTTTGCCACATTCAGTTACAAGCTTCTGCCATTGGAATAGAGGTTACACTGCTGGCTTAAGGTTGCAAAATTGATACGAGATGCTGATTGGATATTATTATCATCGTCATCTCGTTTGAGAGAAAAAAACTTTGCCACTTTTATTGAAAACAATCTAAATAAGTTTCCATGAACATGGCCCTGTCACCATGCAAGATTGTGATTGTGATCGACAAATCTCAAGCAGTGTTTCGAATCGCATCGTGACAACTGACATCACTTGTAATGAGGTTAGTCCCGTGATGATTACTAACATTATGTAAGCGTGGTGAATTGTAATTGTGTATAATCACGTGACTATCTATGCTAGTTTTCTTAAATTGCAATACATTTTGATGCTTTAACGTAGTGTTTAGATGTCTGACTTAACATGACTTAATGGTGTCATGCATCTGATTTTGTTGTTCATGATGCCAATGATTTAATTTATCTTGATATGCAGTAGTTAATTTCGTCTGTGGGGTATTACTGGTCTATGTAACTTGGGTAATTGCGATTCTGGAGTTATTTGTTCAATCGCACGGTACTTTGAAATATATCTGACATATATCTTGTATGAATAAACTCCAATATGATGATAATAAACACGATTTATATGAGTGAGTGTGTGTGAGTCTGTGTATTTGGAGGAGAATGGTGGCGCTGTGGTTTGAACAGCGCGACTCGAGTTTGATTCGCATGTGCACAAACAGGTCCACGTACACCTCGTCCTCTCTTTTCGCCCCCCCCATTCCAATACGTACCATTCATTGGCTACCACATTCTAATAAGCCCCTCCCCCCCTTAACTGGTACTTAAGAGCTTGCATCTTGGAATCCCTGCCTCACTTGATACAGCAAATCTGGCTGTGACGGTCCCACCTGATGACGGAGACTTGTGTTGCCTCCGAAACGTCGTGATTTTAATTATTTTATTTTTATTAATTTTAATTACATTTTTTACCTTTCGTGACTTTACCGAAAAAACTAAGAGTGTGAATCCTTGCAGTCACGAAAGCTTCAAATCTAGAATTGATTCGCTGTCACAGCCAACGTCAGTGGCGAGTGATACCTGGGCCTCCTGTAGGGTGGTATTCAGTCGTAACTTGGCACCTGCCGCGGTGTGAAAACTTCAACTCCAATGAAACCAAGGTGGCCAGGCATAGTTCTGGTCACAGCACCCAGCACGTAGTGTAACAGCTTTAATAGAGTCTCGCTAAAAGCATTGCTATACGGGTGACTCATTTTCAGTGTGTGTGTGGAGGATGGGGGTAGCAGGGGAGCGGTAGTGTAGCGGTTAACGCTCTTTGCTACAAATCTAGCCACTCGAATTCGATTTACATTCATGGCCAACACCAGGTGACGATTATCTGAATCGATCCTGGGCCTCCCCTAGGTCGACTCAGCCTCAAAGGAGTACCTGGTGGAATGTGTAAACATCGTTGCTGGGGAGACTGCGCAGTCGGGCGTAATGCCGGCTACCAACCCCCTCGTGTGTGGAGAAGAGGAGTTGTGGAGCTGTAAAAGATGTTCCCACTGAGCTACATGATAATAATTATTTCTACACACAGTTGTACTCAATTTCACCGAGTGGAAGAACGGCTCAGAGGCTTGAGGAGGAACCACAGACAAAAGGGTAAAACCTATTCTCATATTCTTTGGGTCTTTCGGTAAAGTCACGTAGATAGGTTCAAAGAAAATAACCTATCTACGTGACTTTACCGAAATAACCAAGAATATGAATTCCTGCAGTCACGAAAGCTTTATGTTTTTACTAGCGGTTAGTACCCGGCGTTGCCCGGGCGAAAAAGGCAGACACATGTAGTTACACACGCAAATCCATTGATACACACACATAGAGTTACACGCACAAATGGACTCACACATACATATGTAATGTAGTAACTCGGCGGGAGACGACTTCACGGGTAACACACTCTTTATTTTACCAAACTCGTTCACAGGTGACTAACACCTACTTTGTATCTCGGGTGACAAACACCCACTTAGTATCTCGGGTGACAAACACCCACTTAGCTACTCGGCGACTAACGCCACTGAGCTACTCGGGTGACCAACACCCACTTAGCTACTCGGCGACTAACGCCACTGAGCTACTCGGGTGACCAACACCCACTTAGCTACTCGGCGACTAACGCCACTGAGCTACTCGGGACACTCCCTGCCCGGGGTATCCGTCTTGACTGTGGGTCCCCAGCCCGACCCACGTGGGCGTCGGACCCCGGGTCCCACAGCCTCGCCTCCGAGCCACACAGGGCCCCGGTCCCCACAAGGACGGCGGGACTAGGGGTCTCGGGGCACTAGGTCTTCAGCTCCGTCTTCGGGTCTTCAACTGGGTAACTCTCCCCGAGTGCTCTCGCGCGTCCCCCTTTATACCCCACCTGCGGACGTCGCTGCGAGCACCCATCTTATTCGACCAATCACTCGGCGCTGGCTACGATCCTGTTTTCCCACATCTCATCGTGCCTCACCACCCACGCCGCGCCGCCCCGTCATCTGTCACTCCCGGCGCGCGCGTCCACACCACGCCCACAACGCGTGCCCAACCCCGCACCCCGCGCCGCCCCGTGATCCATCACTGTCACAGTCGGCGCACGTCAACACCACCACTACACATACATAGACTGAACAACAACCGCCATTCGCCACTAAGTGGCGGTGATGTCACAACAACGCTTGTGCCAGGCTATGTGCACCTTGAGGCCACGTGAAGTGTCGAACGCCCGCTGGAAAGAGGTCACGGGGCAAACCCAGATGGCACAGGTCGACTGACTGAGACGACTGGCTGATGCACCACCTGTGGCCCCTACTGTGGCAACTTGCTGTGCTTTATCCACCCGGCGCTCCGCTCGTTGTTATGAGCGCTCCTCCGCCCTCCGTTGTTGTTGGAGGGCGACTGCCTCCAACTGGCCAGTAGCGTCCTTCAGGAGCCTCCTCCACAGTGGCCGATCTTGACACGGCTGGTACCAGTCATCCGCAAGTGGACTCAGCTCCAAGTCCTCCTGTAGCACATCACTCCATGTCTTCTCCAGCCCGTGCCGCACCCGTTTAGCCCCCTCGATCCGGCGGAATAAAAGCTGTTTAGGCATGCGGTGGCTGGCCATGCGGGCTACATGACTCAGGCAACGCAGCCTTGTCTGCCGGAGGTCACCGATGGGACTTTGTCCACATCTTTCAAGGATTTGTGAGCTCCTCACACAATGCAGCCTGGTTAAACCCAGGATGGATCGTAGGCAGGCCAGCCTAAATGTTTCTAACCGGCAAAGATGTTCCATTAGGGGGGTCCAAGTTTCGCAAGCGTAGAGAAGGGAGGGAATGATCGTGGCCGAGAAGACCTGAAGCTTCGTACGGAGTGATAGAGCAGGTAGCTTCCACACAGTGTTACGCAGCCAATGAAAAGATACTGCAGCTCGACTGATTCGGAGTGAGACCTCTGCTGTTAAACCGGAGCCGGTCATTAGCACACTGCCCAGGGAAACTCTCCACTGTCTCCACAACTGCCCCATCACAAATTGGGAGTTGTGGGGGTGGTGTTGTATGTGTCGGAGTTATGAATTTTTGATGAAAATAATAAAGATTAATAATTTTCCGAAAAATGCGCAAATCGCATTAATTATGATAGTGTGTGTATTAATATGCATAAATTATGATGATGCGTGTAATTATATGCATAAATTATGATAATCGCTGAGATAATCGTAGTAATTTATGCGGATGCTTGCTACGATGTTAATGTGTGCAGTTGTGATAATTAGCCTCAGCTTCGTTTATCCAGAGTTGTCAATCAGGATAACACGATTATCATCGATTAAACGTTTACCGATTATCCTAGTGTGTGTTATGATATTTAAGGTCACCAGTTCAGATCTCATCAGGATACAGCTCATATGAATAAGACAGTTTTGCATGGACTTGGAAAGAAGCACTCGAACAGTTGGTGTTAAGCAATTTTATTCTAACAAGCATGTGACATTCTATCATGCAGGTCAAGCATGCGTCAATAATTCAGGAATAACCAAACTCTTATGCATTTGCGATACTATGCATTCGATTAATATGAATAACTAAAATTCTTATGCAATTACGAGATTAAGCATTGACTAAAATGAATGAATAAACACTTATGCATTTACTAAATTGAATAACTCAAAACTCTTATGCATTTTCGATATTGTGCATTCGACTAATATGGATAACTAAAATTCTTATGCAATTACGAGAATAAGCATTGACTAAAATGAATGAATAAACACTTATGCATTTACTAAATTGAATAACTCAAAACTCTTATGCATTTTCGATATTGGGCATTCGACTAATATGGATAACTAAAATTCCTATGCAATCGTAACCTCTACCTCTCCACCAGGCATCTCATTAGTTCGTTTTTGTATCGATCACCATCGGCGACTGGCCGAGTTTGAAAACAAGCATGACACACTTCATTTTGCGGTAATAAACAGCACTTATTGTATCCCAGAGGTGAAGGTGTATGTGAGGGCGGGTGTGGGGAGAGCGAGTCTGATTTTTTTAAATTAATTCTTCGGCGAGATTCTCTGACAAAGGGGAACTGGTTTGACAAGATTTTCTCTCTCTGTGCACGGTCGATTTGTAATGAGAATTCCGGGAGGTTGAGTTTGCCTCGACGAGTCTATTGATCGCCTATGTGATGAGCGGAACAAGGGACAGGCACGGAAAACAACCTCACTCTTATAACCGACGGACTCTTAATCACTCGATGGGCCACGATTCCTCATGGCCAGCTGATGGTTCATGTAGTTGATAATCAGTCTTCCAATGATTGTGTAGGGTTGATACGACAGTAAGGGTGAACTAGATAGGATAGTCTCACAGGTGAGTGGGGCGTCGATGCGTGCGTATGTGTGGGTCTATTGGTGGGGGAAGTTGTGGGTACGAACGACTTTCGGAGAAGGGTCCTCTTTGTCGCGGTTGCGGTGATCAGCTGCTGCAGACTCCGCCCTCGGCTGACCCCGTACGATGATTGTCGGCGCAGTCAGGCGATGCACCTCGGCGTGGCGACACGGCACGAGAGCTGGGCTCGTACCCTCGTGTGCGGCAGGCGATGCACCTCGGCGTGGTGACACGGCACGGGAGCTGGGCTCGTACCCTCGTGTGCGGCAGGCGATGCACCTCGGCGTGGTGACACGGCAAGGGAGCTGAGCTCGTGTACTCGTTTGGGTCAGGCGATGCCTCGTCCTTCTGGATGACGAAAAGCTTCTTCGTTGGCGGCGACGAGAAGAGATGGAGCCGAAGCCCTGGAGATCTGTGGTGGGGCCAGAGGCCCTGACGATCTGAGTTGAATGGATTTTTCCCCGGCTTATATTGAGAAAATCCACTCAATCTTCCCGAGTTGTTTGAAGGCCGTCATATATCTTTCTGTGGGTTGAACACATCTCGTCCGTGTGTTTCGTGTGTTTATTAGTGAAGACACAGTTGTGTGACCCTTCTGGGAGGAGGGGTGTGGAATATTATTTGCTTGCGTGTGCAAATCTTGCTGTTTGTGCTCCAAACGTGATCACCCTCTTCTCTCTTTTGCGAGAGAAAACAACTAAAACAGAGCGAGAATAAGCAGACACCCTCGCAATCACTCCTCGCGACCTTCCTAACCCTCCAAGCATTCATGGGCCATCTGTTTGTGCTGCGGGGAGACAAAGGCGGCCGTGCTTAACTCAAACACGCGAGCACCCTCCCTCTCTCCGCATCTCTTGCGAGAGAAAACAAACCATGTCAGCACAAACCCCCCCCCCGCCCCTTTGCGACCTCTCTGCTCCCTTCTTGCCCGCCCCGCGCGGGTCATTCCGAGGCCAGACCCCGCTGGGAGACAAGGGTGGCTGAGGAGAGGTTTGCAATACATTAATGTGGTCCTGTGTGTTACATTTATTCTTGAATTATATTTTATGAGTTCCTTCGGTCTTGGTATCGGGGTTATCATTCGTCTATGTTTAATGAATATTCGTCATGATCCTCGTCACATTATTATTTTGGGTTTCGCCAAGTTTAGTTCTCCAGAGATTGGTGTTTATTCTGAGTTAATTTTTTTATGTCCGGAGATTAAGTGTACTATGCACTTGAGCTTTCTGGAATTCGTACTCTTTAGTTTTTCGGAAGGTCGTGTAGATAGGAAACATATACTTCTAAATAATATGTACGCGGTGAATATAAGGTAATTACTAATAATAAAAAGTGTTGTTTGTTGGTTAATTATCTATGTTAAGTTTCTACTTCTCGGTAAGGAAAACGTTAAGGAAACGCGAGTTTCAACCGTTGTTTGCTCTGCCCTTATCTGGACATCTCCAGATGTCTTTGGGAGGCTAGTCCATACATCTTTTGTCCATCTGGATGTCCATGACCTCTTTGTGACCGAACTCTCAACATTTTAACCGCCCTCCATGTTTCATGGATTCCTGGTGTTCTTGTGAGGAGAAGTGAGTTGTTTTCATTAATTAATTAAAAAAGGTATATATATATAGATTAAAAAAAATTATTACATTTTTTTGAATTGTTCTTAATTAAAAAAAGGGTATAGACACAACAGTGGAGTGTCCGATGGTACAAAATAGCCAGGCAGGTGCTTAGCTTTGGTTGGGCTGATGGTAAGGCCCCACCTGTTGGTGGCAAGCTCCAGGTTCAGCAGCAGCACCTGGAACTCCTCCTCCGAGTGAGCAGCCATTAGCAGATCATCGGCATACATAACGTGGTTGAGCAACAGGGAGCCATCCCTTGACCGCACCCGGGCATCGATCAGCCTCCCATTGTATGTGTAGCAGATGGGAATTTTTCCGGTACAGGCATTGAAGGCTCGACGAACTACGTGGTCCAATGTGGGAGCCAGAGGACATCCCTGTTGCACCCCAAGGTGTACAGGGAATGGCTCTGACTCACGGCCACGTAGTTAAGACGCGGGGCCGCTCACCATTATGAAGGTCCTTAAGGATGGTGATGAGTGGGTTCGGGACTCGGAAAGCACGACGAGCAACCCAGGCCTACTGATGGTATCATAGGCCTTGAGCAGGTCAATAAAGCACACGCATGGACTAAGATGCACACATGGGCCTTCAGACACGCAAAGAAATGGCGTTACACTGACTAATATGGAGGCATGCACACACAGCGACTAACACACACGCACATGGACTGAGACACACAAACACATCGACTTACAGACACACACACATATGGACTCACACATACATAGACATGTACTTGAGATACGCACACATGGAGTTACACACACATCGACGTACACACATACAGCGACACACACACATACATAGAGTGCCACACACATTGCCGTACACACACATACACATGTCGACTGTCACACAGACATCCACTTGAGATATAGACACATGGAGTTGCACTCGCATATATGGACGTACACACATACAGCGACTCACACACACACACCGACTCGCACACAGCAATACGTGGACTAAAATACACATTGACGTAAACACACATATGGACTAAGACACACACACATGAACTTACACATACATAGACTGACACACACATACACATATGGACTGTGACACACAGATATCTACTTTAGATACAGACATGGATTAACAAACATATGGACTAACACACAGACGCATTGACTTACACACACAAATCGAGTGACACACACATGTATAGACTTACACACACATGTGGACTAACACACACACATATGGACTGACATACACATCGACGTACACGCACACAGATCGACTGACACACACGGACTAACACACACACACAAACACTTTTGACGTTGTCCGTTCGAAAAAGACACCCACATGGAGTGAAAGACACGCATGGCTCTACACGCACACACATATGGACTCAAAGACACACACATGGACTCACACACACACACATCGACGGGCACAGCAATCCCCGATGATGGCACAGCTATCAGTATCGCAGTACTACGTATAAGTAAATAGCGTGACGTGAGCGATGAAAACAATAGAAATGCATTGAAGAAATAGGCAGAAATCACAAACTGGCAGTAGACCGTGGCAGCGTTATAAAAGCGCATAAAAAAAAGGGGAAATTGAGCAACCCAAAAATCCAAAAAGAGTTTTGTGTACACAAACATAATTATTGTAACATGTCAACTCGTTTCATAATGGTTAACAATGAACCTGAGTAGTTATCTTCACAAAAACAGAATTATTGAAACATCTGTGAACATGTTTCATAATGGTAAACAATGAAGCTGAGTTTTTATCTGCACACAAATATTCTTATTGTAATGTTTGTCAACTAATGTGTTTAACAATAATAAACAATGGACTTGAGTTGTTAGCGTAAGAAGCAAGGAAATTTGTACTTAGCATAGGCGGGTTGAGGCCTTGTGCGATGCGTAGCCCCCGTCCTGGCCTACATTGGCGTGGCGCGGAGTTGGCACGTTGCCAGGCTAGGGCCTGAGCCGCTACCCCCCTCCCCAGCATCCCCCGCCCGCGCAAGAATAATGCTATGTAAGCAGTAAAATATTATTATCTACGGAGTCTGTAGTATAAACTGAACGCATCGTGTTGGGGGGGGGGGCGAAGAGGACATGACACTGTGAAGAAATATCCGCAGCGTCATGTGTGTAGGTGTTGACTGTAAAACGCGTAAAAGAGAACGTCTCCCGTGAGCTGGAGCGAACGCGCATGACTTGGCAGGGTCCGCCCCCCCCCCCACGCAATTGGCGTCACTTGGTACAGTCGATGTCGTGCAATAAGTAAATAATGAATAATAGAAACGGCACAAATGTGTTAATTAAACTACTTTAAAGTTTACGGACGGGAAAACGGAATAGCCTATACCCACCACGGGGCTTAGGGCGTGCCACCTGGCAAATTATTTCAGTGTTAAACACCACCGTCCGAGAGCCAAATCCCCCGCAAGCGCGAGCGCACGGAGACTTTTATATATAAGAAAGATCCCGGTACCTTGTGCACAAGTGGAGAATGCAACCCTTTCTTGTCTGGGACTGCGATTTCGGAGGGTGGTGAGGGATGGGGGGGAGGTGGGGGAGCAGACGTCTCTCTCGGAATCATTCGGGCAGAATTATGTTGTTTCTTGTTATCGGCCTCGTAACGCTGTGTGGAAGCTACCTGGCTATGTTGATCTTCTCGGCCAGAGTCATTCGCTCAGTCAATCCATGACACCTGGGTCAGTCACGGTATCTGCCAGCGAGCTGTCGACAATTCACTTCGCCTAATAGTGCACCTAGCCTGGCACAAGCACCGTCGTGATGTCACCAACACTGTGGCAAATTAAGGTTGCATTAAGCACTACACTTTTACTTTACGTGGCAGGTGATGTGTTTTTTAGGGATTCTAATTTAAATTGTGGCTCCGAGACCTTTCAGTGAGTTGGCCCAGGGCTCTCTTATTAGTCCAGCGAGCCAGGTTTTCAATATACTTTGTTTTTAGTTTTTTTTTATTCAATATTCGAGCGGGAGTGGTGGCCTAGGGGTTATCACACCATGCTTTAAACCCATGAGCACATCGTATCTGAGGCTAGCGTTGTCGGCTTGTCTTCCCTGTCCTCTGCTGGTAATGATGAAGGACATTCATGATGGGGGGTAGGCCCGGGTAGAGCGGTGGCCAACAGGCAGAGCCATCCCCTGTTCACCGCAGGGTGCAACCAGGATATCCTCTGGCCTCTGCATTATGTAACATCTTCTATGACCACGAAGTATGTGCAGGTGTCCATGGCTGTAGCCGAGAAACTTCCATCTGGTACACATTCAAACGGAGACTGACCGATGTCTGGGTCTGGTAACACACACACGCCAAGTGGGTAGCACAGCAGCCCCTTGCCTTGATGTGCCTGCACTTGGCAGCTGTGATTGCAGAAAACACTTCTCTCTCTCTGACGAGTTTTTAATTTTAAAGAAGAAGTGATATTGTTGTAAACATAATAATTATTATAACGCGCCTTTCCCTAGGCAATGTCTGGAGAGGAAGAAGAGGAACGCTCAAGCCAGGCCCACGATGAACTTGCACGAAAGCTCAGAGCCGTGGGTCTTGACGAGGTTTACTGGAAACATTAGCAGAACCTCGCGCAGCTTCTGCTAATTTCTAGTGCACAGGCGCTGCTTCACCTCGACCGGCAGGAATGCAAAGAACTGGACTCGCATTTCCGTAAATCGTGGGAAAAAAAGGCGTTGTATAAAATGCTTGGCATTGATACTAATGATGTTGTCCGTGCTAAAGAGGAGATGAGCTTAGCTCGTATACAAAATGATAATCCGTTGCCTCCTGTCGTGTCTGAGAGAATGAATGAGCCAACCCAAGTGATGGGAAATTCTGTATCAAGACATTGTGGGTCAGATGAGGAGATTTTACGGAATGCATCTGGGGGTCTTGCTCTAGAGGGAGTGTACATGAGTGGGAAGTTGGAGGATAAATTAGAGAAGAGAGGGAAACTTTTGACAATCTCACAAACAATCTGCTTCCTGGATCCGGTCCACACGCCCATGACAAAACAACACGAGTTTATTTCTTTGAGTGAAGAATCTGTGTTCGAGAGGGGAGTGGAAGTCATTGGCTTCAGCAGCACTGTCTCAGAGCAAGGTTGCGTCTCTACCTTGAATAGAGAACCAATCTCAATGCCAAGCATGTCATTGAATCTTAAGGAAATGCAAAATGTTCAGACTGATCATTCCCATATTTCCAGGACAGAGTACACGTACCTGCCATTAGCCTCGGCGCATCTTCAAATGGCTCAAATCAGGTTGTCTGATGCAGCCCTGAAGGAACTACAAAATATTGAGAACACCTTGGAAAACACGAAAGCAGATTTCAAAAGCGCCGTGTTAACCAGCATGATCAGAAACTTCTTCCACATATTCGGCTCCCACGCAAACGAGGGACCCCTCGAATTTGGAGGAATATTTTGGAGGAAGGCGTCGGCTCAAGGTTTCGGTTCAGATCAGCAAGATGAAATGAAACGGCTCTTGTCCGAGTTATTGGGATCCACCATTGGTGCTGACTGTGACAGTCGGACGACTACTGATGCGGGCGCTGCAATGACCACTGAGCCAGCTGCAAGTGGCTCTGGCCAGCACGGCCCGGTGCTCACTGATATGGTGAAGATCACTGTGACCACAATAGGCGGTGACCCTGGGGTTCATGATCTTCCTCAGTGGAAAGCTGCTGTTGTTTCCAACAATAGGACATGGTCTCTAATTGACAGAGGCAGCAGGTTTATACCAGTCTGGGACATCGTCCTGTCCAATCATAAATGTGATTTTAAAGATGTCCTGAAGGTAGCCAGTGATCTCATAACAGCTTACGCTATCTTAACAAACATGCATACAAATAATCATCAAGATGATGCATTGGCTGCCACTATTGTCGAAGCCCAATCGATCATGCAAGATGTAAGGCAATGGATGATATCACACCTACAAGAATGGATGATATCAGACGATATTACTCATCTGGATAAACTGGGGAATCTAAAACAGAAATTCTATGAATGCACACAAACTAACAGGAGCTGGATCGACGCCTGTCTCTCCCATCCAGCCCTTCAGGAATACTTGAATCTGGCTGTATCGCCATGCAAGTATTCATCTAATGACGAACCAAAACAATTAAAAATGAAAATACAGAGCCTTTTAGAGCCGAACATCTATGCAGTGGAGAACTTCCCCCAGCGCTCCTCGATAACGCAGTGGGTGTATGGGACTGATACAGTCAATATTCGTGATGCTGAGCTAAAGGCCCTGGCCGACACATTTACAGAAACAAAGAAACGATTAAAGCGAGTCATGGATTCACCGACTTATTCTGAAACTGCGCTGAATGTCGCAAAGGTGAAGGGAACCATTGACATCACATTTTCCCTTTCCCTCAATTCCCTGTGCCGATGCCTCCGAGAAATGAAGGAGATGCATGACGAGGAGCTGTTCATTGCAGCTGCTGCTGCTTCAGGGTTCAGTGCAGCGGAGCGATTGTTCCACCGCCTCCTGGACTATAAGGACGTTGACTGCCTTCAACACGAAGTGGAGAGGGCACACAGCGAGTACTCGGCTCTCGGATCTAAAAGCGCTCCCAAGGCTCAGGCGTACGTTCTTTTGAACGATTTGAGTACTGGAGCTCAGACTAATGCACGGACCTCCAAGGAGAAAGAGGAACATCTCACATTCATGCAATTTCTTTCGGATGCAACCATCTGCACCAAAGTGTCAAACGTGGTGCAGATCCGTGATGGAAGCCCCATTCATTGCGAGCAGACAGAGGAAAGTTTTAAATCTCCTGTTTCTGGGACTGCATTGACTATTTTGCAGACACGGGAAGTTGAGAGTAAAACAAATGAGACTGAAAGGTTTATGAATCTGCTTGAAAGGCTGGCCCTACAAAAATACTACCCCAGGAAATTGCACACAGGGGATGTGTGTGTTGTTAAGTCAGCAATGTGTACACAAAACCCAAGCACAGAACAAGAACTTGCCCCTTATTTTTTGCAGAGACTGATCATGGGTGACTATGGAGCACGGTATGTTCGTGTTCAGAGTGAAAATAAAAGCAATGAGACCATGATAAATAATGCAAACTCTAATTACGAAGACTTTTTTAAGCATGATGATACATTGGTTCGTAGAGAGGGGCTTGCAACAAACACTAACACCCACATTCACCCCATGGATTTGCAAATGACAATTTACCATTGTGGAGACAATTTTGTGAGGCAGTACCTTTACACCAAACTCTCACTTTGCCAGTTTGCACTGCCGCTTTTAGTTCCAAATCCTTGTAGCTCAGAAATAGAATTCCCTCTTTGGGCATTCCGACAGATTAACAAGAACTGGAAATGCCGTGACACATCTACTAACACCCTGCAAACCAAAAGCTGTGAGATTGTTAACGCAGACACTCCTCTAGTGTCCTTCATAAGATTTGGTGAATCGCCCACATCGAAATCTCAGATGCTGAACTCTCTGCTCAGTAAGCAAAGACATGACGTTTTCTTTCATCGGCACTGCAAAGGCAGCAGCAGGAATTGTCTCCTAATGGAAGGAGTCACAGAGGTCGCCTGGTATTGTCCAAGTGGGAGGGATGACGACGTCTTCAATGACTGCGTAGCGTTCACAAATCTGCACGGAGATGCGAGTCGGCACAGAAAACAGGTGCAGTTTCTGCACGAGATATCCTCTATCAATGTGATACTGATGTCAGATTGTGATCACAATGATGAAGCTAAACTCATTTTGCAAGAATGTTTGAAATCCCCAAAGCCTTTTGTTTGCCTTTATGCTGACCAAGAGAGAATCGAGGGTGGACATTCAAGTTCAAAAGTGCAAATTGCTGTTAAGAACAGAAATGTGGCAGAGTTAATGGATGAATTGGAGTCAACTCTAAACTCTCTGTTGGCAATTTCAACACAAACGATCAACCTCGATGATTGCTCAAACACTGCCAGACGGCACGGCTTCACAGTTGATGAAGACGATGAGGATTGTGAAGAAGGAAAGTTTATGGCAGACGTCTTACTGAGTCTTCTCAAGGAAAAGCCATTGTCTTCAATGAAGGAGACTTTTCTGTCTCTTCAAGGTAAATTGTGGCATGAATGGTGCAAGAAAGACAAATAATTAACTCGCTTTAGATGTAAAGTTGACCAAAGCATTGAGGAATACAGGGACAACATTTCAATGGAAAAACAATCACTACTTAGAGCCCAGTATGTCAAAGCATTTCCTCTCAATCATGTAATGAGAACATTGATTGAAAATCTGCAGCATCAGCCAGACACAGTAAAAACATACTTCCTGCATTGGCTAAAAATACATTTAGATAGTCTGTCTGCAGAGTGCTTATCAAAACTTCATCTGCAGTATCACCAGGCTTGGACACGAAGTATTAAGTTAAAAGGCACCGAAAGTGCTTTAAAACAAGAGCTGGATAAAATATCTGTTGAAATTGATGCCTCTTCTTTTGGAATCGATCACCTTGTCAGGGAAGTTGGCCATATCTACGAAGCGTCACAGACACCGCACGGCACTGACAAACGCTCAGCTGCTTTGCCAGGCATCGCAGCAGATTTGATGGTCTCTGGGTTCCCCCTTGAACTCATGGACGGTGATGCCTCACATGTCCCTCTCTCTTGGATCAGCTCAGTTTTGGACAAAGTGATTGAGAAAATCGGAGACAAAAACTGTTTGTCCTCTCCACCCTGGGTATGCAAAGCAGTGGCAAGTCCACGCTGCTGAATGCCATGTTCGGTCTCCAGTTCCCTGTGGGTGCTGGGAGATGCACCCGAGGCGTCCACATGCAGTTGGTGAAGGTGGAGGAAGAGTTAACCACAGAGCTGGGATTTGACTTTGTGTTGATAGTCGACACAGAAGGGCTCCGATCCCCAGAGCTATCAAATTCGACACCCACTCATGACAATGAGCTGGCTACGTTTGTGATCGGCCTTGGCAACACGACTGTGATCAACGTTTTTGGAGAGAATCCATCAGAGATGCAAGACATTCTACAGATCGCTGTGCAGGCGTTTCTGCGAATGAAGCAGGTGAAGTTGTCACCGAGCTGTGTGTTTGTGCATCAAAACGTAGGAGATGTGACCGCTCAAGACAAGAACATGGAGGGCAGGAGACGCCTTAAGAAGAAACTCGATAAGATGACGCGCTTGGCCGCGCAGCAGGAGCAGTGCGATGACGAGGTGATCAGGTTTGACGTGAACTCCCACATCTATTACTTCGCTCAACTTTGGGAGGGAAATCCTCCAATGGCTCCGCCAAATCCAAGCTACTGCCAAAATGTCCAAGATCTTAAACGAATGTTACTCTACATTCCTAAACGAGAACGCAACGTCTTGAAGATATCCGAGTTCAACGAACGCATTCAGGATCTATGGATGGCCTTGCTTGCAGAAAACTTCGTGTTTAGCTTCTAGAACACCCTAGAGATCACAGCTTATAACAAACTGGAATAAATGTATGTAAAATGGACTTGGATCCTGAGGAGTCATCTTATTCAGGAGGAGAATAAGCAGCATACTATCATTAACAACAGTACAGACAGAACGTATGATTTGACTCGGTCAAGCGTTGAGCAAATGGTTTTTCCAAAATACAACGAGATCAGCCAAAAAAATTGAAACACATTTCAATGCAGATGATACTGAATTGTTGAGTCAATGGAAAGCTAACTTCGTAAAGAGATTTGAAACAATTAAGGATGAGCTTGTGACTGATACTTACAAAAATGTACTGATCGGATTAAGCAAAAGAGTGATCGGATCAAGCTAGAACAAAATAGATCACGCTATGAAAATCAACTGATGAAGAAGAGCAAGGATTTGGCTTAAAAACTGAAAACTACAGGATAGAAAGATATCCGAGTTCGATCAGATGTGGGAAGAATGGACCGATGAAGTGAAAAAAAGCATTACCCCACCTAGAAAAGTGGATTTTAGACAACATGCACAACAAGCACTGAAAGAACATTTTCAAGGTGAAAATTATTTATTCACTAAATTGGTGAACATGCATGCAAATAAATTGTTCATGTTTCTTCCTCAAGAACATGTTGTGAATAAACGAGGTGTTTTTAATACGTTAAAGAATTTATGGTACACTAATCGACAAGATAATGAAATTGTTGACAAAATAAAAGAGGATGCAGAAAATGCAGCCGTGAATTTTTTTTAAAGATCTAGAGCAACGGAAGCTTGGTTACAATGAAACCAATATACATGAAGTAATACAATCTGTGCTGACAGCTGTAGATGCTGGTATACATGATACAGCTTCTAAACGCAATGTAACAGTGAAGCTCACAAATAGGTATAAGCTAGATTTAGTAATACACATTTTGGCCAATGCTGAAGGGAGGTTTCAGAAAATACAGAATGATTTCCAGAAGGCAAACGATCCTCTAATATACCTCAACAGCAAGAAAGAAGATTACTTTAACAGCTTTAAGATTCGATGTAAATGAGCAACAGACACCGCCATCTTTGCTGACACTTTGTGCAGAAAACTCAAAACATTCGTGCACCAGGCAGTCTGTGACAAAGCCAGCCTTGACATTGCAAGCAAAATGACGTCAAATTGTCCGGCATTCAATGGCAATCGATCAATTTAGAAAACTACATCATGATACATTTAGCAGGAAGAGAAGATTTTAAAGAATTCAATGAATATATTCAGAAACCAAAGCAATATTTTCAAAGCTACATTAAAGAACGTGTTGAAGAATATTGCTCAGCAAACGAAGATAAAACAATTCGTGAAATATTACGATCATGTCTTGAGCTTTACCAAAACTATGTTTTTAAAGCAATTACCGATGCAACAACAGCTGTCCAGAAAACCAAAGGCGATGCATGATCGTGGCTGGATGAGTTTAGTAAACAGCTTGGTGACAAAATACTTGTCCCAAGCCACAGTCTGGATGAAGCTGACTACAAAGACGTAGATGACATCGGCTACTTTAGAGAAGAACTAACCACAGCAATGACAACCATGGTAGCACAGTTGAACAAACACTATTCTAAAGCATCCTTAAAGTCTTTAGAAGACGTAATGAACACACCGCATGACATGCTCTGTGACCAGATGGGTGGGTGCTGGGTGCAGTGCCCATTCTGTAAAGCCATCTGCACAAACACGATGCCCAATCATTACGAGGACCACAGCGTTCAGATTCATCGGCCACAGGCAGTTACAGGGTGGCATCAACGTGGAACAAATAATTTTGTGATGGCTATTTGTACGAGTTCAGTTGCTAGTGATGGCCGGTTTGGGCTTTCAAAAAACGGTAAAACAATACCATATAAGGATTATCGTACAGCAGTACCAAAATATGCAAGTTGGAGTATCACGCCAGACTTAACCGTACAGCCATATTGGAAATGGTTTATCTGCAGATTTAAGTCCGACCTGGAGAAGCTTTACAAAATGAAGTTTATAGGCGATGGTACCATTCCAGAGGGCTGGACAACAATTACAAATGAAGAGGCAATTGCAGACTTGCAGAAAAAGTAATTTTGAACACTATTGATACGTTAACAAATGGGAACAATTGCTCAATTTAAAACTCAGTTTGTCTTTTACCTTTGTGTTTTATAAATACTTTTTTCTACAGTAGCCCATTGAATATCTATAATTAGACAAAGGTACCTTAAGTGTATATTCACAATTAATGGAAATTGTATATCTGTTGTGGTTTCTCTCATCGTAAATATCATAATTAGCAATGACGTAAGACTGAATTGCAGTAACTTTATCATTGGGTGGCACCATTCGGCCAATACATTGTCATAGATAATGTTAGTTAGTCGATAGAGATGATGTTGATGAATGTTGAGATTAGTCAACATAAGGATGGGACTTTAGATATTGGATTGCTTCGTGCTTCGAAAGGAAACCACCTCCACGTCTGCCAAATTGTAAGAAAACGCTCTGGAATTTCACTGAGTTCCTCGGGCTTGTTGTGTTTCAGCATCCCAGGCATGAGCAAATTGCAAAAATTACTTCGTTATCTGAATGTTACGTGAACATACTTGCTCTCTGATGACCACACAACAGCCACAAACCTCAAACATCGTGATTGATCATTTAAGCGCTATCCAGGCTTAACCTGCTCATTTTCTGAGATATGATCAAAATATATGAACGTAGTCCTACAAGATGCGAAGTGAAAACACAGTAGCCTGCATTGTAATTATAACTTTACTGCAGGGCATTGCATAGCTTAGCAATTATGAAAACGTGCCATTGTAACATTTGCAATGTATAACTTGTTTATGTCAAAATCTGAAGTTTCCCATTTCTGAATGTCCCGTTCATAATGACACAAACAAGACAAGTAAATACTCACACCTTCCTTTCCCCCATGATGCACGTGTAGTATTGTGTTGTACTACGTCTTGAGATGCGGTTGCATTTAGACTCTGTACAAATATAAACTCCATTGTCATACACTTATTACATATTTTAAAAGGAGTAATTGTGGTGTCTTTTTTCCAGATTGCATAAAATTAACACCACTTTGCCACATTCAGTTACAAGCTTCTGCCATTGGAATATAGAGGTTACACTGCTGGCTTAAGGTTGCAAAATAGATACGAGGTGCTGATTGGATATTATTATCATCGTCATCTCGTTTGAGAGAAAAACACTTTGCCACTTTTATTGAAAACAATGTAAATAAGTTTCCATGAACATGGCCCTGTCACCATGCAAGATTGTGATTGTGATCGACAAATCTCAAGCAGTGTTTCGAATCGCATCGTGACAAATGACATCACTTGTAATGAGGTTAGTCCCGTGATGATTACTAACATTATGTAAGAGTGGTGAATTGTAATTGTGTATAATCACGTGCCTGTCTATGCTAGTTTTCTTAAATTGCAATACATTTTGATGCTTTAACGTAGTGTTTAGATGTCTGACTTGACATGACTTAATGGTGTCATGCATCTGATTTTGTTGTTCATGATGCCAATGATTGCTTTTATCTTGATATGCAGTAGTTAATTTCGTCTGTGGGGTATTGCTGATCCATGTAACTTGGGTAATTGTGATTCTGGAGTTGTTTGTTCAACCGCACGATACTTTGAAATATATCTGACATATATCTTATATGAATAAACTCAAATCCTATGATAATAAACACGTCTCATATGACTGAGTGCGTGTGAGTCTGTGTATGTAGAGGAGATCGGTTGCACCATCGTTTGTACAGCGCGACTCGAGTTTGATTCTCTGTCACAGCCAACGTCAGTGGCGAGTGATACCTGGGCCTCCTGTATGGTGGTATTAATCCGTAACTTGATACCAAGTACATAGTGAAAACATCAACTCCAATGAAACCAAGGTGGCCAGGCATAGTTCTGATCACAGCACCCATCACGTATTGTAACAGCTTTAATAGAGTCTCGCTAAAAGCATTGCTACACGGGTGACTCATTTTCAGTGTGTGTGTGGAGGATGGGGGTATCAAGGGAGCGGTAGTGTAGCGGTTAACGCTCTTTGCTACAAATCTAGCCACTCGAGTTCGATTTACATTCATGGCCAACACCAGATGACGATTATCTGAATCGGTCCTGGGCCTCCCCTAGGTCGACTCAGCCTCAAAGGAGTACCTGGTGGAATGTGTAAACATCGTTGCTGGGGAGACTGCGCAGTCGGGCGTAATGCCGGCTACCAACCCCCTCGTGTGTGGAGAAGAGGAGTTGTGGAGCTGTAAAAGATGTTCCCACTGAGCTACATGATAATAATTATTTCTACACACAGTTGTACTCAATTTCACCGAGTGGAAGAACGGCTCAGAGGCTTGAGGAGGAACCACAGACAAAAGGGTAAAACCTATTCTCATATTCTTTGGTTCTTTCGGTAAAGTCACGTAGATAGGTTCAAAGAAAATAACCTATCTACGTGACTTTACCGAAATAACCAAGAATATGAATTCCTGCAGTCACGAAAGCTTTATGTTTTTACTAGCGGTTAGTACCCGGCGTTGCCCGGGCGAAAAAGGCAGACACATGTAGTTACACACGCAAATCCATTGATACACACACACATAGAGTTACACGCACAAATGGACTCACACATACATACATAGACTGAACAACAACAACCGCCATTCGCCACTAAGTGGCGGTGACGTCACAACAGCGCTTGTGCCAGGCTATGTGCACCTTGAGGCCACGTGAAGTGTCGAACGCCCGCTGGAAAGAGGTCACAGGGCAAACCCAGATGGCACAGGTCGACTGACTGAGACGACTGGCTGATGCACCACCTGTGGCCCCTACTGTGGCAACTTGCTGTGCTTTATCCACCCGGCGCTCCGCTCGTTGTTATGAGCGCTCCTCCGCCCTCCGTTGTTGTTGGAGGGTGACTGCCTCCAACTGGCCAGTAGCGTCCTTCAGGAGCCTCCTCCACAGTGGCCGATCTTGACACGGCTGGTACCAGTCATCCGCAAGTGGACTCAGCTCCAAGTCCTCCTGTAGCACATCACTCCATGTCTTCTCCAGCCCGTGCCGCACCCGTTTAGCCCCCTCGATCCGGCGGAATAAAAGCTGTTTAGGCATGCGGTGGCTGGCCATGCGGGCTACATGACTCAGGCAACGCAGCCTTGCCTGCCGGAGGTCACCGATGGGACTTTGTCCACATCTTTCAAGGATTTGTGAGCTCCTCACACAATGCAGCCTGGTTAAACCCAGGATGGATCGTAGGCAGGCCAGCCTAAATGTTTCTAACCGGCAAAGATGTTCCATTAGGGGGGTACAAGTTTCGCAAGCGTAGAGAAGAGATGGAATGATCGTGGCCTAGAAGACCTGAAGCTTCGTACGGAGTGATAGAGCAAGTAGCTTCCACACAGCGTTACGCAGCCAATGAAAAGATACTGCAGCTCGACTGATTCGGAGTGAGACCTCTGCTGTTAAACCGGAGCCGGTCATTAGCACACTGCCCAGGGAAACTCTCCACTGTCTCCACAACTGCCCCATCACAAATTGGGAGTTGTGGGGGTGGAGTGTCCGATGGTACAAAATAGCCAGGCAGGTGCTTAGCTTTGGTTGGGCTGATGGTAAGGCCCCACCCGTTGGTGGCAAGCTCCAGGTTCAGCAGCAGCACCTGGAACTCCTCCTCCGAGTGAGCAGCCATTAGCAGATCATCGGCATACATAATGTGGTTGAGCAACAGGGAGCCATCCCTTGACCGCACTCGGGCATCGATCAGCCTCCCATTGTATCTGTAGCAGATGGGAATTCTTCCGGTACAGGCATTGAAGGCTCGACGAACTACGTGGTCCAATGTGGGAGCCAGAGGACATCCCTGTTGCACCCCAAGGTGTACAGGGAATGGCTCTGACTCACGGCCACGTAGTTAAGACGCGGGGCCGCTCACCATCATGAAGGTCCTTAAGGATGATGATGAGTAGGTTCGGGACTCGGAAAGCACGACGAGCAACCCAGGCCTACTGATGGTATCATATTGCCTTGAGCAGGTCAATAAAGCACACGCATGGACTAAGATGCACACATAGACCTACAGACACGCAAAGAAATGGCGTTACACTGACTAACATGGAGGCATGCACACACAGCGACTAACACACACGCACATGGACTGAGACACACACACACACATGGACTGACACACACAAACACATCGACTTACAGACACACACACACATATGGACTCTCACAAATTTAGACATGCACTTGAGATACGCACACATGGAGTTACACACACATATCGACATACACACATACAGCGACACACACAGAGTGACACACATTGCCGTACACACACATACACATGTGGACTGTCACACAGACATTCACTTGAGATATACACACATGGAGTTGCACACACATATATGGACGTACACACATACAGCGACTCACACACACACTGACTCGCACACAGCAATAAGTGGACTAAAACACACATTGACGTTAACACACATATGTACTTACACACACACACACATATGGACTAAGACACACACACATGAACTTACACATACATAGACTGACACACACATAGCCCTACACACACATACACATATGGACTGTGACACACATCTACTTTAGATGTGTAATGCGAGCATAAACGGGGTGGTTGTTGGCCTCCGCGCCAATCACGCGGGCCGGAGCATTGGGGGGCGGAGCATTGGGGGGCGGAGCCGGGTCGACGGAGCGTGTGGGAGGAGCCACTGCTCATCTCGGCTCCAATGGGAGACGGGGGCAGTACGGGAAGGAGGAGTCAGGGGTCACGTGATGGAAAGGATATAGGGAGAGAGCCTGAAGAGATCGGGAGTTGGAACGGAGCGAGAATAGGGGGGAGCCACGCTGGGCAGAACGGGAGCAGCGACGCCATCTGCCACGTGGTGTGCGGCGACGGGGCTAGAGGGGTGTGAGGACTAGCCGAGTGTGCGGGGCACACGGAGCGAGCGGTGTGGCTGGCGCGTGTGCGGGGCACACGGAGAGAGGGAGCGGAGTGGCCACCAGCAGAGTGCGGCCCACACGGAGCGTGCACGGAGGGGTGCGGTATGAAGAACCTAATAAACGACACAACGGAGACCAAGAAAGCCTGACCGAGTCGTTTATTACAGATACACAGACATGGATTAACAAACATATGGACTCACACACAGACGCATTGACTTACACACACACATCGAGTGACACACACATGTATAGACTTACACACGCATGTGCACTAACACACACACATATGGACTGACATACACATCGACGTACACGCACACAGATCGACTGACACACAACAACAACCGCCATTCACCACTAAGTGGCGGTGACGTCACTGACACACACACATGGACTAACACACACACAAAAACACTGACGTTGTCCGTTCGAAAAAGACACCCACATGGAGTGAAAGATACGCATGGCTCTACACGCACACACATATGGACTCAAAGACACACACATGGACTCACACACACACACACATCGACGGGCACAGCAATCCCCGATGATGGCACAGCTATCAGTATGGCAGTACTACGTATGAGAAATATCGTGACGTGAGCGATGGAAACAATAGAAATGCATTTAAGAAATAAGCAGAAATCACAGACTGGCAGTAGACGGTGGCAGCGTTATAAAAGCGCTGCAAAAAAAGGGGAAATTGAGCAACCCAAAAATCCAAAAAGAGTTGTGTACACAAACATAATTATTGTAACATGTCAACTCGTTTCATAATGGTAAACAATGAACCTGAGTTGTTATCTTCACGCAAACAGTATTATTGTAATGTTTGTCAACAAATGTGTTTAACAATAGTTAACAATGGGCTTGAGTTGTTAGCGTAAGAAGCAAGGAAATTTTCACTTACCATAGGCATGTTGAGGCCTTGTGCCATGCGTAGCCCCCTGTCCTGGTCTACATTGGCGAGGCGGCAGAGTTGGCACGTTGCCAGGCTAGGGCCTGAGCCGCTACCCCCCCCCTCCCCAGCATCCCCCGCCCGTGCAAGAATAATGCTATGTAAGCAGTAAAATATTATTATCTACGGAGTATGTAGTATAAACTGGACGCATCGTGTTGGGGGGGGGGGGGGGGGCGAAGAGGACATGAGAATGTGAATAAATATCCGCAGCGTGATGTGTATATCTATTCCATGTTAAAGGCGTAAAATAAAATGTCCGCCGTGAGCTGGAGGCAACGCGCATGACTTGGCAGGGTCCGCCCCCCCCAGGCAATTGTCGTGAGTTGGTACGGTCGATGTCGCGCAATAAGTAAATAATTAAAATAAGAATGCCACTAAATCGTTAATCAAACGACTTTAAAATTTACGTACGTGAAAACGGAATAGCCTATTCCCACCACGGGGCTTAGGGCGTGCCGGCTGGCAAATTATATCGGTCTTAAACCCCACCATCTGAGAGCCAAATCCCCCGCAAGCGCAAGCGTGTGGAGACTTTTATATATAAGAGAAGAAGAAGAAGAAGATGTGACCTTTCCATGCATGAGGTATCCATGCCTTTACAATGGAACATGGCCTTCATGCTCTAGTTACAGATGACCCAATTAACTCCTGCTCCATACCAATCCTCTCATTAAAATATATGAACAGATTTTACATTTCATTGCAAAAAAATACTTATTTCATCCCAAGTCATCTGGCTATAGACAAATATGGTAAAGCCTCTGCAATTCTCGATACTCTGAACTTTGTCTTAACCAGTTCTGAACCATTGTGTCCTTCTGTTCCTCAACCAGTCCAAAGCATTCAATACTGTGGACCAGAATATAATGTTATAAGCAGTAATACGCCTACATTTTTTAAAGTGTTCAATAAACTGGATCCACAGCTACTCTCCTGAGCAGTTACAACTGAAAATACCCCATAGTAAGGATAGTTCCACAAGGCTCTGCTTGGCCCTACCCTGTTATCCCTCTACTTGGACACTCTCAATGTCATGTTTTTATTAGGCTCCTCCAAACCTAATTTGCCTTCCTTTTGCAAATTGTGTCTCTGGACTCACATGCCATTGAACAGGTTGATAACTTCATGAAAAAAGTGGCACTTGTCAACTGCTATTGTACAATGTGATTTAAAGTGTGAGTTAACTCGTTTTAACTTAGACTACAGTGAGGGAAAAAAGTATTTGATCCCCTGCTGATTTTGTACGTTTGCCCACTGACAAATAAATGATCAGTCTATAATTTTAATGTTAGGTTTATTTGAACAGTGAGAGACAGAATAACAACAACAAAATCCAGAAAACCGCATGTCAAAAATGTTATAAATTGATTTGCATTTTAATGAGGGAAATAAGTATTGATCCCTCTGCAAAACATGACTTAGTACTTGGTGGCAAAACCCTTGTTGGCAATCACAGAGGTCAGACGTTTCTTGTAGTTGACCACCAGGTTTGCACACATCTCAGGAGTAATTTTGTCCCACTCCTCTTTGCAGATCTTCTCCAAGTCATTAAGGTTTCGAGGCTGACGTTTGGCAACTCGAACCTTGAGCTCCCTCCACAGATTTCTATGGGATTAAGGTCTGGAGACTGGCTAGGCCACTCCAGGACCTTAATGTGCTTCTTCTTGAGCCACTCCTTTGTTGCCTTGGCCGTGTGTTTTGGGTTATTGTCATGCTGGAATACCCATCCACGACCCATTTTCAATGCCCTGGCTGAGGGAAGGACATTCTTACCCAAGATTTGACGGTACATGGCCCCGTCCATCGTCCCTTTGATGCGGTGAAGTTGTCCTGTCCCCTTAGCAGAAAAACACCCCCAAAGCATAATGTTTCCACCTCCATGTTTGATGGTAGGGATGGTGTTCTTGGGGTCATAGGCAGCATTCCTCCTCCTCCAAACATGGCGAGTTGAGTTGATGCCAAAGAGCTCCATTTTGGTCTCATCTGACCACAAACACTTTCACCCAGTTGTCCTCTGAATCATTCAGATGTTCATTGGCAAACTTCAGACGGGCATGTATATGTGCTTTCTTGAGCAGGGGGACCTTGCGGGTGCTGCAGGATTTCAGTCCTTTACGGTGTAGTGTGTTACCAATGGTTTTCTTGGGGACTATGGTCCCAGCTGCCTTGAGATCATTGACAAGATCCTCCCGTGTAGTTCTGGGCTGATTCCGCACCGTTCTCATGATCATTGCAACTCCACGAGGTGAGATCTTGCATGGAGCCCCAGGCCGAGGGAGATTGACAGTTCTTTTGTGTTTCTTCCATTTGCGAATAATCGCACCAACTGTTGTCACCTTATCGCCAAGCTGCTTGGCGATGGTCTTGTAGCCCATTCCAGCCTTGTGTAGGTCTACAATCTTGTCCCTGACATCCTTGGAGAGCTCTTTGGTCTTGGCCATGGTGGAGAGTTTGGAATCTGATTGATTGATTTCTTCTGTGAACAGGTGTCTTTTATACAGGTGTTGCGGTGCAATTATGACTCCGAGGCAGGCTGCTGTTAGGGGCTCACGCCATGTTTATTTAGGTGCTTACGCCAAGTTCATTTAGGGGCTTACGCCAAGTTGTTCGGGGCTTACGGCAGGTGGACAAGGCTTACGCGGAACCACCTCTCCACCCCCCGAACCAACCCCGGTTCCATCCCGGGGTCCCCCTTTAAATCCCCCCGTGGGGCATGACGTCATCGTCCTGCACGGCCCGCCTGACGTCGCGGCCCGCAACGCCACTCTTTCCGAGGGCACGCGTGACGTGATGTCACCCACTACACCCCTACATCACCCCCCCCCCCCACCGTGAAAAAAAACAGCCGACCTGGCTGCAATCACCCTGGGAGCGGGGGACACCCGTGCGCCCACTCGGACCCCATAGCCTTAGGGCAGTGCGTCACATGAAGCAAAGACAGGGCACCCTCCCAGACCATGGAAAGAGGTCCCCGAGGGTCAGGGATGGAGAAGCCGGCCCGCTCCCGACCGTCAGTGGATGCGCATGCCCCTCGAGCGCGTGTGAGCCGCCGGCCCGCCACCCCGCGCGGCCCCGGCCATTGAAACCGGCGGCGCGCCGGCAGGAAGCGGCTGCGCCGCTGGCAGATCCACCAGTGTAGGCACCACTGTCGGTGGAGGCCCTGGCACCGCACCCGCGGGCAGGCCGCTACTCCTCGCGGCCTCAGCCGTCGGAATAGGTGGACTGCCTGCCAGACCCAGGTCCGTTGCAGGCACCCTCTCCGCACGGCCCGACGCCGCCGGCTTCACCTGCGAGGGCTCTGCAGGCGCACACACGGGCAGGGCATCGCCCTTGTCACCAGACCCCACACGGCCCGGCATGTCGCGCGCATCAATCGGCAGCCGCTGCAGAAGTGGGGATGAATCCGGGAGGCCCGGCGGTACAACCCGATTGAGCCTAGCCGGGTGAACAATCCACCGGCGGTGACCCAACTTAATACGCACACACTGTGGCCGACGAACCTCCACCACCTCGACGGGACCCAGCCAAGTGCAAATCAATTTCGGGGACGTGCCAACAGGCACTTGAGGGCAGTGCAGCCATGCCAACTGGCCTCTCTCCCATGAAAGGCCGGCAGCCTGGTGTTTGGGCAGGCGTTCGTTAGCTGCCTGCCGGCTGGCCGAATTTTCCACCGCCGCTTGCCGTGCCTCGCGCAGCCAATCGAGCGCGACCCTCATCGGTGCAGGGACAGGCGACGCCTTCCTGGAAAGCCCCAGGTCCAACTGGACGTGCATCGTGGGCTCGGGTTCCCTCCCGTACATGAGATAAAACGGGGAGAACCCCGGCGAGGCATGAGGAGCCAACCTGTACGCGGCCAGCACCCCCGGGATGAACAGGTCCCAGTCCGATTGGGACGCGCTCACGTGATGGCACAGCATAGACGTGAACGTACGGTTCAGTTGCTCTACCATCCCGTCGTACTGGGGGTGGTAGGGCGAGGTGCGGACCTTCTTCGTCCCAAGGAGGTCACAGACCTCCTTGAGCAACCGAGAAGAAAAATTCCACCCCTGATCAGTCAAGAGCTGTTCTGGCGCCCCCTTATCAAGAACATACCCCTGAACGAATGCCTCAGTGATGGACGAGGCCGATTGGTCCACCAGAGGCCACGCCATAGGCCAACGCGTGAGGTACTCTACCCCCACCAAGAGGTACCTGTGGCCCTGTTGGGATGCAGGGAATGGTCCCAAAATGTCGAGTGCCACCAGCTCATTCACACGAGAAACCCGGATGGACTGCAGCGGGGCCCGATCCGGACCTACCGTGGCCTTCCTCCGCGCATGGTCGTGGCAACCTTTCAAAATAAGGGCCACATCATCCTCCACATCTGGCCAATAGTAATCCCGTTTAAGGGTTAACAAGGTCTTTTGGTAGCCGAGGTGCATAAGTTTCTCGTGAATGCCCTGGTCAACTAACCTCGCAAGCCAATGGGCACCACCACACAATAGCATTCCAACTGGGCATCCCAACGCATGAGGAGGCCGTCATGTATGGCGATCACCGGGGCAGCCGACGAAGCGGAGCTCCAGGCCTTCAAGTCCACACGGCGTCGCAGCCTCAGCAGAGAGGAGTCCTCCATCTGCAACTTGGACCATAGCTCCCGGGTGAGTCCCAGGCCGAAATCAACAGGCAATGCCACACCCAGATGGGGAGCCGCTTCGGCCGATGTGACCAACGGAGCCGTGGCATCCACTGGGGCCTTACAGCGGCTGGAACCCAGGGTGCAGGCGCACCAGCCCTCCGGGGGCCGCCTGGAAAGGCCATCCGCATTCCCCTGGAGCGCCTCGAGCCAGCGGGACAGCTGACCCGATGGCGGAATATTGCAGGGCTGCATGGTCAGTCCGGACGGTAAACCGGCGACCATACAGATATGGCCGGTATAATTGGACGAAGAAGACAATGGCCAGCAGCTCTCTCCTGGTCACATAGTAGCACTGCTCAGTGGGGGACAAAACACAGCTACCATAGGCCACCACCTGTTCCACCCCGTTGATAACCTGAGCCAGTACAGCCCCGATGCCCGTGTCGTTGGCGTCGGTGTCGAGAAGGAATGGCCGGGAGAAATCCGGGTACCCCAGAGGCGGCGCGTCTTGCAAGGCCGTATGAAGCGCCGCAAAAGCAGCCTCCTCCTCTTTCTCCCAGCGAAATTTCTGTCCTTTGCAGGGAGTGCATGCAGTGGCTTTGCAATGGTCGCTACGCACCTCCACAACAGATGTAGGAGTCGGCCACGTCCGGACACAAGCAGTCTTTTCCGGATCCGTGGCCACACCTGACGCACTCACAATGTGGCCCAAATACTTCACCGATGGTTGCAGCAGATGGCATTTCTGGGGTTTGAATTTCAAGCCCGCTGCGCGCACTTTGGCGAACACTGCCTCAAACCGCAGCAAGTGTTCGTCAAATGTACGACCAACAACGATCACGTTGTCCAAGTAAATTAAGCAAGACTCCCACTGCAGCCCTGCCAGGACCAATTCCATGAGGCGCTAAAAGGTGGCTGGGGCTGAATGAAGACCCATAGGAAGCCGATTGAATTGAAACAGCCCCTGGGGTGTGCGGAACGCGGTCTTTGGTTTGGAGGCCTCATCCAGCGGCAACTGCCAGAAGCCCGAAAGCAAATCGAGGGTCGAAAAGAACCGCGCGCCCGAGAGGGCGTCGGGGGAATCGTCCATGCGTGGCAAAGGGTACGCATTGGCCACCGAAACCTTGTTTAACTTACGGAAGTCGACGCAGGACCGGAGACTCCCGTCCCGTTTCTTGACTAGCACGATGGGGGCTTCCCAGGGGCTAGTGGAAGGGGAGATAATGTCCGCCGCCAACATGTCATCAACTGCGGAGCGGACACGATCTTTTTCCGCTGGGCTAAAGCGGTGTGAATTCAGTCGAATAGGGGCGGAGTCGCCCGTGTCAATATGGTGTTCAAAAAGAGTGGTACGTCCCAAATCGAATTTATCCTGGCTGAACACATTGACGAACCTGATGATGAGATTGCGGAGCCGCTGGCACTCCTGGGAGGACAACGAGGTATTTACGGTGCACAACGCATCTATCCACGATGCGTCGGCCCTCCCCGCGGGCAGCACACCCGCTACCACCCCTCACGGCAGCCTCCGGACATCGGGAAGGGGGCCTGGGGTGGCATGAGCCAACACCACACCAACAGGGACAGCGATCGGCGTGGGCCCCGAATTTAGGACCTGCAAAAAAAGATCCTGGTCCGCCGCCACTGCAGTGAAAGCACCCACCAGCCCGTCGAACCTTGAATAATAGTTGAAGGGAGACAGGAGGATGCCTGTCTCTGGGGACTCCAACATTAGCGGGCCGCGCAGCCTCAAGGGAAGTAGGATCTGTGATCCGGGTGGGACCGTCACGGATTTCGTGGTCAGCGCATGAACACTAGCGGCCAAGGAATCACCACAGAGTGGAACTGCAGGAAATGCAGTCGGTTCCCCGGCGGCATTTCAACGCACCCCTGGTCGACCAGGCCAAAAAATCCGTGCCCAATAGACATGGCACCGCCAAAGCCTTGGAGACCAACACAGATGCGATAACATGGCCCAAAATACCCAGGCTGCTCCTGTTTGCAGCCATGAACGCCCCCCGAACCAGCCACAACGGCCTCACACTGCACGGCAGCGATCGAAAAACGGCCTCGGATACCATGGTGGCAAACGCCCCCGTATCCACCAGGATCCATACCTCGACTCCCTACACGCGCCCCAGTACGGCCGAGGACCCGGCAGCAGCGGCCACCACGCGATGCGCGAGGGCCCGCCACTGGCGAGTCCGTCTGGGCCAGCCAATCTTCGACCGCACTCCCGTGGCCCCAGAGTCGGACCCCCCAGAGATGAAGATGGACCCTAACCCCGTGAGATGCCCGAGGTGAAGGGAGCGGCCGTGCGATGGATGCGTCGTGACTTGCCTGGTGCCCGGGAGGTCCCGCCACTGGAGCGACGTCTGCGGGAGGAGAGGCCTTGGTGTAGGCCCCAGGAGCGTTGTTGCACCCCCTCTCGAAGTGGCTCAGCTGGCCACAATGGAAGCAAGTGACCCACCCCCGGACTTGTGAACGGGAAGTAGCCGCTCACCCCGCCCCGGCGGGCAGATCCGCCGACCCCGTGGCGATCGTAGGTCGCCGCTGCCGCGAGAGCTTCTTCCTCCTGGACCGCCACCACATCCGCCGGTGCCAGAGCACCCGCGCACACCACCATCGCCGGAGGCCGCCGCAGCGCCAGTTGAGTTTGAATGTTCTGGGCGACGGCCAACGACGTAATTTTGGACTCCGCCGCGATGGACAGAGCGACTCCTAACTCCCCCGTGAGATACAGCAGCCTGTCCAATGCCAGGGAGTCCATCGCGGCCCCCTCCACGTCGGGGTATGCGGCCCGAGCCAGCGCAAGGAGCGAAAAGCGAGAGGCGACTCCCCCTCCTCCCGCCGGCGTGCCGTAAACTTGACTAGCGCCGCAGATGGTGGCTCATTGACCTCAGCCATCTGATCAAAGGCGGACTGCAGCGTGGACTTCAGCGCTGGTGGAATGCCCAAGAAGGTCTGCAAGGCCCTAGCGTCCAAGCATGTGGGCAGTGCTAGTAGGGCCTCCTCCTCCAGCCAGCGCACCGACTGGTAGGCCACCACGAAGCGGGCCTGGAAGTCCGCCCAGTCCCCACCCTTAGCCACAAACGGCACGACAGGGGGCAGCCGACGCAGCCGCAGGTGAGCCGCCCCATCCCCCGGCGCACACCCACCTGTAGCGGCGGTCGCCGGCGTCAACGCGTCCGCAGCCCCCACGCCCGAACATGGAACCCCGGCGGCCCCGGCAGGCGGCGGCAGCATCACCCCCCCCGATTAGCGTCGGCGACCGCGGCCGCCTCCACCGCCCTGGCCCGCGGCGAGCCCGCCGCGACATCCGCGGTGACATACGAACCGCCGGCGCTTGCGGCGTCGCATAAACCATGGCGCCCGACTCCGGCGATGCATGAAAAATGGCGCCCGCCGGCGGCGTCGCAGAAAAAAATGGCGCCCGCCGGCGGCGTCGTGAAAAAAAAATGGCGGCGCCCTGCTCTGGCGCAACCAGTGCGAAAATGTCAGCCAAATCACGACGATCGAGCGTCCCCCCGCCCACGACGTGTGTGCGTGCTCCCACCTCAGCCAGCGCGACGGTGAGCTGAGCCACCGACCGCTGGAGCAGCTCCAACTGGGTTGCCATGACGCGCCAGACGTCAGCTGGCGGTGCTGCAGCTCCCCCAGTCGCCGCCTCCTCCGGCTCCAGCCAGGCCACCTCTCCGGGGCGCGTCTCCAGGGCCGCGAACTCCGGAGTCTCTGCCAAGCCAGCCGCAGCTTCGCCCTGACATGGTCTTCTGTTTCGCGCCAGATTTGTATATTTCCGCGCGTACAGAAGCCACTTCTAACACCAGTTGTTGTGTGGTAAGGACGCTGAAGCCAGTCGTGTAGGGGCTGACGCCAACTCTTTATTTAAGGGCTTGCGCCTAACTCGGGGGAAGGGGTTACCACAGAGTTATTAACTAATCTCCCCAGGGGAAGGGTACTGGGAGTTCCCTACACCCCACCAGGCTATCAGGCTCTTCCCACAGCACTGACCGAGGGTTCATCCAACTCGGCCAGCCGGGTAAAGCAGCCCTTTAGCCTGGCTCTCAACCCTCTATCCCGGAGCCCCCTACTTCCCTAACGCTCATTCTTCTGGCTCACCGCGAAGACCTCGTCTCAGTCACGGGTCTCCCCTCAAATACCCCGGGTGGCATGACGTCACTTTTCCTTGACATCATTCCCCCCGAGGCGAGTGTGACCTGACGTCAGCACTCCACTCCTCAACACAAGCACCACCTCAGAGGATCACCTCTCTTCCTCCCCGCACATGTCCCAGCTGTCGACGCCCCAGTCCTCACGAAGCATTCCCTTCCCGGCAGCAGCGGGTGGTTTCCCGTGATGCCCCACCCCTGGCTCCAAAAACGATGGTTGCAGAGATGACCCACTGGTGAATGGACCAGCCGTCCACTGCAGAACCCCAGTCGATCGCGCCCACCGGCCAGCAAGTGGTCATCAGCCCCAGGCTGGACTCATAGGTGATGGTTGCGGTGCTGACCCACCAGCACGGCGGGCTCCCTGGCCGTGGACGAGTAGGAATTTCCTCGTGGTCGGCACAGTCTCACGTCTCCATCTCAGCAGCCGCCTGGCACAGGATGAGGAGCAGTCTCTGCGGCGGGCCCTCTTATTGAGTCACCCACTTGTTTTTTTTTAAAAATTGATTAGCACGGCGTGCTCATGAGTCCAATCCCTCGTGCTCGCGAGCTGATCTAATCCCACACACACCTGCAACCACTTTCGCACAAAGCCACCACCGCGCGACCCTCTCTCCTCCTCCTCAATCGAGAGACACTCTTCCCCCAAAGCTATCACTCTGACTGCCACAACGTCCGTGTTTTCAAGTTGCCTGCATGAAAAGTGGTCAACGTCTTAGCCGAATTCTGGCCAGCGTGGCTCAACACTTGAGACGTGCAGTGAAATTAGCTCCGTTGCTTGACTGAGATGGGGCACTGTCAGGATGAATGTTTCTTGTTGAACCAGGTGACTGCCTCAGGTTTTGGTTTTGTTGACAAAGCCCCGTTTCTTTGGCAGGGCAGGTGAATCGTAATCTCGAGTTCACCCTAACTTTGCTACGAAGCCCTGATTTGAAATGTTGATTGCTTTGTTTTAAAATTGGCACCTCCACACCCACTCGTGATATCGTGGGACCTTTTTTGCCAGAAACAAAGTATAAAAACATAAAATAGGGTTCACCCTTTCTGGCAATAAAACAAGTGTTAAGATGTCCAAACACCAAATATAATCATTTTGCAAAGAAGCCAGTCTGTCTTTATACTGTTCGCCTTTTGGCGTTCTCCGGTCTGCCACTGGTGAGACTAGATCCTACAGAAGGCTGTCTCTGGTGTAGGCCAATCAGTTACAAATACAATGCCACACATTATCAGAGCGTGTTTTGTTTGCATATTCACCACAAGTACGTGTGGTTAATGCAGCAACATCATTCCTTGCGAAAAGGTTTCTATTTGGTGTTTGATCATCTTAGCACCTCCTGTTTTATACTCTTTGGTTCTTTCGGTAAAGTTACATAGGTAGAAAAATGAAATAAAAATAATATATACCTCCTGTTTTATTGCCAGAAAGGGTAAAGCATATTCTTATGTTTTCGTGATATCGTATATATCATCCACCTACGTGAAATATGTACTTAATTATTTGATTGGTTATTGTATCATTCTTTTGCCCTTCATTTTATCTTATTTTACATTTTGTTACCTCAACATTCACGTTGAATCCTGAAAGTGTGCTTTTTCGCCGGATTTTGTGGGGGGGGGGGGGGGGTAAATGTGGTGCTGGTTCTCTGCCTGGCTGCTGCCTTCCCACTCGTCTGTGATTCCTCCTCAAGACTCTGAGCCGTTCTTTCACTCGGTGAAATGGAGTACAACTCTGCGATGCCTTACGAGTTGAGATAATGAGTATCATGTAGCTCAGCGGGAACATCTCTTAGAGCTCCACAACTCTTCCTCTCCACACACGAGGGGATTGGTAGCCAGCACCACGCCCGATCATCCGGTCTTCCCAGCAGCGATGTTTACACATCGCACCAGGCACTCATTTGAGGCCGAGTCGACCTAGGGGAGGCCCAGGACCGATTCAGATAATCGTCACTGGTGTTGGCTGTGAATGTAAATCGAACTCGAGTGGCTGGATTCGTAGCAGAGCGCGTTAACCGCCGCTGCACTACCGCTCCCCTACTACCCCCACCCTCCACACACACGCACTGATACATTGTATTGTCACCCGTGTAGCAATGCTTTTAGCGAGACTCTATTAAAGCTGTTACACTACGTGATGGGTGCTGTGACCAGAACTATGCCTGGCCACCTTGGTTTCATTGGAGTTGAAGTTTTCACACCGCGGCAGGTGCCAAGTTACGACTGAATACCACCCTACAGGAGGCCCAGGTATCACTCGCCACTGACGTTGGCTGTGATGGCGAATCAAACTCGAGTCGCGCTGTTCAAACCACGACGCCACCGATCTCCTCCAAATACACAGACTCACACACACTCACTCATATAAGTCCTGTTTATTATCACAGGATTTGAGTTTATTCATACAAGATATGTGTCAGATATATTTCAAAGTACCGTGCGATTGAACAAACAACTCCAGAATCGCAATTACCCAAGTTACATAGACCAGCAATACCTCACAGACGAAATTAACTACTGCATATCAAGATAAAAGCAACCATTGGCATCATGAACAACAGAATCAGATGCATGTTACCATTAAGTCATGTTAAGTCAGACATCTAAACACTACGTTAAAGCATCAAAATGATTTACAATTTTAGCAAATTAGTCTTGACAGTCATGTGATTATGCATTATTATAATTCACCACGCTTACATAATGTTTGCAATCACCGCGGGACTAACCTCAAAACAAGTGATTGGCCTTCGATGCCCAGCACTGACAAAAACGAATCGGTTTGCCATGATGTTTTTTTGACGATTCAATTCGAAACACGGCTTAAGATTTGTCGATAATAAACGCAATCTCGCACGGTGACAGTGCCATGTTCATGGAAACTCATTTTGATTATTTTCAATAAAAGTGGCTAAGTTTTCTTTGTCAATCGAGAGTAGGGTGATAATAACATCCAATCATCACCTCCTATCTATTTTGCAACCTTAAGCCAGCAGTGCAACCTCTACATTCCAATGGCAGAAGCTTGTAACTGAATGTGGCAAAGTGGTGATAATTTTATGCAATCTGGAAAAAGGAGATGGGTCGTGTCCTTGACTGGCACCACAATTACTCATTTTGGAACATGCAATAAGTGTATGAAAATGGAGTTTGTATTTGTACAGCGTCTAAATGCAATCGCATCTCAACACTGTACAACACAAAGGTGCATGTGCATCATGGGGGAAAGGAAGGTGTGAGTATTTACTCGTCTTGTTAACACTCTGCAGGACAAAGCACAGTGGGAGTATTGCATCATTTGACTAAACGAAGAGGATTCCAAATATTCTACGTGGCATGCACGGATACGGAATAACTGATTTACAGGGAAACGGCATTGTGTCATTTCTAACGGGACAATCAGCAATGGGAACCTTAAGATTTTGACATAAACAAGTGACAATGGCACGTTTTCATGATTGTTAAACTACGTAATGCCTTGCAGTAGAGTTATCTTCACAGATCAGGCTCCTGTGTTTTCACTTCGCATCTTGTAGAACTACGCTTATATATTTTGAACGTATCTCAGACAATTAGCAGGTCGATCCTGGATCGCGCTTACATGAACCACCACGATGTTTGAGGTGTGTGGCTTATTATAGTCAGCAGAGGGCAGTATGCTCACATATCATTTTCGGATAAAGTAAATTTGGCAATTTGCGAATGCTAGGGATGGCATTTATGATAATTATGAATGGCTGTGAAACACGACAAGTCCGATCTACTCCGTGAAATTTCTGAGCGCTTTATTCAAACTTGACAAAAGTGTAAGTGGTTTCCATTCAAAACACGACGCAAACCGAGAACTAAAGTCCCATCCCTATGTTGACTAATCTCAGTATTTATCAACGTGATCCCTCCCGACTAACTGGCATTATCTATGACAATGTATTGGCCAAATGGTGCCACCCAATGATAACGTTACTGCAATTCATTATTGCGCCAATGTTGATAATGATATTATAAATGAGAGAATCCACAACAGCTATGCCATTCTCTACTCTTTCGGTAAAGTCACGTAGGAATAAAATACATTAAATCACGACGTTTCGATTGCAACACAAGTAATCATCATTAGGTGGGTAAACCACAAAGCCATACCATTCCCATTTAAATGTTAGATATATAATTAAGGAAATGCTTGTCTAATACTAAATATATAATGGGCTACTGTAGATAAAACGTATTTATAACACCAATAAAGAAAAATACAAACATATTTTGCATTGAGGTCCTGTTGCCATTTGGTAACTTATCAAGATTGTTCAAATTACTTCTTCTGCAAGTCTGCAATAGCCGCATCCTTTGTAATTGTTGTCCAGCCCTCTGGAATGGTCCCATGGCCTATAAACTTCTTACTGTGAAGCTTCTCCAGGTCTGACTTAAATCTGCAGACAAACCATTTCCAATATGGCTGCACGCTTAAGTCTGGGGTGATGCTCCACCTTGCATAATCTGGCCCTGCTGTACGATAATTCTTGTATAGTATACGATTGTCTTCTGAAAGCACAAACTCGCGATCACTAGCAACTAAACTCGTGCAAATATCCGTCACAAAAATATCTGTTCCAAGAAAACGCCACCCTGTAACTGCATGTGACCGATGAATCAGAACGCTGTGGTCCTCGTCATGATTGGGCATCGTGTTTGTGCAGATGGCTTTACAGAATGGGCACTGCACCCAGCACCCACTCATCTGTTCACATAACATGTCATGAGGTGTGTTAATTACGTCTCGTAAATCCGTTAAGGATGCTTTCGAATAATCGTTGTTCAACTGTGCCATCATGGTTATCATTGCTGTGGTTAGTTCTTCTCTAAAGTAGCCGACGTCATCTATGTCTTTGTAGTCAGCTCTAACCAGACAGTGCCTTGGGACAAGTATTTTGTCACCAAGCTGTTTACTAAACTCATCCAGCCACGATGATGCATCGCCTTTGGTTTTCTGGACCTCTGTTGTTGCATCGGTAATTGCTTTAAAAACATAGTTTTTGAAAAGCTCAAGACATGATCGTAATATTTCACGAATTGTTGTATTTTCGTTTGCTGAGCAATATTCTTCAACACGTTCTTTAATGTAGCTTTGAAAATATTGCTTTGGTTTCTGAATATATTCATTGAATTCTTTAAAATCTTCTCTTCCTGCTAAATGTATCATGATGTAGTTTTCTAAATTTGATCGATTGCCATTAAATGCGGACAATTTGACGTCATTTTGCTTGCAATGTCAAGGCTGGCTTTGTCACAGACTGCCTGGTGCACGAATGTTTTGAGTTTTATGCACAAAGTGTCAGCAAAGATGGTGGTGTATGTTGCTCCTTTACATCGAATCTTAAAGCTGTTAAAGTAATCTTCTTTCTTGCTGTTGAGGTATATTAGAGGATCGTTTGCCCTCTGGAAATCATTCTGTATTTTCTGAAACCTCCCTTCAGCATTGGCCAAAATGTGTATTACTAAATCTAGCTTATACCTATTTGTGAGCTTCACTGTTACATTGCGTTTAGAAGCTGTATCATTTATACCAGCATCTACAACTGTCAGCACAGATTGTATTACTTCATGTATATTGGTTTCATTGTAACCAAGCTTCCGTTGCTCTAGATCTTTAAAAAAAATCACGGCTGCATTTTCTGCATCCTCTTTTATTTTGTCAACAATTTCAATATCTTGTCGATTAGTGTACCATAAATTCTTTAACGTATTCAAAACACCTCGTTTATTCACAACATGTTCTTGAGGATTAAACATGAACAATTTATTTGCATGCATGTTCACCAATTTAGTGAATAAATCTTTTTCACCTTGAAAATGTTCTTTCAGTGCTTCTTGTGCATGTTGTCTAAAATCCACTTTTCTAGGTGGGGTAATGCTTTTTTTCACTTCATCTGTCCATTCTTCCCACATCTGATCGAACTCTTTCTCCAATCGGATATCTTTCCGTCCGGTAGTTTTCAGTTTTGAAGCCAAATCCTTGCTCTTCTTCATCAGTTGATCCTCATAGCGTGATCTATTTTGATCTAGCTTGATCCGAGCACTCTTTTGCTTCATCAGATCAGTACATTTTTTGTAAGTATCAGTCACAAGCTCATCCTTAATTGTTTCAAATCTCTTTACGAAGTTAGCTTTCCATTGACTCAACAATTCAGTATCGTCTGCATTGAAATGTGTTTCAATTTGTTTGCTGATCTCGTTGTATTTTGGAAAAACCGTTTGCTCAACGCTTGACCGAGTTAAATCATACGTTGTGTCTGTACGGTTATTAATGATATTATGCTGCTTATTCTCCTCTTGAATAAGATAACTCCTCAGGCTCCAAGTCCATTTTACATACATTTCTTCCAGTTTGTTATAAGCTGCGATCTCTAGGGTGTTCTTGAAGCTAAACACGAAGTTTTCTGCAAGCAAGGCCGTCCATAGATCCTGAATGCGTGCTTTGAACTCGGATATCTTCAAGACGTTGCGTTCTCGTTTAGCAATGTCGAGTAACATTTCTTTAAGATCTTGTACATTTTGGCAGTAGCTTGGATTTGGCGGAGCCATTGGAGGGTTTCCCTCCCAAAGATGAGCGAAGTAATGGATGTGGGAGGCCACGTCACACCTGATCACCTCGTCAAAGGAATCAACATCGCACTGCTCCTGCTGCGCTGCCAAGCGCGTCATCTTATCAAGTTTCTTCTTAAGGCGACTCCTGCCCTCCATGTTCTTGTCTTGAGCGGTCACATCTCCTACGTTTTGATGGACAAACACACAGCTCGGTGACAACTTCACCTGCTTCATTCGCAGAAACGCCTGCACAGCGATCTGTAGAATGTCTTGCATCTCTGATGGATTCTCTCCAAACATGTTGATCACAGTCGCGTTACCAAGACCGATCACAAACGTAGCCAGCTCATTGTCATGAGTGGGTGTTGCATTTGATAGCTCTGGCGCTCGGAGCCCTTCTGTGTCGACTATCAACACAAAGTCAAATCCCAGCTCTGTGATTAGCTCTTCTTTCACCTTCACCAACTACATGTAGACGCCTCGGGTGCATCTCCCTGCACCCACAGGGAACTGGAGACCGAACATGGCATTCAGCAGCGTGGACTTGCCACTGCTTTGTATACCCAGGATGGAGAGGACAAACAGAGTTTTGTCTCCGATTTTCTCACTCACTTTGTCCAAAACTGATCTGATCCAAGAGAGAGGGACATGTGAGGCGTCACCGTCCATGAGTTCAAGAAGGAACCCAGACAGCATCAAATCTGCTGCGATGCCTGGCAAAGCAGCGGAGCGTTGCTTAGCGCCGTTCAGTGTCTGTGACGCTTCGTAGATCTGGCCAACTTCCCTGAAAATGTGATCGATTCCAAAAAAAGAGGCACCAATTTTAACACATACTTCATCCAGCTCTTCTTGTTTGTTAGCCAATAAACTACTTTCAGTTCCTTTTGACTTAATACTTCGTGTCCAAGCCTGCTGATACTGCAGGTGAAGTTTTGATAAGCACTCTGCAGACAGCCTATCTAAATGTATTTTTAGCCAATGCAGAAAGTATTTTTTTACTGTGTCTGGCTGATGCTGTAGGATATCAATCAATGATGTCATCACATCATTGAGAGGAAATGCTTCGAGAAGCTGACTTCTCCGTATGGATCGTTTTTCCATTGAAATGTTGTCCCTGTATTCCTCAATGCTTTGGTTCACTTGTAATCTAAAGCGAGCTAATTCTTTGTCTTTCTTGCACCACTCGTGCCACAATTTACCTTGAAGAGGCAGAAAAGTTTATTTCATGGAAGACAGCGGCTGGTCGTTGAGAATACACAGTAAGACGTCTGCCATAGACTTGCCGTCTTTACAATGCTCATCGTCTTCATCAACTATGAAGTCGTACCGTCTGGCAATGTCTGGGCAATTATCGAGGTTGTTAATTTGTGTTATATTGCGCAACAGAGAGTTGAGAGTTGACTTCAATTCATGCATGAAATCGGCCTCATTTCTGTTCTTAACAGCAATTTTCACTTTTGCCCCTGAATTTCCACCCTCGATTCTCTCTTGGTCAGCGCAAAGGCAAACAAAAGGCTTTGGAGAAGTCAGACATTCTTGCAAAATGATTTTCGCTTCATCATTGTGATCACGATCTGACATCAGTATCACATTGATAGAGGATATCTCGTGCAGAAACTGCACCTGTTTTCTGTGCCGTCTCGCATCTCCGTGCAGATTTGTGAACGCGATGCAGCCATTGAAGACGTCGTCATCCCTCCCACCTGGACAATACCAGGCGACCTCTGTGACTCCTTCCATTAGGAGCCCATTCCTGCTGCTGCCCTTGCAGTGCCGATGATAGAAAACGTCATGTCTTTGCTTACTGAGCAGAGAGTTCAGCATCTGAGATTTCGATGTGGGTGATTCACCAAATCTTATGAAGGACACAAGAGGAGTGTCTGCGTTAACAATCGCACAGCTTTTGGTTTGCAGGGTGTTAGTAGATGTGTCACGGCATTTCCAGTTCTTGTTAATCTGTTGGAATGCCCAAAGAGGCAATTCTATTTCTGAGCTATGAGGATTTGGAACTAAAAGCGGCAGTGCAAACTGGCAAAATGAGAGTTTGGTGTAAAGGTACTGCCTCACGAAATTGTCTCCACAATGGTAAATTGTCATTTGCAAATCCATGGGATGAATGTGGGTTTGAGTGTTTGTTGTAAGCCCCTCTCTACGACTCAATGTATCATCATGCTTAAAAAAAGCTTCGTAATTAGAATTTGCATTATTATTCATGGTCTCATTGCATTTATTTTCACTCTGAACACTAACATACCGTGCTTCATAGTCACCCATTATTAGTTTCTGCAAAAAATAAGAAGCAAGTTCTTTTTCTGTGCTTGTGTTTTTTGCATGCATTGCTGACTTAACACACACATACTCTATGTGCATTTGCTTGGGGTAGTATTTTTGTAGGTTCAGCCTTTCAAGCAGATTCATAAACCTTTCAGTCCCATTTGTTTTACTCTCAACTTCCCGTGTCGGCGAAATAGCCAATGCAGTTCCAGCAACAGGAGATTGCAAACTTACTTCTATCCGCCCACAATGAATGGCGCTAACATCATGGACCTGCACCACGTTCGATACTTCGGTGCCGATGGTAACATCCAAATTAGATTTCATGCATGTGATATCTTTCTCTTTTTCCTCGGAGGTTAATGACAGGTCCGTGTACTCTGTCCTGGAAATATTGGAATGATCAATCTGCATATTTGGCATTTCCTTAAGATTCAAGGACTTGGTTTGCATTGAGATTGGTTCTCTACTCAAGGTCGAGACGCAACCTTGCTCTGAGACAGTGCTATTCTCGAACGCAGATTCTTCACTCAAGAAAATCAACTCGTGGTATTTTGTCATGGGCGTGTGGACTGGATCCACTAACCGGAGTGTTTGTGGGATTGTCAAAAGTTTCCCTCTCTTCTCTAATTTATCCTCAAACTTCTCACTCATGTACACTCCCTCTGGAGCAAGGCCCCCAGATGCATTTTGTAAAATATCCTCATCTGACCCACAATGTCCTGAAACAGAATTGCCCATCACCTGGGTTGGCTCATTCCTTCTCTCAGACACGACAGAGGGCAACGGATTATCATTTTGTATACGAGCTAAGCTCATCTCCTCTTTATCACTCACAATATCATCAGCATCAATGCCAATCATTTTATAAAACGCCTTCTTTTCCCACGATTTACGGAAATGCGAGTCCAGTTCTTTGCATTCCTGACGGTCGAGGTGAAGCAGCGCCTGTGCACTAGAAATTAGCAGAACATCGCGCAGTTTCTGTTTCCAGTAAACCTCGTCAAGACCCACGTCTCTGAGCTTTCGTGCAAGTTCATCGTGAGCCTGGCTTGAGCGTTCCTCATCTTCCTCTCCAGACATTGCCTAGGAAAAGGCGCATTATAATAATTATAATATTTACAACAATACCACTTCCTCTGTTAGATTAAAAACTCGTCAAAGAGAGAGAAGTAAGTTCTACGAGCACAGCCGCCAAGTGCAGACACATCAAGGCAAGGTGCTGCTGTGCTCCCAATTGCCTTGAAAAACATTTAGTGTGTGTGTGACCAGACTCAGGCATCAGTCAGCCTCCCTTTAAATGTGTACCAGATGGAAGTTCCTCGGCTACAGCCATGGACACCTGCACATACTTCGTGGTGATCTAAGATGTTACATAATGCAGAGGCCAGAGGACATCCTGGTTGCACCCTACGGTGAACAGGGGATGGCTCTGCCTGTTGGCCACCGCTCTACCCGGGCCTACCCCCCATCATGGATGTCCTTCATCATTACCAGCAGAGGGCAGGGAAGACAAGCCGAAAACGCTGGCCTAATGGGTTTTTCGCACAGTGTGCGAACCCCTAGGACACCTACAAATAAAATATATTGAAATCCTGGCTCGCTGGACTAATAATGGAGCCCTGGGCCAACTCGCTGAAAGGTCTAGCTCGCCACAATTTCAAATAAAATCAATAAAGAAAACATCAACTGCTACGTAAACGATAAGTGTAGTGCATAATACAACCTTAATTTGCGACGTTGCGTGTGCCAGGATAAGTGCACTATTAGGCTAAGTGAAGTGTCAACAACTCGCTGGTAGGTCACACTACTGAGCCAGGTGTCATGGATTGACTGAGCGCATGACTGTGGCCGAGAAGATCAACATAGACTGGTAGCTTCCACACAGCGTTACGAGGCCGATAAAAAAAACCATAATTCCGCCGGAATGATTCCGAGTGAGACCTCTGCTCCCTCACCATTATCCCCCATCCCAACAGAGGAGCCCTTTGGCCGCCCTTTGACTGTTTTACATTTCTTAAAGCGTTCGTTTCGTTACACATTAAGAGATTTACTGAGATTACAGAGTAGCTGACTGATCGTATTGTGGGAGGTGGGATAGGGTAATTGCGCACCCATCATCTAGAGCCATGGATAATCCACTGCTGGATGACAGACTCCTAGAAGCACCTACCTCTCTCGAGCTTTGTGTTTAATTCTGAATGTGAGGAGAGTGATCGAGCAGTGGATAGACACGCAGCGTCGTTACTCACTGGGAGTAGAGACTGGGCGATGTCCGCAGCTCTTTGCAGCGCCTGTAAGGAGGTGAACACAACGCGTTATGCACTGCATGGATATCATGTCAGCAGTGTTCACGTAGTCAGCATGAGATACACTTTCGAGGTAGTATTTGTCTTGTCGACAACAACCTGGGAATTTTAGTCAAGCCTTAGCCGTTGATTCACTCTGAACCCTATGGGAGTCTTAGTATGGCTCTACGAGCCTCAGCGATTCGCACAGAACCCTATAGGAACATGAATCTGCCTCCATGAACCTAAATGATTAACACTGAACCCTCCGAAGTCGATGATGATGGTGTTGGTAATAATTGTGATCGTGGCACTATGGGTGATGATGGTGGTAGTGGCTGTGGTGGTTGTGACTTCACCTGACTCTCCTGTCCTGAAGAAAAAGATGCAGACCTCCTTCTCGTGAAAGAGACCTCCACCAGAGGGCGCTCCAGAGAGCCCCTCTCGAGAGGGAGGGTACTTGGTCTACTCTTCCACGCTGGTCAGATGTCTTGGAAAAAGGGGTGGAAGTTACCCGCACGTTACCACGCCGCCCGGGATCTGCCTATAGACTACCTGTGTTGTGGCGACTTAAACTGCTGGGTAAAGGTCACGTGGGACCCACCCTGATAGAGATGTGGAACTACCAGTCCCACCTGTTCCTACGTCTCATAAATTCCACACCGATTACCTGCGACGTGGTATTCTTCCATGGTGCCATGGTTAGTACACAAGACTCATGGCTGATAATATAAATACATGTATCAACAGTGACATTTTTTGTGGATACAGGGAATGTTTTACCTACGTGACTTTACCGAAAAAACCTAAGAATAGGGAAGTACGTTTCATGTTGGAGCTGGAAATCAGTTTAATTAGGATGTCGATTAGTTTTTTGGGAATTTGTTTAAAACGAATTTTATGATGAAAAAGGTCAATTTATAAAGGTGGTAATAATGCGTTCTATAGGGGGCGTCATGGGCAACGCAGAGGACAAAGAGCTGTTTTAGAGGCTAGTTGGTAGATTGTTGCAATAGTCAAAGATGAGAAGGATGGTGGCTTTGGCTGTCACAAGATGGAGCAGAGGTGGGATACGGTGTTTATTTATCTCGAGGAATCCAACTTCAAATATTTTTTTCATATTTGCTATACGATTGATGTGTGGCTTGAAGAACAGTTTAACGTCAAAGATAATAGCTAGACACATAAAGTTATCGACCTGTTCAATGGGATGCGAGTCCAGAGACACAATTTTTTACATGAAGGCAAACTAGGTGTGGAGGAGCCAAATAAAAACATGACATTGCGATTGTCCAAGTAGAGGGAGAACAGGATAGGGCCAAGCACAGAGCCTTGTGGAACTATCCTTACGATGGGGTATTTTTGTTGTAACTGCTCAGACGAAGTAGGTGTGGATCCAGTCGATTGAACACTTTGAAAAATGTAGCTATATTTCTACTTGCAACATAATATTCTGGTCCATAGTATTGAATGCTTTGGACTGTGTGAGGAACAGAATGACGCAATGGTGCAGAACTGGTTACGACAAAGTTCAGAGTATCGATTATGGCAGAGGCTGCACCATATTTGTCTATAGCCAGATGATTTGGGATGGAATAAGTATTTTTTCGCAATAAAATGTTAAGTCATATTTGTTAATGAGAGGATTGAAATTGAGCAGGGATTATTTGGATCACCTGTAACTAGAGTACGAAGGCCATGTTCCATTGTATAGGCACGGATACCTCATGAATGGAAAGGTCAAATACACAATGTGGAGGGGCAAGAAGGGCAGCTCAGCGGCTCCATCACTAGATTAAGTTTTTAGGTAGCAGATCATGGCTAAGACGGCAATGTCCACTTTGAAGGTTCTAAGATAGTCCGCCTCTTATTGGATTACATATTTGTCTGCATGATACATTGATTTCTCAGTTAGATTGAACAGCAAAGGCCAAAGCGACTTGAAAAAAATGTCATAACTCCTCAGACAAAAATGTCTCCATCAGGTTTATCTGTCCATATAAATATAAACTAGATCAATTGTACGCACCGAATCAGCCAGAGTCCATGCATGTCGCTTAAAAGGAAGGTAAAATTTGAACGCAACAAACCCCACAACCTGGGTTTTACAACAAAATCATCCTCCGAGGAAGTCTACGAAGCCAATATATAGCAAGCTATTGAAAACGTGTTAGCTAGAAAAAAAAATGCTTAATTATTTTTGAAGCCTACCGAAACAATTTCACGTTGTTTATGGAATAAACAAACATAAAACTCCAGTTTCAGCTATCAAGCTTGACATTTATATGGGGATCCTGCTTGGGGCTTGCGACATTGTGTGTAAGTGGCTGGAGGGTGCATACCTCTGTGATGAAATGTTTAGTTTTTCAAGTTAGAATTAACTTGTTTCACCACGGTTTCGCCCCACCGTCGCCAACCTGCATTGAACATTGTAGTGAAGTTTTATCAAATATCTCCCTAAAAATAACACGGTTTTACGATGCCATCATCTAGCAGAGGTTTGACCACATACTCACATATCAACACCATCGATGTGACTCCATGTATTTCCACATGCTTCTGTATGTATGTGTGTGATAATGTGTATCTCTGTGTGAGTCTCTATTTCACTGTGAGTCTCCATGTCCGTGCGTCACTGTACGAGTCCCATCAGTACATCATTACTCTATGGAGCCATGATAAGGATTACATTTTAAGAAGTAATCCAGATGACCACTTAGGTTGGTAAATGAATAGTTAATGTTGCTGATGTGAGTTCAGCTGCAATTAATCTGAAGTATAATTGTGCATTCTACTAATGGGTAGCAAGGTGCGTGTTTTATTGTTATTTAAGTGAATGCAATGGTGATCAGGGATTGGAGCACGAGTACCACATGGACTGTAAAGTAGAGGACACATCCACAATCCAGAATTGGGCTGAGTCTGGACCAGTGACCGGCATGTTACATACGCTCCAATAATATATAACTGTGATATTGATGTTACTTGAATGTCTATCGACTGACGGGACTCGGTAATGTTATTTGACTTTTGGTTAAGTTGTTGGTAGTAATGAAGATATGCACAATTAAGACTGATATGAAAGTTGATTTAAATATATAAAATACTTCTAATAATTGGGTATAGAATATTAACACTGGCGTCCTATTAAGAGAGGAATTCAGCTGCGGTGTTCTTGACGCTTTTGCAGGCACGAGATGTTCACGTATGTTGGAGTTGTATTCGAATTGTTGCCGTTTATGCGCAGGAAATCTAATAATATAAGATGTATTGGACCTCGTAGCGAGTTATTTAATTATTTTTAGGAGTATTAATAACTTGTTTATTTTGATCAATCCAAATGGATTCTATAGATATAACGGAGTTGGAAGATGACTAGATCATTTCGGTGTAATTTTTTTATTTTAATAATAGTTGATAATATTTGGTATAAATATGCTGCTTATGCTGTTCAATGGGTAGACATACAATGGCTGACTTAGAGCCTGATTTGAGCATCGAGTTAATGGGGTCAGCAGAAAAGGCGCTTTAGCAGAGGCTACGTTCCTGATCCGGGTATAAGAAGGAAACGATGAATAATATGTTTATTGTCAGCAAAACATATCTCTAATTTACATATTGTAAATATATTATGTTGTAAAATGTTATTGGTTTATTATTTATATAAGTACATATTGTGTCATTTATGTTGTAGTATCAGGAAGTGTAGAAAATATAGGGGGTGCTATAGATGTTTTTGGGAGATGTTTGATAATAGATGTTAAAATGTTTTTGTGCCAATTATTATTTCAGCTCAGCAGTAAGTTAAAGGCCAATTTCCATGACCACATTTAACAATGCCATACGACGTTTCACTCAAACCTGCTTTAAATATCATCAGAATACACATCGAGGAAGCTGATTTGTTATGGAGGGTGATGTAACAAAGACGATTCAAATATTAATTGGTCACTCCCCAGACGCAATGATGAAATTAAAAGTAATCATGCAAGTGATATCCTATGTATTTGGTAGTACAGCCGCTTCGCAGTCCACGCTGGAAGGCACTGTCTACTACATCAAAGGGTTTGTGAGTATGGAAGACGTCCTGAATATCTTTGGCTAAGAAATTGAAATTCACATCGTTACTGCTCACGTGGTAACCCATTTATAGACATCCCACTCTACACTGATTTAGTGGAGGGTCGTCCATTTATTGGGATCCATATATAGATACCCCAATCGTGATTCATTTATAGAGGCAATGCGGGTGATCAATTCATAGATATGGAATGGGTTCCGGAGACACTTGTAGAGGTAACTTCTTTATTACAGTCCAACACTCCAACAGTCCTGATACCCTGTTACAGCCTAGGTACACAGCCTCAGTACACAGCCTAGATACACTACTCTGGCTACGCTCTGGAACTCGCCCTCACAAGGACGTAGAGCTGGGAGTTCCAGAGTTCTACCACTCGCTCTCACAGCATCCCAGGGTCCTCAGATGGCTGGTCTTGGGTCTTGAGTACAACTGGCCCTGATCGTCCAGGGAGCTCCCCTTTTATGCCTAGTCCCCAACGAGGGGTGGGGCCGTGTGCGCCCCCAGATATCCCACAGAGCACACACAGCCCCCCCCCCCCCCCCCCGTTGGTGGCGCCAAGGGGCTTAAGCGCCTGGGCCGCCCGGGAACCCAGCGCCTGACGCCAAGGGGCTTAAGCGTCTGGGCCGCCTGGGAACCCAGCGCCCGGCGCCAAGGGGCCCAAGCGCCTGGGCCGCACAGGCTCCCAGAGCCCCCCAGCAGCCCCTCCCCTCCAATGTCACTACATTACCCCCCTCTACGTAGCCTCCAGCCGACCCGGCTGTAAAAAAAAATACAATTGTACAATAAATTATTTGTTAACCATCAGAATGAGTGTGTGACAGACCAAGACAAAAAATGAGAAGAAAGCGCCTCTCCCCCTCCTGTGGTCACGCGTATAAAAAAAAACTCCAGGCCACCGATGCAGAACAACACTGTATAAACACATATATGCAGGATGAACGCACGCCCCAACCGCCCACTATACATGATGGCAAGGTGAGTGGCGGCGCGTTGGGACAAGAGTTCATGGGCGGGGGTCATGAAAATCGTTTGAGTTTGGAGCGAGACCGAGTGGCAGGTCCATCGGTCACGACAGAGGCGGGAGGGGACCGACGACCCGCTATTGCGCTTGTGTCCTGGGTTGCTGATCCCGCGGGCAAGCTTGTTCCCGCTGGGTCGGCCGTGGCGGGTTTCATTCCCGAGGCACCTGAGGGCGGGACAGCGGGACCTGCCCGAGAGTTAGAAGCAGAATCGTCGTGGCGCGGCTCGTCAGACATGTCGCGCTCTCGGCCCCAGAGAAGTGAAGGAGGTGTGTAGGGTTGAATGTAAGGTTTTAGACGTGACGGGTGCACGAACCAACGGCGCTTGCCATGCTAGATCCTGACACACTGCGGGCGGAGAACGCGAATAATAACAACCGGGCCTCTACAAGGCTTAAGCAGTTTTGAGGAAGTAGCCAATGGTACCTGCGGGCAGTGGAGCTAGGCGCGGTCCACTTCTACACAAACGTGGCGGGACGTGCGGAGGTTCCGCAACCACTCGTTGGCAAGCTGACGAGCTTCTGAGTTATTTTTAGCAGCCTTCGGGCATCCACGAGACGACGCACATTAGCACGGATGTGGTCGGCAATCTTAGCCTTAGGTGTGGGCTGTTTAATGCGCAATTGTACGTCGATTGGGGGGCAAACCTCCCTACCATACATAAGATAGAATGGCGAGTACCCCGTGGCAGCATGGGGCGCCATTCTATAGGCGGCCAAGACACCAGGTATGTGGAGATCCCAATCAGTCTGTGACTCAGAGACCTGGTGGCTTAGCATGGAGGTAAGTGTCCTATGTAATCGCTCGACCATACTGTCAGTCTGGGGGTGATATGGCGAGGTGCGAATTTTGTGTGTCCCTAGCAGGTTGCACACATCCCGCAACACGGTGGAAGAGAAATTTTTCCCTTGGTCGGTCAGCAGGCGTTTGGGAGCACCCTTATCCAGGACGTAGCCCTGGAAAAAGGCCTTCGTAATGGCTGCTGCAGACTGGTTGGGGAGTGGCCAGGCCATGGCCCATCGGGTAAAATATTCCACCCCAACCAAAAGGTACTTATTACCCCGAGGAGTAGTGGGAAACAAACCCAAAATATCCAATGCGACGCTCTCATTGACCCGGGAAACCTTGATGGATTGGAGCGGCGGGCAGGACGGCCTAGCAGGTGGTTTCCGCCGTGCACATTCTGTGCAACCTTGCACAAGGTCAGCCACATCGTTTGCCATGCCCGGCCAGAAAAATTCCAATTGGATTTTAGCTAGTGTCTTCTGAACACCCAAGTGCAAGAGGCGACTGTGGGTTTCCCACACAAGTCGCCCTCGCAGGGAGGTGGGCACCACCAACGTGTGGGATTGGGACCCCCCATCCCTGTGACCCTCGGCATCCCTAGCGCGGCGTCTCAAGACGTCCCCAGTCGTCCAACCCGAGGCCCAGCAATGCGTCCTGCGGAACTTGCGTGGAGGGAGCCCCGTGGTCCCCGACCCCATCCCCGGCCGCGGCCGCAAGGGATGGGGGCGGTACCCCGTCAGGCTGCCTACAACGCCCCGCACCCAAAAAACAAGCACAGCGCCCATTGGTCGGCAGTCGCGACAACCCGTCGGCGTTCCCGTGTTGAATCCCCTTGCGGTAAATGACAGTGAACGCAAAGTCCTGGAGGATCTCCAGCCAACGCGAGAGCTGTCCAGATGGTTGGTCCACTCGCAAGGCATATTGTAGTGCCGTGTGGTCGGAGCGTACTGTGAAATGCCTGCCATACACGTAGGGTCTGTACTGCTTTATGAAAAAAACGATAGCAAGCAATTCGCGGCGCGTCACGCAGTAACGTTGCTCCGCGGGCGACAGCACCCTGCTGCCATAGGCGACGACGCGCTCCACTCCATTGACAATTTGCGGCAGCACCCCTCCAATTCCCGTGTTGCTGGCGTCTGTATCCAGAATGAACGGAATGGTAAAATCTGGATAAGACAGGGTAGGCGCATCGACCAGTGCTTTTCGGACAGCATTGAACGATGCCTGTTCTAACTCTCCCCAATGGAATTTTACCCCTTTGGCCGTTAATGCGTGGAGGGGCTTCGCGGTGGATGCGAATCCCGCAACAAATCGTCGATAATATGAGGTGAAGCCGATAAAACTCCGCACCTCCCCAACAGAGGTAGGAGTTGGCCATGAGCGCACGCAATTTGTCTTTTCGGGGTCCGTGGCAATTCCCGAGAGGCTGACAATATGGCCCAAGTAACGATCCCCTCATGAGGTGGCACTTTTGCGGTTTGAATTTGAGGTTAGCCACCCGCATTTTAAGGAAAACTGCCTTCAATCGCGTGAGGTGTTCATCAAAAGTTTTACTGAACACGATTACATCGTCGAGGTAGATTAGGCAAGAATCCCACTAGAGCCCAGCAAGGACCAGCTCCATCAGGCGCTGGAACGTCGCCGGGGCCGAGTGAAGACCTATGGGAAGTCTGTTGAATTGGAACAGTCCCTGCGGCGTGCAAAAGGCCGTCTTTGGTTTGGATGCATCATCAAGGGGTAGCTGCCAAAACCCCGAGAGGAGATCCAAGGTGGAGAAGTAGTGCGCACCTGCTAAGGCATCGAGCGACTCGTCCATCCTGGGAAGCGGGTAGGCGTCGGCCACAGAAATCTTATTAAGTTTCCTGAAGTCAACACAAAAGCGGAGGCTCCCGTCGTGCTTTTTAACAAGAACGATCGGCGCCCCCATGGGCTATTTGATGGCGCAATGACATCGGCCGCCAACATATCGTTGACGGCCACCCGTACATGTTCCTTCTCGGCCGGGCTCAACCGGAATGGGTTTTCACGAATTGGAGCGGCATCACCCGTGTCGATGTGGTGGCTTAGCAATTTAGTGCAGCCAATGTCGAATTTGCTTTGACTGAAAACGTCGGCGAAATTGCTCAGCAGCGTGCGTAATTTAGCATGCTGTAATGGTGACAAATTGGCAGAAGTGGAGCAAAGTGCGTCGAGCCATCCTGTGTCAGGACCTGGCTTGGCAACGGAAGAGGACTCGCCCCCTACGTGACCCACGATCACATCTTCTGACGGGGCTGGCGTTGCATGAGCAAGCACCATTCCCTGACAGATAACGGCCGTTTCCAATCCCGCGTTAAGGACCTGGATAAAGGGGACGTGGTCGCTTCACACGAGCGTTTGTGCACACACGAGGTCCGACACCCGCTCAGCTGAACGCGAAGGCCCGATCACAGCACCCCCCATGAACGCGTCGTAGTCAAGGGGTTCACGAAACCGGAGGGGAACTAACATCTGAGAGCCGGGAGGAATGTGAATTGTACAGGCCGCCAACGCCTGCACCGTCGTAGATGCGGAGTGCAACCGAGTGGGTGTGGGCAGGAAGGCCATGCGTCGGCCGGAGGGGAGCTCAATACACCCTTTGTTAAGAAATCTGTTCCGAGGAGGCACGGAACGGCGAGGGTTGATGAGACCAAAATGGGCCCAACTAATTGGACGTCAGCAATGCGGATCTGAGCATTGATCCGTCCGGTGATGCCCAACGAACCCCCATTTGCGGCATAGCATGGCACATCAACTGTCTGCAAGGGACGGCATGTATCGGGCAGAATGTTATAAATTATGTCTGAAATGATGGTCGCCGACGCACCCGTATTGATAAACATACGAACATCAACGCCCTCGATGGAACCCACTACGGCAGAGGACCCTGCCGCAGCGGCAACGATCCTATGGGCCAACTCGGACCATTGACCTGGTCCGAGCGCCCGGTTGCTCAATGATGGGCCCGAATCCCCCTCCTCCGAAGCATGACCCCCCTGTGTGGTGTGAGGGTGCATGCTTGGTGTAAGTGGGGGCCGAGAGTGCGAGGTGTCACGACTCGCCTGGGTATGCCGAGGATACGGTGGTGAGCGAGGCGCCGGAGGTCCTGAAGTCCGGCGTCGGGGGACCCGGCAGCCGGACGCCACATGGCCCAGAAGGCCACAGTTGTGGCAGATGATGGACGCCCCGTCCTGGCGCGAGGTTGGCCGGTCCCGCTGGTGGTGATCTCGCTGGGATCGCCAGTTGGACGATCCGCGACTTTCTGTTGCCGCGAAGGCCTGATGAGGCCCCGAATGCACGTCATAGGCTTGTGCATCAGGTGGGCCTGCGCAGGCGGCGATGGTCGTGTCCTCATCGCAATGGAGGTGTGCTTGGATGCACCTGGCAGCACGTAGTGACATGAAGTCGTCATCGTCGTCAGCTGTCGGCATAGCAACTCGAAGCTGGCGGGCCAAGCTCATGAGCTTCTGCAGCACGAGTGACTCCACAGCGTCTTCATCCATGCGAGGGTAGGCAACCCGTGCCATGGCCAGCAGCGCGCTGCGATACCCCATCGTCGACTCGGAGGCCTTCTTCCTCCTCGCATCGAAGCGGTGACGTGCTTCGGACGGGGGTCCATAAATCAGCCGCATCTGATGAAGGGCGTTCGTGAGCGTGGCACGTTTTGCCCGTGGCACCGCAAGGAGTGCTGCGAGGGCGTCGTCGTCGAGCATGGCCGGGAGGCCCTGGAGCGCTTCATCCTCCGACCAGCCAGACGTCTCTATAAGAGAGACGAACCGGCGTTCGAACGCTGCCCACTCACCCCCCTCTGAAGAATATGCCTTGAGTTTCGGCAGGCGTTGCTGGACGTGAGCCCCGCGCTCGTTGCCTGGTGACCCGGCTGAAGCTGGCTTCGCGTTTGCAGCGCTGTCACCCGGCGGTGAGGGATGCAGCGCTGATGACGCGGCATTGTTTGGTTGGACCACGCTGGGACCGGAAGTGACGTTGCTCCCAGCGGTCTTTGCTCCCCCGGTGGAAGTGATGTCACTCCCAGCGGACACTGCTCCCCCGGCAGAAGTGACGACACACCCGGATGTATTTGTGGCGGGAATGGCTGCCATCTTTGTGTTGGAGCCGGCGGGATGGCGCGGCCGCTGCGCCGCCTCTCTCCCTCCTCTCTCCGCTTGTGAGCGACGGATGTCGTCCAGGATAGAGACGGTGGCGTGGAGCAGCTCAGTGAGGCGAAGCAACGTTTCATCCATTGCTGCTCCCGACGCTGGAGGAGGATCGGCAGGTGTGGTGGACGGCTGCTCAGCCGGCGGTGCGGCATCGTTGTCGGCCCGAGTTGGCTGCCCCGTCGCCGCTTGTTCCTCGACATCGCCGTCAGGACTGAAGGTACGTGGCTTACTTCTTGTCTCCATGGCCACTTCTGACTGCAAATGTAATGGGTTCCAGAGACACTTGTAGAGGTAACTTCTTTATTACAATCCAACATTCCAACAGTTCTGATACCCTGTTACAGCCTAGGTACACAGCCTAGGTACACAGCCTAGATTCACGACTCTGGCTACGCTCTGGAACTCGCCCTCACAAAGACGTAGAGCCGGGAGTTCCAGAGTCCTACCACTCGCTCTCACAGCATCCCAGGGTCCTCAGATGGCTGGTCTTGGGTCTTGAGCTACAACTGGCACTGATCGTCCAGGGAGCTCCCCTTTAATGCCTAGTCCCCAACGAGGGGTGGGGCCGTGTGCGCCCCCAGATATCCCACAGAGCACACACAGCCCTCCCCGTTGGTGGCGCCAAGGGGCTTAAGCGCCTGGGCCGCCCGGGAACCCAGCGCCTGGCGCCAAGGGGCTTAAGCGTCTGGGACACCTGGGAACCCAGCGCCCAGCGCCAAGGGGCCCAAGCGCCTGGGCCGCCCAGGGTCCCAGAGCCCCCCAGCATCCCCTCCCCTCCCATGTCACTACAGATACTCCACTTTATCAGCCGTGATCATGCACTGGTGGATGAAGGCAACAGTAGAGACCAATGTGCTACCAGTGCACCACAGGAAAATGCCACGTTGCAAGTAAACAGGGTGACATTCAGTGACAGGTGAGATGGCAAAGTGAAATAGTGATTTGAAGCTTTCATACTCTTTGGTTCTTTCGGTAAAGACACGTAGGTGTAAAAAAAAAAAATACTACGTTTCGGGCGCAACACAAGTGTTCTTCATCAGGTGGGAAATCATGGTCTGCTGCTGAGGCAGACTTTTAAAAGGTTTGAAATGGGTGTAGCTCAAGGGTCAGAAAAAAGTGGCCGGGGCTAGTGATGTTAATGTGAGAAATTAGCATGTAACTGTAAGATAGAAGGAGAGCGGCCTCCTCGTTGAGGAGGCCGTGGGATTGGGGACGACTGTCTTCACAACGTCACTGTCTTCGCATCGTCACCACTTGCGTGCAATCCCTGACCAAGTTGTCTGCATAGGGCGCCCTTAATAAGAATGAAAGAAACCCTCCACATCATGGGACTTCCTTTGCCAGTACCAAAATATGATAATAGGTTTTTCCACTTTTTTCTGGCAACAAACAGAGTTATGTTCTTTTGTTTGTATTATGACTGCAGGTATTGCGGTCTATGCAAACATGACTCCTTGTAAAAAGGTGTCAGTTTTGTTGCCAGATAGAAGGGTAAAGAACCAATTATCAACAAACAGGTGTTAAGATGTTAAGACCCAAACTGAAACCTTTTACAAGGAATCATGTCTGCAATAACCACAATACTTGTGGTCAGAATAAAAAAAATACTTTGATAATATATGCATTGTCCTTGAAACTGATTGGTCCACACCAGAGACAGCTTTCTTTTGAGCCTCGTCTCAAATGGTGTAAGACCAGAAGACACTAAAAGACCAGAGGACCAGGTAAAACCTTAACTGTTTATGGTTGTTCCATCATATCTGCCAGATACTAGTCTATTTTTCCGAGTTAATTTCCCCTCGCATCCCCAGCGATTGGCATTGTTGCTGCATTGGCATTGTTGTTGCATTGGCATTGTTGCTGCATTGGCATTGTTGCTGCTTTGGCACTCGTGCACCGCCCGTGCTTCTGGTGTTGTTGATACACTTGGGCTACGCCCATCCCCAAACCCTTATAAACAGTTTGCCTTTAAAGGCTGACTCTTTTGCCTGATGACAACCGCTTGTATTGCAATGGAAACGTCGTGATTTGTTTCATTTTTTTTTAATTTCTAACTACGTGACTTTAGCGAAATATCCAAAGAGTATGTATTCCTGCAGTTACGTAAGCTTCAAATCAAGATTAAGGCCTGTACTGTTGAATGAAGTTCCCGGCAAGTAACACAATACCGCTGCTCCGGCAGCAACAGGACGCGGCTTCCATATGCAATAACTCTTTCAATCCCGCCCTTCATTTGATACAGGACAGCCCCTATACCTAGGTCACTGACATCCGTGTCTAAGATGAATGGCAGGGAGAAATCTGGATAATCAAGGGGAGGCACATTGGAGAGGTGATTGCGCAGTGCAACAAACACGGCCTCCTCCTCGCCCAATTTAAACTTCTGGTTTTTAGCAGTCAGGGCATGCAAGGGTTTTGCAACTGTCGCGAACTGTGGAACAAACCGTCGGTAATAGGAAGCAAACCAAAAATAACTGAGCACATCACCTACAGACTTCAGGGTTGGCCAATCGTGTACGCACGCCGTTTTGTCTGGGTCTGTAGCTATTCCAGAAGCATTTACACTGTGGCCCAAATATTGTACAGAAGTTTGTAATAAATTAAATTGAGCAAGTTTCAATTTGAGATTGGCTGAATGTACCCTAGAGAACACAGCACGCAACCATTGCAAATGCTCTTCAAATGTGTGACCAAACACAATGATGTCATCAAAATAAATTAGGCACGAGTCCCATTGCGGTCCTGCTAGGACGAACACCATGCAGCAGGCGCCGAATGCAATCCCATGGGCAGATAATTAAATTAGTAAAAGTTTTGGTTAAGATGACACATCCAGGGGTAGTTTCCAAAACCCTGAAAATCGGTCCAATGTTGAAAAGAACCAAGTGCCTGACAACGCGTCCAAGGAATCATCCATACATGCAAGCAGATAATCCTCTGCTACTCAAACTTTTGTTTAATTTCCGAAAATCGATGCAAAACCTTAAACTTCCATTATATTTTTGACCAACACTGCAAGCGCTCTCCAAGGGCTGGTTGATGGTTAAACCACTTCTGCTGCCAACATATCCTCTACCGCCTGTCTTAAAGTGTTCCCTTTCCACAGGGCTCAAACAAGGCCGTCGCGAGGTCTCTCCTCACTGTTGAGCCCACCCTTGCAACGCCGCTGGCACCTCCTTCCCCAGCTCCAGATCCTCCTCTGCCAGCGTCGTGATGCTCCTTGCGAATAGGGCAGTTGAGGTGTCACCAACACAGGCTCACCTGACCATGCCACCACCCGAGACCACCGGTTCATATTTTCACGTGCCTGCAGGCACCTGGCCACCCACAGAGAGGTCTGTGCCTCCTCCTGAATGATGGGCAGCACGACCCCCCTCTCCTGCGCCAAAACCAGCATCTTTTCCATATCCAAAGAGTCCAGTGCCATTTGGGTCCGCCGCCTGCCCCAGCGCCATCAATGTGTAATGCGAGCATAAACGGGGTGGTTGTTGGCCTCCGCGCCAATCACGCGGGCCGGAGCATTGGGGGGCGGAGCCTGGTCGACGGAGCGTGTGGGAGGAGCCACTGCTCATCTCGGCTCCAATGGGAGACGAGGTGAACGGGGGGCGGAGACGGGTGCAGTATGGGAAGGAGGAGTCAGGGTCACGTGATGGGAAGGATATAGGGGGAGAGCCGGAAGAGATCGAGAGTTGGAATGAAGCGAGAATAGGGGGAAGCCACGCTGGGCAGAACGGGAGCAGCGGCGCCATCTGCCACGTGGCGTGGGGTCGACAGGGCTAGAGGGGTGTGAGGGCTAGCCGAGTGTGCGGGGCACACGTGGCTAGTGAGTGACTAGCGGAGTGTGCGGGGCACATGGAGCGAGCGGTGTGGCTGGCATGTGTGCGGGGCACACGGAGAGAGAGCGGATCGGCCATCAGCGAGTGCGGCCCACACGGAGCGTGCGCGGAGGGGTGCGGTACGAAGAACCTAAATAAACGACAACGGAGACCAAGAAAGCCTGACAGAGTCGTTTATTACATTTGGGTCAGAAGTGGAACGTGATGTCTAAATACCTCAAGAAAAAGAATATACCGGCACCATCTTCAGAAGACGAAGAGGATCTTCCTCCGGCGGTAGCAGTCCCGACCATGGAAGGCGTGAGCGAAGCGGCGGCGAGCGACACGCCAGGAGTACAGGATGTCGTTGGGGCGGCCGGGCCGCCTGCGTCGATGGGCGTCGAGGACGGCTGGCGATACGTCGCAGTCCAACTTGATTCGCTGCGGGCCGTTCTGTTGCAATTACTCACCCTGGTGGCGCCAGCCTTCGAGTGGGGCCGAGCCGTCCGACATTGGGGCCTGTGCGACGCTTCCTGCCCTCTCCGACACGCGGCACGACGCCGCCATCTTGGGCGTGGTCGGGGACGAATGGCGGAAAGCCGCCATCTTGTCGCCTCCACCGCGGGAAGCCATCATCTTGCCCCCGCCGCATGGAGACGCCATCTTGTCGCCACCGAGTGGAACACCTGCAGCGGGAGATGGCGACTCGGGGACCCGCAGCCATCGTCTGACGACGGTTAAGGAGTTCTCAATCGGTGGGGATTGGAGTGCATTTGCCTGCCGTTTTCAGGCGGCGGTCCGATCCGCCAAGTGGACGGATGCAGAAGCCCTGGAGGTCCTGCCGACGCTCCTGGACGACGATTCTGTGAGATTCTTCTGCTCCATCAAGGCCGCGAGGAAGACGACGCTGAAAGGAGTGTTCGAGGAAATGATGGAGGCTTATGAGCCCCCGGACGACGCACATTGCAGATTCGTGCAGCGGCAACGGGCACTGTGTTGGAGCTGGCTATGGCCGCATATCCGGACACGGAGCCCGACTTGTTGGAGCCTTAAATATTGGGCAAGATGTTGGAGCTGTCCAGGGATTTGGGCATCCCCATGCCGGTGTGCGGCCATGAGCAGCTGACCTCCCGGAGAGCGGCTACGTGCCTGGACGCGCAATTCAACCTACGCCGGTGGAAGCAGGTGATGGCCTGGACGGGGAGCCCCAACGTCGAAGGTGGTGCCACCGGGTGGGATCCGTCCAAAGCCGTCTACGTACGGGACAAGAAGGGGCCTGAGGAGCTGGCGGTAGCATCGACCCAGTGGCCTACTCGAGGGGGAGCAGAGTTGCGCTCGGGCCCACCGTTGCAGGGATCCGCGAGACATAGCCAAAGAGTCCAGTGCCATTTGGGTCCGCCGCCTGCCCCAGCACCATCAATGGACTGCGGCAAACAAGGGGCATCTCGGCCTACCCCAGCTTCACTGCAGGAATTTATTGTGTGCATTGGATGGAAGGTCAAAGACAGACTCCATCTCCTTGTATGCTTTCTGAAGGGTGACCCTCCTCCCCTCAGGAATGGCTCGGAACTGCCGCAAGGGCATTGTCATCGAGGGCAATTGGAAGGGCCCTCAGAGCTTCTAATTATGTCCATCCAATGGACTGGTATGCCACCTCGATCTGCAGGTTAAGCGGCCCAGTCATCCCCCACTGACACGAATTCAATGACAGGAGGCATCCGTCACAGCCGGTCCGCTGATCTCCCCTGCGCTGCCAGAGCTGGAGCTGGCTCCACCACTCCCGTGGCCACTCGTGGAATGGTGGCTGTCAATCGTGCGGGCTCCTCCGCAGGAGCAATGGCGGCCGGCGATCATGCGGACTCCGCCGCGAGAAAGGCGCGGCCGCTGATCGCTCCGTCCCCTCCACTGGGGCTTGTAGCGCACCCTCGGTGGCTTCCCTTCTCGCCACAGCCACGCTCAGATGCAGGGAGAGCGGCATGATGGCCGTCAGCAGCTGGTTGAGCCATCCCAGAAATTCTCACCACCCCTCTGTGACCTGCGGTCATTGACGACCGGCTCCCTCCTCCGTATCCACCACCACTTATCCTGCACCCGCGGGGTCTCTTCTTCGTACTCCCCCTCGTCTGAAGTCGTTTCAGGTGGGTTCTTTCTTCTATGATATCTTGACAACCTGATGTAGGCACTTCTGACACCAGTTGTAATGACTCTCGGATAACACGAGCTATATAGGATTTATTTATTTTGGAAGATGCTTCACAGCAATGACTTGAAGGCACAGCAACTACTCGAAGACATAACGACGACTCAAAGACACAGAGACGACCCCAGCTCCCACGGCAGCCCAGAACTTCGCTTTACACCCCAATATATACCCCAGCATGGCCCATGCCTCTACCCCTGGCCACGCCCATCCTCTCAAACTCTTTCACAGGTCCCTGAACATGCCAGATCGTTTCCCTCTCTCTTTCCTAGTCTGGTTATCACCACTTGTACCGCTAGGCGTGTATGCTGTCCCCTATACTGCTTCCACACCTATAGTTACCCCTAGTGGCCGCTAGTCCACGTACTGCCTCTACACATGTACACAGAGACTCACAAACTTCGTCAACGACGTGACGTTACGACTTTCCACATCCTTCTGTATGTATGATTGTGATCATGTGCATCTCTGTGTGAGTCTATATGTCAGTGTGAGTCTCCATGCCCGTGCGTCGCTGTGCGAGCATGTATGAGTCTCATCATTGCATCATTACACTCGGGAGCCATGAAGTCAGGTCTTTGGCGAAGTGTGCTAGTTTCTGTGTAGATGTAAATAAATGAGTATGTGGTCAAACCTCTGCTAGATGGCTTCGTCAAACCGTGTGATATCAGGGAGATATTTGACAAAGCTCCACTACGATGGTCAGTGCAGGTTGGCGATGGTGGGGAGAAACTATGCGGTACCATAGAAGTGCTGTGCAGCAATGAAGATAGAGAAAGAATGTGGTGAAACAAGTTTTATTTTGCCTTGAAATACAAAACATCTCATCAGAGGTATGCACCCTACAGCAACTTGCACACAATGTAGCAAGCCCCAAGCAGGATCTCCATATAAATGTCAAGCTTGACGTCTGAAACTAGATTTTTCTTTGTTAATTCCGCGAACAATGTAGAATTGTATCGATAGGCTTCAAAAATAGTTCAGCATTATTTTAGAGTCAGCATTTTGGAAAATAGCTAACATTGTTTCACTAGCATGCAATACCTTGGCTTCGAGACGTCCTGGGAGGCTATTTTTTTTGTTAAACCCAGGTTGTAGGGTACGTTGCGTTCAAATGTTACCTTTGTTGTAAGCTACATGCATGGATTCTGGCGGTGTGTTCAAAGTATCTGGTTTTTATGTATATGGATATATTTACATGACGGAGACATATTTGTCTGAAGAGTTATAAAAATAAAGATTAAAGTCGCTTTGGCATTTGCTGTCCAATCTTAATGAGAAATCAGTGCATCATGCAGACAAATGTGTATTCCAAAAGGAAGCAGACTATGAACCTTCAAAGTGGACCTTGCAGCCTTAGCCATGATCTGCTTCCTAAAAACTTAATCTGGTGATATTGTGTATTTGAACTTTACAATGGAACGTGGCCTCATACTTTAGTTACAGATGATGCAATTAATTCCTGCTCCAAATCAATTCTCTGATTAAGATATATGAACAGACTTTACATTTCATTGATTGATTCATAAAAGGAAGCTTGGACTGGGGAGATACTGTCTGGTGCCAATCAGGATGGCTTCAGATCTGGAAGCATTGAATGAGGGATTGTGGACCCAGCATCACTTCCGCAAGTCAGCGGTACACTCTGGCTAATTATAATATACTAATTGTCTTTGAAACTGATTGACCTACACCATAGGCAACAGCTTATTTATAGCCTAGTCTCACTAACAGTTTCAGGCCAGAGTACGCCAAAAGGCGAACAGTACAACGACAATGCCACTATCAGAGCATTTATAGTTCGGTGTGGGAAGCTATTTCATGGGATATCGTTTGTCAGTATCAAAGTGTGATACTGGCAGAAAAGGTCCCATGATATGTCGATGTGTCGTTAACAATTCTGGCAAAAAAACGCCCAATGATGCCGGATGTAATTACCAGCGAAACGTCACGGGTTACTCAAATTGTAAATGTTGCAGCATTGGGTTTAGCGCTCCAACACACCGGTGGTGCTGAAGTTATTAACGAATTGTACACGTTTTGTTTACGAGACCTCCTGCATACGAGGCGAGGTAGTTAACATCTCATAGCCACCTTGGCGTCAGGGTCGGGATCAAACCCACGAACTCCTGCACACCAGGCGAGGTAGTTAACGTCTCCTTTGCTCTGTGATGTCAGGGTCGGGATCGGACCAACAACCTCCTGCATAGCAGGCGAGATAGATCGCCGCGGCGCCCAGGAACGCAGCAGCAACAACAGCACCACGCCGGTTTCATTATTGCAGATTCTTACAGTCACTCTGTTAAACATCACATAATCTTTATTTATACTGCACTAGCTATGAAGTTATATTTGTAGCAGATGTCCAGTAAGGGGCACGGTGGCTAAGACAAGTTATAACAACAAACGATACACAAACACACACACGCCCGACGGGAGTGAAACGTATACCAAATACAACAAATCACCAGAAATGTACCTATACAACGTATCTATTATTGTTTTTATTATCTCAACAAGTAAAGCCCATTGAGCTGTATAACAATTTTCTCACAAGTGACCTTGCCACAAATAATGTCTCAACCAATTGGCTTATCATCACGTGGAAATGTAGAGCAGCCAAATAATCTAAATAATCTGGACAAACGATTGTGATGATGATGATGATACAAATCCACACGACCAGACAGCCTTACAGATTGTTGGGGCAAGAGCTGTCCGCGAGTACCCGAGGGGACAGGTTGCCGGCCGTCTTTGTCTCCCCAGTGGCGATGTTTACAGGTAGCTACGTGTATCTATGGGTCTCTATTTGAAGCTGAGTTAACCTAGGGGAGGCACATGACCGGTTCAGTTACTCGTTACTCGTGTTGGTGATGGCCGTGAGCCGGGAATCGAACGCGGGTGTCCAGGGATTCCGAGCAAAGCGCGGTAACCACTGCACCACCACTCCCTCAGATATACCCACAAAAAGAACAAAGACAAAGATCCCCCGTGTAGCCTGGATAGACTGTTGAGGAAAGTTCTGTTAGCGAGCATCTATGAAGGCCGACACGTAACACGAGGTTAGGAGGCCAGCACTACGCCCGACCGCCTTTGTCTCCCCAGTGGCGATGTTTACACACCACACCAGGTACTCATTTGAGGCTGAGTCGACCTCGGGGAGGCCCAGGACCGTGTCTGATAATCGTCACTGGTGTTGGCCGTGAGCGGGAATTGAACTCGGGTCACCAGCTTCATGTCGGAGTGTGTCAAGTTGCAGCGGTGTTGCGTAGTGGCCATCGTTAGTGACGGGCCCCTGCAGCCTGTGACAGGCTGCAGGGGGATCTTTGTCTTTACTCTTCGGTTCTTTCGGTGAAGTCACGTAGGTGACTACACCCATTTCAAACCTTTTAAAAGTCTGCCTCAGCAGCAGACCGTGCTTTCCCACCTGGTGACGGAAGCTTGTGTTACGCCCGAAACGTCGTCATTTATTTCATTTTCTACCTACGTGACTTTACCGAAAGAACCAAAGAGTATGACTTTCTACAGTCACTAAAGCTTCAAATCAATATCTTTGTCTTTGTTAACGTGCGCGTCGGTGCCAAGGGCATCTTAAGAGCGCCACGTTGCTCAGTCCAGCGGCTTCGGAATGTGAATTCCTTGAAAGGTATGATGAAACACTTTGTCGTATTTCTTACGATCGTGATGCGCGAAAAAAGACTGCACACAAAGACGCAAAAAGCACAAACAATAGACAAAGATCCCCCGTGTAGCCTTTTAACAGACTTTAGTGGCAAGTGCTGTGTGGGGGGCAGCGTCCACCCCACCGCCCTCTCCGGGCAGGTGGGGCGCGAAGTCCCCCCCCCCCTCCTCCGCTCCCCAGTGACACACGCACAGATACACACACACGCAGATATACACATAGACACACACAGACACACACACCTACAATACCTGGCAAGCACCAAAGATGCTCGCCTATCCTGTTTAGCTGCTAAGATCCCACGAGATGTCAGAAGCAATGTAATGTTAATAAAACAACCACCATCACAACCATCATCACAACCACCATCACAACCACCACCATCATCGTCATCGGTTTTAGATTATTTGGCTGCTATAGCCGTCCACATTCCTCCCTCCCAGCCCTCCCTCCTTCCCTGTCACCAATCATCTCTCCGGATGGATAAAACTTGTAACACCAGATTGTTTGGAAAATCAGCACAAAGGAGGCCGTTGTATACATGAGCCCCCCTGCCAGCGGAATGTGGAATTTCCACTGCACCGTGCACGCACTTTTTTATGAATCTACTCCACACATTACACGCGCGGGCAGCCGTTCTGTCAACCCCCATTGCTGAGTGTGGATGCGGACCGTGACACCACCCTCCCCGCACTGCTACAGACAGACACCGACAGAGTCAATGGTTCTGACGAGTTGAACGGTGACGGCAAAGGCCGCAAACTGCGTGCCGTGTTCCACAGTGACAATCGAACATTCGTCACCCACGGAGGGAATTTTCATTCGACAGATCACCCACTGTGGGTTGGAGCAAACATATTAAAATATAGAGCCTTCATACAACACTCCAGACGATTTGACTCAAACAGAGCGAGAGGAGGAAGAAACGAACAAGAAAAGCGACACAGACTCAGCGATCTATATAAGGTTATCAAAGACTGAAGTCAACCAAGGAAAAACAAACATGGTCCATTGTCTACACAGTATGTCAAGAGAACTAAACTAATTCAACTTTTTTTTACGAAGCATTTTTTTATTTTTCCCGGTAAGTTCCCACTGAGCTGTATATCTTTTTTTTCCCAAAAGAAACCTGGCTATTACAAATTATATCACAGCGGAGTGGTTTATTATCACGTGGAATTGTATAACAGCAGCCAAATACACTAAATAGTACATACAGCATATACGAAGCTTTAATGAGTTCAGTGATTTGCTGAGTTGAAAGTATCGGAGGGAGTTGTGTTCGGCTAAAATGATGTCCCACTCACGAACATTAAATACTCAAGACAGTGTTATAATAAATGAGTGAGGCCCCCTGAGGCCTATAACTGTATATCAGAAGCGACCTTGCTATCACAAATGAAAGCTCAACGAAGTGGCTTATCATCATCATCAGCCAAATACTCAAAATGCGTGATTTTGATTCTAAATGTGTGTGTGGGGGGGGGGGCTTGAGGGGGGGGAGGAACTGGAGGACTCGGAGAAAAATCCATGCGACTAGGGGGAGAGAGAGATACGCAAACTCCAAAAATACAGCATGCGTCATGGTTGGGATAGAGCCCCACAGCCTCCTGTATATCAGGGGAGGTAGTTCACATTTCCGAGTCACCGCGGCGCCGACTCAGATGTTAACACTGACAGCGATCCAGGTATTTGCACGATGACGATAGTTTGCCTGAGGCTGTTTGTTTATCCCGATATTCTCCTGTCACGGTGACCTTTATTATGTACTTATCCTGGATAATTTCGATGAGCTCTGAACCTCTTTTTTTTCTGTAAAGTGGCACGCGGGGGTCAGCCGGTTACACACAACCAGACAATAACAACACGTGATAGAAGCGTCAAAGTATAGGAACGGTAAACAAATCGACTTCAAAGAATCTGGCTGTCGCCTGATGAAGCTAGTTGTAATTACTGGCGAAACGTCGTACTCAGATTGTAAATGTTGTGGCTTGGCTCTCCAACACACTGGTGTGCTGTGCTAGTGACGAATTGTCATGTTCTGTTTACGCGACAACCCTTACTAGTTGGCTGTGTCCGGTTTTAACGACACGTTTAAATATTTTACGCGACCTATCCCAAAAAAAACTAGATTATGGATGAAACTGTAGAATTTGTATCCTACCAGTACAAGCCCACTGAGGTATTAACTTAATTTATATAAGTAATCTTACTACAAAAGATAGCTTAACAAAATGACTTATCACGTGGACATTAAATACACAATTGAGATACACTACAAAACCCCCATACAATATACTAAAACTAAACTTTTATTTCTTCAGGTAAAGCACTTTTTCACAGATAGTCCAGAAGGGGCACGGGGTCAGAATGTTACAACAGACACAATGCTAACAAATGATAGGAGTGCAAAGTATAGGAAAGATAAAAATATCACTGATAAACAAAATAACTATTTTGATTTAGCAGGTAAAGCCCACTGTGCTATGTAGATATTATTCAGAAGCGGCCTGGCTATCACAAATGATAGCCCAACGAAGTGGCTCATCGTCATCATCATGCGATGAATCCGCTCGCAGTGCTTGAGTTGGAGGTAGATGGGCCAGTAAGTTCCCCTCCTAATATGAGAAGCTTTATATATTCAGGGTATCGGAATCTGGGTGAGAATATTACAACAAAAAATACAAAAACATAATAGCAGTGCAAAGTTAAGTAAAAGATAAATAAATCACCCAACACATACAAATAAACCTAAACCATCCCCAGCTATGGCTGCAGGCAGAGCTAAGTCTACTTCAGAACAGCAACAAGCAAGATGGCAGACTAATAGTGTGGCTATGGCTGCAGCACAACCAAATGAATCTCCTGAACAAAAACAAACAAGATGGGAGACTAACTGATCAGCAATGGCTGCAGCCAGCCGTTATTAAATTCATCAACAGCAAGAAGCAACACAGCATGGTACACGTGCTGCAATGGCTGCACCTACAGCTAATGACATTCCTTTAAACTTGCAGAAGTTATGAGGACATTGTCGGGTGAATATTTGCAAAATAACACAAAACACGGAATTTTACATGGAGATGTATACATCTTTATTCAAACGGAAGTGTACAATTATGCAGTGGGATGTACATACGTATTAAGGTTTAATTACAATGGCCAGATTAGCTAAGCTATGTTGATTGATATGCGGATTGTAAATGTTAAAACTTAACAATTGAATACAAAGTCCATGATAGGCCAAGTTGAGAACAAAGGATTTTGATGCTGGAGGGGAGTTATAAGGATAGACGCTCGACTCCTCGCTCTGCAGATTACCCTTCTCCTGCGAGACCCAGCCTGGCGAGCACGACTGGGTGGCGACTGGTTGGCTTTGCTTCGAGAGAGTTCGTGGCGATCTTTTCAGGCAGGTTACAGGGACATCGATACGCCGTGCATCAACAAGTAAGTGTCTTTGTTAGTGGATAAACTGGTAATCGCGTGTGTAGTCCGACTTACGAGACGTTACTGTGTCTCGGTTGGACGTTAGTGAGAGGTTGCTCTTTGGCAATTTGATCCAGACATCGACGCAGCTGAGAGGGCGCCTTTACCTCTCAACAACACCCGCGACGGTTACTCTGCTCTGAAGAATCAGTCTCATGGAGCAGATAAACTCTCCACAGCGCCACGCACACACGGGTGAGAAGCCATTCAATTGTTCTGTGTGTGGGAAGGCATTTGCACGGAAATTACATCTTCGTGGTCACCAAAAAACACACACGGGCGAGAAGCCATTCAATTGGTCTCCATTGGAAAGGACATGGTCATCACCCCGAAACAAGCATGAGAAGATCAGCAATGATAGGGAAGGGAAATCAGAAGGTGAAATACAAAGTGGGGCAATGAATCCTGAAACAAATGCATCTTTCGACCCTATACAGGTGGATCCTGAGAAATGGCTGCTGGAGTGGCTTGATAATGAAAGTATTGAGTACTTCTGTTAACTGTTAAAGTCCTGGAATGTGCATGTTTGTGTCTCTGTTAGATCAATTTATTAGGTACAATTGATTATATCAGTTATTTCCAGCACTAGTTTAAGCTATCTTCTTGGTTCTTTCGGTAAAGTCACGTAGAAGGGAAGTAATAAAATAATAAAAATAAAACATAATAAAACATAGTTTAAGCTAGTGTGGTTATTTGAACAAAGCCGTTTGATTGCTGTGTGTTGGAAGCATTTTCACGGTCAGCAACACTTCACATGCATCAGCAAACAAATGGTAAAAGCGAAAGTGTTGTAATGGGTCCTAAACGAAATTCCTCTTTCGACCCCATGCAGTTGGATCCTGAGAGATGGCTGGATGTAGTGGAGTGGCTGGAGAGTCATATTCGTGTCTTTTTTTTATGTATTTTTTCAGTGATTTACAGGATTTCAAGCTAGAGTGATGTTATCAATGCTCTAAATCTATAATGTGTTCAGATTAATGTCTTCGTTTTAAGTTCCAGAAGTGTTCACTGATTTCAGAATGACAACAATTTTATACTTATAGATACATTGCTTTGTCTTGTCATTGGATCATCGGGGCTGTTAAATGTGCTGTTTATTGTAGAACGTGCCATGTGTTGTCATCTTCTCACAGCTACTGATGTGGGTGTGCTGTCTTGTTGTAGGATTTGTCCATTGTCGTGGTGGTTTGTGTTCAATTCTATCTCTTGAGTGTAGTTTATTATCGACTTCTTCACGTTAAGGTGCTTTGTAGTCCTATTGGATACTTGTTGAATTGGAGTGATGCGAATTGGTTTGCTGTCGTGATTCAGTGGTCCTGTTGAGCTAAAGTTCGTGACCAGAGCTCTGCTCGAACTTTTAAACTTGTTTCTATTATTTTGTTATTGTTTAATACAAAAAAATATTCAGATAATGAGTTTCAGAATGTATGTGGAATGCACGTTCGTTGTTCCTGTGTTTAATGGCTTAGCCTTCAGGGCATATGGCTTCAATCGACAAGCAAGTCAATGGGGGATGATCATTTAACATACGAGTTTTAACGTTAATATACTTGCAGAACAATAAAGACCTAATATTTTAAAGATGACTGATCATCCCTTATTGCTACAATGTCTCTTCCCTGTCGTGGTGCCGCATTCATTACCACGTTGCCCCTCAATTATTTGTACGACACAATAAGTTGTATGTTCCAATAAACATACTTACACGAGTACACATAAACACTCCCATGTACACACACCCACACACAGGAGGAGGGAGTGGAGGGGAAGGCAGTGGAGGAGGGGAGAGTGGAGGAGGGGGGAGTGAAGGGGGAGGAAGTGGAGGAGGGGGGAGTGGAGTGTGGAGGAGGGGGGAGTGGAGGAGGGGGGATTGGAGGAGGGGGGAGGGATTGGAGGAGGGGGGAGGGATTGGAGGAGGGGGGAGTGGAGGAGGGGGACTTCGCGCCCCACCTGCCCAGAGAGGGCGGTGCGGTGGACGCCGGCCCCCACACAGCAATTGCCCCTAAAGTCTGTTAAAAGGTTACACGGGGGATCTTTGTCTATTGTTTGTATTTTTTTACGTCTTTGTGTGCGGTATTTTTTCGCGCATCACGATCGTACGATATATGACAAAGTGTTTCGTCATACCTTTCAAGAAGAGGAAGGGATTCACATTCCGAAACTGAGCAACGTGGCGCTCTTAAGATATCATTGGCACCGACGCGCACGTAAACAAAGACAAAGATCTAGATTTGAAGCTTTCGTGACTGCAGGAATCCATACTCTTTGGTTCTTTCGGTAAAACTCACGTAGGTAAAAAATGAAATAAATCACGACGTTTCGGGCACAAGACAAGCGTCCGTCATCAGGTGGGAAAGCACAGCCTGCTGCTGAGGCAGACTTTTAAAAGGTTTGAAATGGGTGTAGTCACCTACGTGACTTCACCGAAAGAACCGAAGAGTAAAGACAAAGATCCCCCTACAGCCTGTCACAGGCTGCAGGGGCCCGTCACTAACGATAGCCACTACGCAACACCGCTGCAACTTGACACACTCCGACATGAAGCTGGTGACCCCAGTTCAATTCCCGCTCACGGCCAACACCAGTGACGATTATCCGACACGGTCCTGGGCCTCACCGTGGTCGACTCAGCCTCAAATTAGTACCTGGTGTGGTGTGTAAACATCGCCACTGGGGAGACAAAGGCGGTCGGGCGTAGTGCTGGCCTCCTAACCTCGTGTTACGTGTCGGCCTTCATAGATGCTCGCTAACAGAACTATCCCCAACAGTCTATTCAGGCTACACGGGGGATCTTTGTTTTTGTTTTTTTGTGGGTATGTAGTGGTGGTATTGACGTGCGCCGACTGTGACAGTGATGGATCACGGGGCGGCGCGGGGTGCGGGGTTGGGCACGCGTTGTGGGCGTGGTGTGGACGCGCGCGCCGGGAGTGACAGATGACGAGGCGGCGCGGAGTGAGTGGTGAGGCACGATGAGATGTGGGAAAAGAGGATCGTAGCCAGCGCCCGGCGATTGGTCGAATAAGTGGGTGCTCGCAGCGACGTCCGCAGGTGGGGTATAAAGGGGGACGCGCGAGAGCACTCGGGGAGAGTTACCCAGTTGAAGACCCGAAGACGGAGCTGAAGACCTAGTGAAGCCGAGTAGCTCAGTGGCGTTAGTCGCCAAGTAGCTAAGAGGATGTTGGTCATCCGAGTAGCTCAGTGGGCGTTAGTCGCCAAGTAGCTAAGTGGGTGTTTGTCACCCGAGTACTAAGTGGATGTTTGTCATCCGAGTAACTCAGTGGGCGTTAGTCGCCAAGTAGCTAAGTGGGTGTTTGTCACCCGAGTACTAAGTGGATGTTGGTCATCCGAGTAGTTCAGTGGGCGTTAGTCGCCAAGTAGCTAAGTGGGTGTTTGTCACCCGAGATACAAAGTAGGTGTTAGTCACCTGTAACCAAGTTTGATAAAATAAAGAGTGTGTTACCCGTGAAGTCGTCTCCCGTGGAGTTACTACATTACAACTGGCGTCAGAAGTAAACCTGTCTTCAAGAAGTATGGACACAAGGAAGACTACCCGTACCCACGAGCGAGGTCGGGATGACGACGGCGGACCGGGGACACCGACCTCGGGAGTAGAGGACGAGGAGTTGCCGCCGATGCAGCACTTCGCGGTGATGGCCAACGCTCCGCTTGCCTCCGACACCGGCCTCCAGGACGCGCACGCCCGCTTGGCGGAGTTGCTACTCGCCGCCGCCGCTGTCTTGGCCGACATCTCCGTTCCGGCGAGCGGAAAAACGGCTGCGGGGGTCGTGGAGGAAGCGACGGTGGAGGATTCCCGCCAAAGGGCGCTTCGCGCCAAAAGCCTGGAAGTTGCCGCCGTTTTTGGGGGGCCGCCACCGATTGGCGGGAAAGACGGACGCCACGTGGCCGGACACCTCCGCGCAGCGCAGCCCACGTCATCGGCGCGCGCCGGAGCCCTCCATTTTGCGCCTGACAACCGAGCCGACATTTTACACAACTCCAGCGGAGCGCGGGAAAATCTCTCCGACGTCGACGACGATCGGGTCCTCCAGCAAAGATTGCCCGCGCTGTCGGCGTTCAAGGCGGATGGGGGCGACTGGGGAGCCTTCCAACGAAGGTTCCTCGCTCATCAGGAGATGTCGGGGTGGTCCGACACCACTGCCCTGCGTGCGTTGCCAGCGATGCTTGACGACGACGCGCTTGCAGCCTTCACATCTGCTGCAAGGTCGTCCCGCTCTACGCTCCAGGCCGCACTACACCTGATGGCGAAGGTGTTCGGGCCGCCCTCCACGTGCCGCCACCAGTTCTACGATCGGCGGAAGGTGGCTGGGGAAACGACGCTAGCCTACCGCACGGCACTGCTCGCCTTGGCGGACGCGGCTTTTCCCCGCATGGATAAGGAGGGGAAGGACGCCATGGTGACGGAGCAGCTGCTGGTGTTGGCCCACGAGTTGGGGGTCCCCATCAACGTGGCAGACGAGATGGAGATCTGCTCCCTGGCGATCGCCACGAGCATTCACGCGTACGAGGTCCTCAAACGCAAGCCGGGGGTCGTCTGCAAATGGCCGGGGAATGCGGCACTGGCCGCCACGATCGCCGAACCTCAGCCAGCTGCGGTGCAGGAGCGGGGCTTCGCTGCATCGTGTCCGGGGGAGTGGAGAACGGGAGGTCGTTCGCCCACACGTTCGCCCCGCAAGCTGGAGCAACCGAAACCTACGACGTCCGTCGTCTGCTACAACTGCGGCCTTCGGGGTCACGTCGCAGCCGGGTGCCGGGCCCCGCGTCCGCGCGCCGCAGGACCACGTCGGGACGACGACCAGGGCCACAAGTCATCCCAACAAAACCCGGCAAGTCGCGGCACCTCACACGTTCGGTCCACAAACACGGCACATTCGGGTCGCCGCTTCGCGGTGGGGGGTTCGCGGCTGGGTGCCGGGGGTTCAATTCGGCGAGGGGGGTCCGTACGCGGCCCGCAAGCAGTCGAGTGGTCCGAATTGGCCCACAGGATCGTGGCTGCGTCAGCCGGGTCGTCCGTGGTAACGGGGTTCATTGACGGGGTTGAGGTCCGGGTGCTTGTTGACACGGGTGCGTCGGCCACCATCATCTCGGACCTTATTTATAACATTCTTCCCGTCCAAAGTAGACCCCTTCTGCCGGTAGACGTGCCATTTTATGCGGCGAATGGGGGATCCCTGGGGATCATCGGCCAGATTCGGGCGACTATTTGCATTGGGGACATTAAATTAGCGGGCCCTATTTTTGTATCATCATCGCTGGCCGTTCCCTGTTTGCTGGGTACGGACTTTTTGTCAAAAATGCCCATCAAAATTCTTATTGATCAGGCCTGCATAGAGCTTCCGTCAGGTCGGCGGGTTGCCTTCTTGTCGAGCCCTATCAAAGTGCGCACGGTTTGTGCGACGGTGCAGGCGCTGGCGACTCACACTGTACGGGTACCCCCGGGATCGCAAATGTTAGTACCCCTTCGGTTCAGGAAGCCACTCGAGGTGGGTGCGGAGGCACAGGGGGTGCTGTTGGGGCCGTCAAACAGAGCCAGTAAGGGCCTCGACTTAGCGGTTGCTCAAACCGTGGTGAGAGGGGACAGTGAGCCGTTCGTAATGGTCCTGAATACGGGGTCGCGGCCGGCCGTAATTGCGCAGGGAACGGTGCTGGCTCACGCCGCGCCGCTGCCCGTTGAGGAACGGATCGTGGCTCAAGCAGATTTTACTGTCGAGTCGCATCCTCAAAGTGATGAGGGGACTGAGTGGTTGGACTCGCTGTGTGCGGGTTCTGCTAACTTGTCCGGGGTGCAATTGGGAGCATTGAGGGGTTTGCTCATCGAGTTTGCTGACGTGTTCAGCAAACATAAGTACGATATCGGCTGCACTGACCTGTTGCGCCACCACATAGCTACAGGGGACGCGGCCCCTATTCGTCAGAATCCCTTCCGGCTCAGCCCGGCCGAGAAGGAACATGTGCAATCGGCGGTTAATGATATGTTGGCGGCCGATATCATTTCGCCCTCTTCTAGTCCGTGGGGTGCTCCTATTGTCCTAGTAAAGAAACAGGACGGGTCCTTGCGGTTTTGTGTCGATTTCCGCCGCTTAAACAAAATCTCGATGGCGGATGCGTATCCGCTCCCCAGGATGGATGAGTCGCTGGATGCCTTGGCGGGAGCGCAGTTTTTCTCCACACTCGATCTGCTTTCTGGATTTTGGCAATTGCCACTCGATAACGAGTCTAAACCTAAAACTGCTTTCCGGACACCTGGGGGCCTTTTTGAATTCAACCGTTTGCCCATGGGCTTACATTCCGCTCCCGCCACGTTCCAGAGACTCATGGAATTGGTTTTGTCGGGCCTCCAATGGGATACCTGTTTGATTTATCTTGACGATATTATCGTCTTTAGTCGGACTTTCGAGGAGCACCTCCAGCGACTGAGAGCGGTGTTCCTCAGGATGCGTTCCGCTAAGCTAAAATTTAAACCGGCTAAATGTTTTCTGCTTCGGGAATCGGTCAGGTATTTGGGCCATATCGTGAGTCGTTCAGGGATCTCGACGGACCCTGCTAAGACGCATTGCGTCAGCTCATGGCCAACGCCAACCTCGGTCACGGAGGTTCGTAGTTTCATTGGTTTTGCCTCCTATTACCGTCGTTTTGTCAAGCAATTTGCCACCATAGCCAAGCCCCTGCACGCTTTGACGGCTAAGGGTGTGAGGTTTCACTGGGGGGCAGAGGAGGAGGATGCGTTCTGCTCCCTCCGTGACGCTTTGGTGCAGGCTCCCCCCTTGTGTTACCCCGATTTCACACAACCGTTTTTGCTTGACACGGACGCCAGCAATACGGGTATCGGGGGGGTGCTCTCACAGTTGGTCGGGGGGGTTGAACGGGTGGTCGCCTACGGTAGTAGGGTTCTTTCCCCCGCAGAACAACGCTATTGCGTAACTCGTCGTGAATTGTTAGCCATTGTGTTTTTTACACAGCAATTCAGGCCGTATCTTTACGGCCGTCATTTTACGGTCCGGACGGACCATGCGGCTCTACAATACGCTATGCGCGTGGCGCAGCCATCGGGCCAATTGTCCCGATGGTTGGAGGTCCTTCAAGACTACCAATTCACGACGATTTACCGAAAAGGGTTGCGGCACTCAAACGCGGACGCCTTGTCGCGGTTGCCGCCGTGCACGGACTGCACATGTTTGTTGGGATCAGCGCGGTGCAAACCCCCGGTCGCCGGCACCCCGGGAGTTGCGCTCGCCGCCACTGACACCCCGGGAGAGGACGCCCCCACGGGGAGGGATTCGCTGTTGTCGTTGCCCCTCATTGAGTGGGGCCGCCTCCAGATGTCCGACAGCTCCCTACTTACGCTGCGTCGGAAAGTTGGCGCTCCCGAACAAGGGGAGGCGCGGGTCGGTTCCTGGGTGTGCAGACAGGGCCTGTTGATGAGGTGGGACAACATGTCCCGGCGTCACGTGCTCGTGGTGCCTGTTGCTATGCGGGGTAGGGTTGTTCTGGCAGCTCATGAACGGCTCATGCATCTGGGTTTTCACAAAACGCTCGCCCTAATCCAGCGAGACTATTATTGGCCGGGGATGGGTAACGACGTGGCGAATATTCTTAAGGGATGCGTAGGGTGCGCCAAAAGGAAACCGCCACCATTGGCAGCTAATCCACCGCTGCAATCCATTCAGGTTTCGCGTATAAACGAATTGGTAGCGTTGGACATCTTGGGGCCCTTTCCGGTTACACCAAGGGGAAATAGGTTCCTGCTGGTTGGCGTGGAATACTTCACCCGATGGCCTATGGCATGGCCGCTCGCCAACCAGTCGGCTCCGGCGGTGGCGGACGCCTTTGTCCAGGGTTATGTGTTGGACAAGGGCGCCCCCGAACGCTTGCTGACGGATCAAGGGAAGAATTTTTCGAGCGTTTTGTTGCGCGAGGTGTGCGACCTGTTGGGTACAAAGAAAGTGCGTACTTCCCCCTACCACCCGCAGACTGACGGGATGGTTGAGCGTCTGAACAGAACGATTACGTCTATGTTGTGCCAACAGGTCTGCGACGATCAGGTTGATTGGGACTTACAGGTGCCGGGGGTACTCGCGGCCTATCGAATGGCCCCTCATGCGGCGACAGGGTTTTCCCCATTTTTTCTCATGTATGGGCGGGAGGCCGATCCGGCCATGGACGTCCAACTGGGGATTTCCCAGCCACGTGCAAAATCTAAATTGGCAGACCACATCAAATTTAATATCGCCAAATTGACTGAAGCGCGGGAGGGGGCAAGGTTGAATTCGCGGTCGCGGCAAATTGCAAACGAGAAATTGCATGAGCGGAGGGTGCATACGCATGATTGGAAACCAGGCGATAAGGCCTGGCTGCATTGTCCACATGCACCGTTGGCTACGTCCCCCAAGTTGTTGAGACCTTGGAGGGGACCGGTGGAAATTGTGCGGGTTGCACGGCCCCAGAGTATACAGATTAAATGGGGGAAACGCCGTTGGTATGTGCACCCCTCCCGACTGAAGCCCTATGCGGCACCGTGTGACCCCGTTCTGTGCCGTGACGACCGGGCGTGTGATGTGACCGTCGACTCGGGGAGGGAGGTGTCGCAGGCTGATCCTCACGTGTCTCCACCTGACCCACCCCCAGGTGCCTCGGGCTTGACGGCTGCTGACCGTCGAGAGCCTGAACCCCGGGGCACGCACGAGTCCTCGATGCCTGGCCGATGTCTTCCTGAACCGCCGGCACCACCGGACGTTCAACCGCGTCTGGTGCCGTACGACGGACCGGCAAGGCGGACTCGGGCTAGGTCTCAACAATTTTCATGAGGACGGTTTTTTTTGTGCTCTACACCGAGCTCGCCCGGTGTTCCCCTCTGCCGGGGTAATGTCCCGTTGTAGGGACGCTCGGAAGAAAAGGGGACACTGCACGAGTCGAAAGAAAAAAAAAAAAAATGTTCCATTTATTTTTTTGTATACACATTGCTATTGTCACTCGCCGGTTTGTATATATTGTTCTATTGTCGCGGTGGCATTGGTTGAGGGTTGCGGATGGTGGTGTTCGCGTCGTGTTGTGTTGTTAGCTTAGTTGTTGTTCTTGTTGTTGTGTTGTGTTACGGGGCACACAGGGAGGGTTTGTATATTTTTGTAGCAGCCGGGGCGGCTGCGAGCTATGTGGTAGGGGGTGATGTAGTGGTGGTATTGACGTGCGCCGACTGTGACAGTGATGGATCACGGGGCGGCGCGGGGTGCGGGGTTGGGCACGCGTTGTGGGCGTGGTGTGGACGCGCGCGCCGGGAGTGACAGATGACGAGGCGGCGCGGAGTGAGTGGTGAGGCACGATGAGATGTGGGAAAAGAGGATCGTAGCCAGCGCCCGGCGATTGGTCGAATAAGTGGGTGCTCGCAGCGACGTCCGCAGGTGGGGTATAAAGGGGGACGCGCGAGAGCACTCGGGGAGAGTTACCCAGTTGAAGACCCGAAGACGGAGCTGAAGACCTAGTGAAGCCGAGTAGCTCAGTGGCGTTAGTCGCCGAGTAGCTAAGTGGATGTTGGTCATCCGAGTAGCTCAGTGGCGTTAGTCGCCGAGTAGCTAAGTGGATGTTGGTCATCCGAGTAGCTCAGTGGGCGTTAGTCGCCAAGTAGCTAAGTGGGTGTTTGTCACCCGAGTACTAAGTGGATGTTGGTCATCCGAGTAGCTCAGTGGCGTTAGTCGCCAAGTAGCTAAGAGGATGTTGGTCATCCGAGTAGCTCAGTGGGCGTTAGTCGCCAAGTAGCTAAGTGGGTGTTTGTCACCCGAGTACTAAGTGGATGTTGGTCATCCGAGTAACTCAGTGGGCGTTAGTCGCCAAGTAGCTAAGTGGGTGTTTGTCACCCGAGTACTAAGTGGATGTTGGTCATCCGAGTAGTTCAGTGGGCGTTAGTCGCCAAGTAGCTAAATGGGTGTTTGTCACCCGAGATACAAAGTAGGTGTTAGTCACCTGTAACCAAGTTTGATAAAATAAAGAGTGTGTTACCCGTGAAGTCGTCTCCCGTGGAGTTACTACATTACAGGTATATCTGAGGGAGTGGTGGTGCAGTGGTTACCGCGCTGCGCTCGGAATTCTTGGACACCCGCGTTCGATTCCCGGCTCACGGCCATCACCAACACGAGTGTAAAGGAGAGCCGACACAAGATTGCAGGGGTTTCGTCTTTTAATCCTTTTCTCCCCTCCACACCTGTCCCCAGCCGTCCCAATCTCGTTCCCGCCAAAGGCCCCCTCTTGCCGCCAGTTCTCCCCTTATATCTACTCGATCACCCCTCCCACTAACCCTCCTATTGGTGGGAATCCTTCCCCCGACACCCCTACACGAGTAACGAGTAACGAGTAACTGAACCGGTCATGTGCCTCCCCTAGGTTAACTCAGCTTCAAATAGAAACCCATAGATACACGTAGCTACCTGTAAACATCGCCACTGGGGAGACAAAGGCGGCCGGGCGTGGTGTTGGCAACCTGTCCCCTCGGGTACCGTTCCGGCCTTCATAGGTACTCGTGGACAGCTCTTGCCCCAACAATCTGTAAGGCTGTTTGGTCGTGTGTATTTTTATCATCATCATTATCATCATTTGTCCAGATTATTTAGATTATTTGGCTGCTCTACATTTCCACGTGATGATAAGCCAACTAGTTGAGACATTATTTGTGGCCAGGTCACTTGTGAGAAAATTGCTATACAGCTCAATGGGCTTTACTTGTTGAGAAAAAAAAAATAGATACGTTGTACACGTACGTTTCTGGTGATTCGTTGTATTTGGTATACGTTTCACTCCCGTCGCGCGTGTGTGTGCGACTTTAATTATTTTTTTAGAACTGGATTCTGGCTCAGCAATCATTGGAAGGACGTAATAAACCATTTCGGAACTTAACTGATTGTTGTTCACGTTTACGGTGACTTTCAGACCGCAGTCCACTCACTGGCATTAAATGTGTATCTTGTGTTCTCCACAGGGAATGCATTATTTGCTCCGCTGCGGGTCTCCTGCTTCTACATACTATTAACATTCCCTCCATTTGTTAATGCTACCCCCTACCCCCTCCCTTTGATGCTGCTAATCCTGTATAATGCATGGGCATAATATGACTTTGAAACCCCCCAGCCCACCTCCTACGCATTTCTCATAAATATGCTAAATTCCTCTTGATATGCAAATTCTTTTGTCAAGGCGCTCTTCTTCCACCTCCAACCCAGCTTATATATATGCTAAATTCCTCTTGATATGCAAATTATTTTGTCAAGGCGCTCTTCCCCCCCTCCAAACAAGCTTAAAAAGACGCTCCAAGCCTGGGGTTGTCATTCAGACTCTGTCTTCTCGACAGACCTGTTATTCACCTGAGGATGGCTGCTTGCGTTGTGGCCGAAACGTCGTGAGAATTATTTTATTATGTTTAATTTTTATTATTTTATTACTTCCCTTCTACATGACTTTACCGAAAGATCCAAGAAGACAACGCCCTCGCGGCAGTTTCGAGCCATTCCTGAGGGGATGAGGGTCACCCTTCAGAAAGCATACAAGGAGATGGAGGCTGCCTTTGACCTTCCATCCAATGCACACAATAAATTCCTGCAGTGAAGCTGGGGGAGGCCGAGATGCCGCAGTCCATTGATGGCGCTGGGGCAGGCGGCGGACCCAAATGGCACTGGACTCTTTGGCTATGGAAAAGATGATGGTTTTGGCGCAGGAGATGGGGGTCGTGCTGCCCATCATTCAGGAGGAGGCACAGACCTCTCTGTGGGTGGCCAGGTGCCTGCAGGCACGTGAAAATATGAACCGGTGGTCTCGGGTGGTGGCATGGTCAGGTGAGCCTGTGTTGGTGACACCTCAACTGCACTATTGGCAAGGAGCATCACGACGCTGGCAGGGGAGGATCTGGAGCTGGGGAAGGAGGTGCCAGCGGCGTTGCAAGGGTGGGCTCAACAGTGAGGAGAGACCTCGCGACGGCCTCGTTTGAGCCCTGTGGAAAGGGAACACGTTAAGCAAGCGGTAGAGAAAATGTTGGCAGCAGAAGTGGTTTCACCGTCAACCAGCCCTTGGAGAGCTCTTTCAGTGTTGGTCAAAAATATGATGGAACTTTAAGGTTCTGCATCGATTTTCAGAAATTAAACAAAAGTTTGAGTGACAGAGGATTATCTGCTTGCATGTATGGATGATTCCTTGCACGCGTTGTCAGGCACTTGGTTCTTTTCAACATTGGACCGATTGTCAGGGTTTTGGTAACTACCCCTAGATGTGTCATCTAAACCACAATTTTTACCAATTTAATTATCTGCCCATGGGATTGCATTCGGCACCTGCTGCATGGTGTTTGTCCTAGCAGGGCTGCAATGTGCCTCATTTATTTTGATGACATCATTGTGTTTGGTCACACATTTAAAGAGCATTTACAACGGTTGCGTGCTGTGTTCTCTAGGGTACTTTCGGCCAATTTTAAATTGAAACTTGCTAAATTTAATTTATTACAATCCTCGGTACAATATTTGGGCCACATTGTAAATGCTTCTGGAATAGCTACAGACCCAGACAAAACGGCGTGCGTATGCAATTGGCCAACCCTGAAGTCTGTAGGTGAAGTGCTCAGTTATTTTTTTTTGCTTCCTATTTCCGACGGTTCGTTCCACAGTTCGCGGCAGTTGAAAACCCCTTGCATGCCCTGACTGCTAAAAACCAGAAGTTTAAATTGGGCGAGGAGGAGGCCGTGTTTGTTGCACTGCACGATCACCTCTCCAATGTGCCTCCCATAGATTATCCAGATTTCTCCCTGCCATTCATCTTAGACACGGATGCCAGTGACCAAGGTATAGGGACTGTCCTGTATCAAATGAAGGGCTGGGTTGAAAAAATTATTGCATATGGAAGCCGCGTCTTGTTGCTGCCGGAGCAGCGGTATTGTGTTACTTGCCGGGAACTTTTGGCCATAGTCTACTTCATTCAACAGTACAGGCCTTAATCTTGATTTGAAGCTTACGTGACTGCAGGAATCCATATTCTTTGGATATTTCGCTAAAGTCACGTAGTTAGAAATAAAATAAAACAAATCACGACGTTTCCATCACAATACAAGCGGTTGTCATCAGGCAAAAGAGTCAGCCTTTAAAGGCAAACTATTTATAAGGGTTTGGGGATGGGTGTAGCCCAAGTGTATCCACAACACCAGAAGCACGGGCGGTGCACGAGTGCCAATGCAGCAACAATGCCAATGCAGCAACAATGCCCATGCAGTAACAATGCCAATGCAGCAACAATGCTAATCGCTGGGAATGTGGGGGGAAATTAACTCGGAAAAATAGACTAGTATCTGGCAGATATGATGGAACAACCATAAACAGTTAAGGTTTTACATGGTCCTCTGGTCTTTAGTGTCTTCTGGTCGTACACCATTTGAGACGAGGCTCAAAAGAAAGCTGTCTCTGGTGTGGACCAATCAGTTTCAAGGACAATGCATATATTATCAGAGTATTTTTTTTTTTATTCTGACCACAAGTATTGTGGTTATTGCAGACATGATTCCTTGTAAAATGTATCAGTTTGGGTTTTAACATCTTAACACCTGATTGTTGCCAGAAAAAAGGGGAAAAACATATCATCATATTTTGGTACTGGCAAAGGAAGTCCCATGATGTGGACGGTTTCTTTCATTCTTATTAAGGGCGCCCTATGCAGACAACTTGGTCAGGGATTGCACGCAAGTGGTGACGATGCGAAGACAGCGACGTTGTGAAGACAGTCGACCCCAATCCCACGGCCTCCTCGTGGAGGAGGCTTCAAATCACTATTTCACTTTGCCGTCTCACCTGTCACTGAATGTCACCCTGTTTACTTGCAACGTGGCATGCTCCTGTGGTGCACTGGTAGCACATTGGTCTCTAATGTTGCCTTTATCCACCAGTGCATGATCACGGCTGATAAAGTGGTGTATCTATGAATTGATCACCCGCATTGCCTCTATAAATGAATCACGATTGGGGTATCTATATATGGATCACAATAAATGAACGACCCTCCACCAAATCAGTGTAGAGTGGGATGTCTTTAAATGGGTTACCACGTGAGCAGTAACGATGTGAATTAAAATTTCTTAGCCAAAGATATTCAGGACGTCTTCCATACTCACAAACCCTTTGATGTAGTAGACAGTGCCTGCCAGCGTGGACTGCGAAGCAGCTGTACTACCAAATACATAGGATATCACTTGCATGATTACTATTAATTTCATCATTGCGTCTGGGGAGTGACCAATTAATATTTGAATCGTCTTTGTTACATCACCCCCCATAACAAATCAGCTTCCTCGATGTGTATTCTGATGATATTTAAAGCAGGTTTAAGTGAAACGTCGTATGGCATTGTTAAATGTGGTCATGAAAATTGGCTTTTAACTTACTGCTGAGCTGAAATAATTATTGACACATTCAGTAGTAATATACACTATTTAACGTGTTTTAGCTGCATCAGGTGGTCGGAGGTATTGACGACACAGATTTGTTCAGATCATTACGTAGCCATGTGTCAAGGCACGCAGCTGGTTTGTATGGAAGATCCGTGGCGCAACAGTACAGAGCAAGGACAGCAACGTCAAAGTGATCTGTACAGAGGAGCAGGCAATGGGGGGACAGGACACGTCAGAAGAACAGCTAGAAAGTGCGTGTAAAGAACGAAAACTACAACTATTTACAAAATAAACAGACATATTGCTCTAAAAGCATGGACGAGGATAATAATAATTGGAGAGGAAATGTGCAAAAGTGAACACAATCGAGTGAATACAATGACCATAACAGAAACAGAGGAAGTAACAGCAGCCGGATTTGGCACCAGTGCAGCAGAATTGGGTATTCTGAGCTCGGAGTTATTTCAAACGATGGAGAAAGGGGAGAGAACTGAACTTGAGCTGAGAGCCAAGGGGCAATCCAGTAAGTTGGTGCTTGTGTGAGAATATGGAGGCAATTCTGAGGCAGTGGCTGGGGATTTATAGAGTTATTAGGTCGGTTATATACTGGCAGATTTGTTTAAAAGGACTTTTATGAAGAAATACACCCAGTGGTGGTCTCTTTAGATGTCGAGGGGGAACACATTGGGGGTTATACAGAGGTTGCAATAATGTGCTTATAGGGCGTTTCAGGGGCAGAGCAGAGTGCCAAATGAGTGATGTTTTAGAGGCTAGGCGGTAGATGATTTCGCAATAATAAAATATGGGGAGCATGGAGGTTTTGACTAGATTGAACGTAATCGATGGGTTATGCTGTGTTTATGACTGTAGTAGAATGTAACTTTGGGTTTAAGCATTTTGGCCACATGATTGATGTGGGCTTTGTAATGGGGTATATTCAGAATATATTATTATTAGTAGAGACCAGTGAGAACCGGTCAGACAAGTCGCTGAAGATCCAGTTAATTGTCAATTTTGGAAAAAGTAGTTTGTTTTAAAATTACATAATGGTACACTACATCAAATGCTTTAGACAGGTCGAGGAACAGAATGTAACAATTGTTTAAAACTGATTTAGACAAGTCAAGAGTATCGAGTATTGAAGATGCTGTGCCCTATTTGTATCTAAAGCCCCGTAGGTTGGGATGGAATTGGTATTTGTTTTTTTATTAGGTGATCTACTTACTCCTCTGCATCGCCTATGGGACACAAGCGCACAATGAGCTATCTCTATCTGCTCCTCTCCTGGGCTACATGCTGTGTCTCTCTCCATGACAGCTTCATCTGACCAAGCTCTTCGGTGGCGGTTTGTTGTCAGGTGGTTTTTGGCCTCCCCAGTTTTCTTTTGCCTGGAGGCGTCCATATCAGGGTAATGTCAGGGATGCAGTTCTGTTCCATTCTTCGGACATGGCCATCGCATTCTTCATTGTTTTATCTCCTTTTTTAAATTATTCAGTTAATTGTTATTTAAATACTTTCTAATTATCTTAATGAGAGGATTGAGATTGGGTGGTAGTCAACTCCGGAGTCCATATCACCACATTTGCATATCGGGAATAAGAATGCCTTGCTCCATTCTAGAGTAACGAATACCTCATGAATGGAAAGGTTGAATATATGGGCGAGGTTTTGCAACGAGCAATGAGGTTGGCCACAAGATGGAGGGAACATGTGGACAGGACATGGGCAACATCACCAGAGGAGGTTTATGTTTCTGGAGATCATGAAGACGACTTAAAGGTCTGAGATTGGTATCGATTTTTTAAGTATTTTTATCCACATCCTCTCTCACGTAATACATTGCATCATCCTGACATTCTGGAGGGCGTTACCAGTTTCATCGACGGTATCGGGCACACCGGACTCATCAGAGCAGATGGGCAGGGTGGGGTGTGATTTTTTGAGGAGAGGTTGGCCAGGTCGTTTCCATTATGGGCTCAGGTAGTTAAGACTGTTTTAAGGTTAAAACATTGACCGCATTTACGTGTTGTATTCGTCTTCCTTGTCTCTGAGTTTAGATGCTCAGTGCTGAGATTGGGCCTAATGAAAACAACCATTGAGTATGTGAGGAGTGTTCGTGATTCTTCCTGTAGGGATTCCAATAGGGACAAAATAGCTTTCATTGGACTGCGTTATGTGCCAAAGATAAACCCTATGGATGTAAAGTGTGACTGAAACGCGTTTATAATTGCAGGCAACTGCCACTTAGCAAGAGCCTTGATGGTACTCCACAGACAATCGTTTTACCTTCAAGAACCTTCATGGCTTTCCCATATTGTGACGGTTCGTACATTGGACATGGATGTGGCCTTCACCTATGATCATGTAGCAATTATATGAATTTATCACCTGTATATGATGTATACATGGTTCAGAAGTGGGTTATCTGCGCTATGTAAAATGTTATGCGCCTACACCATACATGAATAAATAGTGAACTATCTATGAATATATCAGCAATTGTGGTGTAGCAGCGATGCATATTTGAATAACAAACCAGCAAGGTCCACTGAGCTATATAGATATTTTTCCGAAGTGAACTGGCCACAATTAATAGTAAAACAAAGTGGCTTATCACGTGAAAATGTATAGCAGGCAAATACTCTAATTGCATGTTTATGAATGTGGAGGGGAAAACCGGATGACCCAGAGAAAAATCCACACGACCACGGGTAGAATATGCAAATATACTGGCGTCAGGATCAGAATCGAACTCACGTCCTCCTGTATACCAGGCGAGGTAGTTAACATCTCACCACCATGTCTATTTGTCTGCTCAGCATATTGTTTATGAGTAAAGTTGTACAGCAAGGGTTAAAGTGACATTCAAAATAAATAATGTAGCATTAATTTCTCAGCCAATATGCCTACACATATTCAGTATCTGTCTATACACGTAAAAAGAAAAACTGAATTTTCAGATATCCTATGAGCCCTGCAGCCTTATTGGAGTGAATTCATTCACCAGCATTGATTCAAAACAAGCAACACTCTGGAGCGATTTCAAGAATTAGTGCTTCATTAGCAGCGATGGAAAATACCGATGAAAGTTTGATGTCGAGTGGCGATGGCACTGAGAAAGGATAGTGGAGCCAGCGATTGATTCATGAAAGGAAACTTGGACGTGGGAAGATGCTGTCTGGTGCCGATCAGGATGGCTTCAGATCTGTAAGCATTCAATGAGGAAATGTGAACCCAGCATCACTGCTGCAAAGCAGCGGTGCACTCTGGTTCATTATTAATTTCCCAACTTACGACTACATCTGGAAACATTCTTAAAATGTAATCCTCATTCATCGGGGACCCATAGTGTAATATTGTACTGATGAGACTCACACAGGTTTGCACAGCGATGCACTGCCATGGAGACTCACACACATAGACTCACACAGAGATATACATTATCACATACACACTCACAGAAACAAATGTAGAAAGCCGTAAAGTCACGTAGTTGGCGAAGTCTGCGAGTCACTGTGTACATGTGTGTGTGTTAATAACTGAGCATTTGGTCAAACCTCTGCTAGATGATGGCCTTATCACACCGTGTGATTTGGGGGGAGACATTTGTTAAAACTTCACCACGACGGTCAGTGCAGGTACGGCGACGGTGAGGAGAATATACGCGGTACCATAGAAGTGCATTGCAGCAATGACGGTGGGCAAGGCATGTGGTGAAACAGGTTTAATTCTGCCTTGAAAAAATAAACATTTCATCACAGAGGTATTCACCCTAGAGCCACTTACAAACCATAGTACATTCCCCAGGCAAGATCCCCATATACATCTCAATCTTGGCAGCTATACCCAGATGTATTTTTAATTCCCCGAAAAAAGTAAAATGACTTGGGTAGACATCAGATAGAGTTCAGCATTTTTTCTAGTCAGTATTTTGGATAATGGCCAACATTGTTGGAACAGGTTGCAACAATCTTGGGTTCGAGACTTTGTATGAGGCTGGTTTAGCTGTTAGAAAGGTCAATTGTATGCTACAAGTATGGACTAACTTCTATTGCCTATTCGCTATTTTATCTTACAATTTGGTAACAAAGATCCCAAGACAACATTTTCATGAAGACATTTTCTGGTGAAAAGTTCGAGAAAATGTGTAAGTTATTCATTATAACCAATGGGTACGGATTAGATGTATTTACGTGCATAACCAGATAAATATGCAGAAAACACAAAGCAACGAAATATATATTTTTAGAAAAATTGGACAGCAAGTGTTAAAGCGACATCAAAATTTAATTTATCAAACAGTGGGCGACTTTGCAACAGCTGAGCAGCAAGAGTTTGTGAAACGGAAAAAACTTTATTTTAATGTCTTCTTCGGAAGGGCAATTGCGTATCTGCAGGTGACCCGAATCACCCTGCACATCACAACACTGAAGCTGAATTCCTCAGTATAGAGTAAGCCTAAATTCTATTTTTTACAACAGCTGCATGTATCTAACAATATTTTACATACTTATTATTGAACAAACATTTAACAAGAAACATTTTAATATCTATTATCAAACATCTCCCCAAAACATCTATAGCACCCTCTGTAGCACCCTCTATATTTCCTACACTTCCAGATACTACAGCATAAATGGCACAATATGTACTTACATAAATAATAAACCAATAACATTTTACATCATAATATATTTACAATATGTAAATTTGAGATGTTTTGCTGAGAATAAACATATTAATAATCGATTATGTTTTATACCCGTGTAGTGTTGTACAGACGGACTCTTCAACGTCTTTTGTAGCACACACTTTTATTCGTCTTATTAACACAGTCCCTATGCACTGAGGGGTATACGGTCCCCTCACCCGTTACACTCAGAACGTACAAGCCCCCGTACCATACAGGCTACTTAATATCCCGCTCTTTCAGTGTCCTCTGACTGGACCTAGGGAGATGTCTCCCGACCACTGGTTACTCTGAACCCTAGCCCTGATAAGGGCTGGAGGGCTTGGTCCAGGGTCCTAGGCTTCTTCCGCCGTCTTGGGTCTTCGTGTAGTCCAACTCCCCGAGAGCTCTCAGCGCTCTGGCTTTATACTTGTTCGTGGCCGGGTTGTCCAATCCCCAGCCACCTTGTGGAACCCTGTGATTGGTCGTTCCCAATATGCTTTTCGATCCCAATTCACCCTATCTGACCCTGACCGTTTGGTCACGCGGGACAACCTTGTTTACGGTCAGCTCTCACAGCTTGTGAGACCCTGACCGTTAGTTTGAGCGGGAAAACCTTGTTAACGATTTGCTCTCCGAGTTTGTGAATATCGAGTGGGTAACTCTACTACACCCGAATCAAAAACGTAGCCTCTGCTAAAGCGCCTTTTCTGCTGACCCCATTTACTCGATGCTCAAATCAGGCTCTCAGTCAGCCATTGTATGCCTACCCATTGAACAGCATAAGCAGCACATTTATACCAAATGTTATCAACTATTATAAAAAAAAATTACACCGAAACAATCTAGTCGTCTTCCAACTCCATTATATCTATAGATTCAATTTGGATTGATGAATATAAACAATTTATTAATACTCCAATAAATATTTAAATAACTCGCCACGAGGTCGAATAAATCTTATATTATTAGATTTCCCGCGCAAAAACGGCAACAATTCGAATACAACTCCAACATACGTGAACATCTCGTGCCTGCAAAAGCGTCAAGAACACCGCAGCTGAATTCCTCTCTTAATAGGATTGAACGCCAGTGTTAATATTCTAGACCCAATTATTAGGAGTATTTTATATATTTAAATCAACTTTCATATCAGTCTTAATTGTGCATATCTTCATTACTACCAACAACTTAACCAAAAGTCAAATAACATTACCGAGTCCCGTCAGTCGATAGACATTCAAGTAACATCAATATCACAGTTATATATTATTGGAGCGTATGTAACATGCCGGTCACTGGTCCAGACTCAGCCCAATTCTGGATTGTGGATGTGTCCTCTACTCTACAGTCCATGTGGTACTCGTGGTCCAATCCCTGATCACCATTGCATTCACTTAAATAACAATAAAACACGCACCTTGCTACTCATAGCTATTAGTAGAATGCACAATTATACTTGAGATTAATTACAGCTGAACTCACATCAGCAACATTAACTATTCATTTACCAAGCTAAGTGGGCATCTGCATTACTTCTTAAAATGCAATCCTTATCATGGCTCCATAGAGTAATGATGTACTGCTGGGACTCGCACAGTGACGCACGGACATGGAGCCTCACAGTGAAATAGAGACTTACACAGAGATACACATTATCACACACATACATACAGACGCATGTGGAAATACATGAAGTCACATCGATGGCGAACTTTGCGAGTCAATGTGTATGTGTTAATAAGTGAGTATGTGGTCAAACATCTGCTCGATGATGGCTTCGTCAAACCGTGTGATTTTTAGGGAGATATTTGACAAAACTTCACTGCGATGGTCAGTGCAGGTTGGCGACGGTGGATAGAAACCGTGCGAATGTGGTGAAACAAGTTTAATTCTAACTTCAAAAACTAAACATTTCATCACAGAGGTATGCATCCTCCAGCCACTTACACACAATGTAGCAAGCCCTAAGCAGGACCCCCATATAAATGTCAAGCTTGATAGCGGAAACTGGATTATTAATTTTTTTATTCCATGAACAACTTGAAATTGCTTCGATAGGCTTCAAAAATAGTTCAGCATTTTTGTTTCTAATCAACACTTTTTTCAATAGGTTGTCATATATTGGCTTCTAGACTTCCTCGGAGGATGGTTTTGTTGTTAAACCCAGGTTGTGGGGTTTTTTGCGTTCAAATTTTACCTTCATTTTAAGCTACACGCATGGACTCTGGCTAATGCGGTGTGTACAATTGATCTAGTTTATTTGTATATGTGTAGTGTGGTTCAAGGAGACTTGGACGGCGTAGTTGGAGGCACACTTATTTATTAAGTACAAAGTACAGAACAAGCCGAGATGTACAACACTTGAAGGGGTATCGGCCCCTTCACCCGTCTAACTGGGAGATCAACACTCTATGTCACAGCTAGCCTACTCCTAGGTCCTCCACTACCGGGCTAGGGGAGGCTAGCTAACCCAGCCCTGGTTAAGCCTGGATTACGGCACCCTGAGTCCCCAGACCGGCTCTGACAAGAGCATCGGCTCTGGGCTCTCGGGGCCACGCCACTGGCTTGCCCTGGTCGGTCTTGAGAAGGACAGCGATCCAGGGGAGTCCCAGGGCCTATTATCTCGGCCTCGCTGTGCGCTGCGTTGCACCGCTAGTCGAGTAGATAACCATGTGTTCAATAAATCCTCGGAGCCAGGATGACCGTCCAACTCCGATCGTCATTTATTGATTGTAACAGGTAAAACTGGTGAGAAAACACAGATACAGCATCTGTTATAATTCGGAAACACCCACACAATGAACACCACAGCATCAGAACATTGTCTCAGATAACAATAGATCCTGGAAGGACCAGGCCCCCACATTACCCCTGAACAACTAGACAAAGGCACAAGCTGGTGCGTTGCATACAGGCACATAGTGTATTCATCCCACTGCACCCCAAATGTACAGCATTACACTTAACACTAAACTGTGGATGAGATACTTCGTCATCACTCTCAGGATCGCAACATAGGCACAAGTCTGACTCGACCTACTAAATCACAAGTAACATCCACAATAAGGAAAGTCACAGGCTTCGTTACTAACTAAGCCTCGTATTTACTACAACAACTTAACGGCACCATAAAGGCATTTACATTGCTATAACGGTCATTCCAACATTACAACAGCATTTCCAATATTATAGGAATATAAACAACTTACAGATAATGCTTCTTAAGCTCCCACAATGGACAAGTGCGGCTGTGGTCTCACTGAGATGCGATGCGTGCCGCCATCTTGACTTATCTGTGTAATGGCTGACGCCCGCGTGGTACAGTGGAAATCTAACATCGTCACTTCCTGGTCACGTGACCAACATTAGCATCAAAAAACAGGATCTTCCTGTGAACGCACGCTCCACATCTGCCGTGAGGCAAGACACTCCCCGTCTGGTATCTAGGAGATACCACCATTTATTTCCTATCTCATAAACAAGTGTATAACAACTTCAACGGGTCGACTTATTTGTCCATATCTTTGCGAGAGAGAAGTAGTACTATCTCGACTATGGGCCTGATAAAAGTTCTTGCGACACCTTGCTTCGCAATCATAACCTCGACCTTTCGAACTTTTCCATCGGCACTTGGAATCGACTTGAGGATGCGGCCCATTGGCCACTCATTCCGTTTGGCTTGGTTGTCCTTCAGTAGGACGAGGTCGCCTTCTTGGATGTCTGGTCTATTAGACTGCCACTTGTTGCGCACTTGGAGTGTCGTAAGGTACTCGTTTTTCCAGCGACGCCAGAACGTGTTCGCGAAGCTCTGCACTTGTCTCCATTGACGTCTGTAGAAGTCTGCAGTGCTGGCCTCCTCGGTAGGTGCTGTGAGCACATCTGTCTTCTGGGTAAGAAGTGTAGCAGGAGTCAAGATGAATGGTTACTCCGGGTCGGTTGAGACGGGGATCAGGGGTCTTGAGTTAATTATGGCTGAGACCTCGGCCATGAGAGTGGTCAAGACCTCGTGAGAGAGCCGTGTGGACCCGACATCACATAGCATGGAGTCGAGAATGCGTCGAGCAATCCCGATCATGCGTTCCCAGGCTCCACCCATGTGCGAAGAGTGGGGAGGATTGAAGATCCATCTGCAGCCTTGGTCACCAAGGTATTTCCTGACAGAATAATCTTCGACATTCTCCGTATTGATCTTAAGCTCTTTACATGCTCCTATGAAATTGGTTCCACAATCAGAACGGAGTTGCTTGGCTGGCCCTCTGATGGCGAAGAACCTCCGGAGTGCATTTATAAAGCTCGAAGAGTCCATGGACTCGATGACTTCGATGTGCACTGCTCGTGTACTCATACAGGTGAACAGCACTGCCCAACGTTTGCTGTTCGCGAGCCCTCCTCTGGTGCGGCGGGTGATGACTGTCCACGGTCCGAACACGTCAATCCCTACAGAGGTGAAGGGAGGTTCCACACTGAGTCGATCGGCTGGGAGGTCTGCCATTTTCTGTTCTTCCTGTTTTCCACGTAGCTTGCGACACCGGATACACTTGTGGATTGTGCTGGCGATGCACCTCTTTGCTCCAACGATCCACAGCCCTGCAGATCGGATTGCTCCTTCTGTGAAGTGCCGACCTTGGTGCTTGACCTTCTCGTGGTAGTGGCGCACGAGTAAGATTGCGATGTGGCTCTGGCTTGGGATTATGAGGGGGTTTCGTTCATTCTCATCTAATTTTGCATTCCCTAGCCGACCACCGATCCTGAGCAAGTCGTCTTTGTCCATCCCGGGGTTTAGCTTCCTGAGGGTGCTGACCCTAGGAAGGTCTTCTCCCTTGTTAATGGCCTTGATCTCACTTGCATAAGCTGCCTGTTGCACACAGCGGAAGATTGATTTCCTTGCTCTGGAAAGCTCGTCTTCAGTGCGTGGCACTGTGCAGTAATGCCATCCATTGCAGCTACCAGTGGTGCCTCTCATCGGGCGATGGAAGCAGTCTGCGATATGCGTTAAATGTGCTATCGCTCGCACGAGCGTCGTCCATTTCGAGAAATGTTCAAAATGGTGTGGACTCAGTGGACTTCTCGGTCGCACATTTGTTACGAAAGTTGTCACTAGAGGACGAATCTCCTTGTCGGACTCGGGCTCTAAGAGTCCAAAGGTCTCCTTGGTAGGACATGGGCCAACGTCACGTCGTAACAGGAACGCTGGACCCGTCAGCCAGATGGTTTGATTCAGCAGAGATGCAGGGACGGACCTAGTTGCGAGATCTGCTGGATTCTGGTCAGTTGGAACGTAATTCCATTGCTCCGGCTGCGTCGATCTCCTGATGCGCTCCACCCGGTTGCTGATGTAGGTGTAGAACCTTCTGGTTTGATTGTTTATGTAGCCTAGTACGACCTTACTGTCCGTGTAGAACTTGACCGCGTCTAGTTTGACGTCAAATTCGTCTAATATCAGTTCCGCCACCTCTGTAGCAAGAATGGCTCCACACAGCTCGAGCCTTTAGATGGTATGGTCCGGTTGTGGGGCCTTGCCATGGAACTCTTTCCAGAATTCCCACTCGGACGATAGCTCCGAGTCGAGGAACGGAGAGGCCACGGTCACAGCGACCACCGCCACGACCACCAGCAGAGCGACGAGCAGCGGCTTCACCTTAGTCTTCTTCCCATCAGTCAGGACTGGCTTGGAGAAACGTGGAGGAACAAACTCCAACGAAGACGGTGGATGCACAAGCGAAGTCATGGTGGTTTCTTCGTAAGTCTGCACGGTACAGCCTTGACTTCTCTCGCCGAGTTCCTCTTTCAGCGTGAAGTGGTTGGGGCACGGTTTGAAGAGCGACGTGCGTCCATTCATGAGCACACTCGTTCTGAATGTGCTAATGTGGTCTGGTTTGTGTATTCCCTTCAGACAAACGTCACCTACGATGACCCATCCTAGGTCAAGTCTCTGGGCATAGGGAGCGTCGTAAGGTCCAATGCGTTGGTTACGAACCTTGTGGACTCTCAGCATGTCCCTGCGGAGCAGAAGTAAAATCTGTGCCGCGTGATCCAATGGCGGGATGAACTCTGCTATGGGTTTCAGGTGTGGGTGGTGACGTGCAACTTCGGGCGTGGGAATCTCACTCCTGTCGTCCGGTATCTCGTTGCACTCTGTCACCGTAGGAAGGGCTAGTTTCATGGTGCTATCTATGGTTTCCACCATGAGGCCGCTCGCTCTTCTTCCCGCTGTCTCCATCAGTCCTGAGCATGTTCTGAGCGTGTATGGAAAGGAATTCCCACCTACACTTAGCTGATCAAAGAACTCTGACCTTGCCAAAGACCTGTTGCTCTGGTCGTCCATTATGGCGTACATCGTTACTGCCCTTTCAGGATGTCCTTTGGGATAGACTCGGACGAGGCATATCTTTGAGCAAGATCTTCCTTTGAAGCCTTCTCCACAGACTTCTGTGCATTTGGTTGTGATTGACGAAGTGAGTGCAGCGGTCTCGCCTTGCTCCCCGCCGTGCTCTGCTTCGGGATCGGAAGCCTTAGTGCTACTGGGTTTCGAGTAAAATGTGTGCAGAGCAGTTGCGTGTTTGTCGCTGCCACATTCCTTGCACTTGATATCTGCCTTGCAATTCCTTGCAAGGTGGTTTGTAGAAGCACAGCATTTGAAGCACACTCCAAATTCTTTCAGCATGTTCTTCCGCTCTTCCAATGGCTTCCTCCTGAACTCACAGCATTTCTGGAGGGAGTGAGGTTTATCATGCAATGGGCATTGCTTCTCTGGATCCTCTATCTTTTTCTTTGTGGTGGTTGCCTGGACGGAGTTTGCGAATGTCGCAGGAGAGACCTCAGTCTTGTGTACGGAAATTGGCACTCTCGCTGTTCCTCGTTTCGCCGTTGTCCTTTCCATTTTTGGGAGATCTGGACTGGAAATCCCCGTGGAGCCAAACATGAAACTCGGGTCATTTCTAGTCTTAGCCAGGTTGCGGATAAACTTTGAGAAAAAAGAGAATGGGGGGAATGCAACCTGATGCTCTGACTTGTATCCTGAACCCGCCGTTCTACATTTTTCCTGCACGTCAAATGGCAATTTCTCTACGATGGGGTTCACGCCATGGTAGGTATTCAAGAAAATGAGACCCGGTAAGTAGGTATCAGCCTGGGCTGATTCAAGCTCCATCAAAAGATCTCCAAGCTCCCGTAACCTTTTATTGTCTCGACCAGAGATTTTTGGAAAGTTCTGCAACTTCTTGAAGAGAGCCTTCTCAATGGTTTCTGGGCTTCCATAGCACTCCTCGAGCCTCTCCCACACCGCATGCAGGCTTGAGGCGGGGTCGTCAATGTTTGCTGACCGGATCCTCTTTGCGTACTCTGCAGATTCATTTCCTAACCATTTCACCAACAGGTCGAGTTCTTCACTTGCAGAGATGTCTGCATTTCGGATTGCATTCCTGAAGGTAGATCTCCATGCTCGATAGTTCTCAGAGTGGTCATCAAACTTAACGAGTCCTGTGTTGATTAGTTCGCGGTGAGCCAGGTACCTAGAAAAGTCTTCTAGTCCTGCTGATCCAGGGTGTGCCATACTGGCGCTTGTGAGGCAGCATTATTGGCTGTATTGCCTAGCATGCCGTCATTTGCAATGGCGTTGGACTGTGGGCCCAAAGGGTTTCGATCACGTTGGTTGGATCCCCTTATGTGACTGTCTGGAATGTGGGTCTGACTTGGTGCATCCACGTCTGACCCCACGTGCGCGACGCTGAGTTGGCGACTAACTGCCAGAGCGGGATATGCATTTCCACCATTACTGTAGACAGCATTCATGTTCATTCGGAGTGGAGATGGCAATGCCTGAACGTCCACCCTTTGTTCAGTATGGTTTGGTGGAGGAGCATTGTTCAGACCAGTCCAAAATATTTTTTCTGGTGAGTTGATCACGGTCCTTGACAGGTATCTGAGTGCCAAACTCACTCCAATTCTCTTCCTTATCCAGGTTGGCTGCTGCTTCGAGCACCTCTGCCTGGGCCCTTGCAGCAGCTGCTTCCCTTTTGAGTTGTAGGGTGCTTAACTTAGCATCCAGCTCAATTTTCTTCCGTGTGGCGGTAGCCACTAATGTACTCTCTGCTATGCTTACTTTTTCTTGTATGCGAGCATTTTCAATTAGCATGGCTTCCTCTTCAGCCATGTAGGCAATACGGGCGTTTTCTGCTTCTGCTGCTGCGCGTGCCTGAGCTGCTGTCATACTAGTAGATGATGTCTTTGAGTGTGCTGAGGCTTTAGATCTTGTGGTGGACCTGGATGAGACGGAGTGCTGAGATCCTGTCTCTCTTAAGCCATCCACACGGTCCATTGCATCTTGTATCACTGCCTGCACATTATCATCGAGCAGTTCGAGGAAGTGCTCTTGCGTGCGCACTCCCTCAATGCCCTCATCTGTTTTCATCTTCGTCAGGAGGGATATGTATTTATTTGCCAGGAGCTTGTAGCTTGAGCTGCTCACCTTCACTCGCTGGATGGCCCGCTGAATTGAGACCACTGTGTCTGAGGCGTTTGAAGCTTCAGATAAATCTGCTTCGACCCGGTCCCATGCCCATTGTATCCTGGCATCCAGGTCCTGTTTCTCAGCCTCATAGCTTTCCAAGGCCCGTTGCGTCAACCTGACCTCCCTCTGGGGCCTTGAACTCCCTTGGTCCTCTTGAGGCAGGATGGGAGATCCTGGATTCCTTGGTTCACCTTCTTCAGCATCTCTCCCTGCTGAACTGTGGCTTTCCATGCTGCGATGTTTGCAGCACGATTTTAATGTAGACTCGTTGCAGAGCTCCTTGCTTGTTGCAGGCTGACTGCAGGGCTGGCTGCAGAGCTGGCTGCAGAGTTGACTGCAGGGCTGGCTGCAGAGCTGGCTGCAGGGCTGGCTGCAGAGCTGGCTGCAGAGTTGACTGCAGGGCTGGCTGCAGGGCTGGCTGCAGAGCTGGCTGCAGAGCTGGCTGCAGAGCTGGCTGCAGAGCTGACTGCAGAGCTGGCTGCAGGGCTGGCTGCAGAGCTGGCTGCAGGGCTGGCTGCAGGGCTAGCTGCAGGACTGACTGCAGAGCTGGCTGCAGAGCTGGCTGCAGAGCTGGCTGCAGAGCTGGCTGCAGGGCTGGCTGCAGGACTGACTGCAGAGCTGGCTGCAGAGCTGGCTGCAGAGCTGGCTGCAGGGCTGGCTGCAGGACTTCTTGGGAGCTTTAAGAAGAGTATCTTTTTACTATCTCGGCCTCGCTGTGCGCTGCGTTGCACCGCTAGTCGAGTTGATAACCATGTGTTCAATAAACCCTCGGAGCCAGGATGACCGTCCAACTCCGATCGTCATTTATTGATTGTAACAGGTAAAACTGGTGAGAAAACACAGATACAGCATCTGTTATAATTCGGAAACACCCACACAATGAACACCACAGCATCAGAACATTGTCTCAGATAACAATAGATCCTGGAAGGACCAGGCTCCCACATTACCCCTGAACAACTAGACAAAGGCACAAGCTGGTGCGTTGCATACAGGCACATAGTGTATTCATCCCACTGCACCCCAAATGTACAGCATTACACTTAACACTAAACTGTGGATGAGATACTTCGTCATCACTCTCAGGATCGCAACATAGGCACAAGTCTGACTCGACCTACTAAATCACAAGTAACATCCACAATAAGGAAAGTCACAGGCTTCGTTACTAACTAGGCCTCGTATTTACTACAACAACTTAACGGCACCATAAAGGCATTTACATTGCTATAACGGTCATCCCAACATTACAACAGCATTTCCAATATTATAGGAATATAAACAACTTACAGATAATGCTTCTTAAGCTCCCACAATGGACAAGTGCGGCTGTGGTCTCACTGAGATGCGATGCGTGCCGCCATCTTGACTTATCTGTGTAATGGCTGACGCCCGCGTGGTACAGTGGAAATCTAACATCGTCACTTCCTGGTCACGTGACCAACATTAGCATCAAAAAACAAGATCTTCCTGTGAACGCACGCTCCACATCTGCCGTGAGGCAAGACACCTATCTAGCAGATCTTCTTTCTTCACTGGTTAAAGCTGAACACTGAACCCCGAGCCCTCTGGCTCACCGCCTTATATAGCAATTCCCCCCTGTGGGGTGGGGCCATGGGGGATCCCAGCGCCGTATTAGCCCCCCTGGCTAAACGGTGCGGACGTCGATGTAAGCACCTCCTCGCGTACAGACATAGCCATGCCCAGTGTGTTTGTTTCCCATCCGTAACAACTCTACAACACCTCCTCCGTAACACCTCTACATCACCCCCCCCCCCGTACAGCCCGCAGCCGTCCCGACTGCAACAAAATCACAATAAAGATGCATCCCCCCCAAAACCGTGTGTGCCTCACAAAACTTTCAGCAACAACAACAATAACAACAACAAAAAAAACAACCCGACGCACCCCCCCCCGAATAAATACCCCATCCCATAAAACCAACATATATACAAGTACCCAGGACGCCTCCCTGCAAGGGCCGCGCCAGCGGCCGACCTCACAAAAGTCTGCGCCTTTTGGCGCGCGTTCTTGCGGCGGGCTCGTCACAAGGGGCAGCCCCGGTTTGCCCAGTGGCGGGTGTCAACAGTCCGGGTGTGAGAGTGTCTGGCTTCACTGCTGAGCGACCCCCGACCCCCCCGGGAGGGGTTGGCGGTCGTGAGCACGTCACTCCTGGTGCACCTGGAGGTGGAACAGTTGGTGTCAAGTCAGGTGAAAGCAGCGAAGTCGGACTCCGGGAGTCGGTGGACCCCTCACATGTTTGGCCACGCATGTGTGAAGTAGGAATATGGGCCGCAACGAACGGTTTCAACCTGCAGAAGTGCACGAACCACCGACGCTTCCCCCATCGGATACGCACACATTGTGGCCGCAAAACCTGCACCACTTCCACGGGCCCCCGCCACAGCCGCACCAGCTTAGAAGAGGTCGCCGGCGGTACTTGGGGACAGTGCAACCACGCCTTGTCACCCGGTTTCCACTGAAGCACATGCGCCCGACCCAGCCTGAGCCTCTCATTAGCCTTCTGGCGGAGTTCCGAATTCTGCATGGCCGCCTCCCGCGCCTCTGTAAATTAGCGATGTTGAATTTAACATGTTCGGTCAATTTTGATTTACCATGCGGTGTGGAGATCAGCAGCTGAGTCGGAACAGGTGGGTTAGGCTCGCGGCTGTACATTAGGAAGAAGGGCGAAAATCCGGTCACCGCATGGGAAGCCATTCTGTATTCCGCCAAAACCCCCGGAATATGAAGGTCCCAATCGGTCTGGGATTCAGAAACCTGTTGGGACAGCATGGACGTGATAGTCCGATGCAGACGCCCCACCATCCCGTCAGTTTGCGGATGATATGGGGAGGTACGAATCTTTTTCGTTCCCAGGAGCTCGCATACTTCATGGAGAAGTTTACCTGAAAAATGTTTACCCTGGTCGGTCAGCAGCCGCTCCGGAGCACCTTTGTCGAGGACAGGTATCTATTTCCCCTAGGTGTAGCGGGGAATGGGCCCAGAATATCCAGTGCGACGAGCTCATTAATCCAGGAAACTTTGATAGACTGTAACGGTGGGTTAGATCCCCTCGCTGGTGGCTTCCTTTGCGCGCACTGAGTACATGAACCTAAAAGATCATCCACATCCCTTGCCATGCCCGGCCACGAAAAATCAAGCTGGAGCATGGCAAGGGTTTTGTGAGTCCCTAGGTGAAGGAGTCGTTCGTGCGCAGCCACTCTACCCCTCAATGCGGACGGCACCACCAGCCGGTGTCGACGGGATTTCCCGTCCCAGTGCATCAAAAGACCCTGGACCAACCCCCACGAGTCGACATTTCCCCCCCCCCCCCCCCCGCACAACTCCCCCGATACGACGGCGCAAAGCGAGGAGAGAGGTGTCCTCCATGTGGAGGCGTCCCCACTACGCAACAGACAACCCCAGCAAGGAATCCTTCCCTTGTTGCTCAATACGACCCACAATCGAAGGCGTGTCAGCGGCGGCCGCAAGGACCGGATCAGATATCACATTTGGAGGTCTGCAACGCCCCGAACCCAGGAGGCATGGGCACTCGGAGGTGGTCGGTAACCGTGACAGAGCATCTGCATTCGTGTGGCGAACGCCCTTACGATACATAGTGTCAAAATCAAAATCCTGGAGAATCTCCAACCATCGAGACAATTGTCCCGATGGCTGTTGAACCCGCAAGGCGTACTGCAGCGCCGCATGATCTGTGCGGACGGTGAAATGACGACCGTACAGATATGGGCAATACAGTTGAATGAAGTAAACGATTGCCAATAGTTCCCAACGGGTAACACAGTACCTTTGTTCCGCCGGAGACAACACCCGACTGCCGTACGCTACCACACGTTCTACGCCCTCAACAACCTGCGAAAGCACGCCCCCAATGCCCGTGTTGCTTGCGTCCGTATCGAGTTTTGTAAAGTCAGGATAACTCAATAGCGGAGCCCCCACTAGAGCGTCCTGGAGGGAGCGAAAAGCAGCCTCCTCCTCCTGTCCCCAGTGAAACTTGACCCCCTTCGATGTTAAGGCATGTAAGGGCTTTGCAATTGTCGCGAAATCAGCGACAAAGCGTCGGTAGTATGACGCGAATCCAATAAAACTCCTGACCTCCCCCACGGAGGTGGGAGTCGGCCAGGAGCAGACACATTGCGTTTTGGCGGGATCAGTGACAATACCTGAGCGTCCGACAATGTGGCCCAAATACCGCACCGATTCGCATAGCAAATGACACTTCTGGGGTTTGAATTTCAAATTAGCAGCCCGCATTTTGAGGAAAACCGCACGCAACCTCTGGAGGTGTTCATCGAATGTTTTACTGAAGACGATGACATCGTCTAAATAAATCAAACATGAATCCCATTGCAACCCAGCCAAGACCAATTCCATTAATCGCCGAAAAGTTGCCGGCACTGAATGGAGCCCCATCGGCAAGCGGTTAAATTAGAAAAGGCCGTGCGGCATACGGAAAGCAGTTTTAGGTTTAGATTCATCATCCAGAGGGAGCTGCCAGAATCCGGAAAGCAAATCCAATGTGGAGAAGAACCCTGCCCCTGCCAAGGCATCAAGCGATTCATCCATCCGAGGAAGCGGGTATGCGTCGGCTACAGAAATATTGTTCAGCCAACGAAAATTGACACAAAAGCGCAATGAGCCGTCATGTTTTTTAACTAAGACGATCGGCGCAACCCAAGGGCTGGTAGAAGGGGATATAATATCCGCGGCTAACATGTCATCTACGGCCGATTTTACATGGTCCTTTTCGGCGGGACTCAACCGAAAAGGATTTTGGCGTATTGGCGCACTGTCATCCATGTCAATATGCTGTTGCAGCAGTTTAGTACAACCAAGATCGTATTTGTGTTGACAAAAACGTCAGAAAACTCGCGCAGGAGGATTGGAAGCCTCTCACGCTGTGAGTTGGACAGGTCCGATGATCCCGCACAAAGCGCATCGAGCCACCCCTCATCACGGTCCGCATGTGGTTGCAACGGAGGAGCAGTGCTCACCTGACTAATGACGGGTTCCTCACAGGGTACCGGCATCGCGTGCGCAAGCACGGTCCCTTGAGGAACCACAGTCGTTCGCGATCCCACATTGAGGACCGCAATGAAGGGGTCCCCGTCCCCTTTCACAATGGTCTGGGCCGTTATCAAGTCAGGTCCGTTGACCCCGGCTCTAGATGGTCCCAACAGAACCCCCTGGTCCCCAATCCCCTTAGCAAATGGTCGACGCAGCCTAAGAGACACGAGCATCTGAGCTCCTGGCGGTACGCGAACCGTCCTCACAACCAGCGCCGGTACCGTCGCAAATGCCGTCCGAACCGTAGCGGGGGAGGACAGGAACGTAATACGTCGGCCCGACGGGAGTTCAATGCAACCCTGGTCGACTAGGATACGAATCGGCATTTTGGCCAAGAAATCCATCCCCAACAGGCACGGAACCGCCAGCGAGGAGGAGACCAATATCGGGCCGGATAATTTGATGTCCCAATACAAATTTGCGCGCGGATCTGTCCGATAATGCCCAGCGAGCCCCCGTTAGCAGCGTAGCATGGAACATCAACGGGGAGCAAGGGACGGCTTTGAACGGGGAGAATGTTAGAAATCAAATCGGACACAATAGTTGCCGATGCTCCCGTATCAACTAAGATCCGCACCTCAACCCCATCAATATGCCCCACAACGACCGACGACCCTGACGACGTGGCAACAACGCGATGGGCCAACTCGGACCACTGGCCCGGTTGGAATGCACTCCCTACAGTGGCACGTTTCGGCGCGACGACAGGCAATTTACGACCCCCGTCCGGTGCAGTGAGCGAGTGAATGACAGGTGTGTGCGTAGGCCAAACATGTGGGGTGCCACGACTCGCCGGAGTTTGCTGGTGAGGCTTGGGTAGAGGCGCAACGTCCTGCTGAGGCGTCGCCCCGCGCTGTCGACAAGCCCGGCATCCTGAAGCCACATGGCCCCGGAGGCCACAGTTGTAGCAGTGCGTGAGTGCTCCAGATGACTTGGGCTGATCCTGGCGGCTCGGTTCGTCCCGAGCTGGTCGTACTCCGGATCTCCACTCCGTCGGGCGATCCACGGCGCAGATCTCTTCTGATGGGAGGGTTGTTGCAGCCACGGTATGGCTGGCCGCTGCCTTGCTGGCCTTGCGACGCTGGGACAGCAAGTTTGCGTGGATGTGTCGCGCGGCCCGCAGGGAACACATCTCCATGTCGTCTTGCGCCAAGACGACAATGTCCAACTCGTCCGCCAACAGCAGTATATTCTCCATCACCATGGCGTCCACCCCTTCCTCGTCCATCCGCGGGAAAGCCGTTTTCGCCAGGGCCAGGAGAGCTGTACGGTACACCAGGGGCGACTCCTTGGCGCCCCGCTGGCGATCGTAGAACAGCTGCCTGCAGTCTGAAGGTGGTCCATAGACTGCAGCCAGGAGTTGAAGCGCCATCTGCAGCGTGGCGCGCTTCGCTCTCGGCGCCGAGGTGAGGGTAGCGAGGGCATCACTGTCAAGCATCGCCGGCAGCGCGCGGAGTGCTTCGTCATCCGTCCATTGTGCCATCTCTTGGTGAGCGAGAAAGTGTCTTCGGAAGCCACCCCAGTCACCGTCTTCGCCCACGAACTCCTTGAGAGGTGGTAATCGCTGCTGTAACGCGGCGTCCGCAGTCGAGGATCGCTCTCCGTCGTTCCCGTCACTCCGTACGGTTTTGGCAGGAAGGGCGTGTGACATCGGCGGTCGCTCTGTTGGTGAAGCGCTGGCCGCTCCTGACGACGTGGCGGCTTCTGTTTGCCAAACGTCGGTCACCTGACGTAGCCCGGCCCCGCCCTCAGCATTCACTGTACCCATGGTGGAAAATTCGAATTCGGGCCCCGTGGAAATGGCGGGAACCGGCGTCGCATGTCGGCTGTCATCGCCCCGTGCAGCTCCTCCAGCCCCCAGTCGAGTAATTTCTTCAAATGTGGCGGCTGCTGCTAAAAGTAGTTCCGCCAGTCATGTATGAGCCAGCCGCAGTCCGTCAGCCGGCGGTCCCCATCCGTCCTGACGTTGAGGTGTGGGTGGACTTGGCCCTGGCTGCTCGGAGTCGCCTTCAGCCATCTCGGGCTCAAAGTCGGCCGTGGTTTCCTTCGCCCCCGGTTCCCTGGTACGAGCCTTTCGTCTCGTGTCCATCCTTTTAGAAGACCACTTCTGACACCAGATGTAGTGTGGTTCAAGGAGACTTGGACGGCGTAGTTGGAGGCACACTTATTTATTAAGTACAAAGTACAGAACAGGCCGAGATGTACAACACTTGAAGGGGTATCGGCCCCTTCACCCGTCTAACTGGGAGATCAACACTCTATGTCACAGCTAGCCTACTCCTAAGTCCTCCACTACTGGGCTAGGGGAGGCTAGCTAACCCAGCCCTGGTTAAGCTGGGATTACGGCACCCTGAGTTCCCAGACCGGCTCTGACAAGAGCATCGGCTCTGGGCTCTCGGAGCCACGCCACTGGCTTGCCCTGGTCGGTCCTGAGAAGGACAGCGATCCAGGGGAGTCCCAGGGCCTATCTAGCAGATCTTCTTGCTTCACTGGTTAAAGCTGAACACTGAACCCCGAGCCCTCTGGCTCACCGCCTTATATAGCAACTCCCCCCCTGAGGGGTGGGGCCGTGGGGGATCCCAGCGCCGTATTAGCCCCCCAGGCTGAACGGTGCGGACGTCGATGTAAGCACCTGCTCGCGTACAGACATAGCCACGCCCAGTGTGTTTGTTTCCCATCCGTAACAACTCTACAACACCCCCTCTACATGTGGACAGATAAACCTGACGGATACATTTTTGTCTGAGGAGTTATGACATTTTTTTTATCAAGTCGCTTTGGCCTTTGCTGTTCAATCTAACTGAGAAATCAATGTATCATGCAGACAAATGTGTATTCCAATGAGAGGCAGACTATCTATGAACCTTCAAAGTGGACATTGCCGACTTAGCCATGATCTGCTACCTAAAAACTTAATCTGGTGATGGAGCCGCTGAGCTGCCCTTCTTGCCCCTCCATATTGTGTATTTGACCTTTCCATTCATCTGGTATCCGTGCCTATACAATGGAACATGGCCTTCGTACTCTAGTTACAGGTGACCCAAATAATCCCTGCTCCATTTCAATCCTCTCATTAACATATATGAACAGACTTAACATTTTATTGCGAAAAAATACTCTTTCCATCCCAAATCATCTGGCTATAGACAAATATGGTGCAGCCTCTGCCATAATCGATACTCTGAACTTTGTCTTAACCAGTTCTGAACCATTGCGTTATTCTGTTCCTCACACAGTCCAAAGCATTCAATACTATGGACCAGAATATGATGTTGCAAGTAGAAATATAGCTACACTAGCAGGAAGTACCCGGCGTTGCCCGGGTTTTAAAAATATTTCAAAACTACTCTTAATAATGTAACAGCAGTGCGTACTGACTGTGGTGGTACCTGCTTTCACTGCAGCAGTGCATACTGTGGTGGTACCTGCTATGATTACAGCAGTACATGCTGACTCTATAGCAGTATTTATCGACTGTATATGTGCCGCTCTGCAGTAATATCTACGGCCTATAGTGGTAGCATCTAGCAAATGTATAGTAGTAATCACTGCACGCATCGGGGTGGGGGGGACATCACGCAGTGAAGAATTTAGCTGAGCGTTTAGTGTATTTTTAAAGCATTTTTAACGCTAAATAAAATGTTCCCCTCACTACCAGCGTGCGACTTGGCATGAGCCGTCTCCCCCACGAAAGGCGCGTGAGTTGGGATGGTCATGCACATGAATAAATAATAAGTATAACCCGTAAAAACAAAGTTTTTCACTATAAATTCTTTATATGCGTGGCAGCGAACTTAATATAAATAAAGGATTTAAAAATATATTCGCCTGTGAAGGACGCGGGGATCGATCCCGCGACCCTTGGCATGGGAAGCGAGGGCGTTACCAACTGCGCTACTCCGCCACGGCCTCGATGAACGGGCCAATCGCAGCGCTAGGAAAACCAAACGGACCAACCGTGTCTCGCAAATCCCTCACATTTCGTCCAATGAAACTGCGTATGGTCCGGCGACACACAGACAGACAGACACACACACACACACAGACAGACAGACAGACAGACTTGCGATTTTATATATATAGATTTTTCAAAGTGTTCAATATGTAATAAAGGACTCTTTCTCAATGTCGATCTCCGTTGTCCTTTATTTAGGTTCGTAGAATCTCGTTCACACGGCGTCCTCGCTCAGGCCCGCGTCTCTCCCGACGATCACTCCACAGCCACTCTGCTGCTCGTTCTGCAGCCTCACTGCTGCTCCGCCCTGCAGCCACACCGCTGCTCCGCTCTACAGCTTCACTGCTGCTGCTCCGCTCTGCAGCTAGCCTCCCACCACCCCCTAGCCCTCTGCGTCCTGACACCGATGACTGACGGTGCCGACGTCTCCCACCGCTTGGCGACCGCGCCACTCTCCCCGTATTGCCCAGCGTGGCCTCTTCCCGTTTCACTCCGTCTCAACTCCCCGAACCCCTTCCGGTTCTCTCCCTAAATCCTCTCCCCCACGTGATCCTAACTCCTCCCTCTCCTCACGTGACCCAGACTCCGCCCCCCCTCAATCTTTGCTCGCATTACACGACCCCCCCCCTGATGAAAACCCAGCCGTCCCCGGCTGCAATAAATATAATAAAATAATGCGAGCAACATTTTAACCATCTGGCATCACCGGACAACGGAGAATATAACAACGATAACAAGAACAACAAGAACAAGAAAACAATCAACGAAAGGAAATGGATTTGGAATGCGTGCGGGTCGCCGGCCCATCCCGAACGGGCGGCGGACCCCCACAGACCGAGAACGCGACGGGGTTTTAAGAGCGACGGGAGTAGAACCGCCCGCCGCTGTTGGAGGCCCGTCAACGCCAAGGTCCCGTTCCACAGAGAGACCCAAGTCCGGGGTCTCTCGCAACCGTGTCTGTGGTGGGGTTAGAGGTGCAGCGGGGTCAAGTGGCCCCGTCGCCGTGGTAGGCCCACCCAGAGCAGGATTCGCCGCATCTGCCTGCGTCACGGCTGGTTTGTCTGTAGAAGGCACGACAGGCGCGCTTGCAGGGTCAACAGGCAAGGGCAGAGGTGCGCCGGGTGCAACAGACACCGGCAAGGCAACATCAGGGGATGACGCATCCGTCCGCGGGGCCACGTAGGGCTTCAACCTAGACGTATGGACGTACCAGCGCCGCGATCCGAACCGAACCCGCACGGACTGCGGGTTAGGGACTTCAATAAGCCTAACCAGCCCTTGCCATGGTTTGTGAAGCTTAGGGGAGGTCCCCGGCCGCACCTGCGGGCAGTGCAGCCATGCCATGTCCCCCACTCGCCAGGGGGCATTTACCGGTCGAGCGCCGGGCGCAACGCTCGTTTCGCGCCTGAGTCTTGGCAGTAGCCAATCGGGCCCCCTCCCGTGCCTCGGCGACGCGTCGAACAGTGTCCTGAATGTACTCGGGGAGAGGTTTAACAGGATCCTTCGCCCCCGTACCCAGCTGTACTTCCACCGGCGGCACATTCTCGCGGCCGTACATGAGAAAAAATGGAGAATACCCTGTGATACGCGGAGAGTACCCCAGGTATATGCTTGTTTCTCGTCAACCGTGTGACATAGCATGGCCGACAGCGTACGATTAAGCCGTTCCACCATGCCATCTGTCTGCGGGTGGTAGGGAGACGTACGAACCTTCTTGGTTCCCAAAGCAGCGCACACTTCCGCCAACAAATTAGAAGAAAAATTTCGCCCCTGATCCTTGAGTAGCCTTTCCGGCGCCCCTTTGTCCAGTACATATCCAAACAGGAAGGCGTATGTGATAGACGCCGCCGACTGGTCGGGTAAGGGCCAAGCCATCGGCCAATGGGAAAGATATTCCACCCCGACCAGCAAAAATGTAATACCCCTAGCGGATGGCGGGAAAGGTCCCAAAATATCCAGCGCCACCAACTCGTTGATTCGAGACACTTGTATAGACTGCACCGGCGGCACATATGGGTTTTTAGGCGGCTTCCGCCGGGCACACTCGGGACACGCCCGAATGTGTCCGACGACATCCGTTGTCATGCCGTGCCAGAAGTAGTCTCGCTGCAATGTTAACAAAATTTTTCTGCACCCCAAGATGTAATAAAGTGTCGCAGTGCAGAGTCCGAATCAATTCGTACAGTAACGACGACGGTACCACCAGACACCAGCGGTCATGCAACCCCTCCCTCCACATGAGCAAACCATCCCGGAGAGCGGCCCCCGGCGTCCCACCGGACAGCAGTCCCCCCGCTCCCTTCGCAGCCCGACTCCGTAAAGCCCCCAATGAGTCGTCGAGCAATTGTTCGCCAATCCATACCGAGCGCGGCAGGTTCAGAACCCCATCGGCCGGTCCTGGGCACACCGGAGCCCCAGGCACCTCGACAGCTGACACGACAGGCCGAGGGGGTAGCTGAACCGGCGTACACCTATTCGTACTCGACGCGCAAGCGCAAGGGGACCCCTGTGGTAATCTGGAGAGCGCGTCCGCGTTCGCGTGACGCGACCCCTTCTGATATTGAATGTCGAAGGAAAATTTGCTGCAGGGTCTCCAACCATCGTGCAAGTTGGCCAGATGGTTGGTCAACTCTCAGGGCATATTGCAGAGCCGCATGGTCCGTGCGCACAATAAACGAACGGCCGTATAGATACGGCCGATATTGGCGGAGAAAATAGACAATAGCCAATAGTTCGCATCGAGTAACGCAGTAGCAGGTTTCTGCCGGGGACAGCACACGGCTACCGTAGGCTACCACGCGTTCCACACCGCCCTTGGACTGTGACAGAACGGCCCCGATCCCGGTGTCACTAGCATCCGTATCCAGAATAAAAGGTCGATCAAAATCCAGATAGTCCAATGTCGGCGCCGTCGCCAACCGATTGCGTAGGCCCTCAAACGCCGCTTCCTCCAGCGGTCCCCAACTGAACTTCCGACCCTTACCCGTAAGGAGGTGCAAGGGCCTAGCGATCATAGAAAAGTTCGGAACGAACCTGCGATAATATGAGGCGACCCCAAGGAAGCGACGTACGTCCCCAACTGAGGCCGGGGTTGGCCAGCTGCGGACGCATGCCGTCTTCTCTGGGTCCGTGGCCACCCCGTCCGCACTGACTATGTGTCCCAAATGACACACGGATTGTTGCAGTAGGTGACACTTTTTTGGTTTGAATTTTAGATTGGCGGAGCGCATCCTAGCAAAAACCGTCTCCAATCTCTGTAAATGTTCGTCAAATGTGCGGCTAAAGACGATGACATCGTCTAAATAAATCAAACATGTCTCCCACTGCAGACCCGTTAACACCAGCTCCATCAACTGCTGAAAAGTGGCGGAGGCCGCATTCAAGCCCATCGGAAGGCAATTAAACTGAAAAAATCCCTGCGGCGTACGGAAAGCCGTCTTTTCCCTCGAGGACTCGTCGAGGGGAAGCTGCCAGAATCCCGAGGAGAGATCCAGCGTTGAAAAAAACTTCGCCCCGGACAAGGCATCGAGGGAATCATCCATACGCGGCAGGGGGTACGCGTCTGCGACGGACACCTTGTTTAATTTTCGAAAATCGACGCAAAATCGCAGTTTCCCATCCTTCTTCTTCACAAGGACTAGCGCGCCCCATGGACTGTTAGACGGGGATATTATGTCAGCGGTCAGCATGTCCTCCACTGCACCGCGAACCTGATCCCGCTCCGTCGGGCTCAACCGATGCGAGTTCAACCGAATTGGAGCGGCGTCCCCCGTATCAATGTGGTGGGAAAGCAAGGAGGTACGTCCCAAGTCAAAATCATCCGAGCTGAACACGTCGGAATAGCTTTGCAACAGCGCGCGAAGCGCGGACCGTTGTTTTCCGGTCAGGGATGAATTCTCCCCGCACAACTCGGCAACCCAACGATCATCCTGCCCCGCAGGCCCCGCAACCCTCCCTACCATGTCCGGCGGCCCCGGTCGTCATGGGCCGTGAACGCGGTCGTGGAGTGAGCCAAAACCGTTCCGGCCGGGACGCTAACATTCTCCGCACTCCCATTCAGCACTTGTAAAAACGGGGGCTGGCCCAGCCAGACAATCGTTTGTGCCCCAACCAGCGCCGAGCCACCCGTTATAGCCATGGACGGCGATAACCAAACCCCCGCCGCTCCCTCAACGCCAGGTACTGGCTTCCGATATCTCAACGGGATAAGCATCTGTGAACCAGGTGGAATGTCAACAGATACCTCGGACAGCGCCTGTACCTGGCAAACAGGGGCAGACCGGCCCCATGGCGATGGCAAGAACGAAATTTTTCGCCTCCCCGGTAATTCAATGCCATTTTTATCAATTCTTATTTGAATGGGAATTTTTGCCAGGAAATCGGTCCCCAACAAACAGGGTACCGCGAGGGACCTAGAGATCAAAACGGTCCCTGAAGCCGACACCCCCCCAATCGATATGTTGGCGTCCAACTGGCCCACAATGCCCATACTTCCCCCATTCGCCGCTATGCACGAATCATAAACCGGTCGCACTCTCCCCGGCGGAATGCCCAAGAGATGGAAAATGACGTCCGAAATAATGGTCGCGGACGCACCGGAGTCCACCAAAATATGCACCTCGACCCCCTGAATAGAACCCGGTACAGTGGACGACCCAGTAGCGGCCGCAACCACCCTCCGTGCCAATCGCCGCCATTGCGTCAGCGAGCGACACGGGTCAATCGGCGGCCCCTCGTTGTTAACGACACACGGACCGCGCGGCGATGGTGATGCATGAGGTGACAGGCCTCGCCGGGTGTCTGATGCGCACCGACTTGCCTGTCCTGGATGGTCCTTTCGCGTGACGTCCGTGGTCGAGGCCTCCTGCTGGGGCGGCCCCGGGATGCGAGCCCAACAATCCCTGGTGAAGTGGCCCTTACGGCCGCAGCGGAAACACTCCACGTCGTTTCGGCACGCGGCACCCCCTCTGTCCCGACGCTCCCGCGCCGGCGGCCCGGACCTCGGCCCCGTTCCTCCCCGAGCAGGCCACTGGGCGGAGGCGGCCGTCAACTCCTGCGGACCCTTGTCGTCAGGAACGTAGACAGCCTTCTTAGGATCCCACCCCGTAGCACCGCCTTCGACGATGGGGTCCCCCGTCCAAGCTGACACCTGTTTCCAGCGTCGGAGAATAAATTGAGCATCCAAGCACTTAGCCGCAGCACGGGACGTCAACTTATCATGGCTGTACACCGGCATGGGGATCCCCAAGTCTCTAGACAATTCCAGCATCTTGCCCAACACAAGGGGTTCCAACAAATCCGGCTCCGTCTCGGGTATGCTGCCATCGCCAGTTCCAGAATGGCACCTCTGAAAGCCACCGGCGATTCTTCGGGCGCCCGTTGCCGCTGTACGAATCTACGATGGGCATCGTCCGGAGGCTCGTATGCATCCGTCATTTCCTCGAAGACACCCTGCAGCGTCCTCTTCTTGTCGGCCTTGATGGAGCGGAAGAACCTGATGGACTCGTCGTCGAGAAGTGTTGGTAGGACTTCCAGGGCCTCCGCGTCCATCCATTTGGCGGATCGTACAGCCGCTTGAAAACGGCAGGCGAATGCGCTCCAATCGCCGCCGATGGAGAACTTTTTGACCGTTGTTAAATGACGGCTGCAGGTCCTTGCTCAGCCGTCCTCCGCCGATGGTGACTCACGCGGCAGCGACCAGATGGCGTCACTCTGCAACGTGTGCAAGATGGCGGCTTCCCGCGGCGGAGGGCGCAAGATGGCGGCTTCCCGCCGTTCCTCCTCGGCCATGCCCAAGATGGCGTCTACGTGCCGCGTGGTCGAGAGGGCTGATGGCGACGGCAAGGCCCCGGCAAGCTGTTCCCCGCCAGGCCTCCCCGAAGTCGTCGCCGGCGTCACGAGGTAGCACAACTGCGCCAACACCGTCTCCAGTGCCTCCAGTTGGGCCGCCACCTGTCGCCATCCTTCATCAGCGTCCACTCGCGCGGATGGACCCACCGAAGCGGCCACGTCCTGCACGCCCGGACCACCACTCGTCCCAGCGTCGCTTTCCCCCTCCATCGTCGGTAGCGCCACCGCTGGAGGGAGGTCGTCGTCAGAAGATGCTGCAGAAGATGGTGCAGGGACGTTCTTCCTTCTGAGCTGTTTTGACATGCCGTTTCACTTCTGACACCAATGTAATAAAGGACTCTTTCTCAATGTCGATCTCCGTTGTCCTTTATTTGGGTTCGTAGAATCTCGTTCAAACGGCGTCCTCGCTCAGGCCCGCGTCTCTCCCGACGATCACTCCACAGCCACTCTGCTGCTCGTTCTGCAGCCTCACCGCTGCTCCGCCCTGCAGCCACACCGCTGCTCCGCTCTACAGCTTCACTGCTGCTGCTCCGCTCTGCAGCTAGCCTCCCACCGCCCGCTAGCCCTCTGCGTCCTGACACCGATGGCTGACGGTGCCGACGTCTCCCACCTCGTGGCGACCGCGCCACTCTCCCCGTACTGCCCAGCGTGGCCTCTTCCCGTTTCACTCCGTCTCAACTCCCCGAACCCCTTCCGGTTCTCTCCCTAAATCCTCTCCCCAACATGATCCTAACTACTCCCTCTCCTCACGTGACCCAGACTCCGCCCCCCCTCAATCCTTGCTCGCATTACAAATAGACTGGATCCACAGCAACAACAAAAAATACCCCATTACTAAGGGAGTTCCACAAGGCTCTGTGCTTGGCCCTATCCTGTTCTCCCTCTACTCGGACAATCTCAATGTCATGTTTTTATTTGGCTCCTCTACACCTAGTTTGCCTTCATTTAGCAAATTGTGTCTCTGGACTCGCATCCCATTGAACAGGTCGATAACTTTATGTGTCTAGCTATTATCTCGGACTTTAAACTGTTCTTCAAGCCCCACATCAATCATATAGCCAATATGAAAAAAATATTTGAAGTTGGATTCCTCGAGATAAATAAACACCGTATCCCACCTCTGCTCCATCTTTTGACAGCGAAAGCCACCATCCTTCTCATTTTTGACTATTGCAACAATCTACCAACTAGCCTCTAAAACAGCTCTCCGTCCTCTGCGTTGCCCATGACGTCGCCTATAGAACGCATTATTACCACCTTTATATCACCTCAAATGGACCTTCTTCATCCTAAAATTCGTTTTAAACAAATTCCCAAAGAACGAATGGACATCTTAATTAAACTGATTTCCAGCTCCAACATGAAACTTACTTCCCTGTATCCACAAAAAAATGCCACTGTTGATACATGTATTTATATTATCAGCCATGAGTCCTGTGTGCTAACCATGGCACCATGGAAGAATGCCACGTCGCAGGTAATCGGTGTGGAATTTATGAGACGTAGGAACAGGAGGGACTGGTAGTTCCACATCTCTATCAGGGTGGGTCCCACGTGACCTTTACCCAGCAGTTTAAGTCGCTACAACACAGGTAGTCTATAGGCAGATCCCGGGCGGTGTGGTAACGTCCGGGAAACTTCCACCCTTTTTTCCAAGACATCTGACCAGCGTGGAAGAGTAGACCAAGTACCCGTCCTCTCGAGAGGGGCTCTCTGGAGCGCCCTCTAGTGGAGGTCTCTTTCACGAGAGGGAGGTCTGCATCTTTTTCTTCAGGAGAGGAGAGTCAGGTAAAATCACAACCACCACAACCACTTCCACATCATCACCCATACTGCTACGATCATAATTATTTCCAACACCATCATCATCGAGTTCGGAGGGTTCTGTATTAATCATTTAGGTGCATGGAGGCAGATTAATGTTCCCATAGAGTTCTGTGCGAATCGCTGAGGCTCGTAGAGCCAGACTAAGGCTTCCATAGGGTTCAGAGTGAATCACCGGCTAAGGCTTGACTAAAATTCCCAGGTTGTTGTCGCCAAGACAAAGACTACCTCGAAAGTTTATCTCATGCTGACTACGTGAACACTGCTGACATGATATCAATGCAGTGCATAACGCGTTTTTGTCACCTTCTTACAGGCGCTGCAAAGAGCTGCTGACATCGCCCAGTCTCCACTCCCAGTGAGTAACGACGCTGCGTGTTTATCCACTGCTGGATCACTCTCCTCACATTCAGAATTAAACACAAAGCTCGAGAGGTAGGTGCTTGTAGGAGTCTGTCATCCAGCAGTGGATTAACCATGGCTCTAGATGTTGATGGGTGCGCAATTACCCTACACCACCTCCCACAATACGATCAGTCAGCCACTCTGTAATCTCAGTAAATCTCTTAATGTGTAACGAAACGAACGCTTTAAGAAATGTAAAACAGTGTAGCGGCCAAAGGGCTCCTCTGTTGGGATGGGGGATGATGGTGAGGGAGCAGAGGTCTCACTCGGAATCATTCCGGCGGAATTTTTTTTTATCGGCCTCGTAACGCTGTGTGGAAGCTACCAGTCTATGTTGATCTTTTCGGCCACAGTCATGCGCTCAGTCAATCCATGACACCTGGGTCAGTAGTGTGACCTGCCAGCGAGTTGTTGACACTTCACTTAGCCTAATAGTGCACCTAGCCTGGCACAAGTACCGTCGCAAATTAAGGTTGTATTATGCACTACACTTATCATTTACATAGCAGTTGATGTTTTTTTAATTGATTTTATTAGAAATTGTGGCGAGCTAGACCTTTAAACGAGTTGGCCCTAGGCTCCATTATTAGTCCAGCGAGACAGGTTTTCAATATATTTTATTTTTAGGTGTCCTAGGGGTTCGCACACTGTGCGAAAACCCCATTAGGCCAGCGTTTTCGGCTTGTCTTCCCTGCCCTCTGCTGGTAATGATGAAGGACATCCATGATGGGGGGTAGGCCCGGGTAGAGCGGTGGCCAACAGGCAGAGCCATCCCCTGTTCACCGCAGGGTGCAACCAGGATGTCCTCTGGCCTCTTCATTATGTAACATCTTCTATGACCACGAAGTATGTGCAGGTGTCCATGGCTGTAGCCGAGGAACTTCCATCTGGTACACATTTAAAGGAGGCTGACTGATTTCTGGGTGTGGTCACACACACACTAAATGCTTTTCTGGGCAATTGGGAGCACAGCAGCCAATTGCCTTGATGTGTCTGCACTGGCAGCTGTGCTCGTAGAACACACTTTTCTCTCTGACGAAGTTTAAATCTAACAGATGAAGTGGTATTGTTGTAAATATTATAATTATTATAACGCGCCTTTCCCTAGGCAATGTCTGGAGAGGAAGAAGAGGAACGCTCAAGCCAGGCTCACGATGAACTTGCACGAAAGCTCAGAGACGTGGGTCTTGACGAGGTTTACTGGAAACATAAGCTGCGCGATGTTCTGCTAATTTCTAGTGCACAGGCGCTGCTTCACCTCGACCGGCAGGAATGCAAAGAACTGGACTCGCATTTCCGTAAATCGTGGGAAAAGAAGGCGTTTTATAAAATGATTGGCATTGATGCTGATGATGTTGTTCGTGATAAAGAGGAGATGAGCTTGGCTCGTATACAAAATGATAATCCGTTACCTCCTGTCGTGTCTGAGAGAATGAATGAGCCAACCCAAATGAGCAATTCTGTTTCAGGACATTGTGGGTCAGATGAGGAGATTTTACGGAATGCATCTGGGGGCCTTGCTCTAGAGGGAGTGTACATGAGTGGGAAGTTGGAGGATAAATTAGAGAAGAGAGGGAAACTTTTGACAATCCCACAAACATTCCGGTTCGTGGATCCGGTCCACACGCTCATGACAAAACATCACGAGTTTATTGCTTTCAGTGAAGAATCTGTGTTCGAGAAGGGAATGAAAGTCATGGGCTTTAGCAGCACTGTCTCAGAGCAAGGTTGCGTCTCTACCTTGAGTAGAAAACCAATCTCAATGCCAAACAAGTCATTGAATCTTAAGAAAATGCAAAATGTTCAGACTGATCATTCCCATATTTCCAGGACAGAGTACACGTACCTGCCATTAGCCTCGGCGCATCTTCAAATGGCACAAATCAGGTTGTCTGATGCAGCCCTGAAGGAACTACAAAATATTGAGAACACCTTGGAAAACACGAAAGCAGATTTCAAAAGCGCCGTGTTAATCAGCATGATCAGAAACTTCTTCCACATATTCGGCTCCCACGCAAACGAGGGACCTCTCGAATTTGGAGGAATATTTTGGAGGAAGGCGTCAGCAAAAGGTTTCAGTTTAGATCAGCAAGATGAAATGAAACGGCTCTTGTCCGAGTTATTGGGATCCACCATTGGTGCTGACTGTGACAGTCGTACGACTACTGATACGGGCGCTGCAATAGCCACTGAACCAGCTGCAAGTGGCTCTGGCCAGCACGGCCCGGTGCTCACTGATATGGTGAAGATGACTGTGACCACAATAGGTGGTGATCCTGACGTTCATGATCTTCCTCAGTGGAAAGCTGTTGTTGTTTCCAACAATAGGACATGGTCTCTCATTGACCGAGGTACCAGGTTTATACCAGTCTGGGACATCGTCCTGTCCAATCATAAATGTGATTTTAAAGATGTCCTGAAGGTAGCCAATGATCTCATAACAGTTTACGCTATCTTAACAAACAAACATGCAAATAATCATCAAGATGATGCATTGGCTGCCACTATTGTCGAAGCCCAATCGATCATGCAAGATGTAAGGCAATGGATGATATCACACCTACAAGAATGGATGATATCAGACGATATAACTCATCTGGATAAACTGGGGAATCTAAAACAGAAATTCTATGAATGCACACAAACTAACAGGAGCTGGATCGACGCCTGTCTCTCCCATCCAGCCCTTCAGGAATACTTGAATCTGGTTGTATTAACATGCAAGTATTCATCTCGTGACGAAACAAAGCAATTAAAAATGAAAATGCAGTACCTTTTAGAGCCGAACATCTATAAAGTGGAGAACTTCCCCCAGCGCTCCTCGATAATGCAGTGGGTGTATGGGACTGATACAGTCAGGATTCATGATGCCGAGCTAAAGGCCCTCGCTGACACATTTACAGAAACAAAGAAACGATTCAAAGAAGTCATGGATTCACCGACTTATTCGGAAACTGCGCTGAATGTCGCAAAGGTGAAGGGAACCAATGACGTCACATTTTCCCTCAATTCCCTGTGCCGATGCCTCCGAGAAATGAAGAAGGTGCAGGAGGAGAAGCTGTTCATTGCAGCTGCTGCTGGTTCAGGGTTTAGTGCAACGGAGCGATTGTTCCACCGCCTCCTGGACTATAAGGACGTTGACTGCATTCAGCATGAAGTGGAGAGGGCACACAGCGAGTACTCAGATTTCAGATCTCAAAGCGATCCAGTGTTTTCTGTTTCGCCGACACGGGAATTTGAGAGTAAAACAAATGAGAACGAAAGGTTTATGAATCTGCTTGAAAGGCTGGACCTACACAAATACTACCCAAAGAAAATGCGCACAGGGGATGTGTGTGTTGTTAAGTCAGCAATGGATACACAAAACCCATACACAGAACAAGAACTTGCATCTTATTTTTTGCAGAAACTGATAATGGGTGACTATGAAGCACGGTGTGTTCGTGTTGAGAGTGAAAATAAAAGCTATGAGACCATGATTAATAATGCTACCTCTAATTACGACGACTTTTTAAAGCATGATGATACATTGAGTCGTAGAGAGGGGCTTGCAAGAAACACTCAAACCCACATTCACCCCATGGATTTGCAAATGACAATTTACCATTGTGGAGACAATTTCGTGAGGCAGTACCTTTACACCAAACTCTCATTTTGCCAGTTTGCACTGCCGCTTTTAGTTCCAAATCCTCATAGCTCAAAAATAGAATTGCCTCTTTGGGCATTCCGACAGATTAACAAGAGGTGGAGACGCCGTGACACATCTACTAACACCCCGCAAAACAAAAGCTGTGCGATTGTTAATGCAGATACTCCTTTAGTGTCCTTCATAAGATTTGGTGAATCGCCCACATCGAAATCTCAGATGTTGAACTCTCTGCTCAGTAAGCAAAGACATGACATTTTTTTAAATAGGAACTATAATGGCGGCAACAGCAGGAATGGGCTCCTAATGGAAGGAGTCACAGAGGTCGCCTGGTATTGTCCAGGTGGGACGGATGACGACGTCTTCAATGACTGCATCGCGTTCACAAATCTGCACGGAGATGCGAGACGGCACAGAAGACAGGTGCAGTTTCTGCACGAGATATCCTCTGTCAATGTGATACTTTTGTCAAATCGTGATCGCAATGATGAAGCGAACATCATTTTGCAAGAATGTCTGACTTCTCCAAAGCCTCTTGTTTGCCTTTGCGCTGACCGAGAGAGAATCGAGGGTAGAAATTCAAGGGCAAAAGTGAATATTGCTGTTAAGAACAGAAATGAGGCAGAGTTGATGGATGAATTGGTGTCAACTCTCAATTTTCTTTTGGAAATTTCAACACAAATTAACAACCTCGATGATTGCTCAAACACTGCCAGACGGCACGGCTTCACAGTTGATGAAGACGATGAGGATTGTGAAGAAGGAAAGTCTATGGCAGACATCTTACTGAGTCTTCTCAAGGAAAAGCCACTGTCTTCAATGAAGGAGACTTTTCTGCCTCTTCAAGGTAAATTGTGGCATGAATGGTGCAAGAAAGACAAAGAATTAACTCGCTTGAGATGAAAAGTTGACCAAAGCATTGAGGAATATAGGGACAACATTTCAATGGAAAAACAATCACTACTTAGAGCCCAGTATGTCAAAGCATTTCCTCTCAATCATGTAATGAGAACATTGATTGAAATTCTGCAGCATCAGCCAGACACAGTAAAAAAATACTTCCTGCATTGGCTAAAACTATATTTAGATAGGCTGTCTGCAGAGTCCTTATCAAAACTTAATCTGCAGTATGACAAGGCTCGGAGAGAAATGGTAAAGTCCAAGAGAGAAAAAAATTATAGTAGTTTACTGGTTATAAAACAAGCAGAGCTGCAAAAAATATCACAAAAACGTGATGCCTCTTATTTTGGAATCGATCACCTTTTCAGGGAAGTTGGCCAGATCTACGAAGCGTCACAGACACCGCACGGCACTGACAAACGCTCAGCTGCTTTGCCAGGCATCGCAGCAGATTTGATGCTCTCTGGGTTCCCCCTTGAACTCATCGACGGTGATGCCTCACATGTCCCTCTCACTTGGATCAGCTCAGTTTTGGACAAAGTGATTGAGAAAATCGGAGACAAAACTCTGTTTGTCCTCTCCATACTGGGCGTACAGGGCAGTGGCAAGTCCACGCTGCTGAATGCCATGTTCGGTCTCCAGTTCCCTGTGGCTTCAGGGAGATGCACCCGAGGCGTCTACATGCAGTTGGTGAAGGTGGAAGAAGAGTTAACCACAGAGCTGGGATTTGACTTTGTGTTGATAGTCGACACAGAAGGGCTCCAATCCCTAGAGCTATCAAATGCGACACCCACTCATGACAATGAGCTGGCTACGTTTGTGATCGGTCTTGGCAACGCGACTGTGATCAACATTTTTGGAGAGAATCCATCAGAGATGCAAGACATTCTACAGATCGCTGTGCAGGCGTTTCTGCGAATGAAGCGGGTGACGTTGTCACCGAGCTGTGTGTTTGTCCATCAAAACGCAGGAGATGTGATCGCTCAAGACAAGAACATGGAGAGCAGGAGACGCCTTCAGAAGAAACTCGATGAGATGACGCGCTTGGCCGCGCAGCAGGAGCAGTGCGATGTTGATTCCTTTGACGAGGTGATCAGGTTTGACGTGGACTCCCACATCCATTACTTCGCTTATCTTTGGGAGGGAGACCCTCCAATGGCTCCGCCAAATCCAAGCTACTGCCAAAATGTCCAAAATCTTAAACGAATGTTACTCAACATTCCTAAACGAGAACGCAACGTGTTGAAGATATCCGAGTTCAAAGCACGCATTCAGGATCTATGGACGGCCTTGCTCGCAGAAAACTTCGTGTTTAGCTTCGAGAACACCCTAGAGATCGCAGCTTATAGCAAACTGGAAAAAATGTATGGGAAATGGACTTTGAGCCTGAGGCGTCATTTTATTCAAGAGGAGAATAAGCAGCATACTATCATTAACAACAGTACAGACACAACGTATGATTTGACTCGGTCAAGCGTTGAGCAAACGGTTTTGCCAAAATACAACAAGATCAGCAAAGAAATTGAAACATATTTCAACGGAGATGATGCTGAATGGTTGAGTCAATGGAAAGCTAACTTCGTAAGGAGATTTGAAACAATTAAGAATGAGCTTGTGACTGATACTTACAAAAAATTTACTGATCTGATGAAGCAAAAGAGTACTCTGATCAAGCTAGATCAAAATAGATCACGCTATGAGAATCAACTGATGGAGAAGAGCAAGGATTTGGCTTCAAAACTGAAAACTACCGGACAGAAAGATATCCAATTGAAGGAAGAGTTTGATCAGATGTGGAAAGAATGGACCGATGAAGTGAAAAAAAGCATTACCCCATCTAGAAAAGTGGATTTTAGACGACATTTACAAGAAGCACTGAAAGAACATTTTCAAGGTAAAAAAGATTTAATCACTAAATTGACGAACATTCATGCAAATGAATTGTTCATATTTAATCCCCAAGAACATGTTGTGAATAAACGAGGTGTTCTCAATACATTAAAGAATGTATGGTACACTAATCGGCAAGATATTGAAATTATTGACAAAATAAAAGAGGATGCAGAAAATGCAGCCGTGATTTTTTTTAAAGATCTTGAGCAACGGAAGCTTGGTTACAATGAAACCAATATACATGAAGTAATACAAGCTGTGCTGACAGCTGTAGATGCTGGTATAAATGATACAGCTTCTAAACGCAAAGTAACAGTGAAGCTCACAAATAGGTATAAGCTAGATTTAGTAATACACATTTTGGCCAATGCTGAAGGGATGTTTCAGAAAATACAGAATGATTTCCAGAGGGCAAACAATCCTCTAATATACCTCGACAGCAAGAAAGAAGATTACTTTAACAGCTTTAAAATTCGATGTAAAGGGGCAACATACACCGCCATCTTTACTGACACTTTGTGCAGAAAACTCTAAACATTCGTGCACCAGGCAGTCTGTGACAAAGCCAGCCTTGACATTGCAAGCAAAATGACGTCAAATTGTCCGGCATTCAATGGCAATCGATCAAATTTAGAAAAGTACATCATGATACATTTAGCAGGAAGAGAAGATTTTAAAGAATTCAATGAATATATTCAGAGACCAAAACAATATTTTCAAAGCTACATTAAAGAACGTGTTGAAGAATATTGCTCAGCAAACGAAAATAAAACAATTCGTGAAATATTACGATCATGTCTTGAGCTTTACAAAAACTATGTTTTAAATGCAATTACCGATGCAACAACAGCTGTCCAGAAAACCAAAGGCGATGCATCATCGTGGCTGGATGAGTTTAGTAAACAGCTTGGTGACAAAATACATGTCCCAAGGCACAGTCTGGTTAGAGCTGACTACAAAGACATAGATGACGTCGGCTACTTTAGAGAAGAACTAACCACAGCAATGACAACCATGGTGGCACAGTTGAACACACAATATTCTAAAGCATCCTTACAAGATTTAGAAGACGTAAGGAACACACCTCATGACATGCTCTGTGATCAGATGAGTGGGTGCTGGGTGCAGTGCCCATTCTGTAAAGCCATCTGCACAAACACGATGCCCAATCATTACGAGGACCACAGCGTTCAGATTCATCGGCCACAGGCAGTTACAGGGTGGCATCAACGTGGAACAGATAATTTTGTGATGGCTATTTGTACGAGTTCAGTTGCTAGTGATGGCCGGTTTGGGCTTTCAAAAAACGGTAAAACAATACCATATAAGGATTATCGTACAGCAGTACCAAAATATGCAAGTTGGAGTATCACGCCAGACTTAACCGTACAGCCATATTGGAAATGGTTTATCTGCAGATTTAAGTCCGACCTGGAGAAGCTTTACAAAATGAAGTGTATAGGCGATGGTACCATTGCAGAGGGCTGGACAACAATTACAAAGGAAGAGGCAATTGCAGACTTGCAGAAAAAGTAATTTTGAACACTATTGATACGTTAACAAATGGGAACAATTGCTCAATTTAAAACTCAGTTTGTCTTTTACCTTTGTGTTTTATAAATACTTTTTTCTACAGTAGCCCATTGAATATCTATAATTAGACAAAGGTACCTTAAGTGTATATTCACAATTAATGGAAATTGTATATCTGTTGTGGTTCCTCTCATCGTAAAAATCATAATTAGCAATGGCGTAAGACTGAATTGCAGTAACTTTATCATTGGGTGGCACCATTCGGCCAATACATTGTCATAGATAATGTCAGTTAGTCGATAGAGATGATGTTGATGAATGTTGAGATTAGTCAACATAAGGATGGGACTTTAGATATTGGATTGCTTCGTGCTTCGAAAGGAAACCACCTCCACGTCTGCCAAATTGTAAGAAAACGCTCTGGAATTTCACTGAGTTCCTCGGGCTTGTTGTGTTTCATCATCCCAGGCATGAGCAAATTGCAAAAATTACTTCGTTATCTGAATGTTACGTGAACATACTTGCTCTCTGATGACCACACTACAGCCACAAACCTCAAACATTGTGATTGATCATTTAAGCGCTATCCAGGCTTAACCTGCTCATTTTCTGAGATATGATCAAAATATATGAACGTAGTCCTACAAGATGCGAAGTGAAAACACAGTAGCCTGCATTGTAATTATAACTTTACTGCAGGGCATTGCATAGCTTAGCAATTATGAAAACGTGCCATTGTAACATTTGCAATGTATAACTTGTTTATGTCAAAATCTGAAGTTTCCCATTTCTGAATGTCCCGTTCATAATGACACAAACAAGACAAGTAAATACTCACACCTTCCTTTCCCCCATGATGCACGTGTAGTATTGTGTTGTACTACGTCTTGAGATGCGGTTGCATTTAGACTCTGTACAAATATAAACTCCATTGTCATACACTTATTACATATTTTAAAAGGAGTAATTGTGGTGTCTTTTTTCCAGATTGCATAAAATTAACACCACTTTGCCACATTCAGTTACAAGCTTCTGCCATTGAAATAGAGGTTACACTGCTGGCTTAAGGTTGCAAAATAGATACGAGGTGCTGATTGGATATTATTATCATCGTCATCTCGTTTGAGATAAAAACACTTTGCCACTTTTATTGAAAACAATGTAAATAAGTTTCCATGAACATGGCCCTGTCACCATGCAAGATTGTGATTGTGATCGACAAATCTCAAGCAGTGTTTCGAATCGCATCGTGACAAATGACATCACTTGTAATGAGGTTAGTCCCGTGATGATTACTAACATTATGTAAGCGTGGTGAATTGTAATTGTGTATAATCACGTGCCTGTCTATGCTAGTTTTCTTAAATTGCAATACATTTTGATGCTTTAACGTAGTGTTTAGATGTCTGACTTGACATGACTTAATGGTGTCATGCATCTGATTTTGTTGTTCATGATGCCAATGATTGCTTTTATCTTGATATGCAGTAGTTAATTTCGTCTGTGGGGTATTGCTGATCCATGTAACTTGGGTAATTGTGATTCTGGAGTTGTTTGTTCAACCGCACGATACTTTGAAATATATCTGACATATATCTTATATGAATAAACTCAAATCCTATGATAATAAACACGTCTCATATGACTGAGTGCGTGTGAGTCTGTGTATGTAGAGGAGATCGGTTGCACCATCGTTTGTACAGCGCGACTCGAGTTTGATTCTCTGTCACAGCCAACGTCAGTGGCGAGTGATACCTGGGCCTCCTGTATGGTGGTATTAATCCGTAACTTGATACCAAGTACATAGTGAAAACATCAACTCCAATGAAACCAAGGTGGCCAGGCATAGTTCTGATCACAGCACCCATCACGTATTGTAACAGCTTTAATAGAGTCTCGCTAAAAGCATTGCTACACGGGTGACTCATTTTCAGTGTGTGTGTGGAGGATGAGGGTATCAAGGGAGCGGTAGTGTAGCGGTTAACGCTCTTTGCTACAAATCTAGCCACTCGAGTTCGATTTACATTCATGGCCAACACCAGATGACGATTATCTGAATCGGTCCTGGGCCTCCCCTAGGTCGACTCAGCCTCAAAGGAGTACCTGGTGGAATGTGTAAACATCGTTGCTGGGGAGACTGCGCAGTCGGGCGTAATGCCGGCTACCAACCCCCTCGTGTGTGGAGAATAGGAGTTGTGGAGCTGTAAAAGATGTTCCCACTGAGCTACATGATAATAATTATTTCTACACACAGTTGTACTCAATTTCACCGAGTGGAAGAACGGCTCAGAGGCTTGAGGAGGAACCACAGACAAAAGGGTAAAACCTATTCTCATATTCTTTGGTTCTTTCGGTAAAGTAACGTAGATAGGTTCAAAGAAAATAACCTATCTACGTGACTTTACCGAAATAACCAAGAATATGAATTCCTGCAGTCACGAAAGCTTTATGTTTTTACTAGCGGTTAGTACCCGGCATTGCCCGGGCGAAAAAGGCAGACACATGTAGTTACACACGCAAATCCATTGATACACACACATAGAGTTACACGCACAAATGGACTCACACATACATACATAGACTGAACAACAACAACCGCCATTCGCCACTAAGTGGCTGTGACGTCACAACAACGCTTGTGCCAGGCTATGTGCACCTTGAGGCCACGTGAAGTGTCGAACGCCCGCTGGAAAGAGGTCACATGGCAAACCCAGATGGCACAGGTCGACTGACTGAGACGACTGGCTGATGCACCACCTGTGGCCCCTACTGTGGCAACTTGCTGTGCTTTATCCACCCGGCGCTTCGCTCGTTGTTATGAGCGCTCCTCCGCCCTCCGTTGTTGTTGGAGGGTGACTGCCTCCAACTGGCCAGTAGCGTCCTTCAGGAGCCTCCTCCACAGTGGCCGATCTTGACACGGCTGGTACCAGTCATCCGCAAGTGGACTCAGCTCCAAGTCCTCCTGTAGCACATCACTCCATGTCTTCTCCAGCCAGTGCCGCACCCGTTTAGCCTCCTCGATCCGGCGGAATAAAAGCTGTTTAGGCATGCGGTGGCTGGCCATGCGGGCTACATGACTTAGGCAACGCAGCCTTGCCTGCCGGAGGTCACCGATGGGACTTTGTCCACATCTTTCAAGGATTTGTGAGCTCCTCACACAATGCAGCCTGGTTAAACCCAGGATGGATCGTAGGCAGGCCAGCCTAAATGTTTATAACCGGCAAAGATGTTCCATTAGGGGGGTCCAAGTTTCGCAAGCGTAGAGAAGAGATGGAATGATCGTGGCCTAGAAGACCTGAAGCTTCGTACGGAGTGATAGAGCAAGTAGCTTCCACACAGCGTTACGCAGCCAATGAAAAGATACTGCAGCTCGACTGATTCGGAGTGAGACCTCTGCTGTTAAACCGGAGCCGGTCATTAGCACACTGCCCAGGGAAACTCTCCACTGTCTCCACAACTGCCCCATCACAAATTGGGAGTTGTGGGGGTGGAGTGTCCGATGGTACAAAATAGCCAGGCAGGTGCTTAGCTTTGGTTGGGCTGATGGTAAGGCCCCACCCGTTGGTGGCAAGCTCCAGGTTCAGCAGCAGCACCTGGAACTCCTCCTCCGAGTGAGCAGACATTAGCAGATCATCGGCATACATAACGTGGTTGAGCAACAGGGAGCCATCCCTTGACCGCACCCGGGCATCGATCAGCCTCCCATTGTATGTGTAGCAGATGGGAATTCTTCCGGTACAGGCATTGAAGGCTCGACGAACTACGTGGTCCAATGTGGGAGCCAGAGGACATCCCTGTTGCACCCCAAGGTGTACAGGGAATGGCTCTGACTCACGGCCACGTAGTTAAGACGCGGGGCCGCTCACCATTATGAAGGTCCTTAAGGATGGTGATGAGTAGGTTCGGAACTCGGAAAGCACGACGAGCAACCCAGGCCTACTGATGGTATCATATTGCCTTGAGCAGGTCAATAAAGCACACGCATAAACTAAGATGCACACATGGACCTACAGACACGCAAAGAAATGGCGTTACACTGACTAACATGGAGGCATACACACACAGAGACTAACACACACGCACATGGACTGAGACACACAAACACATTGACTTACAGATACACGCACATATGGACTCTCACAAATTTAGACATGCACTTGAGATACGCACACATGGAGTTACACACACATATCGACATACACACATACAGCGACACACACACATAGAGTGACACACATTGCCGTACACACACATACACATGTGGACTGTCACACAGACATTCACTTGAGATATACACACATGGAGTTGCACACACATATATGGACGTACACACATACAGCGACTCACACACACACCGACTCGCACACAGCAATAAGTGGACTAAAACACACATTGACGTTAACACACATATGTACTTACACACACACACACATATGGACTAAGACACATACACATGAACTTACACATACATAGACTGACACACATAGCCCTACACACACATACACATATGGACTGTGACACACATCTACTTTAGATGTGTAATGCGAGCATAAACGGGGTGGTTGTTGGCCTCCGCGCCAATCACGCGGGCCGGAGCATTGGGGGGCGGAGCATTGGGGGGCGGAGCCGGGTCGACGGAGCGTGTGGGAGGAGCCACTGCTCATCTCGGCTCCAATGGGAGACGGGGGCAGTACGGGAAGGAGGAGTCAGGGGTCACGTGATGGAAAGGATATAGGGAGAGAGCCGGAAGAGATCGGGAGTTGGAACGGAGCGAGAATAGGGGGGAGCCACGCTGGGCAGAACGGGAGCAGCGACGCCATCTGCCACGTGGTGTGCGGCGACGGGGCTAGAGGGGTGTGAGGACTAGCCGAGTGTGCGGGGCACACGGAGCGAGCGGTGTGGCTGGCGCGTGTGCGGGGCACACGGAGAGAGGGAACGGAGTGGCCACCAGCAGAGTGCGGCCCACACGGAGCGTGCGCGGAGGGGTGCGGTATGAAGAACCTAATAAACGACACAACGGAGACCAAGAAAGCCTGACCGAGTCGTTTATTACAGATACACAGACATGGATTATCAAACATATGGACTCACACACAGACGCATTGACTTACACACACACATCGAGTGACACACACATGTGTAATGCGGGCGAAAGCGACCTTCCGGATGTGACGTCACGAGGAGGCGGAGCCAGGTGACGTGGGTGAAAGGTTGGGGGTCCTTAAGCGGGTAAACCGGAAAGAGAAGGCAGTCGGGTTGTGAATGGAAAAGGGTGAGGCCACGAGGGCGAATGAGAGGAGGGGGGCACCGCCGGCGAGCGGGAGCCGACCCCAGAGTACAGCCAGGAAGGCTGTGTGTTAGAGGCAGCGGTGTGGCTGCAGAGAGTCGCAGGAGCGACGAAGAGAGAGGAGAGTACAGCCAGGAAGGCTGTGTGTTAGAGGCAGCGGTGTGGCTGCAGAGAGTCGCAGGAGCGACGAAGAGAGAGAGACAGCACGAGTCTGTCAGAGCGCTGCGGAGTAAGCAAGAGCGAGAAGAAGAGCAGCGATTACAGCCAAGGGGGCTGAGAGTGAGTAACAGCAGCGGAGCTGCTGTGGGGCTGCAAGAGCGACAAAGAACAGCAGCGGGGCGGCTGATGGTGACTGGAGTGACATCGGAACCAGCACGAAGAGAATAAGAGAGACAGCCGTGTGGGTAATACAGTACGGACCAAATAAAGGACACTGAGCCAGAGATCGTGGTCAAGTCTTTTATTACACTGGTGTCAGAAGTGAAACGGCTTGTCAAGACGGCTCGGAAGAAAGAATATTCCTGTGCCATCATCTGCTACATCATCCGACTTACGATTGAGACAGATGGCGCAGCTGGAGACCTGGAAAATCGTGCTGGCGAAACCGTGTGAGCTCACCACGCCGACGACGGCAGTGGGGAGAGCCGATGGTGGTCTGCAGGCCGACGCCTTGCCTGCGCTGCCAGCGCCATCTGCCACGCGGCACGAAGACGCCATCTTGGGCGTGGCAGGGGAGAAACGGCGGGAAGCCGCCATCTTGTCTTCACCGCGGCGGGGAGACGCCGCCATCTTCAACATCGCGGCGGAGAGGCAGCCTTGCGCTGCCATCTGGAGGTGCCGCGGGGAGAGCAGCCTGCTGTGAGCTGCTGTTTTGCGAGGGGGAGCTGCGAGGAGAGGACGACGACGCTACAGCTGCTGGGGCGGGAGCTCTCCCGTCCTGGCTCGGGTGCGTGACAACGGAGCAGTCAAGTCGCCGAACGAGTTCTGCGAGACGACTCAAGTTGCCGCCCTGCCGTCCTCTTCTTGCTGCAGCCCCGGGCGGGTCGTAACGATACGCACCCGGCCTTTACACACACCTCACCCATCTTTCGAGGGCCGGGTGGGGGCAATTTTGTTTCTCTCATGACTCGATTGTGCGGAGCGCGGTTCGGACTGTGGGTATGTGTGTGTAATAACGATGAACGCGCTATCTGCTTGTTGCTCGGTGTCAATTAAAGTGTGTACGTGTGTTGAGAATGGACGGAGAGTATGCTGTGCTTGCTGAGTGTTAAATTGTGTGTGTGCGCTGCGGTGTGGAGTTGTTATATTGATGGCGAAGTTAATTATTAACTCGGGAGCGTCGGGTATCTTGCGCTGTATCATCTCGTGGGTTACCTTGTGCGATGGGCTTAATTGGAAAATATATATATATTTTTTGGTGTATTGTGCTGCGAGGTGCTATGTGCGATGTGGTTGTTGCAAGAGAGAGAATATTTGTGTTGTTGCTGCAATGTTACGACTGGATTAATGGTGTGTTGGTTACCTGCAGATCGGTTTGCTATTGTGCTTAAATGTGCGCGTGTGATCGCGATATGCTGACTGTATGTGCTGTTACACCGTTCTGTACGGTTATGGGGTGCGATGCATTGATTGACTATTGGGGTTGGGATGTTATTAATTGTGCGTACCTGTTTGGAAATTGGTAACAAATTCGAGGGGGACCCTATTATTTGGTCGTATGGATGTTATGTACACGCGATTTTGTGTATATTATGGGTAACGGCGCTTTGTGAGAGAGAGAGCGCGCTTTGAGGGTGCGTGATGACGCCGTTGTGGGTGTCTCAAAGGTTAATGCTAATGGGACCGTAAATTGGCGCCAAGTTGCGTCGCGTATTCGGTTGGTCGCATGCAGCCACGAGTTGCTTTGCGAGTTGGGTTGTGTAACCAATGTGGTTGGTAAAATATTGGTTAAAAATTCCCCGATATGACTGCTGCGCGCAGCAAGCTGGGGCTGTGCGTCTATCGTTGTTGGGATTGTTACAATAAGACGGGGGAAGCAATTTGTGACCCCCAGCAAAGGGAAGCTGGGGTGCACGAATGGAGAAAACTGGCCACGTGTTCGCACGTTGGGCCGCCATTTTGCGCACACGCGGGGTATGGCGTCGATGCGCTTTGCGGAAAGGGCCGCCATTTTGAGTGCGCGCGAGATATTGCGCGAACGCGCTGGGCGAAGGGGGCCGCCATTTTGAGCGCGCGGGAAAAACCTCGGTGGGGCAAATATTCCATCTGTTATGCCTGCCATTGTTGAGTGGGTGATGCACGAGTGGTGGTCACGTCGGCCTATGGCTGATGGCTGACCTGACAGCCCGGAGGCGAAACCTCCGTGGTATGTCTTAAACTAATGGGCCGTGTGCTCATATGGCTCGGGGAGTCATGGTTCAGTTGTGCGGTGGCAGACTGAACCTGGTGTGCCGGGGGCTCACGGGTTTGGGTTAGGGCGTTATTGTCTCTATAAGAGAACATTACCCCGTGGGGGGGGTCGTTGATATCTGGCCTTGCCGAGGGATTGATCTTCCCTTGGCTATGAAGCGCATTTCAAAGATTGATGGAGCTTGTTTGACGGGGTTGCAGTGGCAGACGTGTCTTATATATTTGGACGATATCATTGTCTTCAGCCGCACAATTGAGGAACATTTAACACGGCTGGAGACAGTGTTCACGAGGATGCGCTCTGCGAATTTAAAATTTAAACCAAAGAAATGCCACCTACTGCAACGGTCCGTCCGTTATCTGGGGCACATTGTGAGTGCTGAGGGGGTGTCCACGGATCCGGAAAAGACGGCGTGCGTCCGGGATTGGCCGACTCCGGCCACCGTGGGGGATGTTCGGCGGTTTTTGGGATTTGCCTCGTATTACCGAAGATTTGTGCCGGGTTTTGCGACGATTGCGAGGCCCTTGCATCTCCTTACGGGTAAAGGACGGAAATTTGTTTGGGGACAGCCGGAAGAGGCGGCCTTTCGGAGTCTGCGTGATCTATTGGCTACGGCTCCGACATTGGATTATCCCGATTTTGATCGCCCTTTCATTCTTGATACGGACGCGAGTGACACAGGTAATGGGGCGGTATTATCACAGTCTAAAGGGGGCGTAGAGCGCGTCGTGGCGTATGGTAGCCGAGTCTTGTCGCCTGCGGAAACACGCTACTGTGTCACTCGTAGAGAACTTTTGGCGGTTGGGTTTTCCTACGGCAATTTCGACCGAACCTTTACGGTCGTTCTTTTATTGTGCGTACGGATCATGCGGCCTTGCAATATGCACTTAAAATGGACCAGCCATCGGGACAGTGGGCACGTTGGTTGGACACGCTACAGGCATTTTCCTTCCAAATTCAACATCGGAAGGGAGTGCGCCATGCGAACGCTGACGCACTTTCCAGATTACCAGGGCGCGCCCCTTGTAAATGTGCGTCGGGGACGCATAGGTGTTCGCCGATTCTAAACCCCCTCAGCCGCTTACGTTGGCCGTCGAGAAGTCGGATACTCCGATGGAACCGGGACCGACTGACGGGGTTTTGAATCTGCCGCGGTCTGTCTGGATTCGGGAACAAATGATGGATGAGTTGTTGTTGTCCATGCGGAAGCGGTCTATGAGGGACAATGGGAGTCCGAGTACGGCTGTGGGGCCGCGAACCGCTCTCCGAGATGGTCTGCTTATGTGGCGAGAAGGGTTCCAGGAAAGCTGGCGTGTGGTGCTACCAACGTCCTTGCGATTCGAGTTGATGAGAACTCTCCATTGTGACACACTATTGCATTTAGGGGTGCAGAAGACTTTGTTGACGTTGCAACGTCATTATTTTGGCAAGGCTGGTGTGTGTCCATCGCTGATGGGATAGTAAGGGAGGAGCATGGCCGAGTGCTGCTCATCCCCGAAATGGCACTAGCTGAGAGTATGGTAAATGGATGTTGCCGTGGGTTGACGACCACGGTGAGGGTTACGGCAAATTAAACGTTACCGCTGGGGAGCGTGGCTCTCTCCACGCGAGGGTGTGCGATTAGGGGTTGTTGGTTTGTTGAGAGTGACTGTGGGTACATGCTGTGTACGTCTAAGGTCTGTGCTGGTCCTCAAGGGAGGACTGCTGGTGGGTAAGAGCAGAAATTTTTTTGTTGTTGTTGTTTTCACGTGTAAATAATATTGTTGTTAAAATGTAAATACTGGGGCGTCCATCGCGGTTATTTGGGTAATTATTGGGGTTTTCTTAAGCGGCCCGGAATTACATCATCTCCACTACCCTGGGGCCGGGTGGCTGTCGTGTACGACATGCGGATGTGCGTTGTTGTGCTTTGTGCTGTTGTTGTTCTTGTTGTTATATTACATGCTTAGTGTCCTTTAAGGGGGAAGGTCGGTTCACCGCATTACGCTTTGGTATTGTTCAGCCGAGGTCGGCTGGGTTTTTTCTATGGGGGAGGGTGGTGTAATGCGGGCGAAAGCGACCTTCCGGATGTGACGTCACGAGGAGGCGGAGCCAGGTGACGTGGGTGAAAGGTTGGGGGTCCTTAAGCGGGTAAACCGGAAAGAGAAGGCAGTCGGGTTGTGAATGGAAAAGGGTGAGGCCACGAGGGCGAATGAGAGGAGGGGGGCACCGCCGGCGAGCGGGAGCCGACCCCAGAGTACAGCCAGGAAGGCTGTGTGTTAGAGGCAGCGGTGTGGCTGCAGAGAGTCGCAGGAGCGACGAAGAGAGAGAGACAGCACGAGTCTGTCAGAGCGCTGCGGAGTAAGCAAGAGCGAGAAGAAGAGCAGCGATTACAGCCAAGGGGGCTGAGAGTGAGTAACAGCAGCGGAGCTGCTGTGGGGCTGCAAGAGCGACAAAGAACAGCAGCGGGGCGGCTGATGGTGACTGGAGTGACATCGGAACCAGCACGAAGAGAATAAGAGAGACAGCCGTGTGGGTAATACAGTACGGACCAAATAAAGGACACTGAGCCAGAGATCGTGGTCAAGTCTTTTATTACACTGGTGTCAGAAGTGAAACGGCTTGTCAAGACGGCTCGGAAGAAAGAATATTCCTGTGCCATCATCTGCTACATCATCCGACTTACGATTGAGACAGATGGCGCAGCTGGAGACCTGGAAAATCGTGCTGGCGAAACCGTGTGAGCTCACCACGCCGACGACGGCAGTGGGGAGAGCCGATGGTGGTCTGCAGGCCGACGCCTTGCCTGCGCTGCCAGCGCCATCTGCCACGCGGCACGAAGACGCCATCTTGGGCGTGGCAGGGGAGAAACGGCGGGAAGCCGCCATCTTGTCTTCACCGCGGCGGGGAGACGCCGCCATCTTCAACATCGCGGCGGAGAGGCAGCCTTGCGCTGCCATCTGGAGGTGCCGCGGGGAGAGCAGCCTGCTGTGAGCTGCTGTTTTGCGAGGGGGAGCTGCGAGGAGAGGACGACGACGCTACAGCTGCTGGGGCGGGAGCTCTCCCGTCCTGGCTCGGGTGCGTGACAACGGAGCAGTCAAGTCGCCGAACGAGTTCTGCGAGACGACTCAAGTTGCCGCCCTGCCGTCCTCTTCTTGCTGCAGCCCCGGGCGGGTCGTAACGATACGCACCCGGCCTTTACACACACCTCACCCATCTTTCGAGGGCCGGGTGGGGGCAATTTTGTTTCTCTCATGACTCGATTGTGCGGAGCGCGGTTCGGACTGTGGGTATGTGTGTGTAATAACGATGAACGCGCTATCTGCTTGTTGCTCGGTGTCAATTAAAGTGTGTACGTGTGTTGAGAATGGACGGAGAGTATGCTGTGCTTGCTGAGTGTTAAATTGTGTGTGTGCGCTGCGGTGTGGAGTTGTTATATTGATGGCGAAGTTAATTATTAACTCGGGAGCGTCGGGTATCTTGCGCTGTATCATCTCGTGGGTTACCTTGTGCGATGGGCTTAATTGGAAAATATATATTTTTTTTTTGGTGTATTGTGCTGCGAGGTGCTATGTGCGATGTGGTTGTTGCAAGAGAGAGAATATTTGTGTTGTTGCTGCAATGTTACGACTGGATTAATGGTGTGTTGGTTACCTGCAGATCGGTTTGCTATTGTGCTTAAATGTGCGCGTGTGATCGCGATATGCTGACTGTATGTGCTGTTACACCGTTCTGTACGGTTATGGGGTGCGATGCATTGATTGACTATTGGAGTTGGGATGTTATTAATTGTGCGTACCTGTTTGGAAATTGGTAACAAATTCGAGGGGGACCCTATTATTTGGTCGTATGGATGTTATGTACACGCGATTTTGTGTATATTATGGGTAACGGCGCTTTGTGAGAGAGAGAGCGCGCTTTGAGGGTGCGTGATGACGCCGTTGTGGGTGTCTCAAAGGTTAATGCTAATGGGACCGTAAATTGGCGCCAAGTTGCGTCGCGTATTCGGTTGGTCGCATGCAGCCACGAGTTGCTTTGCGAGTTGGGTTGTGTAACCAATGTGGTTGGTAAAATATTGGTTAAAAATTCCCCGATATGACTGCTGCGCGCAGCAAGCTGGGGCTGTGCGTCTATCGTTGTTGGGATTGTTACAATAAGACGGGGGAAGCAATTTGTGACCCCCAGCAAAGGGAAGCTGGGGTGCACGAATGGAGAAAACTGGCCACGTGTTCGCACGTTGGGCCGCCATTTTGCGCACACGCGGGGTATGGCGTCGATGCGCTTTGCGGAAAGGGCCGCCATTTTGAGTGCGCGCGAGATATTGCGCGAACGCGCTGGGCGAAGGGGGCCGCCATTTTGAGCGCGCGGGAAAAACCTCGGTGGGGCAAATATTCCATCTGTTATGCCTGCCATTGTTGAGTGGGTGATGCACGAGTGGTGGTCACGTCGGCCTATGGCTGATGGCTGACCTGACAGCCCGGAGGCGAAACCTCCGTGGTATGTCTTAAACTAATGGGCCGTGTGCTCATATGGCTCGGGGAGTCATGGTTCAGTTGTGCGGTGGCAGACTGAACCTGGTGTGCCGGGGGCTCACGGGTTTGGGTTAGGGCGTTATTGTCTCTATAAGAGAACATTACCCCGTGGGGGGGGTCGTTGATATCTGGCCTTGCCGAGGGATTGATCTTCCCTTGGCTATGAAGCGCATTTCAAAGATTGATGGAGCTCGTTTGACGGGGTTGCAGTGGCAGACGTGTCTTATATATTTGGACGATATCATTGTCTTCAGCCGCACAATTGAGGAACATTTAACACGGCTGGAGACAGTGTTCACGAGGATGCGCTCTGCGAATTTAAAATTTAAACCAAAGAAATGCCACCTACTGCAACGGTCCGTCCGTTATCTGGGGCACATTGTGAGTGCTGAGGGGGTGTCCACGGATCCGGAAAAGACGGCGTGCGTCCGGGATTGGCCGACTCCGGCCACCGTGGGGGATGTTCGGCGGTTTTTGGGATTTGCCTCGTATTACCGAAGATTTGTGCCGGGTTTTGCGACGATTGCGAGGCCCTTGCATCTCCTTACGGGTAAAGGACGGAAATTTGTTTGGGGACAGCCGGAAGAGGCGGCCTTTCGGAGTCTGCGTGATCTATTGGCTACGGCTCCGACATTGGATTATCCCGATTTTGATCGCCCTTTCATTCTTGATACGGACGCGAGTGACACAGGTAATGGGGCGGTATTATCACAGTCTAAAGGGGGCGTAGAGCGCGTCGTGGCGTATGGTAGCCGAGTCTTGTCGCCTGCGGAAACACGCTACTGTGTCACTCGTAGAGAACTTTTGGCGGTTGGGTTTTCCTACGGCAATTTCGACCGAACCTTTACGGTCGTTCTTTTATTGTGCGTACGGATCATGCGGCCTTGCAATATGCACTTAAAATGGACCAGCCATCGGGACAGTGGGCACGTTGGTTGGACACGCTACAGGCATTTTCCTTCCAAATTCAACATCGGAAGGGAGTGCGCCATGCGAACGCTGACGCACTTTCCAGATTACCAGGGCGCGCCCCTTGTAAATGTGCGTCGGGGACGCATAGGTGTTCGCCGATTCTAAACCCCCTCAGCCGCTTACGTTGGCCGTCGAGAAGTCGGATACTCCGATGGAACCGGGACCGACTGACGGGGTTTTGAATCTGCCGCGGTCTGTCTGGATTCGGGAACAAATGATGGATGAGTTGTTGTTGTCCATGCGGAAGCGGTCTATGAGGGACAATGGGAGTCCGAGTACGGCTGTGGGGCCGCGAACCGCTCTCCGAGATGGTCTGCTTATGTGGCGAGAAGGGTTCCAGGAAAGCTGGCGTGTGGTGCTACCAACGTCCTTGCGATTCGAGTTGATGAGAACTCTCCATTGTGACACACTATTGCATTTAGGGGTGCAGAAGACTTTGTTGACGTTGCAACGTCATTATTTTGGCAAGGCTGGTGTGTGTCCATCGCTGATGGGATAGTAAGGGAGGAGCATGGCCGAGTGCTGCTCATCCCCGAAATGGCACTAGCTGAGAGTATGGTAAATGGATGTTGCCGTGGGTTGACGACCACGGTGAGGGTTACGGCAAATTAAACGTTACCGCTGGGGAGCGTGGCTCTCTCCACGCGAGGGTGTGCGATTAGGGGTTGTTGGTTTGTTGAGAGTGACTGTGGGTACATGCTGTGTACGTCTAAGGTCTGTGCTGGTCCTCAAGGGAGGACTGCTGGTGGGTAAGAGCAGAAATTTTTTTGTTGTTGTTGTTTTCACGTGTAAATAATATTGTTGTTAAAATGTAAATACTGGGGCGTCCATCGCGGTTATTTGGGTAATTATTGGGGTTTTCTTAAGCGGCCCGGAATTACATCATCTCCACTACCCTGGGGCCGGGTGGCTGTCGTGTACGACATGCGGATGTGCGTTGTTGTGCTTTGTGCTGTTGTTGTTCTTGTTGTTATATTACATGCTTAGTGTCCTTTAAGGGGGAAGGTCGGTTCACCGCATTACGCTTTGGTATTGTTCAGCCGAGGTCGGCTGGGTTTTTTCTATGGGGGAGGGTGGTGTAATGCGGGCGAAAGCGACCTTCCGGATGTGACGTCACGAGGAGGCGGAGCCAGGTGACGTGGGTGAAAGGTTGGGGGTCCTTAAGCGGGTAAACCGGAAAGAGAAGGCAGTCGGGTTGTGAATGGAAAAGGGTGAGGCCACGAGGGCGAATGAGAGGAGGGGGGCACCGCCGGCGAGCGGGAGCCGACCCCAGAGTACAGCCAGGAAGGCTGTGTGTTAGAGGCAGCGGTGTGGCTGCAGAGAGTCGCAGGAGCGACGAAGAGAGAGGAGAGTACAGCCAGGAAGGCTGTGTGTTAGAGGCAGCGGTGTGGCTGCAGAGAGTCGCAGGAGCGACGAAGAGAGAGAGACAGCACGAGTCTGTCAGAGCGCTGCGGAGTAAGCAAGAGCGAGAAGAAGAGCAGCGATTACAGCCAAGGGGGCTGAGAGTGAGTAACAGCAGCGGAGCTGCTGTGGGGCTGCAAGAGCGACAAAGAACAGCAGCGGGGCGGCTGATGGTGACTGAAGTGACATCGGAACCAGCACGAAGAGAATAAGAGAGACAGCCGTGTGGGTAATACAGTACGGACCAAATAAAGGACACTGAGCCAGAGATCGTGGTCAAGTCTTTTATTACACATGTATAGACTTACACACGCATGTGCACTAACACACACACATATGGACTGACATACACATCGACGTACACGCACACAGATCGACTGACACACAACAACAACCGCCATTCACCACTAAGTGGCGGTGACGTCACTGACACACACACATAGACTAACACACACACAAAAACACTGACGTTGTCCGTTCGAAAAAGACACCCACATGGAGTGAAAGACACGCATGGCTCTACACGCACACACATATGGACTCAAAGACACACACATGGACTCACACACACACACACATCGACGGGCACAGCAATCCCCGATGATGGCACAGCTATCAGTATGGCAGTACTACGTATGAGAAATATCGTGACGTGAGCGATGGAAACAATAGAAATGCATTTAAGAAATAAGCAGAAATCACAGACTGGCAGTAGACGGTGGCAGCGTTATAAAAGCGCTGCAAAAAAAGGGGAAATTGAGCAACCCAAAAATCCAAAAAGAGTTGTGTACACAAACATAATTATTGTAACATGTCAACTCGTTTCATAATGGTAAACAATGAACCTGAGTTGTTATCTTCACGCAAACAGTATTATTGTAATGTTTGTCAACAAATGTGTTTAACAATAGTTAACAATGGGCTTGAGTTGTTAGCGTAAGAAGCAAGGAAATGTTCACTTACCATAGGCATGTTGAGGCCTTGTGCCATGCGTAGCCCCCTGTCCTGGCCTACATTGGCGAGGCGGCAGAGTTGGCACGTTGCCAGGCTAGGGCCTGAGCCGCTACCCCCCCCCCCCTCCCCAGCATCCCCCGCCCGTGCAAGAATAATGCTATGTAAGCAGTAAAATATTATTATCTACGGAGTATGTAGTATAAACTGGACGCATCGTGTTGGGGGGGGGGGCGAAGAGGACATGACAATGTGAATAAATATCCGCAGCGTGATGTGTATATCTATTCCATGTGTAATGCGGGCGTAAGCGACCTTCCGGATGTGACGTCACGGGGGGTGGAGTCATGTGACGTGGGTGGAAGGTTCGGGTCCTTAAGCGGGGAAACCGGAAGGGGAAGTCAGTCGGGGTGTGAGCGGAAAAGAGTGAGGCCACGCGGGCGAGTGAGAAGAGGGGGGGGCACCGACGGCGATCGGGAGCCAACCCCGAAGACAAGAGGAAGCTGCGGAGTGGTGTGCAGCTGCAGAGGAGACAGCCAGAAGGGCTGCGTGTTAGAGGCAGCGGTGTGGCTGCCAGGAGGAGCTGCGGAGAGAGAGAGAGACAGCACGAGGCTGTCAGAGCTGCGGAGGGAGAGAGGGAGACAGCACGAGGCTGTCAGAGCTGTGGAGAGAGAGGAGTTGCAGCGAGTACAGCCAAGGGGGGCTGTGTGAGAGAAACAGCAGCGGGGCTGCTGTTGTGGATCGGGCCGACATTGGAGTCAGCACCGTGGAGAAGCTACAGAGTAAAGACAGCCGTGTGGGTGTACAGCACGAACCGAATAAAGGACACTGAGCCAGACATCGTGGTCCAGTCGTTTATTACACTGGTGTCGGAAGTGCAACGGCATGTCGAAACAAGTGAGGAAGAAAGTTAATCCGGCGCCTGCATCGGCTTCTTCGTCCGACGACGACGAACTCCCTCCAACCACGGATCCTGTTGGGGTGGTGGAGGAGAGCCCGGCTGAGGCGACCACGGGAACGGGAGTGGAGGATGTTGGCGCGGTGGCGGGTCCGTCGACATCATCAGACGCGGATCAACGATGGCAAGCGATGGCGGTACAACTGGAGGCACTTAAGGACGTCCTGGCGCATCTATGCCATCTCGTCGTGCCAGGGACGATGGATGATGCAATTGGTGCTCCGCGGGCCGCCACGTTGCCTGTCCTGCCGCCGCCATTGCCCACGCGGGAAAAGGGGCCGCCATTTTGCGCGCTCCGTGGCGTCAAACCGCCATCTTGGCCACGCCGCGGGCCGACGCCATTTTGAATTTGCCATCACAACCACCACCATTGGAAGACGGCGGGAAGAGGAGTCGGAGTCGCCACCTTACAACGGTTAAAGAATTTTCCGTCGGTGGGGACTGGAGCGCGTTCGCCTGCCGCTTCTTGGCGGCGGTACGCACAGCAAGATGGACCGATGCGGAGGCTTTGGAGGTGTTGCCGACTCTCCTGGACGACGAATCTGTCCGATTCTTCCGTTCCATAACGACCGATAAGAAGGCAACTTTATGTGGTGTTTTTCAAGAAATGGCCGATGCTTATGAGCCACCAGATGATGCGCATCGGCGATTCGCTCAACGACAACGAGCACCAGAGGAGTCGCCCGTGGCGTTCAGGGGTGCGGTGCTGGAGCTGGCCATGGCAGCTTATCCTGAGACGCCCCAGGACCTGCTCGAGCCTCTCATATTAGGGAAAATGTTGGAGCTGTCTCGGGATCTAGGGATCCCCATGCCTGTGTGTGGGCATGAGAAGCTAACTTCCCGGACGGCTGCTAAGTGTCTCGATGCGCAATTCAACCTCCGTCGCTGGAAACAAGTGACGGCGTGGACGGGGGGGCCCGTCAAAGAAGGGGATGCGCTGGGGTGGAACCCTGCGCAGGCTGTCTATGTTCCGGATGACCAGGGCCCTCAACAACTGACGGCCGCCTCCGCTCCATGGACGGGACGCGGCGGGCCGAGACCGCGCGCGGCGCTACCAGAACGGGGCCGTCAGGAGGCGAGGCCTGCGCTTCGGCGCAACGAGGCCGAATGTTTCCGCTGCGGGCGTAGGGGCCACTACGCCAGAGACTGCTGGGCCCTCTTCCCGGCTCCGCCGCAGCAGGAGGCCTCGGCACCGGTCAAGTCAGCTAAAGATCCTCCGAAACAGGCATGTCGGCACGCACCAGACACTCGGCAAGGCTTTACACCTCACCCATCACCGTCGTTGCGCCATCCTAACGTTGTGGTTAAAGCATGCCCTTCGACGGGGCCTTGTCGCTCGGTCACGCAGTGGCGCAAGTTGGCACGGAGAGTCGTCGCGGCCGCTACGGGCTCGTCCACTGTACCGGGGTCTATACAAGGGGTGGACGTACGCATTTTGGTCGACTCCGGCGCGTCTGCGACTATTATTTCGGATGTCATTTTCCATCTGTTGGGCATCCCGCCGGGGGCTGTGCGTCCGGTTTATGGGTCGTGCGTCGCTGCGAACGGGGGTAGCATGGGTATCGTGGGTCAGGTGGATGCTAAGATATCTATTGGGGATGTGTCGGCCTCGGGTGTTGTGTTGATATCGAGATCTTTGGCGGTTCCTTGTTTGTTAGGCACCGATTTTTTGGCTAAGATGCCCATTTTGATCAAAATCAATGAGAATTGTATTGAACTGCCGGGGGGCCGTCAAATCTCGTTTCTGCCGTCGCCCTGGGGGCGACCTGCTTCGGCCGTACAAGTGCAGGCGCTGTCCGTCGCATCTGTGGACATCCCACCTGGTACACAGATGCTTATACCCTTGCGGTATCGGAAGCCCCTGCCTGATCGGCTAGGAGCAGTAGGGGTCTTGTTGTCACCGTCCGCCACGATAACAACCGGGTTGGCGTTAGTGGGGGCACAGACCATCGTCCGGCCGGATCAATTACCGGTTTTACAGGTGCTTAATGCGGGGGGAGAAAACGTCCGTGTCCCGGCCGGTACGGTTGTGGCACATGCCACTACGGCGTTTGCGACCCATGATTGTCCACATAGCCGGGGAGTTGTTGCTGGGGTTTCCGAGCCAAGGAGTTCGGATGATCGTTGGGTTGCTCATTTATGTGACGAAAATTCTTCCCTGTCCATGGAGCAACGTGGTGCGCTGGGTAAATTGTTGTTGACATATTCCGATGTGTTCAGCTCCGATGATTTGGATTTGGGCCGCACTTCGTTGCTTTACCATCACATTGAGACGGGCGATGCTGCCCCTATTCGATTAAATTCGCATCGGATGAGTCCTGCGGAGCGAGAACACGTACGGGGGGCAGTGGAAGACATGTTGGCTGCGGACATTATATCGCCATCTAACAGCCCATGGGGCGCTCCAGTCGTCTTGGTTAAGAAGAAGGATGGCAAATTGCGATTTTGTGTTGATTTCCGCAAATTGAATAAGATATCGGTGGCAGATGCGTACCCCCTGCCGCGTATGGATGACTCCCTCGACGCATTGTCGGGGGCTAAGTTCTTTTCCACACTGGACCTCTCTTCGGGATTTTGGCAGCTTCCCCTTGACGAGTCCTCACGGGAGAAAACCGCATTCCGTACGCCGCAGGGGTTATTTCAATTCAACTGTCTCCCGATGGGATTGAATGCGGCCCCTGCTACATTTCAAAGATTGATGGAGCTCGTTTTGACGGGGTTGCAGTGGGAGACGTGTCTTATATATTTGGACGATATTATTGTCTTCAGCCGCACATTTGATGAACATTTGACGCGGCTGGAGACAGTGTTCACGAGGATGCGTTCTGCCAAATTGAAATTCAAACCAAAGAAATGTCACCTACTGCAACGGTCCGTCCGCTATTTGGGGCACATTGTGAGTGCTGAGGGAGTGTCCACGGATCCGGAAAAGACGGCGTGCGTCCGGGATTGGCCGACTCCGGCCACCGTGGGGGATGTTCGGCGGTTTTTGGGATTTGCCTCGTATTACCGAAGATTTGTGCCGGGTTTTGCGACGATTGCGAGGCCCTTGCATCTCCTTACGGGTAAAGGACGGAAGTTTGTTTGGGGACAGCCGGAGGAGGCGGCCTTTCGGAGTCTGCGTGATCTATTGGCCACGGCCCCAACATTGGATTATCCCGATTTCGATCACCCATTCATTCTTGATATGGACGCGAGTGACACAGGTATTGGGGCGGTGTTATCACAGTCTAAAGGGGGTGTAGAGCGTGTCGTGGCGTATGGTAGCCGAGTCTTGTCTCCTGCGGAAACCTGCTACTGTGTCACTCGCAGAGAACTATTGGCGGTTGTTTTTTTCCTACGGCAATTTCGACCATACCTCTACGGTCGTTCTTTTATTGTGCGTACGGATCATGCGGCCTTGCAATATGCCCTTAAAATTGACCAGCCATCCGGACAGTTGGCACGTTGGTTGGACACGCTACAGGAATTTTCCTTCCAAATTCAACATCGGAAGGGAGTGCGCCATGCGAACGCTGACGCACTTTCCAGATTACCGCGGCGCGCCCCTTGTAAATGTGAGTCGGGGACGCATAGGTGTTCGCCGATTCCAAACCCCCCTCAGCCGCTTACGTTGGCCGTCGAGAAGTCGGACACTCCGATGGAACCGGGACCGGCTGACGGGGTTTTGAATCTGCCGCGGTCTGTCTGGATCCGGGAACAGATGATGGATGAGTCATTGGTGTCCTTGCGGAAGCGGTCTGCTAGGGACAATGGGAGTCCGAGTACGGCTATGGGGCCGCAAACCGCTCTCCGAGATGGTCTGCTTATGTGGCGGGAGGGGTTCCAGGAACGTTGGCGCCTGGTGGTACCAACGTCCTTGCGATTCGAGTTGATTAGAACCCTCCATTGTGACACTCTCTTACATTTAGGGGTGCAGAAGACCTTGTTGACGTTGCAACGTCATTATTTTTGGCACGGCATGGCGACAGATGTCGTAGGGCACGTGCGCGCGTGCCCTGCGTGTGCACGACGTAAGCCGCCGAAACATCCTTACGTGCCGCCTCTCCAGTCGATTCAGGTGTCTCGAGTCAATGAATTGGTGGCACTGGACATATTGGGACCTTTTCCACCATCGGCGAGGGGTAATAAATATTTGCTGGTAGGGGTTGAGTACCTCTCCCGTTGGCCGATGGCCTGGCCGTTGCCCGATCAGTCGGCCGCGGCCATTACCGACGCCTTTTTGTTTGGGTATATTATGGATAAGGGGGCGCCTGAGAGACTCCTCACGGACCAGGGCAGGAATTTCTCTTCTAAATTATTGGCGGAAGTGTGCGCGGGCCTTGGGACTAAGAAAGTACGGACATCCCCATACCATCCGCAGACGGATGGTATGGTTGAACGGCTGAACAGGACATTGTCTGCCATGCTTTGCCATACCGTGAGTGAACAACAATCAGATTGGGATCTGCACATCCCCGGGGTGCTTTCGGCGTACAGGATGACGCCTCATGCGGCTACAGGATATTCGCCGTTTTACCTTATGTATGGTCGGGAAAACGTGCCGCCGGTGGATGTGCAATTGGGAACTGGGGTGAAGGGACCTCGTAAACCACTTCCTGAATACATTCAGGACACGGTTCGCCGAGTCACGGAGGCGCGGGAGAATGCCCGCGTGGCTACGGCCAAAGCCCAGGCCCGGAACGAGCGATATGCGCGACGGTCTGAGGGGGAGTGCCCTTGGAAGGTTGGGGACCTAGCCTGGCTTCATTGTCCACAGGTACGTCCGGGGACCTCGCCGAAATTGCACAAACCCTGGCATGGTCCCGTACGCCTCATTGCGGTTCCCAACCCACAGTCAGCACGCGTCCAGATTGGGTCTCGTCGCTGGGTTGTGCATACGTCGCGCTTGAAACCATATGTTGCTCCCTTACATGATGCGTCATCCCCCAATGTTGCCTTGCCGGGGTCTGTTGCTGCTGACTCTCCCCTGCCTGCGTCCATTGATCTTGCTAGAGCGCCTGTCGTACCTGTTCCAGACAGGCCGGCCGTGACATTGCGGGGGACGAGGGGCCCTGCTCGGAGGACGCCTGCCAGGTCTGCGGGACCTTCGAGCCCTGCAGCCCTTCCGACCCAGCTGCGGGCACGGTCACAGGACAAGCCCAAGACTAACTCTTTAGGGACACGGGACGTCGGTGGACTTCCAGCTGCGACAGGGGGATTACCCCCTGTCATTCCTCGACTTTCATCGCGTTCCCGTTCTGCGAGTGGGCCGCCGACCGTCCGGGACGGGCCGGCGACCCGCACACATTCCAAATCGCTTACGTTTCGTTGATTGTTGCTGTCTTGTTATTTTTTTTTTCTTACAGTTGTATTTATTGCATGCTTTTTGTACGTTCGTTGATGTTAATTGCGTTGTTGTTGTTGTTCTTGCTGTTACATTGTATGCTTAGTGTCCTTTAGGGGGGGAAGCTCGGTTCGCCGCATTACGATTTGCTATTGGTCAGCCGAGGTCGGCTGGGATTTTTCTACGGGGGAGGGTGGTGTAATGCGGGCGTAAGCGACCTTCCGGATGTGACGTCACGGGGGGTGGAGTCATGTGACGTGGGTGGAAGGTTCGGGTCCTTAAGCGGGGAAACCGGAAGGGGAAGTCAGTCGGGGTGTGAGCGGAAAAGAGTGAGGCCACGCGGGCGAGTGAGAAGAGGGGGGGGCACCGACGGCGATCGGGAGCCAACCCCGAAGACAAGAGGAAGCTGCGGAGTGGTGTGCAGCTGCAGAGGAGACAGCCAGAAGGGCTGCGTGTTAGAGGCAGCGGTGTGGCTGCCAGGAGGAGCTGCGGAGAGAGAGAGAGACAGCACGAGGCTGTCAGAGCTGCGGAGGGAGAGAGGGAGACAGCACGAGGCTGTCAGAGCTGTGGAGAGAGAGGAGTTGCAGCGAGTACAGCCAAGGGGGGCTGTGTGAGAGAAACAGCAGCGGGGCTGCTGTTGTGGATCGGGCCGACATTGGAGTCAGCACCGTGGAGAAGCTACAGAGTAAAGACCGCCGTGTGGGTGTACAGCACGAACCGAATAAAGGACACTGAGCCAGACATCGTGGTCCAGTCGTTTATTACACATGTTAAAGGCGTAAAATAAAATGTCCGCCGTGAGCTGGAGGCAACGCGCATGACTTGGCAGGGTCCCCCCCCCCCAGGCAATTGTCGTGAGTTGGTACGGTCGATGTCGCGCAATAAGTAAATAATTAAAATAAGAATGCCACTAAATCGTTAATTAAACGACTTTAAAATTTACGGACGTGAAAACGGAATAGCCTATTCCCACCACGGGGCTTAGGGCGTGCCGGCTGGCAAATTATATCGGTCTTAAACCCCACCATCCGAGAGCCAAATCCCCGCAAGCGCAAGCGTGCGGAGACTTTTATATATACGAGAAGAAGAAGAAGAGGAGAAGAAGAAGAAGATGTGACCTTTCCATGCATGAGGTATCCATGCCTTTACAATGGAACATGGCCTTCATGCTCTAGTTACAGATGACCCAATTAACTCCTGCTCCATACCAATCCTCTCATTAAAATATATGAACAGATTTTACATTTCATTGCAAAAAAATACTTATTTCATCCCAAGTCATCTGGCTATAGACAAATATGGTAAAGCCTCTGCAATTCTCGATACTCTGAACTTTGTCTTAACCAGTTCTGAACCATTGTGTCCTTCTGTTCCTCAACCAGTCCAAAGCATTCAATACTGTGGACCAGAATATAATGTTATAAGCAGTAATACGCCTACATTTTTTAAAGTGTTCAATAAACTGGATCCACAGCTACTCTCCTGAGCAGTTACAACTGAAAATACCCCATAGTAAGGATAGTTCCACAAGGCTCTGTGCTTGGCCCTATCCTGTTCTCCCTCTACTTGGACACTCTCAATGTCATGTTTTTATTAGGCTCCTCCAAACCTAATTTGCCTTCCTTTTGCAAATTGTGTCTCTGGACTCACATGCCATTGAACAAGTTGATAACTTCATGAAAAAAGTGGCACTTGTCAACTGCTATTGTACAATGTGATTTAAAGTGTGAGTTAACTGGTTTTAACTTAGACTACAGTGAGGGTAAAAAGTATTTGATCCCCTGCTGATTTTGTACGTTTGCCCACTGACAAATAAATGATCAGTCTATAATTTTAATGTTAGGTTTATTTGAACAGTGAGAGACAGAATAACAACAACAAAATCCAGAAAAACGCATGTCAAAAATGTTATAAATTGATTTGCATTTTAATGAGGGAAATAAGTATTGACCCCTCTGCAAAACATGACTTAGTACTTGGTGGCAAAACCCTTGTTGGCAATCACAGAGGTCAGACGTTTCTTGTAGTTGGCCACCAGGTTTGCACACATCTCAGGAGGTATTTTGTCCCACTCCTCTTTGCAGATCTTCTCCAAGTCATTAAGGTTTCGAGGCTGACGTTTGGCAACTCGAACCTTGAGCTTCCTCCACAGATTTCTATGGGATTAAGGTCTGGAGACTGGCTAGGCCACTCCAGGACCTTAATGTGCTTCTTCTTGAGCCACTCCTTTGTTGCCTTGGCCGTGTGTTTTGGGTTATTGTCATGCTGGAATACCCATCCACGACCCATTTTCAATGCCCTGGCTGAGGGAAGGACATTCTTACCCAAGATTTGACGGTACATGGCCCCGTCCATCGTCCCTTTGATGCGGTGAAGTTGTCCTGTCCCCTTAGCAGAAAAACACCCCCAAAGCATAATGTTTCCACCTCCATGTTTGATGGTAGGGATGGTGTTCTTGGGGTCATAGGCAGCATTCCTCCTCCTCCAAACATGGCGAGTTGAGTTGATGCCAAAGAGCTCCATTTTGGTCTCATCTGACCACAAACACTTTCACCCAATTGTCCTCTGAATCATTCAGATGTTCATTGGCAAACTTCAGACGGGCATGTATATGTGCTTTCTTGAGCAGGGGGACCTTGCGGGTGCTGCAGGATTTCAGTCCTTTACGGTGTAGTGTGTTACCAATGGTTTTCTTGGGGACTATGGTCCCAGCTGCCTTGAGATCATTGACAAGATCCTCCCGTGTAGTTCTGGGCTGATTCTCCACCGTTCTCATGATCATTGCAACTCCACGAGGTGAGATCTTGCATGGAGCCCCAGGCCGAGGGAGATTGACAGTTCTTTTGTGTTTCTTCCATTTGCGAATAATCGCACCAACTGTTGTCACCTTATCGCCAAGCTGCTTGGCGATGGTCTTGTAGCCCATTCCAGCCTTGTGTAGGTCTACAATCTTGTCCCTGACATCCTTGGAGAGCTCTTTGGTCTTGGCCATGGTGGAGAGTTTGGAATCTGATTGATTGATTTCTTCTGTGAACAGGTGTCTTTTATACAGGTGTTGCGGTGCAATTATGACTCCGAGGCAGGCTGCTGTTAGGGGCTCACGCCATGTTTATTCACGGGGCTTACGCCAAGTTCATTTAGGGGCTTACGCCAAGTTCATTTAGGGGCTTACGCCAAGTTGTTCGGGGCTTACGGCAGGTGGACAAGGCTTACGCAGAACCACCTCTCCACCCCCCGAACCAACCCCGGTTCCATTCCGGGGTCCCCCTTTAAATCCCCCCGTGGGGCATGACGTCATCGTCCTGTACGGCCCGCCTGACGTCGCGGCCCGCAACGCCACTCTTTCCAAGGGCACGCGTGACGTGATGTCACCCACTACACCCCTACATCACCCCCCCCCCCCCCACCGTGAAAAAAAACAGCCGACCTGGCTGCAATCACCCTGGGAGCGGGGGACACCCGTGCACCCACTCGGACCCCATAGCCTTAGGGCAGTGCGTCACATGAAGCAAAGACAGGGCACCCTCCCAGACCATGGAAAGAGGTCCCCGAGGGTCAGGGATGGAGAAGCCGGCCCGCTCCCGACCGTCAGTGGATGCGCATGCCCCTCGAGCGCGTGTGAGCCGCCGGCCCACCACCCCGCGCGGCCCCGGCCATTGAAACCGGCGGTGCGCCGGCAGGAAGCGGCTGCGCCGCTGGCAGATCCACCAGTGTAGGCACCCCTGGCACCGCTGTCGGTGGAGGCCCTGGCACCGCACCCGCGGGCAGGCCGCTACTCCTCGCGGCCTCAGCCGTCGGAATAGGTGGACTGCCTGCCAGACCCAGGTCCGTTGCAGGCACCCCCTCCGCACGGCCCGACGCCGCCGGCTTCACCTGCGAGGGCTCTGCAGGCGCACACACGGGCAGGGCATCGCCCTTGTCACCAGACCCCACACGGCCCGGCATGTCGCGCGCATCAATCGGCAGCCGCTGCAGAAGTGCGGATGAATCCGGGAGGCCCGGCGGTAAAACCCGATTGAGCCTAGCCGGGTGAACAATCCACCGGCGGTGACCCAACTTAATACGCACACACTGTGGCCGACGAACCTCCACCACCTCGACGGGACCCTGCCAAGTGCAAATCAATTTCGGGGACGTGCCAACAGGCACTTGAGGGCAGTGCAGCCATGCCAACTGGCCTCTCTCCCATGGAAGGCCGGCAGCCTGGTGTTTGGGCAGGCGTTCGTTAGCTGCCTGCCGGCTGGCCGAATTTTCCACCGCCGCTTGCCGCGCCTCGCGCAGCCAATCGAGCGCGACCCTCATCGGTGCAGGGACAGGCGACGCCTTCCTGGAAAGCCCCAGGTCCAACTGGACGTGCATCGGGGGCTCGGGTTCCCTCCCGTACATGAGATAAAACGGGGAGAACCCCGGCGAGGCATGAGGAGCCAAACTGTACGCGGCCAGCACCCCCGGGATGAACAGGTCCCAGTCCGATTGGGACGCTCTCACGTGATGGCACAGCATAGACGTGAACGTACGGTTCAGTTGCTCTACCATCCCGTCGTACTAGGGGTGGTAGGGCGAGGTGCGGACCTTCTTCGTCCCAAGGAGGTCACAGACCTCCTTGAGCAACCGAGAAGAAAAATTCCACCCCTGATCAGTCAAGAGCTGTTCTGGCGCCCCCTTATCAAGAACATACCCCTGAACGAATGCCTCAGTGATGGACGAGGCCGATTGGTCCACCAGAGGCCACGCCATAGGCCAACGCATGAGGTACTCTACCCCCACCAAGAGGTACCTGTGGCCCTGTTGGGATGCAGGGAATGGTCCCAAAATGTCGAGTGCCACCAGCTCATTCACACGAGAAACCCGGATGGACTGCAGCGGGGCCCGATCCGGACCTACCGGGGCCTTCCTCCGCGCAGAGTCGTGGCAACCTTTCAAAATAAGGGCCACATCATCCTCCACACCTGGCCAATAGTAATCCCGTTTAAGGGTTAACAAGGTCTTATGGTAGCCGAGGTGCATACATTTCTCGTGAATGCCCTGGTCAACTAACCTCGCAAGCCAATGGGCACCACCACACAATAGCATTCCAACTGGGCATCCCAATGCATGAGGAGGCCGTCATGTATGGCGATCACCGGGGCAGCCGACGGAGCGGAGCTCCAGGCCTTCAAGTCCACACGGCGTCGCAGCCTCAGCAGAGAGGAGTCCTCCATCTGCAACTTGGACCATACCTCCCGGGTGAGTCCCAGGCCGAAATCAACAGGCAATGCCACACCCAGATGGGGTGCCGCTTCGGCCGATGTGACCAACTGAGCCGTGGCATCCACTGGGGCCTTACAGCGGCTGGAACCCAGGGTGCAGGCGCACCAGCCCTCCGGGGGCCGCCTGGAAAGGCCATCCGCATTCCCCTGGAGCGCCTCGAGCCAGCGGGACAGCTGACCCGATGGCGGAATATTGCAGGGCTGCATGGTCGGTCCGGACGGTAAACCGGCGACCATACAGATATGGCCGGTATAATTGGACGAAGAAGACAATGGCCAGCAGCTCTCTCCTGGTCACACAGTACCGCTGCTCAGTGGGGGACAAAACACAGCTACCATAGGCCACCACCTGTTCCACCCCGTCGATAACCTGAGCCAGTACAGCCCCGATGCCCGTGTCGCTGGCGTCGGTGTCGAGAAGGAATGGCCGGGAGAAATCCGGGTACCCCAGAGGCGGCGCGTCTTGCAAGGCCGTATGAAGCGCCGCAAAAGCAGCCTCCTCCTCTTTCTCCCAGCGAAATTTCTGTCCTTTGCAGGGAGTGCGTGCAGTGGCTTTGCAATGGTCGCTACGCACCTCCACGACAGATGTAGGAGTCGGCCACGTCCGGACACAAGCAGTCTTTTCCGGATCCGTGGCCACACCTGACGCACTCACAATGTGGCCCAAATACTTCACCGATGGTTGCAGCAGATGGCATTTCTGGGGTTTGAATTTCAAGCCCGCTGCGCGCACTTTGGCGAACACTGCCTCAAACCGCAGCAAGTGTTCGTCAAATGTATGACCAACAACGATCACGTTGTCCAAGTAAATTAAGCAAGACTCCCACTGCAGCCCTGCCAGGACCAATTCCATGAGGCGCTAAAAGGTGGCCGGGGCCGAATGAAGACCCATAGGAAGCCGATTGAATTCAAACAGCCCCTGGGGTGTGCGGAACGCGGTCTTGGGTTTGGAGGCCTCATCCAGCGGCAACTGCCAGAAGCCCGAAAGCAAATCGAGGGTCGAAAAGAACCGCGCGCCCGAGAGGGCGTCGGGGGAATCGTCCATGCGTGGCCAAGGGTACGCATTGGCCACCGAAACCTTGTTTAACTTACGGAAGTCGACGCAGGACCGGAGACTCCCGTCCCGTTTCATGACTAGCACGATGGGGGCTCCCCAGGGGCTAGTGGAAGGGGAGATAATGTCCGCCGCCAACATGTCATCAACTGCGGAGCGGACACGATCTTTTTCCGCTGGGCTAAAGCGGTGTGAATTCAGTCAAATAGGGGCGGAGTCGCCCGTGTCAATATGGTGTTCAAAAAGAGTGGTACATCCCAAATCGAATTTATCCTGGCTGAACACATTGACGAACCTGATGATGAGATTGCGGAGCCGCTGGCGCTCCTGGGAGGACAACGAGGTATTTACGGTGCACAACGCATCTATCCACGATGCGTCGGCCCTCCCCGCGGGCAGCACACCCGCTACCACCCCTCACGGCAGCCTCCGGACATCGGGAGGGGGGCCTGGGGTGGCATGAGCCAACACCACACCAACAGGGACAGCGATCGGCGTGGGCCCCGAATTTAGGACCTGCAAAAAAAGATCCTGGTCCGCCGCCACTGCAGTGAAAGCACCCACCAGCCCGTCGAACCTTGAATAATAGTTGAAGGGAGACAGGAGGATGCCTGTCTCTGGTGACTCCAACATTAGCGGGCTGCGCAGCCTCAAGGGAAGTAGGATATTTGATCCGGGTGGGACCGTCACAGATTTCGTGGTCAGCGCACGAACACTAGCGGCCAAGGGAGCCACCATAGAGTGGAACTGCAGGAAATGCAGTCGGTTCCCCGGCGGCATTTCAACGCACCCCTGGTCGACCAGGCCAAAAAATCCGTGCCCAATAGACATGGCACCGCCAAAGGGCTGCTCCTGTTTGCAGCCATGAACGCCCCCCGAACCAGCCACAACGGCCTCACACTGCACGGCAGCGATCGAAAAACGGCCTCGGATACCATGGTAACAAAACGCCCCCGTATCCACCAGGATCCATACCTCGACTCCCTGCACGCGCCCCAGCACGGCCGAGGACCCGGCAGCAGCGGCCACCACGCGATGCGTGAGGGCCCGCCACTGGCGAGTCCGTCTGGGCCAGCCAATCTTCGACCGCACTCCCGTGGCCCCCGAGTCGGACCCCCCAGAGATGAAGATGGACCCTAACCCCGTGAGATGCCCGAGGTGAAGGGAGCGGCCGTGCGATGGATGCGTCGTGACTTGCCTGGTGCCCGGGAGGTCCCGCCACTGGAGCGACGTCTGCGGGAGGAGAGGCCTTGGTGTAGGCCCCAGGGGCGTTGTTGCACCCCCTCTCGAAGTGGCCCAGCTGGCCACAACGGAAGCAAGTGACCCGCCCCCGGACTTGTGAACGGGAAGTAGCCGCTCACCCCGCCCCGGCGAGCAGATCCGCCGACCCCGTGGCGATCGTAGGTCGCCGCTGCCGCGAGGGCTTCTTCCTCCTGGACCGCCACCACATCCGCCGGTGCCAGAGCACCCGCGCACACCGCCATCGCCGGAGGCCGCCGCAGCGCCAGTTGAGTTTGAATGTTCTGGGCGACGGCCAACGACGTAATTTTGGACTCCGCCGCGATGGACAGAGCGACTCCTAACTCCCCCGTGAGATACAGCAGCCTGTCCAATGCCAGGGAGTCCATCGCGTCCCACTCCACGTCGGGGTATGCGGCCCGAGCCAGCGCAAGGAGCAAAAAGCGAGAGGCGACTCCCCCTCCTCCCGCCGGCGTGCCATAAACTTGAATAGCGCCGCAGATGGTGGCTCATTGACCTCAGCCATCTGATCAAAGGCGGACTGCAGCGTGGACTTCAGCGCTGGTGGAATGCCCAAGAAGGTCTGCAAGGCCCTAGCGTCCAAGCATGTGGGCAGTGCTAGTAGGGCCTCTTCCTCCAGCCAGCGCACCGACTGGTAGGCCACCACGAAGCGGGCCTGGAAGTCCGCCCAGTCCCCACCCTTAGCCACAAACGGCACGACAAGGGGCAGCCGACGCAGCCGCAGGTGAGCCGCCCCATCCCCCAGCGCACACCCACCTGTAGCGGCGGTCGCCGGCGTCAACGCGTCCGCAGCCCCCACGCCCGAACATGGAACCCCGGCGGCCCCGGCAGGCGGCGGCAGCATCACCCCCCCGATCAGCGTCGGCGACCGCGGCCGCCTCCACCGCCCTGGCCCGCGGCGAGCCCGCCGCGACATCCGCGGTGACGTACGAACCGCCGGCGCTTGCGGCGTCGCATAAACCATGGCGCCCGACTCCGGCGATGCATGAAAAATGGCGCCCGCCGGCGGCGTCGCAGAAAAAAATGGCGCCCGCCGGCGGCGTCGTGAAAAAAAATGGCGGCGCCCTGCTCTGGCGCAACCAGTGCGAAAATGTCAGCCAAATCACGACGATCGAGCGTCCCCCCGCCCACGACGTGTGTGCGTGCTCCCACCTCAGCCAGCGCGACGGTGAGCTGAGCCACCGACCGCTGGAGCAGCTCCAACTGGGTTGCCATGACGCGCCAGACGTCAGCTGGCGGTGCTGCAGCTCCCCCAGTCGCCGCCTCCTCCGGCTCCAGCCAGGCCACCTCTCCGGGGCGCGTCTCCAGGGCCGCGAACTCCGGAGTCTCTGCCAAGCCAGCCGCAGCTTCGCCCTGACATGGTCTTCCGTTTCGCGCCAGATTTGTACATTTCCGCGCGTACGGAAGCCACTTCTAACACCAGTTGTTGTGTGGTAAGGACGCTGAAGCCAGTCGTGTAGGGGCTGATGCCAACTCTTTATTTAAGGGCTTGCGCCTAACTCGGGGGAAGGGGTTAACACAGAGTTATTAACTAATCTCCCCAGGGGAAGGGTACTGGGAGTTCCCTACACCCCACCAGGCTATCAGGCTCTTCCCACAGCACTGACCGAGGGTTCATCCAACTCGGCCAGCCGGGTAAAGCAGCCCTTTAGCCTGGCTCTCAACCCTCTATCCCGGAGCCCCCTACTTCCCGAAAAATTACTCTTCTGGCTCACCGCGAAGACCTCGTCTCAGTCACGGGTCTCCCCTCAAATACTCCGGGTGGCATGACGTCACTTTTCCTTGACATCATTCCCCCCGAGGCGAGTGTGACCTGACGTCAGCACTCCACTCCTCAACACAAGCACCACCTCAGAGGATCACCTCTCTTCCTCCCCGCACATGTCCCAGCTGTCGACGCCCCAGTCCTCACGAAGCATTCCCTTCCCGGCAGCAGCGGGTGGTTTCCCGTGATGCCCCACCCCTGGCTCCAAAAACGATGGTTGCAGAGACGACCCACTGGTGAATGGACCAGCCGTCCACTGCAGAACCCCAGTCGATCGCGCCCACCGGCCAGCAAGTGGTCATCAGCCCCAGGCTGGACTCATAGGTGATGGTTGCGGTGCTGACCCACCAGCACGGCGGGCTCCCTGGCCGTGGACGAGTAGGAATTTCCTCGTGGTCGGCACAGTCTCACGTCTCCATCTCAGCAGCCGCCTGGCACAGGATGAGGAGCAGTCTCTGCGGCGGGCCCTCTTATTGAGTCACCCACTTGGTTTTTTTAAAAAATTGATTAGCACGGCGTGCTCATGAGTCCAATCCCTCGTGCTCGCGAGCTGATCTAATCCCACACACACCTGCAACCACTTTCGCACAAAGCCACCACCGCGCGACCCTCTCTCCTTCTCCTCAATCGAGAGACACTCTTCCCCCAAAGCTATCACTCTGACTGCCACAACGTCCGTGTTCTTAAGTTGCCTGCATGAAAAGTGGTCAACGTCTTAGCCGAATTCTGGCCAGCGTGGCTCAACACTTGAGACGTGCAGTGAAATTAGCTCCGTTGCTTGACTGAGATGGGGCACTGTCAGGATGAGTGTTTCTTGCTGAACCAGGTGACTGCCTCAGGTTTTGGTTTTGTTGACAAAGCCCCGTTTCTTTGGCAGGGCAGGTGAATCGTAATCTCGAGTTCACCCTAACTTTGCTACGAAGCCCTGATTTGAAATGTTGATTGCTTTGTTTTAAAATTGGCACCTCCACACCCACTCGTGATATCGTGGGACCTTTTTTGCCAGAAACAAAGTATAAAAACATAAAATAGGGTTCACCCTTTCTGGCAATAAAACAAGTGTTAAGATGTCCAAACACCAAATATAATCATTTTGCAAGGAAGCCAGTCTGTCTTTATACTGTTCGCCTTTTGGCGTTCTCCGGTCTGCCACTGGTGAGACTAGATCCTACAGAAGGCTGTCTCTGGTGTAGGCCAATCAGTTACAAATACAATGCCACACATTATCAGAGCGTGTTTTGTTTGCATATTCACCACAAGTACGTGTGGTTAATGCAGCAACATCATTCCTTGCGAAAAGGTTTTTATTTGGTGTTTGATCATCTTAGCACCTCCTGTTTTATACTCTTTGGTTCTTTCGGTAAAGTTACATAGGTAGAAAAATGAAATAAAAATAATATATACCTCCTGTTTTATTGCCAGAAAGGGTAAAGCGTATTCTTATGTTTTCGTGATATAGTATTTATCATCTACCTACGTGAAATATGTACTTAATTATTTAATTGGTTTATGTATCATTCTTTTGCCCTTCATTTTATCTTATTGAAAATGTTGTTACCTCAACATTCACGTTGAATACTGAAAGTGTGCTATTGCGGAGGACACACGAGGGGGTGGGTAGCCGGCACCAAACCCGGCCACACGGCCTTCCCAGCGGCGATGTTATCTACACATCGCACCAGGCATTCATTTGAGGCCGAGTCGACCTAGGGGAGGCCCAGGACCGATTCAGATAATTGTTACTGGTGTTGGCCGTGAATTGTAATCGAACTCGAGTGGCTGGATTCGTAGCAGAGCGCGTTAACCGCTGCACTACCGCTCCCCTACTACCCCCACCCTCCACACACACTGATACATTGTATTGTCACCCGTGTAGCAATGCTTTTAGCGAGACTCTATTAAAGCTGTTACACTACCTGATGGGTGCTGTGACCAGAACTATGCCTGGCCACCTTGGTTTCATTGGAGTTGAAGTTTTCACACCGCGGCAGGTGCCAAGTTACGACTGAATACCACCCTACAGGAGGCCCAGGTATCACTCGCCACTGACGTTGGCTGTGACGGCGAATCAAATTCTAGATTTGAAGCTTTCGTGACTGCAAGGATTCACACTCTTAGTTTTTTCGGTAAAGTCACATAGGTAAAAAATGAATTAATAAAAATAAATGAATAAAATTCACGACGTTTCGGAGGCAACACAAGTCTCCGTCATCAGGTGGGACCGTCACAGCCAGATTTTCTGTATCAAGTGAGGCAGGGATTCCAAGATGCAAGTTCTTAAATACAACTTAAGGGGGAGGAGAGGGGGGGGGGGAGCTTATCAGAATGTGGTAGCCAATGAATGGAACGTATCGGGAGGGGGGGGCGGGGCTAAAAGAGAGCATGAGGTGCACGTGTACGTGGACCTGTTTGTGCTCAAGCGAATCAAACACGAGTCGCGCTGTTCAAACCACAGCGCCACCAATCTCCTCCAAATACACAGACTCACACACACTCACTCATATAAGTCCTGTTTATTATCATAGGATTTGAGTTTATTCATACAAGCTATGTGTCAGATATATTTCAAAGTACCGTGCGATTGAACAAACAACTCCAGAATCGCAATTACCCAAGTTACATAGACCAGCAATACCCCACAGACGAAATTAACTACTGCATATCAAGATAAAAGCAATCATTGGCATCATGAACAACAGAATCAGATGCATGTTACCATTAATTCATGTTAAGTCAGACATCTAAACACTACGTTAAAGCATCAAAATGATTTACAATTTTAGCAAATTAGTATTGACAGTCATGTGATTATGCATAATTATAATTCACCACGCTTACATAATGTTTGCAATCACCGCGGGACTAACCTCAAAACAAGTGATTGGCCTTCGATGCCCAGCACTGACAAAAACGAATCGGTTTGCCATGATGTTGTTTTGACGATTCAATTCGAAACACGGCTTAAGATTTGTCGTTGATAAACGCAATCTCGCACGGTGACAGTGCCATGTTCAAGTAAACTCATTTAGATTATTTTCAAGAAAAGTGGCTAAGTTTTCTTCGTTAATCGAAAGCAGGGTGATAATAACATCCAATCATCACCTCATATCTATTTTGCAACCTTAAGCCAGCAGTGTAACCTCTGCATTCCAATGGCAGAAGCTTGTAACTGAATGTGGCAAAGTGGTGATAATTTTATGCAATCTGGAAAAAGGAGATGGGTCGTGTCCTTGACTGGCACCACAATTACTCCTTCTGGAACATGCAATAAGTGTATGAAAATGGAGTTTGTATTTGTACAGCGTCTAAATGCAATCGCATCTCAACACTCTGTACAACACAAAGGTGCACGTGCATCATTGGGACAAGGAAGGTGTGAGTATTTACTCGTCTTGTTAACACTCTGCAGGACAAAGCACAGTGGGAGTATTGCATCATTTGACTAAACGAAGAGGATTCCAAATATTCTACGTGGCATGCACGGATACGGAATAACTGATTTACAGGGAAACGGCATTGTGTCATTTCTAACGGGACAATCAGCAATGGGAACCTTAAGATTTTGACATAAACAAGTGACAATGGCACGTTTTCATGATTGCTAAACTACGTAATGCCTTGCAGTAGAGTTCTCTTCACAGATCAGGCTCCTGTGTTTTCACTTCGCATCTTGTAGAACTACGCTTATATATTTTGAACGTATCTCAGACAATGAGCATCTCGATCCTGGATCGCGCTTACATGAACCACCACGATGTTTGAGGTGTGTGGCTTATTGTAGTCAGCAGAGGGCAGTATGCTCACATATCATTTTCAGATAAAGTAAATTTGGTAATTTGCGAATGCAAGGGATGCCATTTATGATAATTATGAATGGCTGTGAAACACGACAAGTCCGATCTACTCCGTGAAATTTCTGAGCGCTTTATTCAAACTTGACAAAAGTGTAAGTGGTTTCTTTTCACAACACGAAGCAATCCGATATCTACAGTCCCATCCCTATGTTGACTAATCTCAGTATTCATCAACGTGATCCCTCCCGACTAACTGGCATTATCTATGACGATGTATTGGCCAAATGGTGCCACCTAATGATAAAGTTACTGAAATTCATTATTGCGCCATTGTTAAAAATGATATCAATGAGAGAACCCACAAAAGTTATACCATTCCCATATGAATGTTAGATAGATAGATTTAATTTAGGATATGATTGTCTAATACTAAAGATCTAATGGGATTGCTGTAGATAAAACCTATTTAGAAAACCTAGAAAGAAAAATACAAATTTAGTTTGCATTGAGGTACTGTTCCCATTTGGTAACTCATCAACAGTGTTAAAATTACTACTTCCGCAAATCTGCAATCACCGCATCCTTTGTAATTATTTTCCAACCCTCTGGAATGGTGCCACTGTCTTTGAATTGCAAACTGTGAAGCTCCTCTAGGTCTGACTTAAATCTGCAGATAAACCATTTCCAATATGGCTGCACGCTTAAGTCTGGAGTGATGCTCCACCTTGCATATTCTGGCCCTGCTGTACGATAATTCTGATATGGTATTTTATTGTCTTCTGAAAGCACAAACCGGCGATTACTAGCAACTGAACTCGTACAAATATCTGTCACAAAATGGTCTGTTCCATGACGTCTCCACCCTGTAACTGCCTGTGGCCGATGAATCTGAACGCTGTGGTCCTCGTCATGATTGGGCATCGTGTTTGTGCAGATGGCTTTACAGAATGGGCACTGCACCCAGCACCCACTTATCTGTTCACAGAGCATGTCATGAGGTGTGTTCCTTACGTCTTGTAAATCCGTTAAGGATGCTTTTGAATAATCTTTGTTCAACTGTGACACCATGATTGTCATTGCTGTGGTTAGTTCTTCTCTAAAGTAGCCGATGTCATTTACGTCTTTGTAGTCAGCTCTAACCAGACAGTGCCTTGGGACATGTATTTTGTCACCAAGCTGTTTACTAAACTCATCCAGCCACGATGATGCATCGCCTTTGGTTTTCTGGACAGCTGTTGTTGCATCAGTAATCGCTTTAAAAACATCGTTTTTGTAAAGCTCAAGACATGATCGTAATATTTCACGAATTGTTTTATTTTCGTTTGCTGAGCAATATTCTTCAACACGTTCTTTAATGTAGCTTTGAAAATATTGTTTTGGTCTCTGAATATATTCATTGAATTCTTTAAAATCTTCTCTTCCTGCTAAATGTATCATGATGTAGTTTTCTAAATTTGATCGATTGCCATTGAATGCCGGACAATTTGATGTCATTTTGCTTGCAATGTCAAGGCTGGCTTTGTCACAGACTGCCTGGTGCACGAATGTTTTGAGTTTTCTGCACAAAGTGTCAGCAAAGATGGTGGTGTCTGTTGCTCCTTTGCATCGAATCTTAAAGCTGTTAAAGTAATCTTTTTTCTTGCTGTTGAGGTATATTAGAGGATCGTTTGCCCTCTGAAAATCATTCTGTATTTTTCGAAACCTCCCTTCACCATTGGCCAAAATGTGTATTACTAAATCTAGCTTATACCTATTTGTGAGCTTCACAGTTTCATTGCGTTTAGAAGCTGTATCATTTATACCAGCATCTACAACTGTCAGCACAGCTTGTATTATTTCATGTATATTGGTTTCATTGTAACCGAGCTTCCGTTGCTCTAGATCTTTAAAAAAAATCACGGCTGCATTTTCTGCATCCTCTTTTATTTTGTCAACAATTTCAATATCTTGTCGATTAGTGTACCATAAATTCTTGAATGCATTCACAACACCTCGTTTATTCACAACATGTTCTTGAGGATGAAACATGAACAATTTATTTGCATGCATGTTCGTCAATTTTTTTAATAAATCTTTTTCACCTTGAAAATGTTCTTTCAGTGCTTCTTGTGCATGTTGTCTAAAATCCACTTTTCTAGGTGGGGTAATGTTTTTTTTCACTTCATCTGTCCATTCTTCCCACATCTGATCGAACTCTTTCTCCAATCGGATATCGTTCCGTTCGGTAGTTTTAAGTTTTGAAGCCAAATCCTTGCTCTTCTTCATCAGTTGATTCTCATAGCGTGATCTATTTTGATCTAGCTTGATCCGAGCACTCTTTTGCTTCATCAGATCAGTACATTTTTTGTAAGTATCAGTCACAAGCTCATCCTTAATTGTTTCAAATCTCTTTACAAAGTTAGCTTTCCATTGACTCAACAATTCAGTATTATCTGCATTGAAATGTGTTTCAATTTGTTTGCTGATCTCGTTGTATTTTGGATAAACCGTTTGCTCAACGCTTGACCGAGTTAAATCATACGTTGTGTCTGTTCGGTTATTAATGATATTATGCTGCTTATTCTCCTCTTGAATAAGATAACTCCTCAGGCTCCAAGTCCATTTTACATACATTTCTTCCAGTTTGTTATAAGCTGCGATCTCTAGGGTGTTCTTGAAGCTAAACACGAAGTTTTCTGCAAGCAAGGCCGTCCATAGATCCTGAATGCGTGCTTTGAACTCGGATATCTTTAAGACGTTGCGTTCTCGTTTAGCAATGTCGAGTAACATTCGTTTAAGATCTTGGACATTTTGGCAGTAGCTTGGATTTGGCGGAGCCATTGGAGGGTTTCCCTCCCAAAGATGAGCGAAGTAATGGATGTGGGAGGCCACGTCACACCTGATCACCTCGTCAAAGGAATCAACATCGCACTGCTCCTGCTGCGCGGCCAAGCGCGTCATCTCATCGAGTTTCTTCTTAAGGCGTCTCCTGCCCTCCATGTTCTTGTCTTGAGCGGTCACATCTCCTACGTTTTGATGCACAAACACACAGCTCGGTGACAACTTCACCCGCTTCATTCGCAGAAACGCCTGCACAGCGATCTGTAGAATGTCTTGCATCTCTGATGGATTCTCTCCAAACATGTTGATCACAGTCGCGTTACCAAGACCGATCACAAACGTAGCCAGCTCATTGTCATGAGTGGGTGTTGCATTTGATAGCTCTGGCGCTCGGAGCCCTTCTGTGTCGACTATCAACACAAAGTCAAATCCCAGCTCTTTGGTTAACTCTTCTTCCACCTTTACCAACTGCATGTAGACGCCTCGGGTGCATCTCCCTGCACCCACAGGGAACTGGAGACCGAACATGGCATTCAGCAGCGTGGACTTGCCACTGCTTTGTATACCCAGGATGGAGAGGACAAACAGAGTTTTGTCTCCGATTTTCTGAATCACTTTGTCCAAAACTGAGCTGATCCAAGAGAGAGGGACATGTGAGGCGTCACCGTCCATGAGTTCAAGAGGGAACCCAGACAGCATCAAATCTGCTGCGATGCCTGGCAAAGCAGCTGAGCGTTGGTCAGTGCCGTCCAGCGTCTGTGACGCTTCGTAGATCTGGCCAACTTCCCTGAAAATGTGATCGATTCCAAAAAAAGAGGCACCAATTTTAACACATACTTCATCCAGCTCTTCTTGTTTGTTAGCCAATAAACTACTTTCAGTTCCTTTTGACTTAATACTTCGTGTCCAAGCCTGCTGATACTGCAGGTGAAGTTTTGATAAGCACTCTGCAGACAGCCTATCTAAATGTATTTTTAGCCAATGCAGAAAGTATTTTTTTACTGTGTCTGGCTGATGCTGTAGGATATCAATCAATGATGTCATCACATCATTGAGAGGAAATGCTTCGAGAAGCTGACTTCTCCGTATGGATCGTTTTTCCATTGAAATGTTGTCCCTGTATTCCTCAATGCTTTGGTTCACTTGTAATCTAAAGCGAGCTAATTCTTTGTCTTTCTTGCACCACTCGTGCCACAATTTACCTTGAAGAGGCAGAAAAGTTTCTTTCATGGAAGACAGCGGCTGGTCGTTGAGAATACACAGTAAGACGTCTGCCATAGACTTGCCGTCTTTACAATGCTCATCGTCTTCATCAACTATGAAGTCGTACCGTCTGGCAATGTCTGGGCAATTATCGAGGTTGTTAATTTGTGTTATATTGCGCAACAGAGAGTTGAGAGTTGACTTCAATTCATGCATGAAATCGGCCTCATTTCTGTTCTTAACAGCAATTTTCACTTTTGCCCCTGAATTTCCACCCTCGATTCTCTCTTGGTCAGCGCAAAGGCAAACAAAAGGCTTTGGAGAAGTCAGACATTCTTGCAAAATGATTTTCGCTTCATCATTGTGATCACGATCTGACATCAGTATCACATTGATAGAGGATATCTCGTGCAGAAACTGCACCTGTTTTCTGTGCCGTCTCGCATCTCCATGCAGATTTGTGAACGCGATGCAGTCATTGAAGACGTCGTCATCCCTCCCACCTGGACAATACCAGGCGACCTCTGTGACTCCTTCCATTAGGAGCCCATTCCTGCTGCTGCCCTTGCAGTGCCGATGAAAGAAAATGTCATGTCTTTGCTTACTGAGCAGAGAGTTCAGCATCTGAGATTTCGATGTGGGTGATTCACCAAATCTTATGAAGGACACAAGAGGAGTGTCTGCGTTAACAATCGCACAGCTTTTGGTTTGCAGGGTGTTAGTAGATGTGTCACGGCATTTCCAGTTCTTGTTAATCTGTTGGAATGCCCAAAGAGGCAGTTCTATTTCTGAGCTATGAGGATTTGGAACTAAAAGCGGCAGTGCAAACTGGCAAAATGAGAGTTTGGTGTAAAGGTACTGCCTCACGAAATTGTCTCCACAATGGTAAATTGTCATTTGCAAATCCATGGGATGAATGTGGGTTTGAGTGTTTGTTGTAAGCCCCTCTCTACGACTCAATGTATCATCATGCTTAAAAAAAGCTTCGTAATTAGAATTTGCATTATTATTCATGGCCTCATTGCATTTATTTTCACTCTGAACACTAACATACCGTGCTTCATAGTCACCCATTATTAGTTTCTGCAAAAAATAAGAAGCAAGTTCTTGTTCTGTGCTAGTGTTTTTTGCATGCATTGCTGACTTAACAGACACATACTCTATGTGCATTTGCTTGGGGTAGTATTTTTGTAGGTTCAGCCTTTCAAGCAGATTCATAAACCTTTCAGTCCCATTTGTTTTTCTCTCAACTTCCCGTGTCGGCGAAATAGCCAATGCAGTTCCAGCAACAGGAGATTGCAAACTTACTTCTATTCGCCCACAATGAATGGCGCTAACATCATGGACCTGCACCACGTTCGATACTTCGGTGCCGATGGTAACATTGGTTGAGATTGGTTCTCTACTCAAGGTCGAGACGCAACCTTGCTCTGAGACAGTGGTATTCTCGAACGCAGATTCTTCACTCAAAAAAATCAACTCGTGGTCTTTTGTCATGGGCGTGTGGACTGGATCCACTAACCGGAGTGTTTGTGGGATTGTCAAAAGTTTCCCTCTCTTCTCTAATTTATCCTCAAACTTCTCACTCGTGTACACTCCCTCTGGAGCAAGGCCCCCAGATGCATTTTGTAAAATCTCCTCATCTGACCCACAATGTCCTGAAACAGAATTGCCCATCACCTGGGTTGGCTCATTCCTTCTCTCAGACACGACAGAGGGCAACGGATTATCATTTTGTATACGAGCTAAGCTCATCTCCTCTTTATCACTCACAATATCATCAGCATCAATGCCAATCATTTTATAAAACGCCTTCTTTTCCCACGATTTACGGAAATGCGAGTCCAGTTCTTTGCATTCCTGACGGTCGAGGTGAAGCAGCGCCTGTGCACTAGAAATTAGCAGAACATCGCGCAGTTTCTGTTTCCAGTAAACCTCGTCAAGACCCACGTCTCTGAGCTTTCGTGCAAGTTCATCGTGAGCCTGGCTTGAGCGTTCCTCATCTTCCTCTCCAGACATTGCCTAGGAAAAGGCGCATTATAATAATTATAATATTTACAACAATACCACTTCCTCTGTTAGATTAAAAACTCGTCAAAGAGAGAGAAGTAAGTTCTACGAGCACAGCCGCCAAGTGCAGACACATCAAGGCAAGGTGCTGCTGTGCTCCCAATTGCCTTGAAAAACATTTAGTGTGTGTGTGACCAGACTCAGGCATCAGTCAGCCTCCCTTTAAATGTGTACCAGATGGAAGTTCCTCGGCTACAGCCATGGACACCTGCACATACTTCGTGGTGATCTAAGATGTTACATAATGCAGAGGCCAGAGGACATCCTGGTTGCACCCTACGGTGAACAGGGGATGGCTCTGCCTGTTGGCCACCGCTCTACCCGGGCCTACCCCCCATCATGGATGTCCTTCATCATTACCAGCAGAGGGCAGGGAAGACAAGCCGAAAACGCTGGCCTAATGGGTTTTTCGCACAGTGTGCGAACCCCTAGGACACCTACAAATAAAATATATTGAAATCCTGGCTCGCTGGACTAATAATGGAGCCCTGGGCCAACTCGCTGAAAGGTCTAGCTCGCCACAATTTCAAATAAAATCAATAAAGAAAACATCAACTGCTACGTAAACGATAAGTGTAGTGCATAATACAACCTTCATTTGCGACGTTGCGTGTGCCAGGATAAGTGCACTATTAGGCTAAGTGAAGTGTCAACAACTCGCTGGTAGGTCACACTACTGAGCCAGGTGTCATGGATTGACTGAGCGCATGACTGTGGCCGAGAAGATCAACATAGACTGGTAGCTTCCACACAGCGTTACGAGGCCGATAAAAAAAATCATAATTCCGCCGGAATGATTCCGAGTGAGACCTCTGCTCCCTCACCATTATCCCCCATCCCAACAGAGGAGCCCTTTGGCCGCCCTTTGACTGTTTTACATTTCTTAAAGCGTTCGTTTCGTTACACATTAAGTGATTTACTGAGATTACAGAGTAGCTGACTGATCGTATTGTGGGAGGTGGGGTAGGGTAATTGCGCACCCATCATCATCTAGAGCCATGGATAATCCACTGCTGGATGACAGACTCCTAGAAGCACCTACCTCTCTCGAGCTTTGTGTTTAATTCTGAATGTGAGGAGAGTGATCGAGCAGTGGATAGACACGCAGCGTCGTTACTCACTGGGAGTAGAGACTGGGCGATGTCCGCAGCTCTTTGCAGCGCCTGTAAGGAGGTGAACACAACGCGTTATGCACTGCATGGATAACATGTCAGCAGTGTTCACGTAGTCAGCATGAGATACACTTTCGAGGTAGTATTTGTCTTGTCGACAACAACCTGGGAATTTTAGTCAAGCCTTAGCCGTTGATTCACTCTGAACCCTATGGGAGTCTTAGTATGGCTCTACGAGCCTCAGCGATTCGCACAGAACCCTATGGGAACATTAATCTGCCTACATGAACCTAAATGATTAACACTGAACCCTCCGAAGTCGATGATGATGGTGTTGGTAATAATTGTGATCGTGGCACTATGGGTGATGATGGTGGTAGTGGCTGTGGTGGTTGTAACTTCACCTGACTCTCCTGTCCTGAAGAAAAAGATGCAGACCTCCTTCTCGTGAAAGAGACCTCCACCAGAGGGCGCTCCAGAGAGCCCCTCTCGAGAGGGAGGGTACTTGGTCTACTTTTCCACGCTGGTCAGATGTCTTGGAAAAAGGGGTGGAAGTTACCCGCACGTTACCACGCCGCCCGGGATCTGCCTATAGACTACCTGTGTTGTGGCGACTTAAACTGCTGGGTAAAGGTCACGTGGGACCCACCCTGATAGAGATGTGGAACTACCAGTCCCACCTGTTCCTACGTCTCATAAATTCCACACCGATTACCTGCGACGTGGCATTCTTCCATGGTGCCATGGTTAGCACACAGGACTCATGGCTGATAATATAAATACATGTATCAACAGTGACATTTTTTTGTGGATTCAGGGAATGTTTTACCTACGTGACTTTACCGAAAAAACCTAAGAATAGGGAAGTACGTTTCATGTTGGATCTGGAAATCAGTTTAATTAGGATGTCCATTAGTTTTTTGGGAATTTGTTTAAAACGAATTTTATGATGAAAAAGGTCAATTTATAAAGTTGGTAATAATGCGTTCTATAGGCGACGTCATGGGCAACGCAGAGGACAAAGAGCTGTTTTAGAGGCTAGTTGGTAGATTGTTGCAATAGTCAAAGATGAGAAGGATGGTGGCTTTGGCTGTCACAAGACGGAGCAGAGGTGGGATACGGTGTTTATTTTTCTCGAGGAATCCAACTTCAAATATTTTTTTCATATTGGCTATATGATTGATGTGTGGCTTGAAGAACAGTTTAACGTCAAAGATAATAGCTAGACACATAAAGTTATCGACCTGTTCAATGGGATGCGAGTCCAGAGACACAATTTTTTACATGAAGGCAAACTAGGTGTGGAGGAGCCAAATAAAAACATGACATTGCGATTGTCCAAGTAGAGGGAGAACAGGATAGGGCCAAGCACAGAGCCTTGTGGAACTATCCTTACGATGGGGTATTTTTGTTGTAACTGCTCAGACGAAGTAGGTGTGGATCCAGTCGATTGAACACTTTGAAAAATGTAGCTATATTTCTACTTGCAACATAATATTCTGGTCCATAGTATTGAATGCTTTGGACTGTGTGAGGAACAGAATGACGCAATGGTGCAGAACTGGTTACCACAAAGTTCAGAGTATCGATTATGGCAGAGGCTGCACGATATTTGTCTATAGCCAGATGATTTGGGATGGAATAAGTATTTTTTCGCAATAAAATGTTAAGTCATATTTGTTAATGAGAGGATTGAAATTGAGCAGGGATTATTTGGATCACCTGTAACTAGAGTACGAAGGCCATGTTCCATTGTATAGGCACGGATACCTCATGAATGGAAAGGTCAAATACACAATGTGGAGGGGCAAGAAGGGCAGCTCAGCGGCTCCATCACTAGATTAAGTTTTTAGGTAGCAGATCATGGCTAAGACGGCAATGTCCCCTTTGAAGGTTCTAAAATAGTCCACCTCTTATTGGATTACATATTTGTCTGCATGATACATTGATTTCTCAATTAGATTGAACAGCAAAGGCCAAAGCGACTTGAAAAAAATGTCATAACTCCTCAGACAAAAATGTCTCCATCAGGTTTATCTGTCCATATAAATATAAACTAGATCAATTGTACGCACCGAATCAGCCAGAGTCCATGCATGTCGCTTAAAAGGAAGGTAAAATTTGAACGCAACAAACCCCACAACCTGGGTTTAACAACAAAATCATCCTCCGAGGAAGTCTACGAAGCCAATATATAGCAAGCTATTGAAAACGTGTTAGCTAGAAACAAAATGCTTAATTATTTTTGAAGACTACCGAAGCAATTTCACGTTGTTTATGGAATAAAAAAACATAAAACTCCAGTTTCAGCTATCAAGCTTGACATTTATATGGGGATCCTGCTTGGGGCTTGCGACATTGTGTGTAAGTGGCTGGAGGGTGCATACCTCTGTGATGAAATGTTTAGTTTTTCAAGTTAGAATTAACTTGTTTCACCACATTCTTTTTCCATCTTCATTGCTGCAAGGCACGTCTATTGTGCCGCACGGTTTCGCCCCACCGTCGCCAACCTGCATTGAACATTGTAGTGAAGTTTTGTCAAATATCTCCCTAAAAAATAACACGGTTTTACGAAGCCATCATCTAGCAGAGGTTTGACCACATACTCACATATCAACACCATCGATGTGACTCCATGTATTTCCACATGCTTCTGTATGTATGTGTGTGATAATGTGTATCTCTGTGTGAGTCTCTATTTCACTGTGAGTCTCCATGTCCGTGCGTCACTATGCGAGTCCCATCAGTACATCATTACTCTATGGAGCCATGATAAGGATTACATTTTAAGAAGTAATCCAGATGACCACTTAGATTGGTAAATTAATAGTTAATGTTGCTGATGTGAGTTCAGCTGTAATTAATCTCAAGTATAATTGTGCATTCTACTAATGGGTAGCAAGGTGCGTGTTTTATTGTTATTTAAGTGAATGCAATGGTGATCAGGGATTGGAGCACGAGTACCACATGGACTGTAGAGTTGAGGACACATCCACAATCCAGAATTGGGCTGAGTCTGGACCAGTGACCGGCATGTTACATACGCTCCAATAATATATAACTGTGATATTGATGTTACTTGAATGTCTATCGACTGACAGGACTCGGTAATGTTATTTGACTTTTGGTTAAGTTGTTGGTAGTAATGAAGATATGCACAATTAAGACTGATATGAAAGTTGATTTAAATATATAAAATATTTCTAATAATTGGGTATAGAATATTAACACTGGCGTCCTATTAAGAGAGGAATTCAGCTGCGGTGTTCTTGACGCTTTTGCAGGCACGAGATGTTCACGTATGTTGGAGTTGTATTCGAATTGTTGCCGTTTATGCGCAGGAAATCTAATAATATAAGATGTATTGGACCTCGTAGCGAGTTATTTAATTATTTTTAGGAGTATTAATAACTTGTTTATTTTGATCAATCCAAATGGAATCTATAGATATAACGGAGTTGGAAGATCCATATCAACGTTTTTGAGTTTAGATCGCGTTATTTATAAATGTGTCGTAACCCTCCACCACCCGACACGGCCAATCAGTAAAAATGTGTCACGTTGACAAAAGACAAATAGTTCACTGCTTTAGCCCACCGGTGTGTTGAAGCCACAACATTTACAATTTGAGTACGACGTTTCGCTGGTAATTGCATCCAGCATCATCGGGCAAGTCGCCAGAATGGTGAGGCTCTGCTGTGTCTCCCGTTCTTATATAGAGCAGCAGCAGGGTGACGTCATCATTAACTCATTAACTCATCAGGTGCAAAGATTCAAGGGGGGAGTGATTGTAATTATATACTAGATTAGTAATCAGGCTATTGTTACGATGCGAGTTGTAGATTAGTAATCATTTGGAATGTGTTTTATTGTGATTATGCTACATTAGTAATCAGTTAATGTTTGTTTCCCTTATAAGGAATTGTAATGTATCTTATTTAATAATATGCTTCCAGGCCGCACTAAGCCTGTAGCTGTCTGAGCGATTAAAGTTATTTCTGTTTCTCTCAATTTCAATCGATTCTCTAATTAGTCTTTGCCAGTAGTAACTAATTTTACACAACACTTCTACGTTGTCAAAATCAATTGAGTGTCCCTGTTGGAAGATGACTAGATCATTTCGGTGTAATTTTTTTATTTTAATAATAGTTGATAATATTTGGTATAAATATGCTGCTTATGCTGTTCAATGGGTAGACATACAATGGCTGACTTAGAGCCTGATTTGAGCATCGAGTTAATGGGGTCAGCAGAAAAGGCGCTTTAGCAGAGGCTACGTTCCTGATTCGGGTATAAGAAGGAAACGATGAATAACATGTTTATTATCAGCAAAACATATCTCTAATTTACATATTGTAAATATATTATGTTGTAAAATGTTATTGGTGTATTATTTATATAAGTACATATTGTGTCATTTATGTTGTAGTATCAGGAAGCGCCCAGATATCCCACAGAGCACACACAGCCCCCCCCCCCCGTTGGTGGCGCCAAGGGGCTTAAGCGCCTGGGCCGCCCGGGAACCCAGCGCCTGGCGCCAAGGGGCTTAAGCGTCTGGGCCGCCTGGGAACCCAGTGCCCGGCGCCAAGGGGCCCAAGCGCCTGGGCCGCACAGGCTCCCAGAGCCCCCACCGCAGCCCCTCCCCTCCCATGTCACTACATTACCCCCCTCTACGTAGCCTCCAGCCGACCCGGCTGTCAAAAAAAATACAATTGTACAATAAATTATTTGTTAACCATCAGAATGAGTGTGTGACAGAACAAGAAAAATAAGTATAACCCGTAAAAACAAAGTTTTTCACTATAAATCCTTTATATGCGTGGCAGCGAACTTAATATAAAGGATTTAAAAATATATTCGCCTGTGGAGGACGCGGGGATCGATCCCGCGACCTTTGGCATGGGAAGCGAGGGCGCTACCAACTCCGCTACTCCGCCACGGCCTGTGGAGGGGTTACGCTCTGGGCTCTTATACTGTGACGTTCAGCCAAAGCGATGAATGAGTTCTATTTGAATATATGGAAAATATTTTTTTTTTGCCTAAAAAGTGTAAAATTTTGGGAATTTTTTTTCACGAACATTAATTGTCTGGCACAACGAGTCTGTGTGGAAAACGTCAGCTCGATTGGATCACGGGAAGTGGGTTAAAAAACTAGCGAAAGATTTGCACGGTCCTAAGCAAGCAAGCAAGCACGCAAGCAAGCAAGCAAGCACGCAAGCACGCAAGTAAGCAGGCAAGCAAGCGAACTTAATATAAAGGATTTGAAAAATATATTCGCCTGTGGATGACGCGGGGATCGATACCGCAACCTTTGGCATGGGAAGCGAGGGCGCTACCAACTGCGCTACTCCGCCACGGCCTGTGGAGGGGTTACGCTCTGGGCTCTTACACTCTGACGTTCAGCCAAAGCCATGAATGTGTTCTATTTGAATATATGTAAAATATTTTTTTTTTGCCTAAAAAGTGTAAAATTTTGGGAATTTTTTTTCACGAACAATAATTGTCTGGCACAACGAGTCTGTGTGGAAAATGTCAGCTCGATTGGATCACGGGAAGTGGGTTAAAAAACGACCGAAAGATTTGCACGGTCCTAAGCAAGCAAGCAAGCACGCGAACTTAATATAAAGGATTTAAAAATGAGAAGAAAGCGCCTCTCCCCCTCCTGTGGTCACGCGTATAAAAAAAACTGCGGGCCACCGATGCAGAACAACACTGTATAAACACATATATGCAGGATGAACGCACGCCCCAACCGTTGAAGTATGGGAAATGACGGCAGGAAACTTCTTGACGGGTAACACACTTTTATTAAATCTTAACTTGTCACGATACAACTTGTGGTCTCTCTTCTTCTGACTTCGGTCTCGACACAACGTGTGGTCTCTCTTCTTCTGACTACGCACTTCTCTTAACTCGTGTAGACTCTATGCCTCTCGCTACACACACACACTTCGCTTCGCTCGTGTAGACACTATGCCTCTCGCTACACACTCTTCACTTAGCTCGTGTAGACCCTATGTCCCTGGCTACACACTCTTCACTTAGCTCGTGTAGACCCTATGTCCCTGGCTACACACTCTTCACTTAGCTCGTGTAGACCCTATGTCCCTGGCTACACACTCTGCACGCTCACACCGCATGCTCACACTGCCTGCTCACACTGCACTACGTCTCGGGCTACACAGAGTCCCGGTCCCTATAGGACAGCGGGACTAGGTACCGCAGGCCCTATCTCTTCCTCTCCGTCTTCAGTCTTCGCTGGTTACATCTCTCCCTGTCTTCCTGTGTGCATCCCCTTATATAGTCCCGTCTCCCGGGAGACGGAGCGGATGCGGACTTCGACGTGAGCATCCTCCTTAGCTAACCAATCACGACGCGCTGTGTCCTACGATCCCTTTCCCCCAGCGCGTGTTTCCACCCCACAACCAATCACACCGCGCTGCCACACGATCACTCCCTCTCCAGCGCGTCACCGGCACACAGCCAATCACCACGCGCTGGCACACAATCCCTATCCCAGCGCGTATCACCACTACATCACCCCCCCCCACACACAGCTCGCAGCCGGCCCGGCTGCTAAACAACAACACAACACAACGGTAACACAGCAAACCCCCCCCCCCCCAGTGTGCCCCGTAACGCAACAACAACACAACAACAACAACCTATGTACAATCGACAACCAACACAATAAAAATCAACAACAACACACACCACCTAGATAAGAAGCTATGTACAGCCCGACGAACAACACAATACAAGCGAATTCCAGAAAACGAACGCGCCACGTGTCTCTGACTAAACACAGTGACGAGGCGCTCCGGCTGCCTCGACTCCTCACGTGGTAGGTCATAAAAAGTAGCGCGACCTAGCGCGAGTCCGTCTGGCCGGTCCGTCGTATGGGACGGGACGCTGACGACCGTCCGGTGGCTCCGACTGCTCTAGACGGCGCGGATCGGGCCTGGAAGGACCGGCCCCGCCGCGAAGATCCGGCCGCCGGTGGTCGGCAGCTGTCAGTTCTGTGACACCTGGGAGCGGATCAGGCGGAGACATGTGAGGATCAGGCAGAGACATTTCCCCCTCCAGGTCGTCGGACACGTCACACGCTCGGCCCTCATAACACAAGGGGAGGCCATATGGAGGCGAGAACGGTTTCAGTCGGGAGGGGTGGACGTACCAACGGCGCTTTCCCCACTTTATCTGAACGCACTGGGGGCGTGCAACCCGCACGACCTCCACGGGTCCCCGCCATGGCTTCAACAATTTAGGCGACGTAGCCAAAGGTGCCTGAGGGCAATGCAGCCAGGCCCTGTCACCTGGTTTCCAGTTGTGCACGGACACCTTTCGTGCACGCAACCGCTCGTTTGCAATTTGGCGAGTCCGCGAATTAAGACGTGCGGCTTCCCTTGCCTCCGTCAGCTTACAAATATTAAATTTAATATGCTCCGCCAATTTCGAATTAGTTCGTGGTGCGGACAGGCCCAGCTGCGTTTCCATGGGCGGGTCAGCTTCCCGACCGTACATCAGATAGAATGGGGAAAACCCCGTTGCCGCATGGGGGGCCATTCTATACGCGGCGAGGACTCCCGGGACGTGCAGGTCCCAATCAACATGTGCCTCACACACCTGCTGGCACAGCATAGAAGTCAAAGTTCTGTGGAGTCTCTCCACCATCCCGTCCGTCTGCGGGTGGTACGGGGAGGTACGCACCTTCTTAGTACCCAACAGGTCGCATACCTCTTGCAGCAATTTACTGGAAAAAAATTTTCCCTGGTCGGTCAGCAGGCGTTCGGGAGCCCCCTTGTCCAGGACGTAGCCCTGGACAAAGGCGTCCGTCACAGCCGCCGCCGACTGATTGGCGAGTGGCCATGCCATAGGCCACCGGGTAAAATATTCGACCCCCACCAACAGGTACTTGTTACCCCTAGGCGTGACTGGAAAAGGCCCCAGAATATCGAGCGCAACGAGCTCGTTAGTGCGCGAGACTTGAATAGATTGCAGCGGTGGATTAGCTGCCAAGGCTGGTGGTTTTCGTCTGGCGCACTCAACACATCCCTTCAGAATATTGACCACGTCACTCCCCATCCCCGGCCAATAATAGTCACGCTGAAGCAGGGCAAGCGTTTTGTTAACTCCCAAATGCAAGAGGCGTTCGTGTGCGGCCAAGACAACTTTCCCCCTCACAGCGGAAGGCACCACAAGTGCGTGCCGCCGGGACAAACTGTCCCATCTCATCAACAGGCCTTGCTTAAGTACATAGGAGCCAGTCCGCTCCTGGGCCTCTTCGGAACCCCCCACCCTGCGACGCAATGCTAGCAGGGAGCTGTCCGCCATTTGGAGACGGCCCCACTCAATCAGCGACAGCGAGAGCAGCGAGTCCTCACCCTCTGGGGTAGCGGGAACATCCCCAATCGGCGCTCCCGCGGTCGCGACCAATGCCCCCATACCTTCCGCAACAGGCGGTTTACAGCGAGCCGCTCCCGACAAGCACGCACATTTGTGACAAGGCAACAATCGCGACAGTGCATCGGCATTTGTGTGTCGCAACCCCTTACGGTATGTAGTCGTGAACTGATAGTCCTGAAGGACTTCCAAACACCGTGACAATTGACCCGAGGGTTGGGCGACCCTCAATGAATACTGGAGCGCCGCGTGATCCGTCCGGACCGTAAAGTGGCGACCATAGAGATAGGGTCTGAATTGTTGTACAAAAAAAACAATGGCAAGCAGCTCCCGACGGGTGACGCAGTAGCGCTGCTCTGCCGGCGACAACACCCTGCTACCATAGGCGACCACCCTCTCGACTCCCCCAACGACCTGGGATAGCACCCCCCCCAATGCCCGTGTTGCTAGCATCCGTGTCCAGCAAAAAGGGACTCGCAAAATCAGGATAGCGCAAGGGTGGGGCACCCACCAAGGCGTCCCGGAGGGAGCAGAACGCGGCCTCCTCCTCCGGTCCCCATCGGAACTTCACTCCTTTTGCCATTAGAGTGTGCAAGGGTTTCGCAATGGTGGCAAAATGCTCAACGAATTGGCGATAATACGAAGCAAACCCGATGAAACTGCGCACGTCCGAAACTGACGTGGGCGTCGGCCATGAACTGACACAGTCCGTTTTTGCGGGATCGGTGGAAATTCCCGAAGCGTCGACAATGTGGCCCAAGTATCTAACGGACTTACGAAGAAGGTGGTATTTGGCCGGTTTAAACTTTAATTTAGCCGATCGCATGCGCAAGAACACCCCTCTCAATCGCTGGAGGTGTTCCTCAAACGTTCTACTGAACACAATGACATCGTCCACGTAAATTAAGCACGTCTCCCATTGCAAGACCGACAAAACTAACTCCATAAGGCGCTGAAACGTCGTGGGAGAGGAGTGAAGTCCCATGGGTAACCGGTTAAACTGAAACAGGCCCCCTGGAGTCCGAAATGCTGTCTTAGGTTTAGACTCTTCGTCGAGTGGCAACTGCCAGAATCCCGATAATAAATCAAGAGTCGAAAAATATCGCGCCCCCGACAAAGCATCGAGGGACTCGTCCATCCTGGGGAGCGGATACGCGTCAGCCACAGAGATCTTATTCAGGCGACGGAAATCAACGCAAAATCGCAGGGACCCGTCCTGCTTTTTAACAAGCACAATAGGTGCTCCCCAAGGACTGGAAGAAGGCGAAATAATGTCAGCTTCAAGCATATCGTTGACAGCCGACTGAACATGTGCCTTCTCAGCCGGACTCAGTCGGAAGGGGTTTTGCCTGACCGGTGCCGCATCGCCCGTTTCAATGTGGTGGCACAACAGGTCCGTGCACCCAATGTCATACTTATGTTTACTGAATACATCAGAAAATTCTATCAGCAACTCGCGCAGCGCACCCAACTGCACCCCTGACAACTCGTCCGATTCCGCGCACAGCGACTCGATCCATTCAAGGTCCTCCTCTGGTTTGATGTTCTGCATGGGGCTCGGATCAACCCTCGCAACCAGCCGCTCTTCCGCAGGGACCCGTGCCGCATGAGCCAGCACGGTGCCCTGCTGAATGACAGCCGGCCGCGACCCCGCGTTTAAAACCATCACAAACGGATCCTTGTCAGCCCTAACTAAAGTGTGCGCCACCGACAAATCGAGACCTCCAACAGCCCTATTAGAAGGACCCAACAGCATGCCTTGTTCCGAGGTCTCCCCTACCCACGGTTTCCGCAACCGGAGGGGAATTAGCATCTGTGAACCCGGGGGTACGTGCACGGTCTGTGTCGCCAACGCTTGTATCGTAGCGCACGCCGTCCGAATTTCAGTAGGGTTCGTCAAAAATGAAATGCGGCGACCCGATGGTAGTTCAATGCAACGCTGGTCAATGAGAATTTTAATGGGCATTTTTGCCAAAAAATCAGTGCCCAATAGACAAGGAACCGCCAAAGAGGACGAAACGAAAACGGGTCCCGACAATTTGATGTCTCCAATGCAAATGGACGCCCTAATCTGACCGATAATGCCCAATGATCCCCCATTAGCGGCGTAAAATGGCACATCCACAGGAAGCAGCGGACGACATTGGACTGGTAGGATGTTGTAAATTAGGTCCGATATAATAGTCGCCGACGCCCCCGTGTCCACTAACACCCTGACCTCGACCCCATCAATAGATCCCGTAACAATGGATGAACCCGCTGAGGCAGCCACTATTCTGTGCCCCAACTCCGACCATTCAATCTCTCCCCGGTCCCGGCCGAACCCCCCTCGCCGAACTGAATCCCCGAACCCTACTCGGCTCTCCTCCGCCGTAACGCGACGGCCCCTGTGTGTCGAACATGCGAGCCGAGCGTGTGAGGTGCCGCGACTTGCCGGAATAAATGGGGATGACTTGGGGCCGTGGTCGTCGTCCAGCCGAGGTCCCATGGCGCGTTGACGTGGGGCGCGGCAACCGGACGCCACGTGGCCCCGGAGGCCGCAGTTATAACACGTGATGAAGGTCGTCGGAGATCTCGGTCGCTCCAGCTTGCGGGCCGATCGCAGAGGCGAACGACCCCCCGACCTCCAGTCCCCTGGTCGTCCCGCGGTGAACGCCTCCTCTCGTGGGCTGACGACTTTGGGTTCGGTGACTACCGGGCCCGGAGCTGGGGCCACGGCAGCGTTGCATACGACCCCCTGTTTACGTTGAAGAACCTCGTGCGCTTGTATACTTGTAGCGACCCGCAGGGAAGAAATATCGATCTCGTCGGCCGTGTTGATAGGGACCCCCAGGTCCTGCGCCAACTTGAGCAGTTGCTCCAAATCCATCGCATCTTGGCCCTCCTCGTCCATACGAGGGAACGCGGCGTCGGCGAGAGCCAGCAATGCTGTGCGATAGGCGAGCGCGGTCTCTGTGTCCGCCTTCCGCCTTGCATAAAAATGATGGCGACACGCCGAGGGAGGTCCGTAGACCTTGGCCATGAGACCCAGCGCAGCCTTAAGCGTGGAGCGGTCCGACTTCCGTGCGGACGTGAAGGCCGCGAGCGCGTTGTCGTCCAACATGGCAGGCAGTGCCCGCAGCGCTGTAGCGTCGGACCAGGCGGACATCTCCTGATGCGCCAAAAACCTGCGCTGAAATTGGCCCCAATCCCCGCCTTCCGCCTTGAAGGTTGACAATGTAGGAAGGCGCTGTTGAAAGATGAAGTCGTCGTCTGCCTCGTGGTTCCTTCCCGCCGCCCCGTCGGTGTGTAAAATGGCGGCCCCAGTGGCGGTCGTGAGATGGCGGTCCGCAGCGCGCGTCGATGACGTAAGCGGCCGCGCTTGGAGAACCGCCGCCACGTGGTGGTCTCCGTTCCCGCCAAAAGTCGTCACCGATGAAATGGCGGGAACCGCCATGTCATTTTGGCGGGAATCTGCGGGGCGACCCTGTAGAATGTCCGCCGCCATCCCCGCTCCACCCGACGAGCTGATTTCCGCCAGGATGGACGCGGCGGCGAGCAGCAGCTCCGCCAGACGGGAGTGTGCCTCACGGAGCACGGCATCGGTCCCCAGTCGCTCGCCCAGCGCCGTCGGCGGATCTTGCAGCGTAGGCAATTCTTCGTCCTCACCCCTCGATGCCAGCTGGCCCGAGTCGTCAAGGTTATCCCCGCGGTCAATCCCGTGGGTCCGATGAGTCCTCCTTGTATACATGCTTGGAAGACTGTTTCACTTCTGACGCCAGTTGAAGTATGGGAAATGACGGCAGGAAACTTCTTGACGGGTAACACACTTTTATTAAATCTTAACTTGTCACGATACAACTTGTGGTCTCTCTTCTTCTGACTTCGGTCTCGACACAACGTGTGGTCTCTCTTCTTCTGACTACGCACTTCTCTTAACTCGTGTAGACTCTATGCCTCTCGCTACACACACACACTTCGCTTCGCTCGTGTAGACACTATGCCTCTCGCTACACACTCTTCACTTAGCTCGTGTAGACCCTATGTCCCTGGCTACACACTCTTCACTTAGCTCGTGTAGACCCTATGTCCCTGGCTACACACTCTTCACTTAGCTCGTGTAGACCCTATGTCCCTGGCTTCACACTCTTCACTTAGCTCGTGTAGACCCTATGTCCCTGGCTACACACTCTGCATGCTCACACCGCATGCTCACACTGCCTGCTCACACTGCACTATGTCTCGGGCTACACAGAGTCCCGGTCCCTATAGGACAGCGGGACTAGGTACCGCAGGCCCTATCTCTTCCTCTCCGTCTTCAGTCTTCGCTGGTTACATCTCTCCCTGTCTTCCTGTGTGCATCCCCTTATATAGTCCCGTCTCCCGGGAGACGGAGCGGATGCGGACTTCGACGTGAGCATCGCTCCTTAGCTAACCAGTCACGACGGACTGTGTCCTACGATCCCTTTCCCCCAGCGCGTGTTTCCACCCCACAACCAATCACACCGCGCTGCCACACGATCACTCCCTCTCCAGCGCGTCACCGGCACACAGCCAATCACCACGCGCTGGCACACAATCCCTATCCCAGCGCGTATCACCACTACATCACCCCCCCCCCACACAGCTCGCAGCCGGCCCGGCTGCTAAACAACAACACAACACAACGTTAACACAGCAAACCCCCCCCCCCCCCCCAGTGTGCCCCGTAACGCAACAACAACACAACAACAACAACCTATGTACAATCGACAACCAACACAATAAAAATCAACAACAACACACACCACCTAGATAAGAAGCTATGTACAGCCCGACGAACAACACAATACAAGCGAATTCCAGAAAACGAACGCGCCACGTGTCTCTGACTAAACGCAGTGACGAGGCGCTCCGGCTGCCTCGACTCCTCACGTGGTAGGTCATAAAAAGTAGCGCGACCTAGCGCGAGTCCGTCTGGCCGGTCCGTCGTATGGGACGGGACGCTGACGACCGTCCGGTGGCTCCGACTGCTCTAGACGGCGCGGATCGGGCCTGGAAGGACCGGCCCCGCCGCGAAGATCCGGCCGCCGGTGGTCGGCAGCTGTCAGTTCCGTGACACCTGGGAGCGGATCAGGCGGAGACATGTGAGGATCAGGCAGAGACATTTCCCCCTCCGGGTCCTCGGACACGTCACACGCTCGGCCCTCATAACACAAGGGGAGGCCATATGGAGGCGAGAACGGTTTCAGTCGGGAGGGGTGGACGTACCAACGGCGCTTTCCCCACTTTATCTGAACGCACTGGGGGCGTGCAACCCGCACGACCTCCACGGGTCCCCGCCATGGCTTCAACAATTTAGGCGACGTAGCCAAAGGTGCCTGAGGGCAATGCAGCCAGGCCCTGTCACCTGGTTTCCAGTTGTGCACGGACACCTTTCGTGCACGCAACCGCTCGTTTGCAATTTGGCGAGCCCGCGAATTAAGACGTGCGGCTTCCCTTGCCTCCGTCAGCTTACAAATATTAAATTTAATATGTTCCGCCAATTTCGAATTAGTTCGTGGTGCGGACAGGCCCAGCTGCGTTTCCATGGGCGTGTCAGCTTCCCGACCGTACATCAGATAGAATGGGGAAAACCCCGTTGCCACATGGGGGGCCATTCTATACGCGGCGAGGACTCCCGGGACGTGCAGGTCCCAATCAACATGTGCCTCACACACCTGCTGGCACAGCATAGAAGTCAAAGTTCTGTGGAGTCTCTCCACCATCCCGTCCGTCTGCGGGTGGTACGGGGAGGTACGCACCTTTTTAGTACCCAACAGGTCGCATACCTCTTGCAGCAATTTACTGGAAAAAATTTTTCCCTGGTCGGTCAGCAGGCGTTCGGGAGCCCCCTTGTCCAGGACGTAGCCCTGGACAAAGGCGTCCGTCACAGCCGCCGCCGACTGATTGGCGAGTGGCCATGCCATAGGCCACCGGGTAAAATATTCGACCCCCACCAACAGGTACTTGTTAAATTTCGATTTAAAGCTTTCGTGACTGCAGGGATTCATCTTCTTGGTTCTTTCGGTAAAGTCACGTAGAAGGGAAGTAATAAAATAATAAAAATAAAACATAATAAAACAATTCTCACGACGTTTCGGCCACAACGCAAGCAGCCATCCTCAGGCGAAGAATGAAACACCCCAAGCTTGGAGCGTACATTTAAGCTGGGTTAGAGGGGGGGGAGGTGGGAAGAAGAGCGCCTAAACAAAATAATTTGCATATCAAGAGGAATTCAGCATATGGAAAATGCGTAGGAGGTGGGCGGGGGGGGTTCCAAATCAATACTATGCCCGTGCATTATGCAGGATTAGCAGCATCAAAGGGGGGGGGGGGAAGGGGGGGAGCATTAACAAAGGAAAGGAATGTTAATAGTATGTAGCTGTAGTTACTAAACAACCACGTAAAAAAACTACAGTATAAACTGCATGACAAACTAAAGTATAAACTACATAGCATCATCAGTAAACTTACTATACTCTACAATAAGCTGAGTTACTAACAGTAAGTAATACATGAAAAATTCTACGTTGTAAAAAATTATATAATATGCTTCCATCTAAACTTTATTCTCTTACATCACACGCGTCTATACCGTACTATATACTTCCATAGGCAAAACCAACATTAAATTACATACTGTATTGCTATAAACCACCCTATACCTTATACATTTTTAATATAACACTATGTATTATTCTACCCACCCTAATGTGTATCAAAATGGTTTATTACGTCCTTCCAGTGATTGCTAAGCCAGAATCCATCTTCTCGGTTAAAATTGTCTCTGTGTTTGTAAATGTGGATCGCCTCATGTACGAATCTCTCATGATAGCCAGATGGCTTGCAGAGAACCTCCGTCTTGGAGAAGTCAATGTCATGTGAGCCCACTGAGTTGTAACAGTGATCTGCCACGGCTGAGGTGTTTGTCCTACAGTGTTTCAGGTCAGCTTTATGTTCACGGATGCGGTCCGAGACATGTCGTTTGGTTTCCCCAATGTAACTGCTACCACAATAGAATACAACAACAAAATTCAAGAACTACTCACCGATGGCAGCTATACAAAAATAAAAAGAGACCCCACCAACAGCCTCGTCTCCAAAACCAACAACATCATTTCTGCTTCAACCGCATTAATTGATCAGACCAAACAGTTCTCGTTGAAACCTTCTGCAGCCAGGCCACCAAGATTGTACGGCTTGCCAAAGATACATAAAGAAGATACACCTCTTCGTCCCATTGTCTCTACTATCAACTCCCCGACTTACAAACTGGCTCGTTTTCTGTCCGAAATCCTACGGCCTTTCACTGGAAAAACCACCTCTGCAGTACTAAACTCTACTGACCTGGTATCAACAATCAAGGGGATTGCCCTGTCCCCAGACGACCTGCTTGTCAGTTTTGATGTGGTTTCCTTGTTCACCAAGGTGCCTGTGCCTGACACCATCGCAATCATTGAAGACTTGGTTCATCAAGGACTGAATGCTGGGGTACCCCCCCTGGTGAGACACTGCTTAACCAATACATACTTCACCTGGAATGGAACCTTCTACAAGCAAATTGAGGGCACCCCAATGGGCTCCCCCTTATCTCCGGTTGTAGCCAACATCTTCATGGAGAAATTTGAGACGGACGCCATCCAGACTGCCACTCTACGCCCGACCTTATGGAAGAGGTACGTAGACGACACTTTTGTCATCTGGCCACATGGCCGGCCTGCTCTAGACCAATTTCTCGACCATATCAATTCCATACACCCAGCCATCAGATTCACCATGGAAGTCGAAAATGATGGCAAGCTACCCTTTTTGGATGTCCTAATCAAAAGGAGACCTGATGGTTCAATGAGCCACTCTGTCTACAGGAAAGCCACCCACACGGATGCTTATCTAAAACCGGATTCCCACCACCATCCATCCCAGAAGAATTCCCTCATCAAGACTCTATATCATAGAGCCCAATGCATCTCCGACCATGAACACATTTCCAGTGAACTCAAACACGTACGCCAAGCTCTTAAGGCTAATGGTTACTCCGACTACACAATCCGCAAAGCCATCACTCCAACCACCAAGAAGGATCCTGTTGAGGAGCCTTTCAAGACCATCACCTTACCCTACATTGCTGGGGTCACAAAAAAGATCTCCAAAATCCTGATTAAACACAAGATCCAGGTCCGATTCAACACAGTACATAAAATCCGTGATCTGGTACCGTCTGTAAAAGATGTGGTTCCAGACATACAGTACCCTGGTGTCTACAAACTAAGTTGCCTCTGTGGTAGCAGTTACATTGGGGAAACCAAACGACATGTCTCGGACCGCATCCGTGAACATAAAGCTGACCTGAAACACTGTAGGACAAACACCTCAGCCGTGGCAGATCACTGTTACAACTCAGTGGGCTCACATGACATTGACTTCTCCAAGACGGAGGTTCTCTGCAAGCCATCTGGCTATCATGAGAGATTCGTACATGAGGCGATCCACATTTACAAACACAGAGACAATTTTAACCGAGAAGATGGATTCTGGCTTAGCAATCACTGGAAGGACGTAATAAACCATTTTGATACACATTAGGGTGGGTAGAATAATACATAGTGTTATATTAAAAATGTATAAGGTATAGGGTGGTTTATAGCAATACAGTATGTAATTTAATGTTGGTTTTGCCTATGGAAGTATATAGTACGGTATAGACGCGTGTGATGTAAGAGAATAAAGTTTAGATGGAAGCATATTATATAATTTTTTACAACGTAGAATTTTTCATGTATTACTTACTGTTAGTAACTCAGCTTATTGTAGAGTATAGTAAGTTTACTGATGATGCTATGTAGTTTATACTTTAGTTTGTCATGCAGTTTATACTGTAGTTTTTTTACGTGGTTGTTTAGTAACTACAGCTACATACTATTAACATTCCTTTCCTTTGTTAATGCTCCCCCCCTTCCCCCCCCCCCCTTTGATGCTGCTAATCCTGCATAATGCACGGGCATAGTATTGATTTGGAACCCCCCCCGCCCACCTCCTACGCATTTTCCATATGCTGAATTCCTCTTGATATGCAAATTATTTTGTTTAGGCGCTCTTCTTCCCACCTCCCCCCCCTCTAACCCAGCTTAAATGTACGCTCCAAGCTTGGGGTGTTTCATTCTTCGCCTGAGGATGGCTGCTTGCGTTGTGGCCGAAACGTCGTGAGAATTGTTTTATTATGTTTTATTTTTATTATTTTATTACTTCCCTTCTACGTGACTTTACCGAAAGAACCAAGAAGAGGTACTTGTTACCCCTAGGCGTGACTGGAAAAGGCCCCAGAATATCGAGCGCAACGAGCTCGTTAGTGCGCGAGACTTTAATAGATTGCAGCGGTGGATTAGCTGCCAAGGCCGGTGGTTTTTGTCTGGCGCACTCAACACATCCCTTCAGAATATTGACCACGTCACTCCCCATCCCCGGCCAATAATAGTCACGCTGAAGCAGGGCAAGCGTTTTGTTAACTCCCAAATGCAAGAGGCGTTCGTGTGCGGCCAAGACAACTTTCCCCCTCACAGCGGAAGGCACCACAAGTGCGTGCCGCCGGGACAAACTGTCCCATCGACAGGCCTTGCTTAAGTACATAGGAGCCAGTCCGCTCCTGGGCCTCTTCGGAACCCCCCACCCTGCGACGCAATGCTAGCAGGGAGCTGTCCGCCATTTGGAGACGGCCCCACTCAATCAGCGACAGCGAGAGCAGCGAGTCCTCACCCCCTGGGGTAGCGGGAACATCCCCAATCGGCGCCCCCGCGGTCGCGACCAATGCCCCCATACCTTCCGCAACAGGCGGTTTACAGGTAGCCGCTCCCGACAAGCACGCACATTTGTGACAAGGCAACAATCGCGACAGTGCATCGGCATTTGTGTGTCGCAACCCCTTACGGTATGTAGTCGTGAACTGATAGTCCTGAAGGACTTCCAACCACCGTGACAATTGACCCGAGGGTTGGGCGACCCTCAATGAATACTGGAGCGCCGCGTGATCCGTCCGGACCGTAAAGTGGCGACCATAGAGATAGGGTCTGAATTGTTGTACAAAAAAAACAATGGCAAGCAGCTCCCGACGGGTGATGCAGTAGCGCTGCTCTGCCGGCGACAACACCCTGCTACCATAGGCGACCACCCTCTCGACTCCCCCAACGACCTGGGATAGCACCCCCCCAATGCCCGTGTTGCTAGCATCCGTGTCCAGCAAAAAGGGACTCGCAAAATCAGGATAGCGCAAGGGTGGGGCACCCACCAAGGCGTCCCGGAGGGAGCAGAACGCGGCCTCCTCCTCCGGTCCCCATCGGAACTTCACTCCTTTTGCCATTAGAGCGTGCAAGGGTTTCGCAATGGTGGCAAAATGCTCAACGAATCGGCGATAATACGAAGCAAACCCGATGAAACTGCGCACGTCCGAAACTGACGTGGGCGTCGGCCATGAACTGACACAGTCCGTTTTTGCGGGATCGGTGGAAATTCCCGAAGCGTCGACAATGTGGCCCAAGTATCTAACGGACTTACGAAGAAGGTGGTATTTGGCCGGTTTAAACTTTAATTTAGCCGATCGCATGCGCAAGAACACCCCTCTCAATCGCTGGAGGTGTTCCTCAAACGTTCTACTGAACACAATGACATCGTCCAGGTAAATTAAGCACGTATCCAATTGCAAGCCCGACAAAACTAACTCCATAAGGCGCTGAAACGTCGCGTGAGAGGAGTGAAGTCCCATGGGTAACCGGTTAAACTGAAACAGGCCCCCTGGAGTCCGAAATGCTGTCTTAGGTTTAGACTCTTCGTCGAGTGGCAACTGCCAGAATCCCGATAATAAATCAAGAGTCGAAAAATATCGCGCCCCCGACAAAGCATCGAGGGACTCGTCCATCCTGGGGAGCGGATACGCGTCAGCCACAGAGATCTTATTCAGGCGACGGAAATCAACGCAAAATCGCAGGGACCCGTCCTGCTTTTTAACCAGCACAATAGGTGCTCCCCAAGGACTGGAAGAAGGCGAAATAATGTCAGCTTCAAGCATATCGTTGACAGCCAACTGAACATGTGCCTTCTCAGCCGGACTCAGTCGGAAGGGGTTTTGCCTGACCGGTGCCGCATCGCCCGTTTCAATGTGGTGGCGCAACAGGTCCGTGCACCCAATGTCATACTTATGTTTACTGAATACATCAGAAAATTCTATCAGCAACTCGCGCAGCGCACCCAACTGCACCCCTGACAACTCGTCCGATTCGGCGCACAGCGACTCGATCCATTCAAGGTCCTCCTCTGGTTTGATGTTCTGCGTGGGGCTCGGATCAACCTTCGCAACCAGCCGCTCTTCCGCAGGGACCCGTGCCGCATGAGCCAGCACGGTGCCCTGCTGAATGACAGCCGGCCGCGACCCCGCGTTTAAAACCATCACAAACGGATCCTTGTCAGCCCTAACTAAAGTGTGCGCCACCGACAAATCGAGACCTCCAACAGCCCTATTAGAAGGACCCAACAGCATGCCTTGTTCCGAGGTCTCCCCTACCCACGGTTTCCGCAACCGGAGGGGAATTAGCATCTGTGAACCCGGGGGTACGTGCACGGTCTGTGTCGCCAACGCTTGTATCGTAGCGCACGCCGTCCGAATTTCAGTAGGGTTCGTCAAAAATGAAATGCGGCGACCCGATGGTAGTTCAATGCAACGCTGGTCAATGAGAATTTTAATGGGCATTTTTGCCAAAAAATCAGTGCCCAATAGACAAGGAACCGCCAAAGAGGACGAAACGAAAACGGGTCCCGACAATTTGATGTCTCCAATGCAAATGGACGCCCTAATCTGACCGATAATGCCCAATGATCCCCCATTAGCGGCGTAAAATGGCACATCCACAGGAAGCAGCGGACGACATTGGACTGGTAGGATGTTGTAAATTAGGTCCGATATAATAGTCGCCGACGCCCCCGTGTCCACTAACACCCTGACCTCGACCCCATCAATAGATCCCGTAACAATGGATGAACCCGCTGAGGCAGCCACTATTCTGTGCCCCAACTCCGACCATTCAATCTCTCCCCGGTCCCGGCCGAACCCCCCTCGCCGAACTGAATCCCCGAACCCTACTCGGCTCTCCTCCGCCGTAACGCGACGGCCCCTGTGTGTCGAACATGCGAGCCGAGCGTGTGAGGTGCCGCGACTTGCCGGGATAAATGGGGATGACTTGGGGCCGTGGTCGTCGTCCAGCCGAGGTCCCATGGCGCGTTGACGTGGGGCGCGGCAACCGGACGCCACGTGGCCCCGGAGGCCGCAGTTATAACACGTGATGAGGGTCGTCGGAGATCTCGGTCGCTCCAGCTTGCAGGCCGATCGCAGAGGCGAACGACCCCCCGACCTCCAGTCCCCTGGTCGTCCCGCGGTGAACGCCTCCTCTCGTGGGCTGACGACTTTGGGTTCGGTGACTACCGGGCCCGGAGCTGGGGCCACGGTAGCGTTGCATATGTAATGTAGTAACTCGGCGGGAGACGACTTCACGGGTAACACACTCTTTATTTTACCAACTCGTTCACAGGTGACTAACACCTACTTTGTATCTCGGGTGACAAACACCCACTTAGTATCTCGGGTGACAAACACCCACTTAGTATCTCGGGTGACTACCACCCACTTAGTATCTCGGGTGACAAACACCCACTTAGTATCTCGGGTGACAAACACCCACTTAGCTACTCGGCGACTAACGCCCCTGAGCTACTCGGGTGACCAACACCCACTTAGCTACTCGGCGACTAACGCCCCTGAGCTACTCGGGACACTCCCTGCCTGGGGTATCCGTCTTGACTGTGGGTCCCCAGCCCGACCCACGTGGGCGTCGGACCCCGGGTCCCACAGTCTCGCCTCCGAGCCACACAGGGCCCCGGTCCCTACAAGGACGGCGGGACTAGGGGTCTCGGGGCACTAGGTCTTCAGCTCCGTCTTCTGGTCTTCAACTGGGTAACTCTCCCCGAGTGCTCTCGCGCGTCCCCCTTTATACCCCACCTGCGGACGTCGCTGCGAGCACCCATCCTATTCGACCAATCACTGGGCGCTGGCTACGATCCTGTTTTCCCACATCTCAGCGTGCCTCAGCACCCACGCCGCGCCGCCCCGTCATCTGTCACTCCCGGCGCGCGCATCCACACCACGCCCACAACGCGTGCCCAACCCCGCACCTCGCGCCGCCCCGTAATCCATCACTGTCACAGTCGGCGCACGTCAACACCACCACTACATCACCCCCTACCACATAGCTCGCAGCCGACCCGGCTGCTATAAAAATATACAAACCCCCCTGTGTGCCCCGTAACACAACACAACAACTAACGTAACAACACAACACAACGCGAACACTACCATCCGCAACCATCAACCAATGCCACCGCGACAACAGAACAATATATACAATCCGGCGAGTGACAATAGCAATGTGTATGCAGCAAGAAAAATAAATGGAAAATTTTTTTTTTTTTTCTTTTTTTTTTTTTCTCTCGACTCGTGCAGCGTCCCATTCTTTCCGAGCGTCCCTACAACGGGACATTACCCCGGCAGAGGGGAACACCGGGCGAGCTCGGTGTCGAAAAAAACCGTCTTCACGAAAATTGTTGTGCCCTAGCCCGAGTCCGCCTTGCCGGTCCGTCGTACGGCACCAGACGCGGTTGAACGTCCGGTGGTGCCGGCGGTTCAGGAAGACATCGGCCAGGCATCGAGGACCCGTGCGTGCCGCGGGGTTCAGGCTCCCGACGGTCAGCAGCCGTCAAGCCCGAGGCACCTGGGGGTGGGTCAGGTGCAGACACGTGAGGATCAGCCTGCGACACCCCCCTCCCCGAGTCGACGGTCACATCACACGCCCGGTCGTTACGGCACAGAACGGGGTCACACGGTGCTGCATAGGGCTTCAGTCGGGAGGGGTGCACGTACCAACGGCGTTTTTCCCATTTAATCTGTATACTCTGGGGTCGTGCAACCCGCACAATTTCCACCGGTCCCCTCCAAGGTCTCAACAACTTGGGGGACGTAGCCAACGGTGCATGTGGACAATGCAGCCAGGCCTTATCGCCTGGTTTCCAATCATGCGTATGCACCCTCCGCCCATGCAATCTCTCGTTCGCAATTTGCCGAGACCGCGAATTCAACCTCGCCGCCTCCCGCGCTTCAGTCAATTTGGCGATATTAAATTTGATGTGGTCTGCCAATTTTGATTTTGCACTTGGCTGGGAAATCCCCAGTTGGACGTCCATGGCCGGATCGGCCTCCCGCCCATACATAAGAAAAAATGGGGAAAACCCCATCGCCGCATGAGGGGCCATTCGATAGGCCGCGAGTACCCCCGGCACCTGTAAGTCCCAATCAACCTGATCGTCGCAGACCTGTTGGCACAACATAGACATAATCGTCCTGTTCAGACGCTCAACCATCCCGTCAGTCTGCGGGTGGTAGGGGGAAGTACGCACTTTCTTTGTACCCAACAGGTCGCACACCTCGCGCAACAAAACGCTCGAAAAATTATTTCCTTGATCCGTCAGCAAGCGTTCGGGGGCGCCCTTGTCCAAAACATAGCCCTGGACGAAGGCGTCCGCCACCGCTGCAGCCGACTGGTTGGCGAGTGGCCATGCCATGGGCCATCGGGTGAAGTATTCTACGCCAACCAGCAGGAATCTATTTCCCCTTGGTGTAGCAGGAAAGGGCCCCAAGATGTCCAACGCAACTAATTCGTTTATGCGCGAAACTTGAATGGATTGCAGCGGTGGATTAGCTGCCAATGGTGGCGGTTTCCTTTTGGCGCACCCTACGCATCCCTTAAGAATATTCGCCACGTCGTTACCCATCCCCGGCCAATAATAGTCTCGCTGGATTAGGGCGAGCGTTTTGTGAAAACCCAGATGCATGATCCGTTCATGAGCTGCCAGAACGACCCTACCCCGCATAGCAACAGGCACAACGAGCACGTGACGCCGGGACATGTTGTCCCACTTCATCAAAAGGCCCTGTCTGCACACCCAGGAACCGACCCGCGCATCCTCTACCTCGGGAGCGCCAACTTTTCGACGTAGCGTAATTAGGGAGCCGTCGGACATTTGGAGACGGCCCCACTCAATGAGGGGCAACGACAACAGCGAATCCCTCCCCGTGGGGGCGTCGACTCCCGGGGTGTCAGTGGCGGCGAGCGCAACTCCCGGGGTGCCGGCGACCGGGGGTTTGCACCGCGCCGATCCCAACAAACATGTGCAGTCCGTGCACGGTGGCAACCGCGACAAGGCGTCCGCATTTGAGTGTCGCAATCCCTTGCGGTAAATCGTCGTGAATTGGTAGTCCTGAAGGACCTCCAACCATCGGGACAATTGGCCCGATGGCTGTGCCACGCGCATAGCGTATTGTAGAGCCGCATGGTCCGTACGGAACGTAAAATGACGGACGTAAAGATACGGCCTGAATTGCTGTGTAAAAAACACAATCGCTAACAATTCACGACGAGTTACGCAATAGCGTTGTTCGGCGGGGGAAAGAACTCTACTACCGTAGGCGACCACCCGTTCAACCCCCCCGACCACCTGTGAGAGCACCCCCCGATACCCGTGTTGCTGGCATCTGTGTCAAGCAAAAACGGTTGTGTGAAATCGGGGTAACACAAGGGGGGAGCCTGCACCAAGGCGTCACGAAGGGAGCAGAACGCAGCCTCCTCTTCCGCCCCCCAGTGAAACCGCACACCCTTAGCCGTCAAAGCGTGCAGGGGCCTGGCTATGGTGGCAAACTGCTTGACAAAACGACGGTAATAGGAGGCGAAACCAATGAAACTGCGAACCTCCGTGACCGAGGTTGGCGTTGGCCATGAGCTGACGCAGTGCGTCTTAGCAGGGTCCGTCGAGATCCCTGAACGACTCACGATATGGCCCAAATACCTGACCGATTCCCGAAGCAGAAAGCATTTAGCCGGTTTAAATTTAAGCTTAGCGGAACGCATCCTGAGGAACACCGCTCTCAGTCGCTGGAGGTGCTCCTCAAAAGTTCGACTGAAGACGATGATATCGTCGAGATAAATCAAACAGGTATCCCATTGGAGGCCCGACAAAACCAATTCCATGAGTCTCTGGAACGTGGCGGGAGCGGAATGTAAGCCCATGGGCAACCGGTTGAATTCAAATAGGCCACCAGGTGTCCGGAAAGCGGTTTTAGGTTTAGACTCGTTATCGAGTGGCAATTGCCAAAATCCGGAAAGCAGATCGAGTGTGAAAAAAAACTGTGCTCCCGCCAAGGCATTCAGCGACTCATCCATCCTGGGGAGCGGATACGCATCCGCCATCGAGATTTTGTTTAAGCGGCGGAAATCGACACAAAACCGCAAGGACCCGTCCTGTTTTTTTACTAGGACAATAGGAGCACCCCACGGACTAGAAAAGGGCGAAATGATATCGGCCGCCAACATATCATTAACCGCCGATTGCACATGCTCCTTCTCGGCTGGGCTGAGCCGGAAGGGATTCTGACGAATAGGGGCCGCGTCCCCTGTAGCTATGTGGTGGCGCAACAGGTCAGTGCAGCCGATATCGTACTTATGTTTGCTGAACACGTCAGCAAACTCGAGTAGCAAAGTCCTCAATGCTCCCAATTGCACCTTGGACAAGTTAGCTGAACCGGCACACAACGAGTCCAACCACTCAGTCCCCTCATCACTTGGAGGATGCGACTCGACAGTGAAATCTGCTTGAGCCACGAGCCGTTCCTCAACGGGTAGCGGCGCGGCGTGAGCCAGCACCGTTCCCTGCGCAATTACGGCCGGCCGCGAGCCCGTATTCAGGACCATTACGAACGGCTCACTGTCCCCTCTCACCATGGTTTGAGCAACCGCTAAGTCGAGGCCCCTTCTGGCCCTGTTAGACGGCCCCAACAGCACCCCCTGTGCCTCCGCACCCACCTCGAGTGGTTTCCTCAACCGAAGGGGTACCAACATTTGCGATCCCGGGGGCACCCGTACAGTGTGAGTTGCCAGCGCCTGCACCGTCGCACAAACCGTGCGTATTTTGGTAGGGCTCGTCAAGAACGCAACCCGCCGACCTGACGGAAGCTCAATGCAGGCCTGATCTATAAGAATTTTGATGGGCATTTTGGACAAAAAGTCCGTACCTAGCAAACAGGGAACGGCCAGCGATGATGATACAAAAATAGGGCCCGCCAATTTGATGTCACCAATGCAAATAGTCGCCCGAATCTGGCCGATGATCCCCAGGGATCCCCCATTCGCCGCATAAAATGGCACGTCTACTGGCAGAAGGGGTCTACTTTGGACGGGAAGAATGTTATAAATAAGGTCCGAGATGATAGTGGCCGACGCACCCGTGTCCACCAGCACCCGGACCTCAACCCCGTCAATAAACCCCGTCACCACGGACGACCCGGCCGACGCAGCCACTATCCTGTGGGCCAATTCGGACCACTCGACTGCTTGCGGGCCGTGTACGGACCCCCCTCGCCGAAGTGAACCCCCGGCACCCAGCCGCGAACCCCCCACCGCCAAGCGGCGACCCGAATGTGCCGTGTTTGTGGACCGAACGTGTGAGGTGCCGCGACTTGCCGGGTTTTGTTGGGATGACTTGTGGGCCTGGTCGTCGTCCCGACGTGGTCCTGTGGCGCGCTGACGCGGGGCCCGGCACCCGGCTGCGACGTGGCCCCGAAGGCCGCAGTTGTAGCAGACGACGAGGGACGTCGTAGGTTTCGGTTGCTCCAGCTTGCGGGATGAACGTGTGGGCGAACGACCTCCCGTTCTCCACTCCCCCGGACGCGATGCAGCGAAGGCCTGCTCCTGATCCGCAGCTGGCTGAGGTTCGGCGATCGTGGCGGCCAGTGCCGCGTTCCCCGCCCATTTGCAGACGACCCCCGGCTTGCGTTTGAGGACCTCGTACGCGTGAATGCTCGTGGCGATCGCCAGGGAGCAGATATCCATTTCGTCCGCCACATTGATGGGGACCCCCAACTCGTGGGCCAACGCCAGCAGCTGCTCCGTCACCATGGCGTCCTTCCCCTCCTTATCCATGCGGGGAAAAGCTGCGTCCGCCAAGGCGAGCAGTGCCGTGCGATAGGCGAGCGTCGTTTCTCCAGCCACCTTCCGCCGATCGTAGAACTGGTGGCGACACGTGGAGGGCGGTCCGAACACCTTCGCCATCAGGTGTAGTGCGGCCTGGAGCGTAGAGCGGGACGACCTTGCAGCAGATGTGAAGGCTGCAAGCGCGTCGTCGTCGAGCATCGCTGGCAACGCACGCAGGGCAGTGGTGTCGGACCACCCCGACATCTCCTGATGAGCGAGGAACCTTCGTTGGAAGGCTCCCCAGTCGCCCCCATCCGCCTTGAACGCCGACAGCGCGGGCAATCTTTGCTGGAGGACCCGATCGTCGTCGACGTCGGAGAGATTTTCCCGCGCTCCGCTGTAGTTGTGTAAAATGTCGGCTCGGTTGTCAGGCGCAAAATGGAGAGCTCCGGCGCGCGCTGATGACGTGGGCTGCGCTGAGCGGAGGTCTCCGGCCACGTGGTGTCCGTGTTTCCCGCCAATCGATGGCGGCCCCTCAAAAACGGCGGCAACTTCCAGACTTTTGGCGCGAAGCGCCTTTTGGCGGGATCCCTCCAACGTCGCTTTCTCCACCAACCCCGCAGCCGTTTTCCCGCTCGCCGGAACGGAGATGTCCGCCAAGACAGCGGCGGCGGCGAGTAGCAACTCCGCCAACCGGGAGTGCGCGTCTTGGAGGCTGGTGTCGGAGGCGAGCGGAGCGTCGGCCATCACCGCGAAGTGCTGCATCGGCGGCAACTCCTCGTCCTCTCCTCCCGAGGTTGGTGTCCCCGGTACGCCGTCGTCGTCCCGACCTCGCTCGTGGGTACGGGTAGTCTTCCTCGTGTCCATACTTCTTGAAGACAGGTTTACTTCTGACGCCAGTTGTAATGTAGTAACTCGGCGGGAGACGACTTCACGGGTAACACACTCTTTATTTTACCAACTCGTTCACAGGTGACTAACACCTACTTTGTATCTCGGGTGACAAACACCCACTTAGTATCTCGGGTGACAAACACCCACTTAGTATCTCGGGTGACAACCACCCACTTAGTATCTCGGGTGACAAACACCCACTTAGTATCTCGGGTGACAAACACCCACTTAGCTACTCGGCGACTAACGCCCCTGAGCTACTCGGGTGACCAACACCCACTTAGCTACTCGGCGACTAACGCCCCTGAGCTACTCGGGACACTCCCTGCCCGGGGTATCCGTCTTGACTGTGGGTCCCCAGCCCGACCCACGTGGGCGTCGGACCCCGGGTCCCACAGTCTCGCCTCCGAGCCACACAGGGCCCCGGTCCCTACAAGGACGGCGGGACTAGGGGTCTCGGGGCACTAGGTCTTCAGCTCCGTCTTCTGGTCTTCAACTGGGTAACTCTCCCCGAGTGCTCTCGCGCGTCCCCCTTTATACCCCACCTGCGGACGTCGCTGCGAGCACCCATCCTATTCGACCAATCACTGGGCGCTGGCTACGATCCTGTTTTCCCACATCTCAGCGTGCCTCAGCACCCACGCCGCGCCGCCCCGTCATCTGTCACTCCCGGCGCGCGCGTCCACACCACGCCCACAACGCGTGCCCAACCCCGCACCTCGCGCCGCCCCGTGATCCATCACTGTCACAGTCGGCGCACGTCAACACCACCACTACACATACGACCCCCTGTTTACGTTGAAGAACCTCGTGCGCTTGTATACTTGTAGCGACCCGCAGGGAAGAAATATCGATCTCGTCGGCCGTGTTTATAGGGACCCCCAGGTCCTGCGCCAACTTGAGCAGTTGCTCCAAAACCATCGCATCTTGGCCCTCCTCGTCCATACGAGGGAACGCGGCGTCGGCGAGAGCCAGCAACGCCGTGCGATAGGCGAGCGCGGTCTCCGTGTCCGCCTTCCGCCTTGCATAAAAATGATGGCGAAACGCCGAGGGAGGTCCGTAGACCTTGGCCATGAGACCCAGCGCAGCCTTAATCGTGGAGCGGTCCGACTTCCGTGCGGACGTGAAGGCCGCGAGCGCGTTGTCGTCCAACATGGCAGGCAGTGCCCGCAGTGCTGTAGCGTCGGACCAGGCGGACATCTCCTGATGCGCCAAAAACCTGCGCTGAAATTGGCCCCAATCCCCGCCTTCCGCCTTGAAGGTTGACAATGTAGGAAGGCGCTGTTGAAAGATGAAGTCGTCGTCTGCCTCGTGGTTCCTTCCCGCCGCCCCGTCGGTGTGTAAAATGGCGGCCCCAGTGGCGGTCGTGAGATGGCGGTCCGCAGCGCGCGTCGATGACGTAAGCGGCCGCGCTTGGAGAACCGCCGCCACGTGGTGGTCTCCGTTCCCGCCAAAAGTCGTCACCGATAAAATGGCGGGAACCGCCATGTCATTTTGGCGGGAATCTGCGGGGCGACCCTGTAGAATGTCCGCCGCCGTCCCCGCTCCACCCGACGAGCTGATTTCCGCCAGGATGGACGCGGCGGCGAGCAGCAGCTCCGCCAGACGGGAGTGTGCCTCACGGAGCACGGCATCGGTCCCCAGTCGCTCGCCCAGCGCCGTCGGCGGATCTTGCAGCGTAGGCAATTCTTCGTCCTCACCCCCCAATGCCAGCTGGCCCGAGTCGTCAAGGTTATCCCCGCGGTCAATCCCGTGGCTCCGATGAGTCCTCCTTGTATCCATGCTTGGAAGACTGTTTCACTTCTGACGCCAGTTGAAGTATGGGAAATGACGGCAGGAAACTTCTTGACGGGTAACACACTTTTATTAAATCTTAACTTGTCACGATACAACTTGTGGTCTCTCTTCTTCTGACTTCGGTCTCGACACAACGTGTGGTCTCTCTTCTTCTGACTACGCACTTCTCTTAACTCGTGTAGACTCTATGCCTCTCGCTACACACACACACTTCGCTTCGCTCGTGTAGACACTATGCCTCTCGCTACACACTCTTCACTTAGCTCGTGTAGACCCTATGTCCCTGGCTACACACTCTTCACTTAGCTCGTGTAGACCCTATGTCCCTGGCTACACACTCTTCACTTAGCTCGTGTAGACCCTATGTCCCTGGCTACACACTCTTCACTTAGCTCGTGTAGACCCTATGTCCCTGGCTACACACTCTGCATGCTCACACCGCATGCTCACACTGCCTGCTCACACTGCACTATGTCTCGGGCTACACAGAGTCCCGGTCCCTATAGGACAGCGGGACTAGGTACCGCAGGCCCTATCTCTTCCTCTCCGTCTTCAGTCTTCGCTGGTTACATCTCTCCCTGTCTTCCTGTGTGCATCCCCTTATATAGTCCCGTCTCCCGGGAGACGGAGCGGATGCGGACTTCGACGTGAGCATCGCTCCTTAGCTAACCAATCACGACGCGCTGTGTCCTACGATCCCTTTCCCCCAGCGCGTGTTTCCACCCCACAACCAATCACACCGCGCTGCCACACGATCACTCCCTCTCCAGCGCGTCACCGGCACACAGCCAATCACCACGCGCTGGCACACAATCCCTATCCCAGCGCGTATCACCACTACATATGTAAAATCTTTTTTTTTTGCCTAAAAAGTGTAAAATTTTGGGAATTTTTTTTCACGAACATTAATTGTCTGGCACAACGAGTCTGTGTGGAAAACGTCAGCTCGATTGGATCATGGGAAGTGGGTTAAAAAACTAGCGAAAGATTTGCACGGTCCTAAGCAAGCAAGCAAGCACGCAAGCAAGCAAGCAAGCACGCAAGCACGCAAGCAAGCAAGCGAACTTAATATAAAGGATTTAAAAAATATATTCGCCTGTGGAGGACGCGGGGATCGATCCCGCAACCTCTGGCATGGGAAGCGAGGGCGCTACTAACTGCGCTACTCCGCCACGGCCTGTGGAGGGGTTACGCTCTGGGCTCTTACACTCTGACGTGGGTTAAAAAACGACCGAAAGATTTGCACGGTCCTAAGCAAGCAAGCAAGCACACGAACTTAATATAAAGGATTTAAAAATGAGAAGAAAGCGCCTCTCCCCCTCCTGTGGTCACGCGTATAAAAAAAACTCCGGGCCACCGATGCAGAACAACACTGTATAAACACATATATGCAGGATGAACGCACGCCCCAACCGCCCACTATACATGATGGCAAGGTGAGTGGCGGCGCGTTGGGACAAGAGTTCGTGGGCGGGGGTCATGAAAATTGTTTGAGTTTGGAGCGAGACCGAGTGGCAGGTCCATCGGTCACGACAAAGGCGGGAGGAGACCGACGACCCGCTATTTCGCTTGTGTCCTGGGTTGCTGATCCCGCGGGCAAGCTTGTTCCCGCTGGGTCGGCCGTGGCGGGTTTCATTCCCGAGGCACCTGAGGGCGGGACAGCGGGACCTGCCCGAGAGTTAGAAGCAGAATCGTCGCGGCGCGGCTCGTCGGACATGTCGCGCTCTCGGCCCCAGAGAAGTGAAGGAGGTGTGTAGGGTTGAATGTAAGGTTTTAGACGTGACGGGTGCACGAACCAACGGCGCTTGCCATGCTGGATCCTGACACACTGCAGGTGGAGAACGCGAATAATAACAACCGGGCCTCTCCAAGGCTTAAGCGGTTTTGAGGAAGTAGCCAATGGTACCTGCGGGAAGTGGAGCCAGGCGCGGTCCCCTTCTACCCAAACGTAGTGGGACGTGCGGAGGTTCTGCAACCGCTCGTTGGCAAGCTGACGAGCTTCTGAGTTATTTTTAGCAGCCTCCCGGGCATCCACGAGACGACAATCTTAGCCTTAGGTGTGGGCTGTTTAATGCGCAATTGTACGTCGATTGGGGGGCAAACCTCCCTACCATACATAAGATAGAATGGCGAGTACCCCGTGGCAGCATGGGGCGCCATTCTATAGGCGGCCAAGACACCAGGTATGTGGAGATCCCAATCAGTCTGTGACTCAGACACCTGGTGGCTTAGCATGGAGGTAAGTGTCCTATGTAATCCCTCGACCATACCGTCAGTCTGGGGGTGATATGGCGAGGTGCGAATTTTGTGTGTCCCTAGCAGGTTGCACACATCCCGCAACACGGTGGAAGAGAAATTTTTCCCTTGGTCGGTCAGCAGGCGTTTGGGAGCACCCTTATCCAGGACGTAGCCCTGGAAAAAGGCCTCCGTAATGGCTGCTGCAGACTGGTTGGGGAGTGGCCAGGCCATGGCCCATCGGGTAAAATATTCCACCCCAACCAAAAGGTACTTATTACCCCGAGGAGTAGTGGGAAACGGACCCAAAATAACCAATGCGACGATCTCATTGACCCGGGAAACCTTGATGGATTGGAGCGGCGGGCAGGACGGCCTAGCAGGTGGTTTCCACCGTGCACATTCTGTGCAACCTTGCACAAGGTCAGCCACATCGTTTGCCATGCCCGGCCAGAAAAATTCCAATTGGATTTTAGCTAGTGTGTTCTGAACACCCAAGTGCAAGAGGCGACTGTGGGTTTCCCACACAAGTCGCCCTCGCAGGGAGGTGGGCACCACCAACGTGTGGGATTGGGACCCCCCATCCCTGTGACCCTCGGCATCCCTAGCGCGGTGTCTCAATTTGAGGAGGGAGACGTCTTCCATCTGAAGACGTCCCCAGTCGTCCAACCCGAGGCCCAGCAATGCGTCCTGCGGAACTTGCGTGGAGGGAGTCCCGTGGTCCCCGACCCCATCCCCGGCCGCGGACGCAAGGGATGGGGGCGGTTCCCCGTCAGGCTGCCTACAACGCCCCGCACCCAAAAAACAAGCACAGCGCCCATTGGTCGGCAGTCACGACAACCCATCGGCGTTCCCGTGTTGAATCCCCTTGCGGTAAATGACAGTGAACGCAAAGTCCTGGAGGATCTCCAGCCAACGCCAGAGCTGTCCAGATGGTTGGTCCACTCGCAAGGCATATTGTAGTGCCGTGTGGTCGGAGCGTACTGTGAAATGCCTGCCATACACATAGGGTCTGTACTGCTTTATGAAAAAAACGATAGCAAGCAATTCGCGGCGCGTCACGCAGTAACGTTGCTCCGCGGGCGACAGCACCCTGCTGCCATAGGCAACGACGCGCTCCACTCCATTGACAATTTGCGGCAGCACCCCTCCAATTCCGGTGTTGCTGGCGTCTGTATCCAGAATGAACGGAGTGGTAAAATCTGGATAAGACAGGGTAGGAGCATCGACCAGTGCTTTTCGGACAGCATTGAACGATGCCTGTTCTAACTCTCCCCAATGGAATTTTACCCCTTTGGCCGTTAATGCGTGGAGGGGCTTTGCGATGGATGCGAATCCCGCAACAAATCGTCGATAATATGAGGCGAAGCCGATAAAACTCCGCACCTCCCCAACAGAAGTAGGAGTTGGCCATGAGCGCACGCAATTTGTCTTTTCGGGGTCCGTGGCAATTCCCGAGAGGCTGACAATATGGCCCAAGTAACGAACCCCTCATGAGGTGGCACTTTTGCGGTTTGAATTTGAGGTTAGCCACCCGCATTTTAAGGAAAACTGCCTTCAATCGCGTGAGGTGTTCATCAAAAGTTTTGCTGAACACGATTACATCGTCGAGGTAGATTAGGCAAGAATCCCACTAGAGCCCAGCAAGGACCAGCTCCATCACACGCTGGAACGTCGCCGGGGCCGAGTGAAGACCTATGGGAAGTCTGTTGAATTGGAACAGTCCCTGCGGCGTGCAAAAGGCCGTCTTTGGTTTGGATGCGTCATCAAGGGGTAGCTGCCAAAACCCCGAGAGGAGATCCAAGGTGGAGAAGTAGTGCGCACCTGCTAAGGCATCGAGCGACTCGTCCATCCTGGGAAGTGGCTAGGCATCGGCCACATAAATCTTATTAAGTTTCCTGAAGTCAACACAAAAGCGGAGGCTCCCGTCGTGCTTCTTAACAAGAACGATCGGCGCCCCCATGGGCTATTTGATGGCGCAATGACATCGGCCGCCAACATATCGTTGACGGCCACCCGTACATGTTCCTTCTCGGCCGGGCTCAACCGGAATGGGTTTTGACGAATTGGAGCGGCATCACCCGTGTCGATGTGGTGGCTTAGCAATTTAGTGCAGCCAATGTCGAATTTGCTTTGACTGAAAACGTCGGCGAAATTGCTCAGCAGCGTGCGTAATTTAGCATGCTGTAATGGCGACAAATCGGCAGAAGTGGAGCAAAGTGTGTCGAGCCATCCTGTGTCAGGACCTGGCTTGGCAACGGAAGAGGACTCGCCCCCTACGTGACCCACGATCACATCTTCTGACGGGGCTGGCGTTGCGTGAGCAAGCACCATTCCCTGACAGATAACGGCCGTTTCCAATCCCGCGTTAAGGACCTGGATAAAGGGGTCGTGGTCGCTTCACATGAGCGTTTGTGCACACACGAGGTCCGACACCCGCTCAGCTGAACGCGAAGGCCCGATCACAGCACCCCCATGAACGCGTCGTAGTCAAGGGGTTCACGAAACCGGAGGGGAACTAACATCTGAGAGCCGGGAGGAATGTGAATTGTACAGGCCGCCAACGCCTGCACCGTCGTAGATGCGGAGTGCAACCGAGTGGGTGTGGGCAGGAAGGCCATGCGTCGGCCGGAGGGGAGCTCAATACACCCTTTGTTAAGAAATCTGTTCCGAGGAGGAACGGAACGGCGAGGGTTGATGAGACCAAAATGGGCCCAACTAATTGGACGTCAGCAATGCGGATTTGAGCATTGATCCGTCCGGTGATGCCCAACGAACCCCCATTTGCGGCATAGCATGGCACATCAACTGGCTGCAAGGGACGGCATGTATTGGGCAGAATGTTATAAATTATGTCTGAAATGATGGTCGCCGACGCACCCGTATTGATCAACATACGAACATCAACGCCCTCGATGGAACCCACTACGGCAGAGGACCCTGCCACCGCGGCAACGATCCTATGGGCCTACTCGGACCATTGACCTGGTCCGAGCGCCCGGTTGCTCAATGATGGGCCCGAATCCCCCTCCTCTGAAGCATGACCCCCCTGTGTGGTGTGAGGGTGCATGCTTGGTGTAAGTGGGGGCCGAGAGTGCGAGGTGTCGCGACTCGCCTGGGTATGCCGAGGATACGGTGGTGAGCGAGGCGCCGGAGGTCCTGAAGTCCGGCGTCGGGGGACCCGGCAGCCGGACGCCACATGGCCCCGAAGGCCACAGTTGTGGCAGATGATGGATGCCCCGTCCTGGCGCGAGGTTGGCCGGTCCCGCTGGTGGTGATCTCGCTGGGATCGCCAGTTCGAACGCTGCCCACTCACCCCCCTCTGAAGAATATGCCTTGAGTTTCGGCAGGCGTTGCTGGACGTGAGCCTCGCGCTCGTTGCCTCGCGACCCGGCTGAAGCTGGCTTCGCGTTTGCAGCGCTGTCACCCGGCGGTGAGGGATGCAGCGCTGATGACGCGGCATTGTTTGGTTGGACCGCGCTGGGACCGGAATTGATGTTGCTCCCAGCGGTCTTTGCTCCCCCGGTGGAAGTGATGTCACTCCCAGCGGCCACTGCTCCCCCGGCAGAAGTGATGACACACCCGGATGTATTTGTGGCGGGAATGGCTGCCATCTTTGTGTTGGAGCCGGCGGGATGGCGCGGCCGCTGCGCCGCCTTTCTCCCTCCTCTCTCCGCTTGTGAGCGACGCATGTCGTCCAGGATAGAGACGGTGGCGTGGGGCAGCTCAGTGAGGCGAAGCAACGTTTCCTCCATTGCTGCTCCCGACGCTGGAGGAGGATCGGCAGGTGTGTTGGACGGCTGCTCAGCCGGCGGTGCGGCATCGTTGTCGGCCCGAGTTGGCTGCCCCGTCGCCGCTTTTTCCTCGACATCGCCGTCAGGACTGAAGGTACGTGGCTTACTTCTTGTCTCCATGGCCACTTCTGACTGCAAATGTAATGGGTTCCGGAGACACTTGTAGAGGTAACTTCTTTATTACAATCCAACACTCCAACAGTCCTGATACCCTGTTACAGCCTAGGTACACAGCCTAGGTACACAGCCTAGATACACTACTCTGGCTACGCTCTGGAACTCACCCTCACAAAGACGTAGAGCTGGGAGTTCCAGAGTCCTACCACTCGCTCTCACAGCATCCCAGGGTCCTCAGATGGCTGGTCTTGGGTCTTGAGCTACAACTGGCCCTGATCGTCCAGGGAGCTCCCCTTTTATGCCTAGTCCCCAACGAGGGGTGGGGCCGTGTGCGCCCCCAGATATCCCACAGAGCACACACAGCCCTCCCCTTTGGTGGCGCCAAGGGGCTTAAGCACCTGGGCCGCCCGGGAACCCAGCGCCTGGCGCCAAGGGGCTTAAGCGTCTGGGCCACCTGGGAACCCAGCGCCCGGTGCCAAGGGGCCCAAGCGCCTGGGCCGCCCAGGGTCCCAGAGCCTCCCAGCAGCCCCTCCCCTCCCATGTCACTACAGATACTCCACTTTATCAGCCGTGATTATGCACTGGTGGATGAAGGCAACAGTAGAGACCAATGTGCTACCAGTGCACCACAGGAGCATGCCACGTTGCAAGTAAACAGGGTGACATTCAGTGACAGGTGAGACGGCAAAGTGAAATAGTGATTTGAAGCTTTCATACTCTTTGGTTCTTTCGGTAAAGTCACGTAGGTATAAAATAAAATAAATTACGACGTTTCGGGCGCAACACAAGTGTCCTTCATCAGGTGGGAAATCATGGTCTGCTGCTGAGGCAGACTTTTAAAAGGTTTGAAATGGGTGTAGCTCAAGGGTCAGAAAAAAGTGGCCGGGGCAAGTGATGTTAATGTGAGAAATTAGCATGTAACTGTAAGATAGATTGAGAGTGGCCTCCTCGTTGAGGAGGCCGTGGGATTGGGGACGCCTGTCTTCACAACGTCACTGTCTTCGCATCGTCACCACTTGCGTGCAATCCCTGACCAAGTTGTCTGCATAGGGCGCCCTTAATAAGAATGAAAGAAACCCTCCACATCATGGGACTTCCTTTGCCAGTACCAAAATATGATAATAGGTTTTTCCACTTTTTTCTGGCAACAAACAGGTGTTAAGATGTTAAAACCCAAACTGAAACCTTTTACAAGGAATCATGTCTGCCATAACCACAATACTTGTGGTCAGAATAAAAAGAATACTCTGATAATATATGCATTGTCCTTGAAACTGATTGGTCCACACCAGAGACAGCTTTCTTTTGAGCCTCGTCTCAAATGGTGTAAGACCAGAAGACACTAAAAGACCAGAGGACCAGGTAAAACCTTAACTGTTTATGGTTGTTCCATCATATCTGCCAGATACTAGTCTATTTTTCCGAGTTAATTTCCCCTCGCATTCCCAGCGATTGGCATTGTTGCTGCATTGGCATTGTTGCTGCATTGGCATTGTTGCTGCATTGGCATTGTTGCTGCATTGGCACTCGTGCACCGCCCGTGCTTCTGGTGTTGTTGATACACTTGGGCTACGCCCACCCCCAAACCCTTATAAACAGTTTGCCTTTAAAGGCTGACTCTTTTGCCTGATGACAACCGCTTGTATTGCAATGGAAACGTCGTGATTTGTTTCATTTTATTTAATTTCTAACTACGTGACTTTAGTGAAATATCCAAAGAGTATGGATTCCTGCAGTTACGTAAGCTTCAAATCAAGATTAAGGCCTGTACTGTTGAATGAAGTTCCCGGCAAGTAACACAATACCGCTGCTCCGGCAGCAACAGGACGCGGCTTCCATATGCAATAACTCTTTCAACCCCGCCCTTCATTTGATACAGGACAGCCCCTATACCTAGGTCACTGACATTCGTGTCTAAGATGAATGGCAGGGAGAAATCTGGATAATCAAGGGGAGGCACATTGGAGAGGTGATCGCGCAGTGCAACAAACACGGCCTCCTCCTCGCCCAATTTAAACTTCTGGTTTTTAGCAGTCAGGGCATGCAAGGGGTTTTCAACTGTCGAGAACTGTGGAACGAACCGTCGGAAATAGGAAGCAAACCCAAAATAACTGAGCACATCACCTACAGACTTCAGGGTTGGCCAATCGCGTACACACGCCGTTTTGTCTGGGTCTGTAGCTATTCCAGAAGCATTTACACTGTGGCCCAAATATTGTACAGAAGTTTGTAATAAATTAAATTGTGCAAGTTTCAATTTGAGATTGGCTGAATGTACCCTAGAGAACACAGCACGCAACCATTGCAAATGCTCTTCAAATGTGTGACCAAACACAATGATGTCATCAAAATAAATTAGGCACGAGTCCCATTGCGGTCCTGCTAGGACGAACACCATGCAGCAGGCGCCGAATGCAATCTCATGGGCAGATAATTAAATTGGTAAAAGTTTTGGTTAAGATGACACATCCAGGGGTAGTTTCCAAAACCCTGACAATCGGTCCAATGTTGAAAAGAACCAAGTGCCTGACAACGCGTCCAAGGAATCATCCATACATGCAAGCAGATAATTCTCTGCCACTCAAACTTTTGTTTAATTTCCGAAAATCGATGCAGAACCTTAAACTTCCATTATATTTTTGACCAACACTGCAAGAGCTCTCCAAGGGCTGGTTGACGGTGAAACCACTTCTGCTGCCAACATTTCCTCTACTGCCTGCTTAACGTGTTCCCTTTCCACAGGGCTCAACCGAGGCCGTCGCGAGGTCTCTCCTCACTGTTGAGCCCACCCTTGCAACGCCGCTGGCACCTCCTTCCCCAGCTCCAGATCCTCCTCCGCCAGCGTCGTGATGCTCCTTGCCAATAGGGCGATTGAGGTGTCACCAACACAGGCTCACCTGACCATGCCACCACCCGAGACCACCGGTTCATATTTTCATGTGCCTGCAGGCACCTGGCAACCCACAGAGAGGTCTGTGCCTCCTCCTGAATGATGGGCAGCACGACCCCCATCTCCTACGCCAAAACCATCATCTTTTCCATAGCCAAAGAGTCCAGTGCCATTTGGGTCCGCCGCCTGCCCCAGCACCATCAATGGACTGCGGCAAACAAGGGGCATCTCGGCCTACCCCAGCTTCACTGCAGGAATTTATTGTGTGCATTGGATGGAAGGTCAAAGACAGCCTCCATCTCCTTGTATGCTTTCTGAAGGATGACCCTCATCCCCTCAGGAACGGCTCAGAACTGCCGCAAGGGCGTTGTCATCGAGGGCAATTGGAAGGGCCCTCAGAGCTTCTAATTTTGCCACCTCGATCTGCAGGTTAAGCGGCCCAGTCATCCCCCACTGACACGAATTCAATGACAGGAGGCATCCGTCACAGCCGGTCCGCTGATCTCCCCTGCGCTGCCAGAGCTGGAGCTGGCTCCACCACTCCTGGGGCCACTCATGGAATGGCGGCTGTCAATCGTGCGGGCTCCTACGCAGGAGCAATGGCGGCCGGCGATCATGCAGACTCCGCCGCGAGAAAGGCGCGGCCGCTGATCGCTCCGTCCCCTCCACTGGGGCTTGTAGCGCACCCTCGGTGGCTTCCCTTCTCGCCACAGCCGCGCTCAGATGCAGGGAGAGCGGCATGATGGCCGTCAGCACCTGGTTGAGCCATCCCAGAAATTCTCACCACTCCTCTGTGACCTGCGGTCATTGACGACCGGCTCCCTCCTCCGTATCCACCACCACTTATCCTGCACCCGCGGGGTCTCTTCTTCGTACTCCCCCTCGTCTGAAGTCGTTTCAGGTGGGTTCTTTCTTCTATGATATCTTGACAACCTGATGTAGGCACTTCTGACACCAGTTGTAATGACTCTCGGACAACACGAGCTATATAGGATTTATTTATTTTGGAAGATGCTTCACAGCAATGACTTGAAGGCACAGCAACTACTCGAAGACATAACGACAACTCAAAGACACAGGGACGACCCCAGCTCCCACGGCAGCCCAATATATCCCCCAGCATGGCCCATGCCTCTACCCCTGGCCACGCCCATCATCTCAAACTCTTTCACAGGTCCCTGAACATGCCAGATCGTTTCCCTCTCTCTTTCCTAGTCTGGTTATCACCACTTGTACCGCTAGGCGTGTATACTGTCCCCTATACTGCTTCCACACCTATAGTTACTCTTCGTGGCCGCTAGTCCACGTACTGCCTCTACACATGTACACAGAGACTCACAAACTTCGTCAACGACGTGACGTTACGACTTTCCACATCCTTCTGTATGTATGTTTGTGATCATGTGCATCTCTGTGTGAGTCTATATGTCAGTGTGAGTCTCCATGCCCGTGCGTCGCTGTGCGAGCATGTATGAGTCTCATCATTGCATCATTACACTCGGGAGCCATGAAGTCAGGTCTTTGGCAAAGTGTGCGAGTTTCTGTGTAGATGTAAATAAATGAGTATGTGGTCAAACCTCTGCTAGATGGCTTCGTCAAACCGTGTGATATCAGGGAGATATTTGACAAAGCTCCACTACGATGGTCAGTGCAGGTTGGCGATGGTGGGGAGAAACTATGCGGTACCATAGAAGTGCTGTGCAGCAATGAAGATAGAAAAAGAATGTGGTGAAACAAGTTTGATTTTGCCTTGAAATACAAAACATCTCATCAGAGGTATGCACCCTACAGCAACTTGCACACAATGTAGCAAGCCCCAAGCAGGATCTCCATATAAATGTCAAGCTTGACGTCTGAAACTAGATTTTTCTTTTTGTTAATTCCGCAAACAATGTAGAATTGTATCGATAGGCTTCAAAAAGAGTTCAGCATTATTTTAGAGTCAGCATTTGGGAAAATAGCTAACATTTTTTCATTAGCATGCATTACCTTGGCTTCCAGACGTCCTCGGAGGCTATTTTTTTTGTTAAACCCAGGTTGTAGGGTACGTTGCGTTCAAATGTTACCTTTGTTGTGAGCTACATGCATGGATTCTGGCGGTGTGTACAAAGTATCTAGTTTTTTATGTATATGGATATATTTACATGACGTAGAAATATTTGTCTGAAGAGTTATAAAAATAAAGATTAAAGTCGCTTTGGCATTTGCTGTCCAATCTTAATGAGAAATCAGTGCATCATGCAGACAAATGTGTATTCCAAAAGGAAGCAGACTATGAACCTTCAAAGTGGACCTTGCAGCCTTAGCCATGATCGGCTTCCTAAAAACTTCATCTGGTGATATTGTGTATTTGACCTTTGCATGCATAAGGTATCCATGTCTTTACAATGGAACGTGGCCTCATACTTTAGTTACAGATGATGAAATTAATCCCTGCACCAAATCAATCATCTGATTAAGATATATGAAAAGACTTTACATTTCATTGATTGATTCATAAAAGGAAGCTTGGACTGGGGAGATACTGTCTGGTGCCAATCAGGATGGCTTCAGATCTGGAAGCATTGAATGAAGGATTGTGGACCCAGCATCACTTCCGCAAGTCAGCGGTACACTCTGGCTAATTATAATATACTAATTGTCTTTGAAACTGATTGACCTACACCAGAGGCAACAGCTTATTCATAGCCTAGTCTCACTAACAGTTTCAGGCCAGAGTACGCCAAAAGGCGAACAGTACAACGACAATGCCACTATCAGAGCATTTATAGTTCGGTGTGGGAAGCTATTTCATGGGATATCCTTTGTCAGTATCAAAGTGTGATACTGGCAGAAAAGGTCCCATGATATGTCGATGTGTCGTTAACAATTCTGGCAAAAAAACGCCCAATGATGCCGGATGTAATTACCAGCGAAACGTCACGGGTTACTCAAATTGTAAATGTTGCAGTATTGGGTTTAGCGCTCCAACACACCGGTGGTGCTGAAGTTATTAACGAATTGTACACGTTTTGTTTACGAGACCTCCTGCATACGAGGCGAGGTAGTTAACATTTCATAGCCACGGTGGCGTCAGGGTCGGGATCAAACCCACGAACTCCTGCACACCAGGCGAGGTAGTTAACGTCTCCTTTGCTATGTGATGTCAGGGTCGGGATCGGACCAACAACCTCCTGCATAGCAGGCGAGATAGATCGCCGCGGCGCCCAGGAACGCAACAGCAACATCAGCACCACGCCGGTTTCATTATTGCAGATTCTTACAGTCACTCTGTTAAACATCACATAATCTTTATTTATACTGCACTAGCTATGAAGTTATATTTGTAGCAGATGTCCAGTAAGGGGCACGGGGGCTAAGACAAGTTATAACAACAAACGATACATAAACACACACACGCGCGACGGGAGTGAAACGTATAACAAATACAACAAATCACCAGAAATGTACCTATACAACGTATATATATATTTTTTTTATCTCAACAAGTAAAGCCCATTGAGCTGTATAACAATCTTGTCACAAGTGACCTGGCCACAAATAATGTCTCAACCAGTTGGCTTATCATCACGTGGAAATGTAGAGCAGCCAAATAATCTAAATAATCTGGACAAACGATTGTGATGAGGCTGATGATGATACAAATCTACACGACCAGACAGCCTTACAGATTGTTGGGGCAAGAGCTGTCCGCGAGTACCCGAGGGGACAGGTTGCCGCCGTCTTTGTCTCCCCAGTGGCGATGTTTACAGGTAGCTACGTGTATCTATGGGTCTCTATTTGAAGCTGAGTTAACCTAGGGGAGGCACATGACCGGTTCAGTTACTCGTTACTCGTGTTGGTGATGGCCGTGAGCCGGGAATCGAACGCGGGTGTCCAGGGATTCCGAGCAAAGCGCGGTAACCACTGCACCACCACTCCCTCAGATATACCCACAAAAAGAACAAAGACAAAGATCCCCCGTGTAGCCTGGATAGACTGTTGAGGAAAGTTCTGTTAGCGAGCATCTATGAAGGCCGACACGTAACACGAGGTTAGGAGGCCAGCACTACGCCCGACCGCCTTTGTCTCCCCAATGGCGATGTTTACACACCACACCAGGTACTCATTTGAGGCTGAGTCCACCTCGGGGAGGCCCAGGACCGTGTCGGATAATCGTCACTGGTGTTGGCCGTGAGCGGGAATTGAACTCGGGTCACCAGCTTCATGTCGGAGTGTGTCAAGTTGCAGCGGTGTTGCGTAGTGGCTATCGTTAGTGACGGGCCCCTGCAGCCTGTGACAGGCTGCAGGGGGATCTTTGTCTTTACTCTTCGGTTCTTTCGGTGAAGTCACGTAGGTGACTACACCCATTTCAAACCTTTTAAAAGTCTGCCTCAGCAGCAGACCGTGCTTTCCCACCTGGTGACGGAAGCTTGTGTTGCGCCCGAAACGTCGTGATTTATTTCATTTTCTACCTACGTGACTTTACCGAAAGAACCAAAGAGTATGAATTTCTACAGTCACTAAAGCTTCAAATCAAGATCTTTGTCTTTGTTAACGTGCGCGTCGGTGCCAAGGGCATCTTAAGAGCGCCACGTTGCTCAGTCCAGCGGCTTCGGAATGTGAATTCCTTGAAAGGTATGACGAAACACTTTGTCGTATTTCTTACGATCGTGATGCGCGAAAAAAGACCGCACACAAAGACGCAAAAAGCACAAACAATAGACAAAGACCCCCCGTGTAGCCTTTTAACAGACTTTAGTGGCAAGTGCTGTGTGGGGGGCAGCGTCCACCCCACCGCCCTCTCCGGGCAGGTGGGGCGCGAAGTACCCCCCCCCTCCTCCGCTCCCCAGTGACACACACACAGATATACACACACGCAGATATACACATAGACACACACAGACACACACACCTACAATACCTGGCAAGCACCAAAGATGCTCGCCTATCCTGTTTAGCTGCTAAGATCCCGCGAGATGTCAGAGGCAATGTAATGTTAATAAAACAACCACCATCACAACCACCATCATCGTCATCGGTTTTAGATTATTTGGCTGCTATAGCCGTCCACATTCCTCCCTCCCAGCCCTCCCTCCCTCCCTGTCACCAATCATCTCTCCGGATGGATAAAACTTGTAACACCAGATTGTTTGGAAAATCAACACAAAGGAGGCCGATGTATACATGAGCCCCCCTGCCAGCGGAATGTGGAATTTCCACTGCACCGTGCACGCATTTTTTTATGAATCCACTCCACACATTACACGCGCGGGCAGCCCTTCTGTCAACCCCCATTGCTGAGTGTGGATGCGGACCGTGACACCACCCTTCCCGCACTGCTACAGACACACACCGACAGAGTCAATAGTTCTGACGAGTTGAACGGTGACGGCAAAGGCCGCAAACTGAGTGCCGTGTTCCACAGTGACAATCGAACATTCGTCACCCACGGAGGGAATTTTCATTCGACAGATCACCCACTGTGGGTTGGAGCAAACATATTAAAATATAGAGCCTTCATACAACACTCCAGACGATTTGAACTCGAACAGAGCGAGAGGAGGAAGAAACGAACAAGAAAAGCGACACAGACTCAGCGATCTATGTAAGGTTATCAAAGACTGAAGTCAACCAAGGAAAAACAAACATGGTCCATTGTCTGCACAGTATGTCAAGAGAACTAAACTAATTCAACTTTTTTTTACAAAGCATTTTTTTATTTTTCCCGGTAAGTTCCCACTGAGCTGTATATCTTTTTTTTCCCAAAAGAAACCTGGCTATTACAAATTATATCACAGCGGAGTGGTTTATTATCACGTGGAATTGTATAACAGCAGCCAAATACACTAAATAGTACATACAGCATATACGAAGCTTTAATGAGTTCAGTGATTTGCTGAGTTGAAAGTATCGGAGGGAGTTGTGTTCGGCTAAAATGATGTCCCACTCACGAACATTAAATACTCAAGACAGTGTTATAATAAATGAGTGAGGCCCCCTGAGGCCTATAACTGTATATCAGAAGCGACCTTGCTATCACAAATGAAAGCTCAACGAAGTGGCTTATCATCATCATCAGCCAATACTCAAAATGCGTGATTTTGATTCTAAATGTTTCGGGGGGGGGGGGGGGCTTGGGGGGGGAGGAACTGGAGGACTCGGAGAAAAATCCATGCGACTAGGGGGAGAGAGAGATACGCAAACTCCAAAAATACAGCATGCGTCATGGTTGAGATCGAGCCCCATAACCTCCTGTATATCAGGGGAGGTAGTTCACATTTCCTAGTCACCGCGGCGCCGACTCAGATGTTAACACTGACAGCGATCCAGGTATTTGCACGATGACGATAGTTTGCCTGAGGCTGTTTGTTTATCCCGATATTCTCCTGTCACGGTGACCTTTATTATGTACTTATCCTGGATAATTTCGATGAGCTCTGAACCTCTTTTTTTCTCTCACAGATGTCCAGTAAAGTGGCACGCGGGGGTCAGCCGGTGACACACAACCAGACAATAATAACACGTGATAGAAGCGTCAAAGTATAGGAACGGTAAACAAATCGACTTAAAAGAATCAGGCTTTCGCCTGATGAAGCTAGTTGTAATTACTGGCGAAACGTCGTACTCAGATTGTAAATGTTGTGGCTTGGCTCTCCAACACACTGGTGTGCTGTACTAGTGACGAATTGGCATGTTCTGTTTACGCGACAACCCTTACTAGTTGGCTGTGTCCGGTTTTAACGACACGTTTAAATATTTTACGCGACCTATCCCAAAAAAACTAGATTATGGATGAGACTGTAGAATTTGTATCCTATCAGTAAAAGCCCACTGAACTATTAACTTATTTTCTATAAGTAATCTTACTACAAAAGATAGCTTAACGAAGTAACTTATCACGTGGACATTAAATACACAATTGAGATACACTACAAAACCCCCATACAATATACTAAAATTAAACTTTTATTTCTTCAGGTAAAGCACTTTTTCACAGATTGTCCAGAAGGGGCACGGGGTCAGAATGTTACAACAACAGACACAATGCAAACAAATGATAGGAGTGCAAAGTATAGGAAAGATAAAAATATCACTGATAAACAAAATAACTATTTTGATTTAACAGGTAAAGTCCAGTGTGCTATGTAGATATTATTCAGAAGCAGCCTGGCTATCACAAATGATAGCCCAACGAAGTGGCTCATCGTCATCATCATGCGATGAATCCGCTCGCAGTGCTTGAGATGGAGGTAGATGGGCCAGTAAGTTCCCCTCCTAATATGAGAAGCTTTATATATTCAGGGTATCGGAATCTGGGTGAGAATGTTACAACAAAAAATACAAAAACATAATAGCAGTGCAAAGTTAAGTTAAAGATAAATAGATCACCCAACACATACAAATAAACCTAAACCATCCCCAGCTATGGCTGCAGGCAGAGCTAAGTCTACTTCAGAACAGCAACAAGCAAGAGGGCAGACGAATAGTGTGGCTATGGCTGCAGCACAACCAAATGAATCTCCTGAACAGAAACAAACAAGATGGGAGACTAACTGATCAGCAATGGCTGCAGCCAGCCGTTATTAAATTCATCAACAGTAAGAAGCAACACAGCATGGTACACGTGCTGCAATGGCTGCACCTACAGCTAATGACATTCCTTTAAAATTGCAGAAGTTTTAAAGGACATTGCCGGGTGAATATTTGCAAAATAACACAAAGCACGGAATTTTACTTGGAGATGTACATCTTTATTCAAACGGAAGTGTACAATTATGCAGTGGGATGTACATACGTATTAAGGTTTAATTACAATGGCCAGATTAGCTAAGCTATGTTGATTGATATGCGGATTGTAAATGTTAAAACTTAACAATTGAATACAAAGTCCATGATAGGGCAAGTCGAGAACAAAGGATTTGGATGCTGGAGGGGAGTTATAAGGATAGACGCTCGACTCCTCGCTCTGCAGATTACCCTTCTCCTGCGAGACCCAGCCTGGCGAGCACGACTGCGTGGCGACTGGTTGGCGACTTTGCTTCGAGAGAGTTCGTGGCGATCTTTTCAGGCAGGTTACAGGGACATCGATACGCCGTGCATCAACAAGTAAGTGTCTTTGTTAGCGGATAAACTGGTAATCACGTCTAACCCGACTTACGAGACATTACTGCGTCTCGGTTGGACATTAGTGAGAGTTTACTTTTTGACAATTTGATCCAGACATCGACGCAGCTGAGAGGGCGCCTTTAACGCTCAACAACACCCGCGACGGTTACTCTGCTCTGAAGAATCAGTCTCATAGAGCAGATAAACTCTCCACAGCGCCACGCACACACGGGTGAGAAGCCATTCAATTGTTCTGTGTGTGGGAAGTAATTTGCACGGAAATCACATCTTCACGGTCACCAAAAAACACACACGGGCGAGAAGCCATTAAATTGGTCTCCATTGGAAAGGACACGGTCATCACCCCGAAACAAGCATGAGAAGATCAACAATGATAGGGAAGGGAAATCAGAAGGTGAAATACCAAGTGGGGAAATGAGTCCTGAAACAAATGCATCTTTCGACCCTATACAGGTGGATCCTGAGAAATGGCTGCTGGATTGGCTTGATAATCAAAGTATTGAGTACTTCTGTTAACTGTTAGAGTCCTGGAATGTACATGTTTGTGTCTCTGTTAGATCAGCAACACTTCACAGGCATCAGAAACAAATGGTAAAAGCGAAAGTGTTGTAATGGGTCCTAAACGAAATTTCTCTTTCGACCCCATGCAGTTGGATCCTGAGAGATGGCTGGATGTAGTGGAGTGGCTGGAGAGTCATATTCGTGTCTCTTTTATGTATTTTTTCAGTGATTTACAGGACTTCAAGCTAGAGTGATGCTATCAATGCTCTATATTTATAATGTGTTCAGATTAATGTCTTCGTTTTAAGTTCCAGAAGTGTTCACTGATTTCAGAATGACAACAATTTTATACTTATAGATACATTGCTTCGTCTCGTCATTGGATCATCGGGGCTGTTAAATGTGTGCTGTTTATTATAGAAGGTGCCATGTGGTGTCATCTTCTCACAGCTACTGATGTGGGTGTGCTGTCTTGTAGGATTTGTCCATTGTCGTGGTGGCTTGTGTTCAATTCTATCTCTTGAGTTTAGTTCATTATCGACTTCTTCACGTTAATGTACTTGTTGAATTGGAGTGATGCGAATTGGTTTGCTGTCGTGATTAAGTGGTCCTGTTGAGCTATTTGTACGACACAATAAGTTGTATGTTCCAATAAACATACTTACACGAGTACACATAAACACTCCAATGTACACACACCCACACACAGGAGGAGGGAGTGGAGGGGAAGGCAGTGGAGGAGGGGAGAGTGGAGGAGGAGGGGAGAGTGGAGGAGGAGGGGGGGGGGAGAGGAGGGGGGGAGAGTGGAGGAGGAGGGAGTGGAGGGGGGTGGAGAGTGGAGGAGGGGGAGTGGAGGAGGGGGAAGTGGAGGAGGGGGGAGTGGAGGAGGGGGGAGTGGAGGAGGGGGGAGTGGAGGAGGGGAGAGTGGAGGAGGGGGAAGTGGAGGAGGGGGGAGTGGAGGAGGGGGAGAGTGGAGGAGGGGGGAGTGGAGGAGGGGGGAGTGGAGGGGGGGTGGAGGAGGGGGATTTCGCGCCCCACCTGCCCAGAGAGGGCGGTGGGGTGGACGCCGGCCCCCACACAGCACTTGCCCCTAAAGTCTGTTAAAAGGCTACACGGGTGATCTTTGTCTATTGTTTTTTTATTTTTTTGCGTCTTTGTGTGCGGTCTTTTATCGCGCATCTCGATCGTACGAAATACGACAAAGTGTTTCGTCGTACCTTTCAAGAAGAGGAAGGGATGCACATTCCGAAGCTGAGCAACGTGGCGCTCTTAAGATGCCCTTGGCACCGACGCGCACGTTAACAAAGACAAAGATCTAGATTTGAAGCTTTCGTGACTGTAGAAATCCATACTCTTTGGTTCTTTCGGTAAAGTCACGTAGGTAGAAAATGAAATAAATCACGACGTTTCGGGCACAACACAAGCGTCCGTCATCAGGTGGGAAAGCACAGCCTGCTGCTGAAGCAGACTTTTAAAAGGTTTGAAATGGGTGTAGTCACCTACGTGACTTCACCGAAAGAACCGAAGAGTAAAGACAAAGATCCCCCTGCAGCCTGTCACAGGCTGCAGGGGCCCGTCACTAACGATAGCCACTACGCAACACCGCTGCAACTTGACACACTCCGACATGAAGCTGGTGACCCGAGTTCAATTCCCGCTCACGGCCAACACCAGTGACGATTATCAGACACGGTCCTGGGCCTCCCCGAGGTCGACTCAGCCTCAAATGAGTACCTGGTGTGGTGTGTAAATGTAATGTAGTAACTCGGCGGGAGACGACTTCACGGGTAGCACACTCTTTTATTGAACCAACTATATTTACACGGGTGACCAACACCCACTTAGCTACACGGGTGACCAACACCCACTTAGCTGCTCGGGTGACCAACACCCACTCAGTTACTCGGGTGGCTAACACCCACTGGGTTACTCGGGTGACCAACACCCACTTAGCTACTCGGGCGACCAACGCCCACTTAGCTACTCGGGCGACCAACACCCACTTAGCTACTCGGGTGACCAACACCCAACCAACCCTACACAGTTCTCCGGGCTACAACGACACGGGCTCTTACGCCCCGTAGCCTCTCGGAACACACCCAGCCGGGGTGTCCGTCTCGACCCTGGGTCCCACAGTCCCGACCCACATGGGCGTCGGACCACGGGTCCCACAGTCTCGCCTTCGAGCCACACAGGGCCCCGGTCCTGATAAGGACGGCGGGACTAGGGGTCTCGGGCCCTACTCCTTCCACTCCGTCTTCAATCTTCAACTGGTTAAACAACCACGAGTGCTCTCGCGCGTCACCCTTTATACCCCTCCTGCGGACGTCGCTGAGAGCACCTATCCCATTCGACCAATCACCGGGCGCTGGCTACGATCCTCTTTTCCCCACCTCGTGTCAGCGCGCCTCAACACCCACGCCGCGCCGCCCGTCATCCCTCACTCCCGGCGCGCGCGTCCACACCACGCCCACATCGCGTGCCCAACCCCGCACCCCGTGATCCATCACAGTCGGCGCACGTCAACACCACCACTACATCACCCCCTACCACATAGCTCGCAGCCGACCCGGCTGCTATAAAAATAACAACACTCCCTTATCCCCCATGTGTGCCCCGTAACACAACAACAACCATAACCACACAACACAACACGAACACCGCAGTCCGCAAAGATCAGCAAACGCCACTACAACAACAAGAACAATATGTACAATCCGGCGAGTGACAACAATAAATGTGTATGCGGAAAAAAATGTGTTTCTTCGACTCGTGCAGCGTCCCCTTCCTTCCGAGCGTCCCTTGAACGGGACATTTCCCCGGGAGAGGGGGAACACGGCGGCGAGCTCAGGTTAGAAGAAGAGAGAGAGAAATTTTTTTTTTTTTTTTTTTTCACAAAAAGTGTCGTGTCCTAGCCCGAGTCCGCCTAGCCGGTCCGTCGTACGGCACCAGACGTGGTTGACCGCCCGGTGGTGCCGGCAGTTCAGGAAGGCACGGGCCAGGCATCGGGGATCCGCGCGTGCCGCGGGGTTCCGGCTCCCGACGGTCAACAGCCGTCAAGCCCGAGACACCTGGGGGTGGGTCAGGTGGAGACACGTGAGGATCAGCCTGCGACACATCCCCCCCCGAGTCGACGGTCACGTCACACGCCCGGTCGCTACGGCACAAAGCGGGGTCACGCGGTGCCGCGTAGGGTTTCAGTCGGGAGGTGTGCACGTACCAACGGCGTTTTTCCCATTTAATCAGTACACTCTGGGGTCGTGCAACCCGCACAATTTCCACCGGTCCCCTCCATGGTCTCAACAATTTGGGGGACGTAGCCAGCGATGCATGTGGACTATGCAGCCAGGCCTTATCGCCTGGTTTCCAATCGTGCGTATGCACCCTCCGTGCATGCAACCTCTCGTTCGCGATCTGCCGAGACTGCGAATTCAATCTCGCAGCCTCTCGCGCTTCAGCCAATCTGGCGATATTAAACTTGATGTGGTCTGCCAATTTTGATTTTGCACGTGGCTGGGAAATCCCCAGCTGGACGTCCATGGCCGGATCGGCCTCCCGCTCATACATAAGAAAAAATGGGGAAAACCCCGTCGCCGCATGAGGGGCCATTCGATAGGCCGCGAGTACCCCCGGTACCTGTAAGTCCCAATGCACCTGATCGTCGCAGACCTGTTGGCACAGCATAGACGTAATCGTCCTGTTCAGACGTTCAACCATTCCGTCAGTCTGCGGGTGGTACGGGGAGGTACGCACTTTCTTTGTACCCAACAGGTCGCACACCTCGCGCAACAAAACGCTCGAAAAATTCTTGCCTTGGTCCATCAGCAAGCGTTCGGGGGCGCCTTTGTCCAAAACATAACCTTGGACAAAGGCGTCCGCCACCGCCGCAGCCGACTGGTTGGCGAGTGGCCATGCCATGGGCCAGCGGGTAAAATACTCAACGCCAACCAGCAGGAACTTATTTCCCCTAGGTGTAGCGGGAAAGGGCCCCAAGATGTCTAACGCAACCAATTCGTTTATGCGCGAAACCTGAATGGATTGCAGTGGTGGATTAGCCGCTATCGGTGGCGGTTTTCTTTGGGCGCACCCTACACAACCCTTAAGAATGTTCGCCACGTCGTTTCCCATCCCCGGCCAATAATAGTCTCGCTGGACTAGGGCGAGCGTTTTGTGAAACCCCAGATGCATGAGTCGTTCATGGGCAGCCAGGACGACCCTACCCCTCATGGCAAGAGGCACAACGAGCGCGTGACGCCGGGACATGTTGTCCCACTTCATCAAGAGGCCCTGCCTGCACACCCAGGAACCGACCCGCGTTTCCCCCCCTTCGTAAGCGTTAACCTTCCGACGTAGCGTGAGTAGGGAGCTGTCGGCCATTTGGAGACGGCCCCACTCGATGAGAGGTAACGCTAACAGCGAGTCCCTACCCGTGGGAGCGTCGACTCTCGTAGTGTGAGTGGCGGCGAGCACAACTACCCCGGGAACGGCGACAGGAGGTTTACACCACGCCGATCCCAGCAGACATGCACATTCCGTGCGCGATGGCAACCGCGACAAGGCATCCGCATTCGAGTGGCGCAATCCCCTGCGGTAAATCGTCGTGAATTGGTAGTCCTGAAGGACCTCCAGCCATCGGGACAATTGGCCGGACGGCTGCGCCACCCGCATTGCGTATTGGAGAGCCGCGTGGTCCGTACGAACCGTAAAATGACGCCCGTAAAGATACGGCCTGAATTATTCTTTGGTTCTTTTCGGTTAAGTCACGTCTAAAAATAAAATAATAAATCAAAATAAAACAACACATTACGACGTTTCGATTGCAACACAAGCAATCATCATCAGGCATAAAAGAAAATAGCAACAAAAATCGAACTAGAAAACTATAGACCGACATACAAGCAGACAGACATCACAACGGCACACATAGAGAGGAGTATACAGGCACACGAAAATTAAATAACCTAGTAAAATATTGAAATGTGATGTAATACAACACAGAGAGTCGGTTAACACACAATTAACGCATGGCCTGGTTGACTACGTGTTTCAAAATTTGCTAAGTTAGAATTTTAAGTGTGAGCAACAAATATCTAACTAGAAAACTATAGACAGACATACAAGCAGACAGACATCACAACGGCACACAGAGAGAGGACACAAATCGGCACAAAGAGATGGTCGTTTCTGTGACGGTCCCTTAAATATAGAGAGGAGGGGGAGGGGACGGGGGGAGGGAGAGGGCGGGGAGATCAATGAGTGCACGCCAACGTACTACCATTGTAAGTGAGATGATAGACGCGGCACGGGAGGCAAACCTGAAAATTAGGACAAACGCGGCACGGGAGGCAAGCCTGAAAATTAGGAGACAAGCACACGAAAATTAAATAACCTAGTAAATTATCGAAATGTGATGTAATACAACACAGAGAGTCGGTTAACACACAATTAACGCATAGCCTGGTTTATTACGTGTTTCAAAATTTGCTAAGTTAGAATTTTAAGTGTGAAATTTCAAGGAGAGGACACAGGCAGAGAGAACAAATAGCCAGAAAGAAAAAAGGATAAGTTTAAAACTTCCCCGTAGAAGTGGTTCAATCTTAATTTGGGAGCTTTCGTGACTGCAGGAATTATTCTTTGGTTCTTTTCGGTTAAGTCACGTCTAAAAATAAAATAATAAATCAAAATAAAACAACACATTACGACGTTTCGATTGCAACACAAGCAATCATCATCAGGCATAAAAGAAAATAGCAACAAAAATCTAACTAGAAAACTATAGACCGACATACAAGCAGACAGACATCACAACGGCACACATAGAGAGGAGTATACAGGCACACGAAAATTAAATAACCTAGTAAAATATTGAAATGTGATGTAATACAACACAGAGAGTCGGTTAACACACAATTAACGCATGGCCTGGTTGACTACGTGTTTCAAAATTTGCTAAGTTAGAATTTTAAGTGTGAGCAACAAATATCTAACTAGAAAACTATAGACAGACATACAAGCAGACAGACATCACAACGGCACACAGAGAGAGGACACAAATCGGCACAAAGAGATGGTCGTTTCTGTGACGGTCCCTTAAATATAGAGAGGAGGGGGAGGGGACGGGGGGAGGGAGAGGGCGGGGAGATCAATGAGTGCACGCCAACGTACTACCATTGTAAGTGAGATGATAGACGCGGCACGGGAGGCAAACCTGAAAATTAGGACAAACGCGGCACGGGAGGCAAGCCTGAAAATTAGGAGACAAGCACACGAAAATTAAATAACCTAGTAAATTATCGAAATGTGATGTAATACAACACAGAGAGTCGGTTAACACACAATTAACGCATAGCCTGGTTTATTACGTGTTTCAAAATTTGCTAAGTTAGAATTTTAAGTGTGAAATTTCAAGGAGAGGACACAGGCAGAGAGAACAAATAGCCAGAAAGAAAAAAGGATAAGTTTAAAACTTCCCCGTAGAAGTGGTTCAATCTTAATTTGGGAGCTTTCGTGACTGCAGGAATTATTCTTTGGTTCTTTTCGGTTAAGTCACGTCTAAAAATAAAATAATAAATCAAAATAAAACAACACATTACGACGTTTCGATTGCAACACAAGCAATCATCATCAGGCATAAAAGAAAATAGCAACAAAAATCTAACTAGAAAACTATAGACCGACATACAAGCAGACAGACATCACAACGGCACACATAGAGAGGAGTATACAGGCACACGAAAATTAAATAACCTAGTAAAATATTGAAATGTGATGTAATACAACACAGAGAGTCGGTTAACACACAATTAACGCATGGCCTGGTTGACTACGTGTTTCAAAATTTGCTAAGTTAGAATTTTAAGTGTGAGCAACAAATATCTAACTAGAAAACTATAGACAGACATACAAGCAGACAGACATCACAACGGCACACAGAGAGAGGACACAAATCGGCTGTGTGAGCGACAAACATCTAACTAGAAAACTATAGACAGACATACAAGCAGACAGACATCACAACGGCACACAGAGAGAGGACACAAATCGGCACAAAGAGATGGTCGTTTCTGTGACGGTCCCTTAAATATAGAGAGGAGGGGGAGGGGACGGGGGGAGGGAGAGGGCGGGGAGATCAATGAGTGCACGCCAACGTACTACCATTGTAAGTGAGATGATAGACGCGGCACGGGAGGCAAACCTGAAAATTAGGACAAACGCGGCACGGGAGGCAAGCCTGAAAATTAGGAGACAAGCACACGAAAATTAAATAACCTAGTAAATTATCGAAATGTGATGTAATACAACACAGAGAGTCGGTTAACACACAATTAACGCATAGCCTGGTTTATTACGTGTTTCAAAATTTGCTAAGTTAGAATTTTAAGTGTGAAATTTCAAGGAGAGGACACAGGCAGAGAGAACAAATAGCCAGAAAGAAAAAAGGATAAGTTTAAAACTTCCCCGTAGAAGTGGTTCAATCTTAATTTGGGAGCTTTCGTGACTGCAGGAATTATTCTTTGGTTCTTTTCGGTTAAGTCACGTCTAAAAATAAAATAATAAATCAAAATAAAACAACACATTACGACGTTTTGATTGCAACACAAGCAATCATCATCAGGCATAAAAGAAAATAGCAACAAAAATCTAACTAGAAAACTATAGACCGACATACAAGCAGACAGACATCACAACGGCACACATAGAGAGGAGTATACATTCACACGAAAATTAAATAACCTAGTAAAATATTGAAATGTGATGTAATACAACACAGAGAGTCGGTTACCACACAATTAACGCATGGCCTGGTTGACTACGTGTTTCAAAATTTGCTAAGTTAGAATTTTAAGTGTGAGCAACAAATATCTACACACTTAAAATTCTAACTTAGCAAATTTTGAAACACGTAGTCAACCAGGCCATGCGTTAATTGTGTGTTAACCGACTCTCTGTGTTGCATTACATCACATTTCAATATTTTACTAGGTTATTTAATTTTCGTGTGCCTGTATACTCCTCTCTATGTGTGCCGTTGTGATGTCTGTCTGCTTGTATGTCGGTCTATAGTTTTCTAGTTAGATTTTTGTTGCTATTTTCTTTTATGCCTGATGATGATTGCTTGTGTTGCAATCGAAACGTCGTAATGTGTTGTTTTATTTTGATTTATTATTTTATTTTTAGACGTGACTTAACCGAAAAGAACCAAAGAATAATTCCTGCAGTCACGAAAGCTCCCAAATTAAGATTGAACCACTTCTACGGGGAAGTTTTAAACTTATCCTTTTTTCTTTCTGGCTATTTGTTCTCTCTGCCTGTGTCCTCTCCTTGAAATTTCACACTTAAAATTCTAACTTAGCAAATTTTGAAACACGTAATAAACCAGGCTATGCGTTAATTGTGTGTTAACCGACTCTCTGTGTTGTATTACATCACATTTCGATAATTTACTAGGTTATTTAATTTTCGTGTGCTTGTCTCCTAATTTTCAGGCTTGCCTCCCGTGCCGCGTTTGTCCTAATTTTCAGGTTTGCCTCCCGTGCCGCGTCTATCATCTCACTTACAATGGTAGTACGTTGGCGTGCACTCATTGATCTCCCCGCCCTCTCCCTCCCCCCGTCCCCTCCCCCTCCTCTCTATATTTAAGGGACCGTCACAGAAACGACCATCTCTTTGTGCCGATTTGTGTCCTCTCTCTGTGTGCCGTTGTGATGTCTGTCTGCTTGTATGTCTGTCTATAGTTTTCTAGTTAGATATTTGTTGCTCACACTTAAAATTCTAACTTAGCAAATTTTGAAACACGTAGTCAACCAGGCCATGCGTTAATTGTGTGTTAACCGACTCTCTGTGTTGTATTACATCACATTTCAATATTTTACTAGGTTATTTAATTTTCGTGTGCCTGTATACTCCTCTCTATGTGTGCCGTTGTGATGTCTGTCTGCTTGTATGTCGGTCTATAGTTTTCTAGTTAGATTTTTGTTGCTATTTTCTTTTATGCCTGATGATGATTGCTTGTGTTGCAATCGAAACGTCGTAATGTGTTGTTTTATTTTGATTTATTATTTTATTTTTAGACGTGACTTAACCGAAAAGAACCAAAGAATAATTCCTGCAGTCACGAAAGCTCCCAAATTAAGATTGAACCACTTCTACGGGGAAGTTTTAAACTTATCCTTTTTTCTTTCTGGCTATTTGTTCTCTCTGCCTGTGTCCTCTCCTTGAAATTTCACACTTAAAATTCTAACTTAGCAAATTTTGAAACACGTAATAAACCAGGCTATGCGTTAATTGTGTGTTAACCGACTCTCTGTGTTGTATTACATCACATTTCGATAATTTACTAGGTTATTTAATTTTCGCGTGCTTGTCTCCTAATTTTCAGGCTTGCCTCCCGTGCCGCGTTTGTCCTAATTTTCAGGTTTGCCTCCCGTGCCGCGTCTATCATCTCACTTACAATGGTAGTACGTTGGCGTGCACTCATTGATCTCCCCGCCCTCTCCCTCCCCCCGTCCCCTCCCCCTCCTCTCTATATTTAAGGGACCGTCACAGAAACGACCATCTCTTTGTGCCGATTTGTGTCCTCTCTCTGTGTGCCGTTGTGATGTCTGTCTGCTTGTATGTCTGTCTATAGTTTTCTAGTTAGATGTTTGTCGCTCACACAGCCGATTTGTGTCCTCTCTCTGTGTGCCGTTGTGATGTCTGTCTGCTTGTATGTCTGTCTATAGTTTTCTAGTTAGATATTTGTTGCTCACACTTAAAATTCAAACTTAGCAAATTTTGAAACACGTAGTCAACCAGGCCATGCGTTAATTGTGTGTTAACCGACTCTCTGTGTTGTATTACATCACATTTCAATATTTTACTAGGTTATTTAATTTTCGTGTGCCTGTATACTCCTCTCTATGTGTGCCGTTGTGATGTCTGTCTGCTTGTATGTCGGTCTATAGTTTTCTAGTTAGATTTTTGTTGCTATTTTCTTTTATGCCTGATGATGATTGCTTGTGTTGCAATCGAAACGTCGTAATGTGTTGTTTTATTTTGATTTATTATTTTATTTTTAGACGTGACTTAACCGAAAAGAACCAAAGAATAATTCCTGCAGTCACGAAAGCTCCCAAATTAAGATTGAACCACTTCTACGGGGAAGTTTTAAACTTATCCTTTTTTCTTTCTGGCTATTTGTTCTCTCTGCCTGTGTCCTCTCCTTGAAATTTCACACTTAAAATTCTAACTTAGCAAATTTTGAAACACGTAATAAACCAGGCTATGCGTTAATTGTGTGTTAACCGACTCTCTGTGTTGTATTACATCACATTTCGATAATTTACTAGGTTATTTAATTTTCGTGTGCTTGTCTCCTAATTTTCAGGCTTGCCTCCCGTGCCGCGTTTGTCCTAATTTTCAGGTTTGCCTCCCGTGCCGCGTCTATCATCTCACTTACAATGGTAGTACGTTGGCGTGCACTCATTGATCTCCCCGCCCTCTCCCTCCCCCCGTCCCCTCCCCCTCCTCTCTATATTTAAGGGACCGTCACAGAAACGACCATCTCTTTGTGCCGATTTGTGTCCTCTCTCTGTGTGCCGTTGTGATGTCTGTCTGCTTGTATGTCTGTCTATAGTTTTCTAGTTAGATATTTGTTGCTCACACTTAAAATTCTAACTTAGCAAATTTTGAAACACGTAGTCAACCAGGCCATGCGTTAATTGTGTGTTAACCGACTCTCTGTGTTGTATTACATCACATTTCAATATTTTACTAGGTTATTTAATTTTCGTGTGCCTGTATACTCCTCTCTATGTGTGCCGTTGTGATGTCTGTCTGCTTGTATGTCGGTCTATAGTTTTCTAGTTAGATTTTTGTTGCTATTTTCTTTTATGCCTGATGATGATTGCTTGTGTTGCAATCGAAACGTCGTAATGTGTTGTTTTATTTTGATTTATTATTTTATTTTTAGACGTGACTTAACCGAAAAGAACCAAAGAATAATTCCTGCAGTCACGAAAGCTCCCAAATTAAGATTGAACCACTTCTACGGGGAAGTTTTAAACTTATCCTTTTTTCTTTCTGGCTATTTGTTCTCTCTGCCTGTGTCCTCTCCTTGAAATTTCACACTTAAAATTCTAACTTAGCAAATTTTGAAACACGTAATAAACCAGGCTATGCGTTAATTGTGTGTTAACCGACTCTCTGTGTTGTATTACATCACATTTCGATAATTTACTAGGTTATTTAATTTTCGTGTGCTTGTCTCCTAATTTTCAGGCTTGCCTCCCGTGCCGCGTTTGTCCTAATTTTCAGGTTTGCCTCCCGTGCCGCGTCTATCATCTCACTTACAATGGTAGTACGTTGGCGTGCACTCATTGATCTCCCCGCCCTCTCCCTCCCCCCGTCCCCTCCCCCTCCTCTCTATATTTAAGGGACCGTCACAGAAACGACCATCTCTTTGTGCCGATTTGTGTCCTCTCTCTGTGTGCCGTTGTGATGTCTGTCTGCTTGTATGTCTGTCTATAGTTTTCTAGTTAGATGTTTGTCGCTCACACAGCCGATTTGTGTCCTCTCTCTGTGTGCCGTTGTGATGTCTGTCTGCTTGTATGTCTGTCTATAGTTTTCTAGTTAGATATTTGTTGCTCACACTTAAAATTCAAACTTAGCAAATTTTGAAACACGTAGTCAACCAGGCCATGCGTTAATTGTGTGTTAACCGACTCTCTGTGTTGTATTACATCACATTTCAATATTTTACTAGGTTATTTAATTTTCGTGTGCCTGTTTACTCCTCTCTATGTGTGCCGTTGTGATGTCTGTCTGCTTGTATGTCGGTCTATAGTTTTCTAGTTAGATTTTTGTTGCTATTTTCTTTTATGCCTGATGATGATTGCTTGTGTTGCAATCGAAACGTCGTAATGTGTTGTTTTATTTTGATTTATTCTTTTATTTTTAGACGTGACTTAACCGAAAAGAACCAAAGAATAATTCCTGCAGTCACGAAAGCTCCCAAATTAAGATTGAACCACTTCTACGGGGAAGTTTTAAACTTATCCTTTTTTCTTTCTGGCTATTTGTTCTCTCTGCCTGTGTCCTCTCCTTGAAATTTCACACTTAAAATTCTAACTTAGCAAATTTTGAAACACGTAATAAACCAGGCTATGCGTTAATTGTGTGTTAACCGACTCTCTGTGTTGTATTACATCACATTTCGATAATTTACTAGGTTATTTAATTTTCGTGTGCTTGTCTCCTAATTTTCAGGCTTGCCTCCCGTGCCGCGTTTGTCCTAATTTTCAGGTTTGCCTCCCGTGCCGCGTCTATCATCTCACTTACAATGGTAGTACGTTGGCGTGCACTCATTGATCTCCCCGCCCTCTCCCTCCCCCCGTCCCCTCCCCCTCCTCTCTATATTTAAGGGACCGTCACAGAAACGACCATCTCTTTGTGCCGATTTGTGTCCTCTCTCTGTGTGCCGTTGTGATGTCTGTCTGCTTGTATGTCTGTCTATAGTTTTCTAGTTAGATGTTTGTCGCTCACACAGCCGATTTGTGTCCTCTCTCTGTGTGCCGTTGTGATGTCTGTCTGCTTGTATGTCTGTCTATAGTTTTCTAGTTAGATATTTGTTGCTCACACTTAAAATTCAAACTTAGCAAATTTTGAAACACGTAGTCAACCAGGCCATGCGTTAATTGTGTGTTAACCGACTCTCTGTGTTGTATTACATCACATTTCAATATTTTACTAGGTTATTTAATTTTCGTGTGCCTGTATACTCCTCTCTATGTGTGCCGTTGTGATGTCTGTCTGCTTGTATGTCGGTCTATAGTTTTCTAGTTAGATTTTTGTTGCTATTTTCTTTTATGCCTGATGATGATTGCTTGTGTTGCAATCGAAACGTCGTAATGTGTTGTTTTATTTTGATTTATTATTTTATTTTTAGACGTGACTTAACCGAAAAGAACCAAAGAATAATTCCTGCAGTCACGAAAGCTCCCAAATTAAGATTGAACCACTTCTACGGGGAAGTTTTAAACTTATCCTTTTTTCTTTCTGGCTATTTGTTCTCTCTGCCTGTGTCCTCTCCTTGAAATTTCACACTTAAAATTCTAACTTAGCAAATTTTGAAACACGTAATAAACCAGGCTATGCGTTAATTGTGTGTTAACCGACTCTCTGTGTTGTATTACATCACATTTCGATAATTTACTAGGTTATTTAATTTTCGTGTGCTTGTCTCCTAATTTTCAGGCTTGCCTCCCGTGCCGCGTTTGTCCTAATTTTCAGGTTTGCCTCCCGTGCCGCGTCTATCATCTCACTTACAATGGTAGTACGTTGGCGTGCACTCATTGATCTCCCCGCCCTCTCCCTCCCCCCGTCCCCTCCCCCTCCTCTCTATATTTAAGGGACCGTCACAGAAACGACCATCTCTTTGTGCCGATTTGTGTCCTCTCTCTGTGTGCCGTTGTGATGTCTGTCTGCTTGTATGTCTGTCTATAGTTTTCTAGTTAGATATTTGTTGCTCACACTTAAAATTCTAACTTAGCAAATTTTGAAACACGTAGTCAACCAGGCCATGCGTTAATTGTGTGTTAACCGACTCTCTGTGTTGTATTACATCACATTTCAATATTTTACTAGGTTATTTAATTTTCGTGTGCCTGTATACTCCTCTCTATGTGTGCCGTTGTGATGTCTGTCTGCTTGTATGTCGGTCTATAGTTTTCTAGTTAGATTTTTGTTGCTATTTTCTTTTATGCCTGATGATGATTGCTTGTGTTGCAATCGAAACGTCGTAATGTGTTGTTTTATTTTGATTTATTATTTTATTTTTAGACGTGACTTAACCGAAAAGAACCAAAGAATAATTCCTGCAGTCACGAAAGCTCCCAAATTAAGATTGAACCACTTCTACGGGGAAGTTTTAAACTTATCCTTTTTTCTTTCTGGCTATTTGTTCTCTCTGCCTGTGTCCTCTCCTTGAAATTTCACACTTAAAATTCTAACTTAGCAAATTTTGAAACACGTAATAAACCAGGCTATGCGTTAATTGTGTGTTAACCGACTCTCTGTGTTGTATTACATCACATTTCGATAATTTACTAGGTTATTTAATTTTCGTGTGCTTGTCTCCTAATTTTCAGGCTTGCCTCCCGTGCCGCGTTTGTCCTAATTTTCAGGTTTGCCTCCCGTGCCGCGTCTATCATCTCACTTACAATGGTAGTACGTTGGCGTGCACTCATTGATCTCCCCGCCCTCTCCCTCCCCCCGTCCCCTCCCCCTCCTCTCTATATTTAAGGGACCGTCACAGAAACGACCATCTCTTTGTGCCGATTTGTGTCCTCTCTCTGTGTGCCGTTGTGATGTCTGTCTGCTTGTATGTCTGTCTATAGTTTTCTAGTTAGATGTTTGTCGCTCACACAGCCGATTTGTGTCCTCTCTCTGTGTGCCGTTGTGATGTCTGTCTGCTTGTATGTCTGTCTATAGTTTTCTAGTTAGATATTTGTTGCTCACACTTAAAATTCAAACTTAGCAAATTTTGAAACACGTAGTCAACCAGGCCATGCGTTAATTGTGTGTTAACCGACTCTCTGTGTTGTATTACATCACATTTCAATATTTTACTAGGTTATTTAATTTTCGTGTGCCTGTATACTCCTCTCTATGTGTGCCGTTGTGATGTCTGTCTGCTTGTATGTCGGTCTATAGTTTTCTAGTTAGATTTTTGTTGCTATTTTCTTTTATGCCTGATGATGATTGCTTGTGTTGCAATCGAAACGTCGTAATGTGTTGTTTTATTTTGATTTATTATTTTATTTTTAGACGTGACTTAACCGAAAAGAACCAAAGAATAATTCCTGCAGTCACGAAAGCTCCCAAATTAAGATTGAACCACTTCTACGGGGAAGTTTTAAACTTATCCTTTTTTCTTTCTGGCTATTTGTTCTCTCTGCCTGTGTCCTCTCCTTGAAATTTCACACTTAAAATTCTAACTTAGCAAATTTTGAAACACGTAATAAACCAGGCTATGCGTTAATTGTGTGTTAACCGACTCTCTGTGTTGTATTACATCACATTTCGATAATTTACTAGGTTATTTAATTTTCGTGTGCTTGTCTCCTAATTTTCAGGCTTGCCTCCCGTGCCGCGTTTGTCCTAATTTTCAGGTTTGCCTCCCGTGCCGCGTCTATCATCTCACTTACAATGGTAGTACGTTGGCGTGCACTCATTGATCTCCCCGCCCTCTCCCTCCCCCCGTCCCCTCCCCCTCCTCTCTATATTTAAGGGACCGTCACAGAAACGACCATCTCTTTGTGCCGATTTGTGTCCTCTCTCTGTGTGCCGTTGTGATGTCTGTCTGCTTGTATGTCTGTCTATAGTTTTCTAGTTAGATGTTTGTCGCTCACACAGCCGATTTGTGTCCTCTCTCTGTGTGCCGTTGTGATGTCTGTCTGCTTGTATGTCTGTCTATAGTTTTCTAGTTAGATATTTGTTGCTCACACTTAAAATTCAAACTTAGCAAATTTTGAAACACGTAGTCAACCAGGCCATGCGTTAATTGTGTGTTAACCGACTCTCTGTGTTGTATTACATCACATTTCAATATTTTACTAGGTTATTTAATTTTCGTGTGCCTGTATACTCCTCTCTATGTGTGCCGTTGTGATGTCTGTCTGCTTGTATGTCGGTCTATAGTTTTCTAGTTAGATTTTTGTTGCTATTTTCTTTTATGCCTGATGATGATTGCTTGTGTTGCAATCGAAACGTCGTAATGTGTTGTTTTATTTTGATTTATTATTTTATTTTTAGACGTGACTTAACCGAAAAGAACCAAAGAATAATTCCTGCAGTCACGAAAGCTCCCAAATTAAGATTGAACCACTTCTACGGGGAAGTTTTAAACTTATCCTTTTTTCTTTCTGGCTATTTGTTCTCTCTGCCTGTGTCCTCTCCTTGAAATTTCACACTTAAAATTCTAACTTAGCAAATTTTGAAACACGTAATAAACCAGGCTATGCGTTAATTGTGTGTTAACCGACTCTCTGTGTTGTATTACATCACATTTCGATAATTTACTAGGTTATTTAATTTTCGTGTGCTTGTCTCCTAATTTTCAGGCTTGCCTCCCGTGCCGCGTTTGTCCTAATTTTCAGGTTTGCCTCCCGTGCCGCGTCTATCATCTCACTTACAATGGTAGTACGTTGGCGTGCACTCATTGATCTCCCCGCCCTCTCCCTCCCCCCGTCCCCTCCCCCTCCTCTCTATATTTAAGGGACCGTCACAGAAACGACCATCTCTTTGTGCCGATTTGTGTCCTCTCTCTGTGTGCCGTTGTGATGTCTGTCTGCTTGTATGTCTGTCTATAGTTTTCTAGTTAGATATTTGTTGCTCACACTTAAAATTCTAACTTAGCAAATTTTGAAACACGTAGTCAACCAGGCCATGCGTTAATTGTGTGTTAACCGACTCTCTGTGTTGTATTACATCACATTTCAATATTTTACTAGGTTATTTAATTTTCGTGTGCCTGTATACTCCTCTCTATGTGTGCCGTTGTGATGTCTGTCTGCTTGTATGTCGGTCTATAGTTTTCTAGTTAGATTTTTGTTGCTATTTTCTTTTATGCCTGATGATGATTGCTTGTGTTGCAATCGAAACGTCGTAATGTGTTGTTTTATTTTGATTTATTATTTTATTTTTAGACGTGACTTAACCGAAAAGAACCAAAGAATAATTCCTGCAGTCACGAAAGCTCCCAAATTAAGATTGAACCACTTCTACGGGGAAGTTTTAAACTTATCCTTTTTTCTTTCTGGCTATTTGTTCTCTCTGCCTGTGTCCTCTCCTTGAAATTTCACACTTAAAATTCTAACTTAGCAAATTTTGAAACACGTAATAAACCAGGCTATGCGTTAATTGTGTGTTAACCGACTCTCTGTGTTGTATTACATCACATTTCGATAATTTACTAGGTTATTTAATTTTCGTGTGCTTGTCTCCTAATTTTCAGGCTTGCCTCCCGTGCCGCGTTTGTCCTAATTTTCAGGTTTGCCTCCCGTGCCGCGTCTATCATCTCACTTACAATGGTAGTACGTTGGCGTGCACTCATTGATCTCCCCGCCCTCTCCCTCCCCCCGTCCCCTCCCCCTCCTCTCTATATTTAAGGGACCGTCACAGAAACGACCATCTCTTTGTGCCGATTTGTGTCCTCTCTCTGTGTGCCGTTGTGATGTCTGTCTGCTTGTATGTCTGTCTATAGTTTTCTAGTTAGATGTTTGTCGCTCACACAGCCGATTTGTGTCCTCTCTCTGTGTGCCGTTGTGATGTCTGTCTGCTTGTATGTCTGTCTATAGTTTTCTAGTTAGATATTTGTTGCTCACACTTAAAATTCAAACTTAGCAAATTTTGAAACACGTAGTCAACCAGGCCATGCGTTAATTGTGTGTTAACCGACTCTCTGTGTTGTATTACATCACATTTCAATATTTTACTAGGTTATTTAATTTTCGTGTGCCTGTATACTCCTCTCTATGTGTGCCGTTGTGATGTCTGTCTGCTTGTATGTCGGTCTATAGTTTTCTAGTTAGATTTTTGTTGCTATTTTCTTTTATGCCTGATGATGATTGCTTGTGTTGCAATCGAAACGTCGTAATGTGTTGTTTTATTTTGATTTATTATTTTATTTTTAGACGTGACTTAACCGAAAAGAACCAAAGAATAATTCCTGCAGTCACGAAAGCTCCCAAATTAAGATTGAACCACTTCTACGGGGAAGTTTTAAACTTATCCTTTTTTCTTTCTGGCTATTTGTTCTCTCTGCCTGTGTCCTCTCCTTGAAATTTCACACTTAAAATTCTAACTTAGCAAATTTTGAAACACGTAATAAACCAGGCTATGCGTTAATTGTGTGTTAACCGACTCTCTGTGTTGTATTACATCACATTTCGATAATTTACTAGGTTATTTAATTTTCGTGTGCTTGTCTCCTAATTTTCAGGCTTGCCTCCCGTGCCGCGTTTGTCCTAATTTTCAGGTTTGCCTCCCGTGCCGCGTCTATCATCTCACTTACAATGGTAGTACGTTGGCGTGCACTCATTGATCTCCCCGCCCTCTCCCTCCACCCGTCCCCTCCCCCTCCTCTCTATATTTAAGGGACCGTCACAGAAACGACCATCTCTTTGTGCCGATTTGTGTCCTCTCTCTGTGTGCCGTTGTGATGTCTGTCTGCTTGTATGTCTGTCTATAGTTTTCTAGTTAGATATTTGTTGCTCACACTTAAAATTCTAACTTAGCAAATTTTGAAACACGTAGTCAACCAGGCCATGCGTTAATTGTGTGTTAACCGACTCTCTGTGTTGTATTACATCACATTTCAATATTTTACTAGGTTATTTAATTTTCGTGTGCCTGTATACTCCTCTCTATGTGTGCCGTTGTGATGTCTGTCTGCTTGTATGTCGGTCTATAGTTTTCTAGTTAGATTTTTGTTGCTATTTTCTTTTATGCCTGATGATGATTGCTTGTGTTGCAATCGAAACGTCGTAATGTGTTGTTTTATTTTGATTTATTATTTTATTTTTAGACGTGACTTAACCGAAAAGAACCAAAGAATAATTCCTGCAGTCACGAAAGCTCCCAAATTAAGATTGAACCACTTCTACGGGGAAGTTTTAAACTTATCCTTTTTTCTTTCTGGCTATTTGTTCTCTCTGCCTGTGTCCTCTCCTTGAAATTTCACACTTAAAATTCTAACTTAGCAAATTTTGAAACACGTAATAAACCAGGCTATGCGTTAATTGTGTGTTAACCGACTCTCTGTGTTGTATTACATCACATTTCGATAATTTACTAGGTTATTTAATTTTCGTGTGCTTGTCTCCTAATTTTCAGGCTTGCCTCCCGTGCCGCGTTTGTCCTAATTTTCAGGTTTGCCTCCCGTGCCGCGTCTATCATCTCACTTACAATGGTAGTACGTTGGCGTGCACTCATTGATCTCCCCGCCCTCTCCCTCCCCCCGTCCCCTCCCCCTCCTCTCTATATTTAAGGGACCGTCACAGAAACGACCATCTCTTTGTGCCGATTTGTGTCCTCTCTCTGTGTGCCGTTGTGATGTCTGTCTGCTTGTATGTCTGTCTATAGTTTTCTAGTTAGATATTTGTTGCTCACACTTAAAATTCTAACTTAGCAAATTTTGAAACACGTAGTCAACCAGGCCATGCGTTAATTGTGTGTTAACCGACTCTCTGTGTTGTATTACATCACATTTCAATATTTTACTAGGTTATTTAATTTTCGTGTGCCTGTATACTCCTCTCTATGTGTGCCGTTGTGATGTCTGTCTGCTTGTATGTCGGTCTATAGTTTTCTAGTTAGATTTTTGTTGCTATTTTCTTTTATGCCTGATGATGATTGCTTGTGTTGCAATCGAAACGTCGTAATGTGTTGTTTTATTTTGATTTATTATTTTATTTTTAGACGTGACTTAACCGAAAAGAACCAAAGAATAATTCCTGCAGTCACGAAAGCTCCCAAATTAAGATTGAACCACTTCTACGGGGAAGTTTTAAACTTATCCTTTTTTCTTTCTGGCTATTTGTTCTCTCTGCCTGTGTCCTCTCCTTGAAATTTCACACTTAAAATTCTAACTTAGCAAATTTTGAAACACGTAATAAACCAGGCTATGCGTTAATTGTGTGTTAACCGACTCTCTGTGTTGTATTACATCACATTTCGATAATTTACTAGGTTATTTAATTTTCGTGTGCTTGTCTCCTAATTTTCAGGCTTGCCTCCCGTGCCGCGTTTGTCCTAATTTTCAGGTTTGCCTCCCGTGCCGCGTCTATCATCTCACTTACAATGGTAGTACGTTGGCGTGCACTCATTGATCTCCCCGCCCTCTCCCTCCCCCCGTCCCCTCCCCCTCCTCTCTATATTTAAGGGACCGTCACAGAAACGACCATCTCTTTGTGCCGATTTGTGTCCTCTCTCTGTGTGCCGTTGTGATGTCTGTCTGCTTGTATGTCTGTCTATAGTTTTCTAGTTAGATGTTTGTCGCTCACACAGCCGATTTGTGTCCTCTCTCTGTGTGCCGTTGTGATGTCTGTCTGCTTGTATGTCTGTCTATAGTTTTCTAGTTAGATATTTGTTGCTCACACTTAAAATTCAAACTTAGCAAATTTTGAAACACGTAGTCAACCAGGCCATGCGTTAATTGTGTGTTAACCGACTCTCTGTGTTGTATTACATCACATTTCAATATTTTACTAGGTTATTTAATTTTCGTGTGCCTGTATACTCCTCTCTATGTGTGCCGTTGTGATGTCTGTCTGCTTGTATGTCGGTCTATAGTTTTCTAGTTAGATTTTTGTTGCTATTTTCTTTTATGCCTGATGATGATTGCTTGTGTTGCAATCGAAACGTCGTAATGTGTTGTTTTATTTTGATTTATTATTTTATTTTTAGACGTGACTTAACCGAAAAGAACCAAAGAATAATTCCTGCAGTCACGAAAGCTCCCAAATTAAGATTGAACCACTTCTACGGGGAAGTTTTAAACTTATCCTTTTTTCTTTCTGGCTATTTGTTCTCTCTGCCTGTGTCCTCTCCTTGAAATTTCACACTTAAAATTCTAACTTAGCAAATTTTGAAACACGTAATAAACCAGGCTATGCGTTAATTGTGTGTTAACCGACTCTCTGTGTTGTATTACATCACATTTCGATAATTTACTAGGTTATTTAATTTTCGTGTGCTTGTCTCCTAATTTTCAGGCTTGCCTCCCGTGCCGCGTTTGTCCTAATTTTCAGGTTTGCCTCCCGTGCCGCGTCTATCATCTCACTTACAATGGTAGTACGTTGGCGTGCACTCATTGATCTCCCCGCCCTCTCCCTCCCCCCGTCCCCTCCCCCTCCTCTCTATATTTAAGGGACCGTCACAGAAACGACCATCTCTTTGTGCCGATTTGTGTCCTCTCTCTGTGTGCCGTTGTGATGTCTGTCTGCTTGTATGTCTGTCTATAGTTTTCTAGTTAGATATTTGTTGCTCACACTTAAAATTCTAACTTAGCAAATTTTGAAACACGTAGTCAACCAGGCCATGCGTTAATTGTGTGTTAACCGACTCTCTGTGTTGTATTACATCACATTTCAATATTTTACTAGGTTATTTAATTTTCGTGTGCCTGTATACTCCTCTCTATGTGTGCCGTTGTGATGTCTGTCTGCTTGTATGTCGGTCTATAGTTTTCTAGTTAGATTTTTGTTGCTATTTTCTTTTATGCCTGATGATGATTGCTTGTGTTGCAATCGAAACGTCGTAATGTGTTGTTTTATTTTGATTTATTATTTTATTTTTAGACGTGACTTAACCGAAAAGAACCAAAGAATAATTCCTGCAGTCACGAAAGCTCCCAAATTAAGATTGAACCACTTCTACGGGGAAGTTTTAAACTTATCCTTTTTTCTTTCTGGCTATTTGTTCTCTCTGCCTGTGTCCTCTCCTTGAAATTTCACACTTAAAATTCTAACTTAGCAAATTTTGAAACACGTAATAAACCAGGCTATGCGTTAATTGTGTGTTAACCGACTCTCTGTGTTGTATTACATCACATTTCGATAATTTACTAGGTTATTTAATTTTCGTGTGCTTGTCTCCTAATTTTCAGGCTTGCCTCCCGTGCCGCGTTTGTCCTAATTTTCAGGTTTGCCTCCCGTGCCGCGTCTATCATCTCACTTACAATGGTAGTACGTTGGCGTGCACTCATTGATCTCCCCGCCCTCTCCCTCCCCCCGTCCCCTCCCCCTCCTCTCTATATTTAAGGGACCGTCACAGAAACGACCATCTCTTTGTGCCGATTTGTGTCCTCTCTCTGTGTGCCGTTGTGATGTCTGTCTGCTTGTATGTCTGTCTATAGTTTTCTAGTTAGATGTTTGTCGCTCACACAGCCGATTTGTGTCCTCTCTCTGTGTGCCGTTGTGATGTCTGTCTGCTTGTATGTCTGTCTATAGTTTTCTAGTTAGATATTTGTTGCTCACACTTAAAATTCAAACTTAGCAAATTTTGAAACACGTAGTCAACCAGGCCATGCGTTAATTGTGTGTTAACCGACTCTCTGTGTTGTATTACATCACATTTCAATATTTTACTAGGTTATTTAATTTTCGTGTGCCTGTTTACTCCTCTCTATGTGTGCCGTTGTGATGTCTGTCTGCTTGTATGTCGGTCTATAGTTTTCTAGTTAGATTTTTGTTGCTATTTTCTTTTATGCCTGATGATGATTGCTTGTGTTGCAATCGAAACGTCGTAATGTGTTGTTTTATTTTGATTTATTCTTTTATTTTTAGACGTGACTTAACCGAAAAGAACCAAAGAATAATTCCTGCAGTCACGAAAGCTCCCAAATTAAGATTGAACCACTTCTACGGGGAAGTTTTAAACTTATCCTTTTTTCTTTCTGGCTATTTGTTCTCTCTGCCTGTGTCCTCTCCTTGAAATTTCACACTTAAAATTCTAACTTAGCAAATTTTGAAACACGTAATAAACCAGGCTATGCGTTAATTGTGTGTTAACCGACTCTCTGTGTTGTATTACATCACATTTCGATAATTTACTAGGTTATTTAATTTTCGTGTGCTTGTCTCCTAATTTTCAGGCTTGCCTCCCGTGCCGCGTTTGTCCTAATTTTCAGGTTTGCCTCCCGTGCCGCGTCTATCATCTCACTTACAATGGTAGTACGTTGGCGTGCACTCATTGATCTCCCCGCCCTCTCCCTCCCCCCGTCCCCTCCCCCTCCTCTCTATATTTAAGGGACCGTCACAGAAACGACCATCTCTTTGTGCCGATTTGTGTCCTCTCTCTGTGTGCCGTTGTGATGTCTGTCTGCTTGTATGTCTGTCTATAGTTTTCTAGTTAGATGTTTGTCGCTCACACAGCCGATTTGTGTCCTCTCTCTGTGTGCCGTTGTGATGTCTGTCTGCTTGTATGTCTGTCTATAGTTTTCTAGTTAGATATTTGTTGCTCACACTTAAAATTCAAACTTAGCAAATTTTGAAACACGTAGTCAACCAGGCCATGCGTTAATTGTGTGTTAACCGACTCTCTGTGTTGTATTACATCACATTTCAATATTTTACTAGGTTATTTAATTTTCGTGTGCCTGTATACTCCTCTCTATGTGTGCCGTTGTGATGTCTGTCTGCTTGTATGTCGGTCTATAGTTTTCTAGTTAGATTTTTGTTGCTATTTTCTTTTATGCCTGATGATGATTGCTTGTGTTGCAATCGAAACGTCGTAATGTGTTGTTTTATTTTGATTTATTATTTTATTTTTAGACGTGACTTAACCGAAAAGAACCAAAGAATAATTCCTGCAGTCACGAAAGCTCCCAAATTAAGATTGAACCACTTCTACGGGGAAGTTTTAAACTTATCCTTTTTTCTTTCTGGCTATTTGTTCTCTCTGCCTGTGTCCTCTCCTTGAAATTTCACACTTAAAATTCTAACTTAGCAAATTTTGAAACACGTAATAAACCAGGCTATGCGTTAATTGTGTGTTAACCGACTCTCTGTGTTGTATTACATCACATTTCGATAATTTACTAGGTTATTTAATTTTCGTGTGCTTGTCTCCTAATTTTCAGGCTTGCCTCCCGTGCCGCGTTTGTCCTAATTTTCAGGTTTGCCTCCCGTGCCGCGTCTATCATCTCACTTACAATGGTAGTACGTTGGCGTGCACTCATTGATCTCCCCGCCCTCTCCCTCCCCCCGTCCCCTCCCCCTCCTCTCTATATTTAAGGGACCGTCACAGAAACGACCATCTCTTTGTGCCGATTTGTGTCCTCTCTCTGTGTGCCGTTGTGATGTCTGTCTGCTTGTATGTCTGTCTATAGTTTTCTAGTTAGATATTTGTTGCTCACACTTAAAATTCTAACTTAGCAAATTTTGAAACACGTAGTCAACCAGGCCATGCGTTAATTGTGTGTTAACCGACTCTCTGTGTTGTATTACATCACATTTCAATATTTTACTAGGTTATTTAATTTTCGTGTGCCTGTATACTCCTCTCTATGTGTGCCGTTGTGATGTCTGTCTGCTTGTATGTCGGTCTATAGTTTTCTAGTTAGATTTTTGTTGCTATTTTCTTTTATGCCTGATGATGATTGCTTGTGTTGCAATCGAAACGTCGTAATGTGTTGTTTTATTTTGATTCATTATTTTATTTTTAGACGTGACTTAACCGAAAAGAACCAAAGAATAATTCCTGCAGTCACGAAAGCTCCCAAATTAAGATTGAACCACTTCTACAGGGAAGTTTTAAACTTATCCTTTTTTCTTTCTGGCTATTTGTTCTCTCTGCCTGTGTCCTCTCCTTGAAATTTCACACTTAAAATTCTAACTTAGCAAATTTTGAAACACGTAATAAACCAGGCTATGCGTTAATTGTGTGTTAACCGACTCTCTGTGTTGTATTACATCACATTTCGATAATTTACTAGGTTATTTAATTTTCGTGTGCTTGTCTCCTAATTTTCAGGCTTGCCTCCCGTGCCGCGTTTGTCCTAATTTTCAGGTTTGCCTCCCGTGCCGCGTCTATCATCTCACTTACAATGGTAGTACGTTGGCGTGCACTCATTGATCTCCCCGCCCTCTCCCTCCCCCCGTCCCCTCCCCCTCCTCTCTATATTTAAGGGACCGTCACAGAAACGACCATCTCTTTGTGCCGATTTGTGTCCTCTCTCTGTGTGCCGTTGTGATGTCTGTCTGCTTGTATGTCTGTCTATAGTTTTCTAGTTAGATGTTTGTCGCTCACACAGCCGATTTGTGTCCTCTCTCTGTGTGCCGTTGTGATGTCTGTCTGCTTGTATGTCTGTCTATAGTTTTCTAGTTAGATATTTGTTGCTCACACTTAAAATTCAAACTTAGCAAATTTTGAAACACGTAGTCAACCAGGCCATGCGTTAATTGTGTGTTAACCGACTCTCTGTGTTGTATTACATCACATTTCAATATTTTACTAGGTTATTTAATTTTCGTGTGCCTGTTTACTCCTCTCTATGTGTGCCGTTGTGATGTCTGTCTGCTTGTATGTCGGTCTATAGTTTTCTAGTTAGATTTTTGTTGCTATTTTCTTTTATGCCTGATGATGATTGCTTGTGTTGCAATCGAAACGTCGTAATGTGTTGTTTTATTTTGATTTATTCTTTTATTTTTAGACGTGACTTAACCGAAAAGAACCAAAGAATAATTCCTGCAGTCACGAAAGCTCCCAAATTAAGATTGAACCACTTCTACGGGGAAGTTTTAAACTTATCCTTTTTTCTTTCTGGCTATTTGTTCTCTCTGCCTGTGTCCTCTCCTTGAAATTTCACACTTAATATTCTAACTTAGCAAATTTTGAAACACGTAATAAACCAGGCTATGCGTTAATTGTGTGTTAACCGACTCTCTGTGTTGTATTACATCACATTTCGATAATTTACTAGGTTATTTAATTTTCGTGTGCTTGTCTCCTAATTTTCAGGCTTGCCTCCCGTGCCGCGTTTGTCCTAATTTTCAGGTTTGCCTCCCGTGCCGCGTCTATCATCTCACTTACAATGGTAGTACGTTGGCGTGCACTCATTGATCTCCCCGCCCTCTCCCTCCCCCCGTCCCCTCCCCCTCCTCTCTATATTTAAGGGACCGTCACAGAAACGACCATCTCTTTGTGCCGATTTGTGTCCTCTCTCTGTGTGCCGTTGTGATGTCTGTCTGCTTGTATGTCTGTCTATAGTTTTCTAGTTAGATGTTTGTCGCTCACACAGCCGATTTGTGTCCTCTCTCTGTGTGCCGTTGTGATGTCTGTCTGCTTGTATGTCTGTCTATAGTTTTCTAGTTAGATATTTGTTGCTCACACTTAAAATTCAAACTTAGCAAATTTTGAAACACGTAGTCAACCAGGCCATGCGTTAATTGTGTGTTAACCGACTCTCTGTGTTGTATTACATCACATTTCAATATTTTACTAGGTTATTTAATTTTCGTGTGCCTGTATACTCCTCTCTATGTGTGCCGTTGTGATGTCTGTCTGCTTGTATGTCGGTCTATAGTTTTCTAGTTAGATTTTTGTTGCTATTTTCTTTTATGCCTGATGATGATTGCTTGTGTTGCAATCGAAACGTCGTAATGTGTTGTTTTATTTTGATTTATTATTTTATTTTTAGACGTGACTTAACCGAAAAGAACCAAAGAATAATTCCTGCAGTCACGAAAGCTCCCAAATTAAGATTGAACCACTTCTACGGGGAAGTTTTAAACTTATCCTTTTTTCTTTCTGGCTATTTGTTCTCTCTGCCTGTGTCCTCTCCTTGAAATTTCACACTTAAAATTCTAACTTAGCAAATTTTGAAACACGTAATAAACCAGGCTATGCGTTAATTGTGTGTTAACCGACTCTCTGTGTTGTATTACATCACATTTCGATAATTTACTAGGTTATTTAATTTTCGTGTGCTTGTCTCCTAATTTTCAGGCTTGCCTCCCGTGCCGCGTTTGTCCTAATTTTCAGGTTTGCCTCCCGTGCCGCGTCTATCATCTCACTTACAATGGTAGTACGTTGGCGTGCACTCATTGATCTCCCCGCCCTCTCCCTCCCCCCGTCCCCTCCCCCTCCTCTCTATATTTAAGGGACCGTCACAGAAACGACCATCTCTTTGTGCCGATTTGTGTCCTCTCTCTGTGTGCCGTTGTGATGTCTGTCTGCTTGTATGTCTGTCTATAGTTTTCTAGTTAGATATTTGTTGCTCACACTTAAAATTCTAACTTAGCAAATTTTGAAACACGTAGTCAACCAGGCCATGCGTTAATTGTGTGTTAACCGACTCTCTGTGTTGTATTACATCACATTTCAATATTTTACTAGGTTATTTAATTTTCGTGTGCCTGTATACTCCTCTCTATGTGTGCCGTTGTGATGTCTGTCTGCTTGTATGTCGGTCTATAGTTTTCTAGTTAGATTTTTGTTGCTATTTTCTTTTATGCCTGATGATGATTGCTTGTGTTGCAATCGAAACGTCGTAATGTGTTGTTTTATTTTGATTTATTATTTTATTTTTAGACGTGACTTAACCGAAAAGAACCAAAGAATAATTCCTGCAGTCACGAAAGCTCCCAAATTAAGATTGAACCACTTCTACGGGGAAGTTTTAAACTTATCCTTTTTTCTTTCTGGCTATTTGTTCTCTCTGCCTGTGTCCTCTCCTTGAAATTTCACACTTAAAATTCTAACTTAGCAAATTTTGAAACACGTAATAAACCAGGCTATGCGTTAATTGTGTGTTAACCGACTCTCTGTGTTGTATTACATCACATTTCGATAATTTACTAGGTTATTTAATTTTCGTGTGCTTGTCTCCTAATTTTCAGGCTTGCCTCCCGTGCCGCGTTTGTCCTAATTTTCAGGTTTGCCTCCCGTGCCGCGTCTATCATCTCACTTACAATGGTAGTACGTTGGCGTGCACTCATTGATCTCCCCGCCCTCTCCCTCCCCCCGTCCCCTCCCCCTCCTCTCTATATTTAAGGGACCGTCACAGAAACGACCATCTCTTTGTGCCGATTTGTGTCCTCTCTCTGTGTGCCGTTGTGATGTCTGTCTGCTTGTATGTCTGTCTATAGTTTTCTAGTTAGATGTTTGTCGCTCACACAGCCGATTTGTGTCCTCTCTCTGTGTGCCGTTGTGATGTCTGTCTGCTTGTATGTCTGTCTATAGTTTTCTAGTTAGATATTTGTTGCTCACACTTAAAATTCAAACTTAGCAAATTTTGAAACACGTAGTCAACCAGGCCATGCGTTAATTGTGTGTTAACCGACTCTCTGTGTTGTATTACATCACATTTCAATATTTTACTAGGTTATTTAATTTTCGTGTGCCTGTTTACTCCTCTCTATGTGTGCCGTTGTGATGTCTGTCTGCTTGTATGTCGGTCTATAGTTTTCTAGTTAGATTTTTGTTGCTATTTTCTTTTATGCCTGATGATGATTGCTTGTGTTGCAATCGAAACGTCGTAATGTGTTGTTTTATTTTGATTTATTCTTTTATTTTTAGACGTGACTTAACCGAAAAGAACCAAAGAATAATTCCTGCAGTCACGAAAGCTCCCAAATTAAGATTGAACCACTTCTACGGGGAAGTTTTAAACTTATCCTTTTTTCTTTCTGGCTATTTGTTCTCTCTGCCTGTGTCCTCTCCTTGAAATTTCACACTTAAAATTCTAACTTAGCAAATTTTGAAACACGTAATAAACCAGGCTATGCGTTAATTGTGTGTTAACCGACTCTCTGTGTTGTATTACATCACATTTCGATAATTTACTAGGTTATTTAATTTTCGTGTGCTTGTCTCCTAATTTTCAGGCTTGCCTCCCGTGCCGCGTTTGTCCTAATTTTCAGGTTTGCCTCCCGTGCCGCGTCTATCATCTCACTTACAATGGTAGTACGTTGGCGTGCACTCATTGATCTCCCCGCCCTCTCCCTCCCCCCGTCCCCTCCCCCTCCTCTCTATATTTAAGGGACCGTCACAGAAACGACCATCTCTTTGTGCCGATTTGTGTCCTCTCTCTGTGTGCCGTTGTGATGTCTGTCTGCTTGTATGTCTGTCTATAGTTTTCTAGTTAGATGTTTGTCGCTCACACAGCCGATTTGTGTCCTCTCTCTGTGTGCCGTTGTGATGTCTGTCTGCTTGTATGTCTGTCTATAGTTTTCTAGTTAGATATTTGTTGCTCACACTTAAAATTCAAACTTAGCAAATTTTGAAACACGTAGTCAACCAGGCCATGCGTTAATTGTGTGTTAACCGACTCTCTGTGTTGTATTACATCACATTTCAATATTTTACTAGGTTATTTAATTTTCGTGTGCCTGTATACTCCTCTCTATGTGTGCCGTTGTGATGTCTGTCTGCTTGTATGTCGGTCTATAGTTTTCTAGTTAGATTTTTGTTGCTATTTTCTTTTATGCCTGATGATGATTGCTTGTGTTGCAATCGAAACGTCGTAATGTGTTGTTTTATTTTGATTTATTATTTTATTTTTAGACGTGACTTAACCGAAAAGAACCAAAGAATAATTCCTGCAGTCACGAAAGCTCCCAAATTAAGATTGAACCACTTCTACGGGGAAGTTTTAAACTTATCCTTTTTTCTTTCTGGCTATTTGTTCTCTCTGCCTGTGTCCTCTCCTTGAAATTTCACACTTAAAATTCTAACTTAGCAAATTTTGAAACACGTAATAAACCAGGCTATGCGTTAATTGTGTGTTAACCGACTCTCTGTGTTGTATTACATCACATTTCGATAATTTACTAGGTTATTTAATTTTCGTGTGCTTGTCTCCTAATTTTCAGGCTTGCCTCCCGTGCCGCGTTTGTCCTAATTTTCAGGTTTGCCTCCCGTGCCGCGTCTATCATCTCACTTACAATGGTAGTACGTTGGCGTGCACTCATTGATCTCCCCGCCCTCTCCCTCCCCCCGTCCCCTCCCCCTCCTCTCTATATTTAAGGGACCGTCACAGAAACGACCATCTCTTTGTGCCGATTTGTGTCCTCTCTCTGTGTGCCGTTGTGATGTCTGTCTGCTTGTATGTCTGTCTATAGTTTTCTAGTTAGATATTTGTTGCTCACACTTAAAATTCTAACTTAGCAAATTTTGAAACACGTAGTCAACCAGGCCATGCGTTAATTGTGTGTTAACCGACTCTCTGTGTTGTATTACATCACATTTCAATATTTTACTAGGTTATTTAATTTTCGTGTGCCTGTATACTCCTCTCTATGTGTGCCGTTGTGATGTCTGTCTGCTTGTATGTCGGTCTATAGTTTTCTAGTTAGATTTTTGTTGCTATTTTCTTTTATGCCTGATGATGATTGCTTGTGTTGCAATCGAAACGTCGTAATGTGTTGTTTTATTTTGATTTATTATTTTATTTTTAGACGTGACTTAACCGAAAAGAACCAAAGAATAATTCCTGCAGTCACGAAAGCTCCCAAATTAAGATTGAACCACTTCTACGGGGAAGTTTTAAACTTATCCTTTTTTCTTTCTGGCTATTTGTTCTCTCTGCCTGTGTCCTCTCCTTGAAATTTCACACTTAAAATTCTAACTTAGCAAATTTTGAAACACGTAATAAACCAGGCTATGCGTTAATTGTGTGTTAACCGACTCTCTGTGTTGTATTACATCACATTTCGATAATTTACTAGGTTATTTAATTTTCGTGTGCTTGTCTCCTAATTTTCAGGCTTGCCTCCCGTGCCGCGTTTGTCCTAATTTTCAGGTTTGCCTCCCGTGCCGCGTCTATCATCTCACTTACAATGGTAGTACGTTGGCGTGCACTCATTGATCTCCCCGCCCTCTCCCTCCCCCCGTCCCCTCCCCCTCCTCTCTATATTTAAGGGACCGTCACAGAAACGACCATCTCTTTGTGCCGATTTGTGTCCTCTCTCTGTGTGCCGTTGTGATGTCTGTCTGCTTGTATGTCTGTCTATAGTTTTCTAGTTAGATATTTGTTGCTCACACTTAAAATTCAAACTTAGCAAATTTTGAAACACGTAGTCAACCAGGCCATGCGTTAATTGTGTGTTAACCGACTCTCTGTGTTGTATTACATCACATTTCAATATTTTACTAGGTTATTTAATTTTCGTGTGCCTGTATACTCCTCTCTATGTGTGCCGTTGTGATGTCTGTCTGCTTGTATGTCGGTCTATAGTTTTCTAGTTAGATTTTTGTTGCTATTTTCTTTTATGCCTGATGATGATTGCTTGTGTTGCAATCGAAACGTCGTAATGTGTTGTTTTATTTTGATTTATTATTTTATTTTTAGACGTGACTTAACCGAAAAGAACCAAAGAATAATTCCTGCAGTCACGAAAGCTCCCAAATTAAGATTGAACCACTTCTACGGGGAAGTTTTAAACTTATCCTTTTTTCTTTCTGGCTATTTGTTCTCTCTGCCTGTGTCCTCTCCTTGAAATTTCACACTTAAAATTCTAACTTAGCAAATTTTGAAACACGTAATAAACCAGGCTATGCGTTAATTGTGTGTTAACCGACTCTCTGTGTTGTATTACATCACATTTCGATAATTTACTAGGTTATTTAATTTTCGTGTGCTTGTCTCCTAATTTTCAGGCTTGCCTCCCGTGCCGCGTTTGTCCTAATTTTCAGGTTTGCCTCCCGTGCCGCGTCTATCATCTCACTTACAATGGTAGTACGTTGGCGTGCACTCATTGATCTCCCCGCCCTCTCCCTCCCCCCGTCCCCTCCCCCTCCTCTCTATATTTAAGGGACCGTCACAGAAACGACCATCTCTTTGTGCCGATTTGTGTCCTCTCTCTGTGTGCCGTTGTGATGTCTGTCTGCTTGTATGTCTGTCTATAGTTTTCTAGTTAGATATTTGTTGCTCACACTTAAAATTCTAACTTAGCAAATTTTGAAACACGTAGTCAACCAGGCCATGCGTTAATTGTGTGTTAACCGACTCTCTGTGTTGTATTACATCACATTTCAATATTTTACTAGGTTATTTAATTTTCGTGTGCCTGTATACTCCTCTCTATGTGTGCCGTTGTGATGTCTGTCTGCTTGTATGTCGGTCTATAGTTTTCTAGTTAGATTTTTGTTGCTATTTTCTTTTATGCCTGATGATGATTGCTTGTGTTGCAATCGAAACGTCGTAATGTGTTGTTTTATTTTGATTTATTATTTTATTTTTAGACGTGACTTAACCGAAAAGAACCAAAGAATAATTCCTGCAGTCACGAAAGCTCCCAAATTAAGATTGAACCACTTCTACGGGGAAGTTTTAAACTTATCCTTTTTTCTTTCTGGCTATTTGTTCTCTCTGCCTGTGTCCTCTCCTTGAAATTTCACACTTAAAATTCTAACTTAGCAAATTTTGAAACACGTAATAAACCAGGCTATGCGTTAATTGTGTGTTAACCGACTCTCTGTGTTGTATTACATCACATTTCGATAATTTACTAGGTTATTTAATTTTCGTGTGCTTGTCTCCTAATTTTCAGGCTTGCCTCCCGTGCCGCGTTTGTCCTAATTTTCAGGTTTGCCTCCCGTGCCGCGTCTATCATCTCACTTACAATGGTAGTACGTTGGCGTGCACTCATTGATCTCCCCGCCCTCTCCCTCCCCCCGTCCCCTCCCCCTCCTCTCTATATTTAAGGGACCGTCACAGAAACGACCATCTCTTTGTGCCGATTTGTGTCCTCTCTCTGTGTGCCGTTGTGATGTCTGTCTGCTTGTATGTCTGTCTATAGTTTTCTAGTTAGATGTTTGTCGCTCACACAGCCGATTTGTGTCCTCTCTCTGTGTGCCGTTGTGATGTCTGTCTGCTTGTATGTCTGTCTATAGTTTTCTAGTTAGATATTTGTTGCTCACACTTAAAATTCAAACTTAGCAAATTTTGAAACACGTAGTCAACCAGGCCATGCGTTAATTGTGTGTTAACCGACTCTCTGTGTTGTATTACATCACATTTCAATATTTTACTAGGTTATTTAATTTTCGTGTGCCTGTTTACTCCTCTCTATGTGTGCCGTTGTGATGTCTGTCTGCTTGTATGTCGGTCTATAGTTTTCTAGTTAGATTTTTGTTGCTATTTTCTTTTATGCCTGATGATGATTGCTTGTGTTGCAATCGAAACGTCGTAATGTGTTGTTTTATTTTGATTTATTCTTTTATTTTTAGACGTGACTTAACCGAAAAGAACCAAAGAATAATTCCTGCAGTCACGAAAGCTCCCAAATTAAGATTGAACCACTTCTACGGGGAAGTTTTAAACTTATCCTTTTTTCTTTCTGGCTATTTGTTCTCTCTGCCTGTGTCCTCTCCTTGAAATTTCACACTTAAAATTCTAACTTAGCAAATTTTGAAACACGTAATAAACCAGGCTATGCGTTAATTGTGTGTTAACCGACTCTCTGTGTTGTATTACATCACATTTCGATAATTTACTAGGTTATTTAATTTTCGTGTGCTTGTCTCCTAATTTTCAGGCTTGCCTCCCGTGCCGCGTTTGTCCTAATTTTCAGGTTTGCCTCCCGTGCCGCGTCTATCATCTCACTTACAATGGTAGTACGTTGGCGTGCACTCATTGATCTCCCCGCCCTCTCCCTCCCCCCGTCCCCTCCCCCTCCTCTCTATATTTAAGGGACCGTCACAGAAACGACCATCTCTTTGTGCCGATTTGTGTCCTCTCTCTGTGTGCCGTTGTGATGTCTGTCTGCTTGTATGTCTGTCTATAGTTTTCTAGTTAGATGTTTGTCGCTCACACAGCCGATTTGTGTCCTCTCTCTGTGTGCCGTTGTGATGTCTGTCTGCTTGTATGTCTGTCTATAGTTTTCTAGTTAGATATTTGTTGCTCACACTTAAAATTCAAACTTAGCAAATTTTGAAACACGTAGTCAACCAGGCCATGCGTTAATTGTGTGTTAACCGACTCTCTGTGTTGTATTACATCACATTTCAATATTTTACTAGGTTATTTAATTTTCGTGTGCCTGTATACTCCTCTCTATGTGTGCCGTTGTGATGTCTGTCTGCTTGTATGTCGGTCTATAGTTTTCTAGTTAGATTTTTGTTGCTATTTTCTTTTATGCCTGATGATGATTGCTTGTGTTGCAATCGAAACGTCGTAATGTGTTGTTTTATTTTGATTTATTATTTTATTTTTAGACGTGACTTAACCGAAAAGAACCAAAGAATAATTCCTGCAGTCACGAAAGCTCCCAAATTAAGATTGAACCACTTCTACGGGGAAGTTTTAAACTTATCCTTTTTTCTTTCTGGCTATTTGTTCTCTCTGCCTGTGTCCTCTCCTTGAAATTTCACACTTAAAATTCTAACTTAGCAAATTTTGAAACACGTAATAAACCAGGCTATGCGTTAATTGTGTGTTAACCGACTCTCTGTGTTGTATTACATCACATTTCGATAATTTACTAGGTTATTTAATTTTCGTGTGCTTGTCTCCTAATTTTCAGGCTTGCCTCCCGTGCCGCGTTTGTCCTAATTTTCAGGTTTGCCTCCCGTGCCGCGTCTATCATCTCACTTACAATGGTAGTACGTTGGCGTGCACTCATTGATCTCCCCGCCCTCTCCCTCCCCCCGTCCCCTCCCCCTCCTCTCTATATTTAAGGGACCGTCACAGAAACGACCATCTCTTTGTGCCGATTTGTGTCCTCTCTCTGTGTGCCGTTGTGATGTCTGTCTGCTTGTATGTCTGTCTATAGTTTTCTAGTTAGATATTTGTTGCTCACACTTAAAATTCTAACTTAGCAAATTTTGAAACACGTAGTCAACCAGGCCATGCGTTAATTGTGTGTTAACCGACTCTCTGTGTTGTATTACATCACATTTCAATATTTTACTAGGTTATTTAATTTTCGTGTGCCTGTATACTCCTCTCTATGTGTGCCGTTGTGATGTCTGTCTGCTTGTATGTCGGTCTATAGTTTTCTAGTTAGATTTTTGTTGCTATTTTCTTTTATGCCTGATGATGATTGCTTGTGTTGCAATCGAAACGTCGTAATGTGTTGTTTTATTTTGATTTATTATTTTATTTTTAGACGTGACTTAACCGAAAAGAACCAAAGAATAATTCCTGCAGTCACGAAAGCTCCCAAATTAAGATTGAACCACTTCTACGGGGAAGTTTTAAACTTATCCTTTTTTCTTTCTGGCTATTTGTTCTCTCTGCCTGTGTCCTCTCCTTGAAATTTCACACTTAAAATTCTAACTTAGCAAATTTTGAAACACGTAATAAACCAGGCTATGCGTTAATTGTGTGTTAACCGACTCTCTGTGTTGTATTACATCACATTTCGATAATTTACTAGGTTATTTAATTTTCGTGTGCTTGTCTCCTAATTTTCAGGCTTGCCTCCCGTGCCGCGTTTGTCCTAATTTTCAGGTTTGCCTCCCGTGCCGCGTCTATCATCTCACTTACAATGGTAGTACGTTGGCGTGCACTCATTGATCTCCCCGCCCTCTCCCTCCCCCCGTCCCCTCCCCCTCCTCTCTATATTTAAGGGACCGTCACAGAAACGACCATCTCTTTGTGCCGATTTGTGTCCTCTCTCTGTGTGCCGTTGTGATGTCTGTCTGCTTGTATGTCTGTCTATAGTTTTCTAGTTAGATGTTTGTCGCTCACACAGCCGATTTGTGTCCTCTCTCTGTGTGCCGTTGTGATGTCTGTCTGCTTGTATGTCTGTCTATAGTTTTCTAGTTAGATATTTGTTGCTCACACTTAAAATTCTAACTTAGCAAATTTTGAAACACGTAGTCAACCAGGCCATGCGTTAATTGTGTGTTAACCGACTCTCTGTGTTGTATTACATCACATTTCAATATTTTACTAGGTTATTTAATTTTCGTGTGCCTGTATACTCCTCTCTATGTGTGCCGTTGTGATGTCTGTCTGCTTGTATGTCGGTCTATAGTTTTCTAGTTAGATTTTTGTTGCTATTTTCTTTTATGCCTGATGATGATTGCTTGTGTTGCAATCGAAACGTCGTAATGTGTTGTTTTATTTTGATTTATTATTTTATTTTTAGACGTGACTTAACCGAAAAGAACCAAAGAATAATTCCTGCAGTCACGAAAGCTCCCAAATTAAGATTGAACCACTTCTACGGGGAAGTTTTAAACTTATCCTTTTTTCTTTCTGGCTATTTGTTCTCTCTGCCTGTGTCCTCTCCTTGAAATTTCACACTTAAAATTCTAACTTAGCAAATTTTGAAACACGTAATAAACCAGGCTATGCGTTAATTGTGTGTTAACCGACTCTCTGTGTTGTATTACATCACATTTCGATAATTTACTAGGTTATTTAATTTTCGTGTGCTTGTCTCCTAATTTTTAGGCTTGCCTCCCGTGCCGCGTTTGTCCTAATTTTCAGGTTTGCCTCCCGTGCCGCGTCTATCATCTCACTTACAATGGTAGTACGTTGGCGTGCACTCATTGATCTCCCCGCCCTCTCCCTCCCCCCGTCCCCTCCCCCTCCTCTCTATATTTAAGGGACCGTCACAGAAACGACCATCTCTTTGTGCCGATTTGTGTCCTCTCTCTGTGTGCCGTTGTGATGTCTGTCTGCTTGTATGTCTGTCTATAGTTTTCTAGTTAGATGTTTGTCGCTCACACAGCCGATTTGTGTCCTCTCTCTGTGTGCCGTTGTGATGTCTGTCTGCTTGTATGTCTGTCTATAGTTTTCTAGTTAGATATTTGTTGCTCACACTTAAAATTCGAACTTAGCAAATTTTGAAACACGTAGTCAACCAGGCCATGCGTTAATTGTGTGTTAACCGACTCTCTGTGTTGTATTACATCACATTTCAATATTTTACTAGGTTATTTAATTTTCGTGTGCCTGTATACTCCTCTCTATGTGTGCCGTTGTGATGTCTGTCTGCTTGTATGTCGGTCTATAGTTTTCTAGTTAGATTTTTGTTGCTATTTTCTTTTATGCCTGATGATGATTGCTTGTGTTGCAATCGAAACGTCGTAATGTGTTGTTTTATTTTGATTTATTATTTTATTTTTAGACGTGACTTAACCGAAAAGAACCAAAGAATAATTCCTGCAGTCACGAAAGCTCCCAAATTAAGACGCCTGAATTGCTGTATGAAAAATACAATCGCCAGCAATTCACGACGTGTCACGCAGTAGCGTTGTTCCGCGGGGGACAGGACTCTGCTACCGTAGGCGACCACCCGTTCGACTCCCCCGACCACCTGTGAGAGCACTCCCCCGATACCCGTGTCACTGGCATCCGTGTCGAGCAAAAACGGCTGCGTAAAATCGGGGTAACACAAGGGGGGAGCCTGCACCAAGGCGTCACGAATGGAGCAGAACGCAGCCTCCTCCTCGGGCCCCCAGTGAAACCGCACACCTTTAGCCATCAAAGCGTGTAGGGGCCTGGCTATGGTGGCAAACTGCTTAACAAACCGTCGGTAATAGGAGGCGAATCCTATGAAGCTGCGGACTTCAGTGACCGAGGTTGGCGTTGGCCATGAGCTGACGCATTTCGTCTTAGCAGGGTCTGTCGATATCCCTGTCCGACTAACTATATGGCCCAAGTACCTGACCGATTCCCGAAGCAGGTAACATTTAGCCGGTTTAAATTTAAGCTTGGCGGAACGCATCCTGAGCAACACCCCTCTTTACCGCTGGAGGTGTTCCTCAAAAGTCCGGCTGAAAACGATGATATCATCGAGATAGATCAAACAGGTGTCCCATTGGAGACCTGACAAAACCAATTCCATGAGCCTCTGGAACGTGGCGGGAGCGGAATGTAAGCCCATGGGCAATCGATTGAATTCAAATAGGCCACCCGGTGTCCGGAAAGCGGTTTTTGGTTTAGATTCGTTATCGAGGGGCAATTGCCAAAAACCCGAAAGCAAATCGAGCATCGAAAAAAACTGTGCTCCCGCCAAGGCATCCAGCGACTCATCCATTCTGGGGAGCGGATACGCATCGGCCATCGAGATTTTGTTTAGGCGGCGGAAATCAACACAGAAGCGCAAGGACCCGTCCTGTTTTTTAACAAGGACAATGGGAGCACCCCACAGACTGGAGGAGGGCGAAATGATGTCTGCCGCCAACATGTCATTAACCGCCGATTGCACATGCTCCTTTTCGGCTGGGCTGAGCCGAAAGGGATTCTGCCGGATGGGGGCCACGTCCCCCGTAGCTATGTGGTGGCGCAAAAGGTCTGTGCAGCCAATATCGTACTTGTGTCTGCTAAACACGCCAGCGAACTCAAGTAGCAAGCCCCGCAATGCCCCCAACTGCACACTGGACAAGTTACCAGACCCGGCACACAACGAGTCCAACCACTCAGTCCCCTCCTCGCTTTGAGGATGCGTATCGGTACCCGAATCCGCGTGAGCAATGAGCTGTTCCTCGACGGGTAGCAGTGCGGCGTGAGCCAGCACCGTTCCCTGTGCAATCACGGCCGGCCGCGACCCCGTATTCAGGACCATAACCATGGTCTGAGCTACCGCCAAACCGAGGCCCCCTTGTGCCCTATTAGACGGCCCCAACAGAACTCCCTGTGCCCCCGCATCCACCCCGAGGGGTTTCCTCAACCGAAGGGGTACCAACATTTGCGATCCCGGGGGCACCCGTATAGTCCGAGTCGCCAACGCCTGCACCGTCGCACAAACCGTGCGTATCTTAGTAGGACTCGTCAAAAACGCAACCCGCCGACCAGATGGAAGCTCGATGCAGGCCTGATCTATGAGAATTTTGATGGGCATTTTAGACAGAAAGTCCGTGCCTAGCAAACAAGGAACGGCCAGCGATGATTATACAAAAATAGGACCCGCCAATTTGATATCGCCAATACAAATAGACGCCCGAATCTGGCCGATGATTCCCAAGGAACCCCCGTTCGCCGCGTAAAATGGCACGTCTACTGGCAGAAGGGGTCGACATTGGGCGGGAAGAATGTTATAAATAAGGTCCGAAATGATAGTGGCCGACGCACCCGTATCCACAAGCACCCGGACCTCAACCCCGTCAATAAAGCCCGTTACCACGGACGACCCGGCCGACGCAGCCACCATCCTGTGGGCCAATTCGGACCATTGAACTGCATTCGGGCCGTGTACGAACCCCCCTCGCCGGACCGAACCCCCGGTGCCCATACGCGGGTCCCCCACCGCCCAGCGGCGACCCGAACGTGCCCCATACGTGGACCGAGCGTGTGAGGTGCCGCGACTTGCCGGGTTTAGCTGGGACGGCTTGTGGCCCTGGTCATCGTCCGGACGTGGTCCCACGGCGCGCTGACGCCGAGCCCGGCACCCGGACGCGACGTGACCCTGAAGCCCGCAGTTGTAGCAGACGACGAGGGACGTCGTAGGTTTCGGTTGCTCCAGCTTGCGGGATGAGCGTGTGGGCGAACGACCCCCCGTTCTCCACTCCCCTGGTCTCGATACGGTGAAAGCCTCCTCCCGAGCCGCAGCAGGCTGAGGCTCGGCGACCGTTGCGGCCAGTGCCCCGTTCTCCGCCGATGCACAGATGACCGTCGGCTTTCGCTTGAGGACTTCGTAGGCGTGAATGCTCGTGGCGATCCCCAGGGAACAAATGTCCATCTCGTCTGCCACATTAATGGGGACTCCCAAGTTGTGAGCCAACGCCAGCAGCTGCTCCGTCACCATGGCGTCCTTCCCCTGCTTGTCCATGCGGGGAAAAGCTGCGTCCGCCAGGGCGAGCAGCGCCGTACGATAGGCGAGCGTTGTTTCTCCAACCACCTTTCGCCGATCGTAGAACTGGTGGCGACAGGTGGAGGGCGGCCCGAACACTTTTGCCATCAGGTGTAGTGCGGCCTGGAGCGTTGAGCGGGACGACCTTGCAGCAGATGTGAAGGCTGCAAGCGCGTCGTCGTCGAGCATCGCTGGCAGCGCACGCAGGGCAGTGGTGTCGGACCACCCCGACATTTCCTGATGTGCGAGGAACCTTCGTTGGAAGGCTCCCCAGTCGCCCCCATCCGCCTTGAACGCCGACAGCGCGGGCAATCTTTGCTGGAGGACCCGATCGTCGTCGACGTCGGATCGATTTTCCCGCGCCCCGCTGTGGTTGTGGAAAATGTCGGCTCCGTCTGCAGGCGCAAAATGGAGAGCTCCGGCGCGCGCTGATGACGCGGGCTGCGCTGAGTGGAGGTCTCCGGCCACGTGGTGTCCGTGCTTCCCGCCAATCGATGGCGGACCCTCAAAAACGGCGCCAACTTCAAAACTTTTGGCGCGAAGCGCCTTTTGGCGGGATCCCTCCAGCCTCGCTTTCTCCTCCAACCCCGCAGCCGTTTTTTCGCTCGCTGGAACGGAGATTTCCGCCAAGATAGCAGCGGCGGCAAGTAGCAACTCCGCCAAACGGGAGTGTGCGTCCTGTAGGCTGGTGTCGGAGGCGAGCGGAGCGTCGGCCATCACCGCGAAGTGCTGCATCGGCGGCAACTCCTCGTCCTCTCCTCCCGAGGTTGGTGTCCCCGGTACGCCGTCGTCTTCCCGACCTCGCTCGTGGGTACGGGTAGTCTTCCTAGTGTCCATTCTTCTTGAAGACAGGTTTACTTCTGACGCCAGTTGTAATGTAGTAACTCGGCGGGAGACGACTTCACGGGTAGCACACTCTTTTATTGAACCAACTATATTTAGACGGGTGACCAACACCCACTTAGCTACACGGGTGACCAACACCCACTTAGCTGCTCAGGTGACCAACACCCACTCAGTTACTCGGGTGGCTAACACCCACTGGGTTACTCGGGTGACCAACACCCACTTAGCTACTCGGGCGACCAACGCCCACTTAGCTACTCGGGCGACCAACACCCACTTAGCTACTCGGGTGACCAACACCCACCTAACCCTACACAGTTCTCCGGGCTACAACGACACGGGCTCTTACGCCCCGTAGCCTCTCGGAACACACCCAGCCGGGGTGTCCGTCTCGACCCTGGGTCCCACAGTCCCGACCCACATGGGCGTCGGACCACGGGTCCCACAGTCTCGCCTTCGAGCCACACAGCGCCCCGGTCCCGATAAGGACGGCGGGACTAGGGGTCTCGGGCCCTACTCCTTCCACTCCGTCTTCAATCTTCAACTGGTTAAACAACCACGAGTGCTCTCGCGCGTCACCCTTTATACCCCTCCTGCGGACGTCGCTGAGAGCACCTATCCCATTCGACCAATCACCGGGCGCTGGCTACGATCCTCTTTTCCCCACCTCGTGTCAGCGCGCCTCAACACCCACGCCGCGCCGCCCGTCATCCCTCACTCCCGGCGCGCGCGTCCACACCACGCCCACATCGCGTGCCCAACCCCGCACCCCGTGATCCATCACAGTCGGCGCACGTCAACACCACCACTACATAAACATCGTCACTGCGGAGACAAAAGCGGTCGGGCGTAGTGTTACGTGTCGGCCTTTATAGATGCTCGCTAACGGAACTTTCCCCAACAGTTTATTAAGGCTACACGGGGGATCTTTGTCTTTGTATTTTTGTGGGTATATCTGAGGGAGTGGTGGTGCAGTGGTTACCGCGCTGCGCTCGGAATCCCTGGACACCCGCGTTCGATTCCCGGCTCACGGCCATCACCAACACGAGGAACGAGTAACTGAACCGGTCATGTGCCTCCCCTAGGTAAACTCAGCTTCAAATAGAGACCCATAGATACACGTAGCTACCTGTAAACATCGCCACTGGGGAGACAAAGGCGGCCGGCAACCTGTCCCCTTGGGTACTCGCGGACAGCTCTTGCCCCAACAATCTGTAAGGCTGTTTGGTCGTGTAGATTTGTATCATCATCAGCCTCATCACAATCGTTTGTCCAGATTATTTAGATTATTTGGCTGCTCTACATTTCCACGTGATGATAAGCCAACTGGTTGAGACATTATTTGTGGCCAGGTCACTTGTGAGAAAATTGCTATACAGCTCAATGGGCTTTACTTGTTGAGATAATAAAAAAATATATTTATACGTTGTATAGGTACGTTTCTGGTGATTTGTTGTATTTGGTATACGTTTCACTCCCGTCTCGCATGTGAGTGTTTGTGTATCGTTTGTCGTTATAACTTGTCTTAGCCCCCGTGCCCCTTACTGGACATCTGCTACAAATATATCTTCGTAGCTAGTTCAGTATAAATAAAAGATTCTGGTTGTGATGTTTAACAGAGTGACTGTAAGAATCCGCAATAATGAAACCGGCGTGCTGCTGATGTTGCTGTTGCGTTCCTGGGCGCCGCGGTGATCTAGCTCGCCTGCTGTGCAGGAGGTTGTTGGTCCGATCCCGACCCTGACATCACATAGCAAAGGAGACGTTAACTACCTCGCCTGGTGTGCAGGAGTTCGTGGGTTTGATCCCGACCCTGACGCCACGGTTGCTATGAGATGTTAACTACCTCGCCTCGTATGCAGGAGGTCTCGTAAACAAAACGTGTACAATTCGTTACTAACTTCAGCACCACCAGTGTGTTGGAGCGCTAAACCCAATACTGCAAAATTTACAATTTGAGTAACCCGTGACGTTTCGCTGGTAATTACATCCGGCATCATTGTGCGTTTTTTTTGCCAGAATTGTTAACGACACATCGACATATCATGGGACCTTTTCTGCCAGTATCACACTTTGATACTGACAAAAGTTATTCCATGAAATAGCTTCCCACACAACGAACTATAAATGCTCTGATAGTGGCATTGTCTTTGTACTGTTCGCCTTTTGGCGTTCTCTGGTTTGAAACTGTTAATGAGACTAGGCCATAAATAAGCTGCTGCCTCTGGTGTAGGTCAATCAGACAATTAGTATATTATAATTAGCCAGAGTGTACCGCTGACTTGCTGAAGTGATTAATAATAAGTATGCGGCCCTTGCCCCACCACCTTCTCCAACCATTATATAAACGCAGTGGTAACTCCTGCAATCTCTCATTTACTTGATACAGCTGTCGTGGCTGTGACGGTACCACCTGAAGACGGAAGCTTGTGTTGCCTCCGAAACGTCGTGATTTTTATTTTTATTTTATTTTACTTTTTAATGTTTTTACCTACGTGACTTTACCGAAAAAAACCTAAGAATATGAATCATTGCAGTCACGAAAGCTTCAAATCTAGAATTAAGGCTTCAAATCACTATTTCACTTGCCGTCTCACCTGTCACTGAATGTCACCCTGTTTACTTGCAACGTGGCATGCTCCTGTGGTGCACTGGTAGCACATTGGTCTCTACTGTTGCCTTCATCCAACAGTGCATGATCACGGCTGATAAAGTGTTGTATCTATGAATTGATCACCTGCATTGCCTCTATAAATGAATCACGATTGGGGTATCTATATATGGATAACAATAAATGAACGACCCTCCACCAAATCAGTGTAGAGTGGGATGTCTATAAAAGGGTTACCACGTGAGCAGTAACGATGTGAATTTCAATTTCTTGGCCAAAGATATTCAGGACGTCTTCCATACTCACAAACCCTTTGATGTAGTAGACAGTGCCTTCCAGCGTGGACTGCGAAGCAGCTGTACTACCAAATACATAGGATATCACTTGCATGATTACTATTAATTTCATCATTGCGTCTGGGGAGTGACCAATTAATATTTGAATCGTCTTTGTTACATCACCCCCCATAACAAATCAGCTTCCTCGATGTGTATTCTGATGATATTTAAAGCAGGTTTAAGTGAAACGTCGTATGGCATTGTTAAATGTGGTCATGAAAATTGGCTTTTAACTTACTGCTGAGCTGAAATAATTATTGACACATTCAGTAGTAATATACACTATTTAACGTGTTTTAGCTGCATCAGGTGGTCGGAGGTATTGACGACACAGATTTGTTCAGATCATTACGTAGCCATGTGTCAAGGCACGCAGCTGGTTTGTATGGAAGATCCGTGGCGCAACAGTACAGAGCAAGGACAGCAACGTCAAAGTGATCTGTACAGAGGAGCAGGCAATGGGGGGACAGGACACGTCAGAAGAACAGCTAGAAAGTGCGTGTAAAGAACGAAAACTACAACTATTTACAAAATAAACAGACATATTGCTCTAAAAGCATGGACGAGGATAATAATAATTGGAGAGGAAATGTGCAAAAGTGAACACAATCGAGTGAATACAATGACCATAACAGAAACAGAGGAAGTAACAGCAGCCGGATTTGGCACCAGTGCAGCAGAATTGGGTATTCTGAGCTCGGAGTTATTTCAAACGATGGAGAAAGGGGAGAGAACTGAACTTGAGCTGAGAGCCAAGGGGCAATCCAGTAAGTTGGTGCTTGTGTGAGAATATGGAGGCAATTCTGAGGCAGTGGCTGGGGATTTATAGAGTTATTAGGTCGGTTATATACTGGCAGATTTGTTTAAAAGGACTTTTATGAAGAAATACACCCAGTGGTGGTCTCTTTAGATGTCGAGGGGGAACACATTGGGGGTTATACAGAGGTTGCAATAATGTGCTTATAGGGCGTTTCAGGGGCAGAGCAGAGTGCCAAATGAGTGATGTTTTAGAGGCTAGGCGGTAGATGATTTCGCAATAATAAAATATGGGGAGCATGGAGGTTTTGACTAGATTGAACGTAATCGATGGGTTATGCTGTGTTTATGACTGTAGTAGAATGTAACTTTGGGTTTAAGCATTTTGGCCACATGATTGATGTGGGCTTTGTAATGGGGTATATTCAGAATATATTATTATTAGTAGAGACCAGTGAGAACCGGTCAGACAAGTCGCTGAAGATCCAGTTAATTGTCAATTTTGGAAAAAGTAGTTTGTTTTAAAATTACATAATGGTACACTACATCAAATGCTTTAGACAGGTCGAGGAACAGAATGTAACAATTGTTTAAAACTGATTTAGACAAGTCAAGAGTATCGAGTATTGAAGATGCTGTGCCCTATTTGTATCTAAAGCCCCGTAGGTTGGGATGGAATCGGTATTTGTTTTTTTTATTAGGTGATCTACTTACTCCTCTGCATCGCCTATGGGACACAAGCGCACAATAAGCTATCTCTATCTGCTCCTCTCCTGGGCTACATGCTGTGTCTCTCTCCATGACAGCTTCATCTGACCAAGCTCTTCGGTGGCGGTTTGTTGTCAGGTGGTTTTTGGCCTCCCCAGTTTTCTTTTGCCTGGAGGCGTCCATATCAGGGTAATGTCAGGGATGCAGTTCTGTTCCATTCTTCGGACATGGCCATCGCATTCTTCATTGTTTTATCTCCTTTTTTAAATTATTCAGTTAATTGTGATTTAAATACTTTCTAATTATCTTAATGAGAGGATTGAGATTGGGTGGTAGTCAACTCCGGAGTCCATATCACCACATTTGCATATCGGGAATAAGAATGCCTTGCTCCATTCTAGAGTAACGAATACCTCATGAATGGAAAGGTTGAATATATGGGCGAGGTTTTGCAACGAGCAATGAGGTTGGCCACAAGATGGAGGGAACATGTGGACAGGACATGGGCAACATCACCAGAGGAGGTTAATGTTTCTGGAGATCATGAAGACGACTTAAAGGTCTGATATTGGTATCGATTTTTTTAGTATTTATCCACATCCTCTCTCACGTAATACATTGCATCATCCTGACATTCTGGAGGGCGTTACCAGTTTCATCGACGGTATCGGGCACACCGGACTCATCAGAGCAGATGGGCAGGGTGGGGTGTGATTTTTTGAGGAGAGGTTGGCCAGGTCGTTTCCATTATGGGCTCAGGTAGTTAAGACTGTTTTAAGGTTAAAACATTGACCGCATTTACGTGTTGTATTCGTCTTCCTTGTCTCTGAGTTTAGATGCTCAGTGCTGAGATTGGGCCTAATGAAAACAACCATTGAGTATGTGAGGGGTGTTCGTGATTCTTCCTGTAGGGATTCCAATAGGGACAAAATAGCTTTCATTGGACTGCGTTATGTGCCAAAGATAAACCCTATGGATGTAAAGTGTGACTGAAACGCGTTTATAATTGCAGGCAACTGCCACTTAGCAAGAGCCTTGATGGTACTCCACAGACAATCGTTTTACCTTCAAGAACCTTCATGGCTTTCCCATATTGTGACGGTTCGTACATTGGACCTGTATGTGGCCTTCACCTATGATCATGTAGCAATTATATGAATTTATCACCTGTATATGATGTATACATGGTTCAGAAGTGGGTTATCTGCGTTATGTAAGATGTTATGCGCCTAGACCATACATGAATAAATAGTGAACTATCTATGAATATATCAGCAATTGTGGTGTAGCAGCGATGCATATTTGAATAACAAACCAGCAAAGTCCACTGAGCTATATAGATATTTTTCCGAAGTGAACTGGCCACAATTAATAGTAAAACAAAGTGGCTTATCACGTGAAAATGTATAGCAGGCAAATACTCTAATTGCATGTTTATGAATGTGGAGGGGAAAACCGGATGACCCAGAGAAAAATCCACACGACCACGGGTAGAATATGCAAATATACTGGCGTCAGGATCAGAATCGAACTCACGTCCTCCTGTATAACAGGCGAGGTAGTTAACATCTCACCACCATGTCTATTTGTCTGCTCAGCATATTGTTTATGAGTAAAGTTGTACAGCAAGGGTTAAAGTGACATTCAAAATAAATAATGTAGCATTAATTTCTCAGCCAATATGCCTACACATATTCAGTATCTGTCTATACACGTAAAAAGAAAAACTGAATTTTCAGATATCCTATGAGCCCTGCAGCCTTATTGGAGTGAATTCATTCACCAGCATTGATTCAAAACAAGCAACACTCTGGAGCGATTTCAAGAATTAGTGCTTCATTAGCAGCGATGGAAAATACCGATGAAAGTTTGATGTCGAGTGGCGATGGCACTGAGAAAGGATAGTGGAGCCAGCGATTGATTCATGAAAGGGAACTTGGACGTGGGAAGATGCTGTCTGGTGCCGATCAGGGTGGCTTCAGATCTGTAAGCATTGAATGAGGAAATGTGAACCCAGCATCACTGCTGCAAAGCAGCGGTGCACTCTGGTTCATTATTAATTTCCCAACTTACGACTACATCTGGAAACATTCTTAAAATGTAATCCTCATTCATCGGGGACCCATAGTGTAATATTGTACTGATGAGACTCACACAGGTTTGCACAGCGATGCACTGCCATGGAGACTCACACACATAGACTCACACAGAGATATACATTATCACATACACACTCACAGAAACAAATGTAGAAAGCCGTAAAGTCACGTAGTTGGCGAAGTCTGCGAGTCACTGTGTACATGTGTGTGTGTTAATAATTGAGCATTTGGTCAAACCTCTGCTAGATGATGGCCTTATCACACCGTGTGATTTGGGGGGAGACATTTGTTAAAACTTCACCACGACGGTCAGTGCAGGTCGGCGACGGTGGGGAGAATATACGCGGTACCATAGAAGTGCATTGCAGCAATGACGGTGGGCAAGGCATGTGGTGAAACAGGTTTAATTCTGCCTTGAAAAAATAAACATTTCATCACAGAGGTATTCACCCTAGAGCCACTTACAAACCATAGTACATTCCCCAGGCAAGATCCCCATATACATCTCAATCTTGGCAGCTATACCCAGATTTATTTTTAATTCCCCGAAAAAAGTAAAATGACTTGGGTAGACATCAGATAGAGTTCAGCATTTTTTCTAGTCAGTATTTTGAATAATGGCCAACATTGTTGGAACAGGTTGCAACAATCTTGGGTTCGAGACTTTGTATGAGGCTGGTTTAGCTGTTAGAAAGGTCAATTGTATGCTACAGGTATGGACTAACTTCTATTGCCTATTCGCTATTTTATCTTACAATTTGGTAACAAAGATCCCAAGACAACATTTTCATGAAGACATTTTCTGGTGAAAAGTTCGAGAAAATGTGTAAGTTATTCATTATAACCAATGGGTACGGATTAGATGCATTTACGTGCATAACCAGATAAATATGCAGAAAACACAAAGCAACGAAATATATATTTTTTGAAAAATTGGACAGCAAGTGTTAAAGCGACATCAAAATTTAATTTATCAAACAGTGGGCGACTTTGCAACAGCTGAGCAGCAAGAGTTTGTGAAACGGAAAAACGTTATTTTAATGTCTTCTTCGGAAGGGCAATTGCATATCTGCAGGTGACCCGAATCACCCTCCACATCACAACACTGAAGCTGAATTCCTCAGTATAGAGTAAGCCTAAATTCCATTTTTTACAACAGCTGCATGTATCTAACAATATTTTACATACTTATTATTGAACAAACATTTAACAAGAAACATTTTAATATCTATTATCAAACATCTCCCCAAAACATCTATAGCACCCTCTATAGCACCCTCTATATTTCCTACACTTCCAGATACTACAGCATAAATGACACAATATGTACTTACATAAATAATAAACCAATAACATTTTACAACATAATATATTTACAATATGTAAATTAGAGATATGTTTTGCTGACAATAAACATATTATTCATCGTTTCCTTCTTATACCCGAATCAAAAACGTAGCCTCTGCTAAAGCGCCTTTTCTGCTGACCCCATTAACTCGATGCTCAAATCAGGCTCTCAGTCAGCCATTGTATGCCTACCCATTGAACAGCATAAGCAGCACATTTATACCAAATGTTATCAACTATTATATATAAAAAAAAAAATTACACCGAAACAATCTAGTCGTCTTCCAACTCCATTATATCTATAGATTCAATTTGGATTGATGAATATAAACAATTTATTAATACTCCAATAAATATTTAAATAACTCGCCACGAGGTCGAATAAATCTTATATTATTAGATTTCCCGCGCAAAAAAGACAACAATTCGAATACAACTCCAACATACGTGAACATCTCGTGCCTGCAAAAGCGTCAAGAACACCGCAGCTGAATTCCTCTCTTAATAGGATTGAACGCCAGTGTTAATATTCTAGACCCAATTATTAGGAGTATTTTATATATTTAAATCAACTTTAATATCAGTCTTAATTGTGCATATCTTCATTACTACCAACAACTTAACCAAAAGTCAAATAACATTACCGAGTCGCGTCAGTCGATAGACATTCAAGTAACATCAATATCACAGTTATATATTATTGGAGCGTATGTAACATGCCGGTCACTGGTCCAGACTCAGCCCAATTCTGGATTGTGGATGTGTCCTCTACTCTACAGTCCATGTGGTACTCGTGGTCCAATCCCTGATCACCATTGCATTCACTTAAATAACAATAAAACACGCACCTTGCTACTCATAGCTATTAGTAGAATGCACAATTATACTTGAGATTAATTACAGCTGAAATCACATCAGCAACATTAACTATTCATTTACCAACCTAAGTGGGCATCTGGATTACTTCTTAAAATGCAATCCTTATCATGGCTCCATAGAGTAATGATGTACTGCTGGGACTCGCACAGTGACGCACGGACATGGAGACTCACAGTGAAATAGAGACTTACACAGAGATACACATTATCACACACATACATACAGAAGCATGTGGAAATACATGAAGTCACATCGATGGCGAACTTTGCGAGTCAATGTGTATGTGTTAATAAGTGAGTATGTGGTCAAACATCTGCTCGATGATGGCTTCGTCAAACCGTGTGATTTTTAGGGAGATATTTGACAAAACGTCACTGCGATGGTCAGTGCAGGTTGGCGACGGTGGATAGAAACCGTGCGAATGTGGTGAAACAAGTTTAATTCTAACTTCAAAAACTAAACATTTCATCCCAGAGGTATGCATCCTCCAGCCACTTACACACAATGTAGCAAGCCCTAAGCAGGATCCCCATATAAATGTCAAGCTTGATAGCGGAAACTGGATTATTATTTTTTATTCCATGAACAACTTGAAATTGCTTCGATAGGCTTCAAAAATAGTTCAGCATTTTTGTTTCTAATCAACACTTTTTTCAATAGGTTGTCATATATTGGCTTCTAGACTTCCTCGGAGGATGGTTTTGTTGTTAAACCCAGGTTGTGGGGTTTTTTGCGTTCAAATTTTACCTTCATTTTAAGCTACACGCATGGACTCTGGCTAATGCGGTGTGTACAATTGATCTAGTTTATTTGTATATGTGTAGTGTGGTTCAAGGAGACTTGGACGGCGTAGTTGGAGGCACACTTATTTATTAAGCACAAAGTACAGAACAGGCCGAGATGTACAACACTTGAAGGGGTATCGGCCCCTTCACCCGTCTAACTGGGAGATCAACAATCTATGTCACAGCTAGCCTACTCCTAGGTCCTCCACTACCGGGCTAGGGGAGGCTAGCTAACCCAGCCCTGGTTAAGCTGGGATTACGGCACCCTGAGTCCCCAGACCGGCTCTGACAAGCCAGTGGTAAGCCACTGGCTTGCCCTGGAAGGACCAGGCCCCCACATTACCCCTGAACAACTAGACAAAGGCACAAGCTGGTGCGTTGCATACAGGCACATAGTGTATTCATCCCACTGCACCCCAAATGTACAGCATTACACTTAACACTAAACTGTGGATGAGATACTTCGTCATCACTCTCAGGATCGCAACATAGGCACAAGTCTGACTCGACCTACTAAATCACAAGTAACATCCACAATAAGGAAAGTCACAGGCTTCGTTACTAACTAGGCCTCGTATTTACTACAACAACTTAACGGCACCATAAAGGCATTTACATTGCTATAACGGTCATTCCAACATTACAACAGCATTTCCAATATTATAGGAATATAAACAACTTACAGATAATGCTTATTAAGCTCCCACAATGGACAAGTGCGGCTGTGGTCTCACTGAGATGCGATGCGTGCCGCCATCTTGACTTATCTGTGTAATGGCTGACGCCCGCGTGGTACAGTGGAAATCTAACATCGTCACTTCCTGGTCACGTGACCAACATTAGCATCAAAAAACAGGATCTTCCTTTGAACGCACGCTCCACATCTGCCGTGAGGCAAGACACTCCCCGTCTGGTATCTAGGAGATACCACCATTTATTTCCTATCTCATAAACAAGTGTATAACAACTTCAACGGGTCGACTTATTTGTCCATATCTTTGCGAGAGAAAAGTAGTACTATCTCGACTATGGGCCTGATGAAAGTTCTTGCGACACCTTGCTTCGCAATCATAACCTCGACCTTTCGAACTTTTCCATCGGCACTTGGAATCGACTTGAGGATGCGGCCCATTGGCCACTCATTCCGTTTGGCTTGGTTGTCCTTCAGTAGGACGAGGTCGCCTTCTTGGATGTCTGGTCTATTAGACTGCCACTTGTTGCGCACTTGGAGTGTCGTAAGGTACTCGTTTTTCCAGCGACGCCAGAACGTGTTCGCGAAGCTCTGCACTTGTCTCCATTGACGTCTGTAGAGGTCTGCATTGCTGGCCTCCTCGGTAGGTGCTGTGAGCACATCTGTCTTCTGGGTAAGAAGTGTAGCAGGAGTCAAGATGAATGGTTACTCCGGGTCGGTTGAGACGGGGATCAGGGGTCTTGAGTTAATTATGGCTGAGACCTCAGCCATGAGAGTGGTCAAGACCTCGTGAGAGAGCCGTGTGGACCCGACATCACATAGCATGGAGTCGAGAATGCGTCGAGCAATCCCGATCATGCGTTCCCAGGCTCCACCCATGTGCGAAGAGTGGGGAGGATTGAAGATCCATCTGCAGCCTTGGTCACCAAGGTATTTCCTGACAGAATAATCTTCGACATTCTCCGTATTGATCTTAAGCTCTTTACATGCTCCTATGAAATTGGTTCCACAATCAGAACGGAGTTGCTTGGCTGGCCCTCTGATGGCGAAGAACCTCCGGAGTGCATTTATAAAGCTCGAAGAGTCCATGGACTCGATGACTTCGATGTGCACTGCTCGTGTACTCATACAGGTGAACAGCACTGCCCAACGTTTGCTGTTCGCGAGCCCTCCTCTGGTGCGGCGGGTGATGACTGTCCACGGTCCGAACACGTCAATCCCTACAGAGGTGAAGGGAGGTTCCACACTGAGTCGATCGGCTGGGAGGTCTGCCATTTTCTGTTCTTCCTGTTTTCCACGTAGCTTGCGACACCGGATACACTTGTGGATTGTGCTGGCGATGCACCTCTTTGCTCCAATGATCCACAGCCCTGCAGATCGGATTGCTCCTTCTGTGAAGTGCCGACCTTGGTGCTTGACCTTCTCGTGGTAGTGGCGCACGAGTAAGATTGCGATGTGGCTCTGGCTTGGGATTATGAGGGGGTTTCGTTCATTCTCATCTAATTTTGCATTCCCTAGCCGACCACCGATCCTGAGCAAGTCGTCTTTGTCCATCCCGGGGTTTAGCTTCCTGAGGGTGCTGACCCTAGGAAGGTCTTCTCCCTTGTTAATGGCCTTGATCTCACTTGCATAAGCTGCCTGTTGCACACAGCGGAAGATTGATTTCCTTGCTCTGGAAAGCTCGTCTTCAGTGCGTGGCACTGTGCAGTAATGCCATCCATTGCAGCTACCAGTGGTGCCTCTCATCGGGCGATGGAAGCAGTCTGCGATATGCGTTAAATGTGCTATCGCTCGCACGAGCGTCGTCAATTTCGAGAAATGTTCAAAATGGTGTGGACTCAGTGGACTTCTTGGTCGCACATTTGTTACGAAAGTTGTCACTAGAGTACGAATCTCCTTGTCGGACTCGGGCTCTAAGAATCCAAAGGTCTCCTTGGTAGTACATGGGCCAACGTCACGTCGTAACAGGAACGCTGGACCCGTCAGCCAGATGGTTTGATTCAGCAGAGATGCAGGGATGGACCTAGTTGCGAGATCTGCTGGATTCTGGTCAGTTGGAACGTAATTCCATTGCTCCGGCTGCGTCGATCTCCTGATGCGCTCCACCCGGTTGCTGATGTAGGTGTAGAACCTTCTGGTTTGATTGTTTATGTAGCCTAGTATGACCTTACTGCCCGTGTAGAACTTGACCGCGTCCAGTTTGACGTCAAATTCGTCTAAGATCAGTTCCGCCACCTCTGTAGCAAGAATGGCTCCACACAGCTCGAGCCTTGAGATGGTATGGTCCGGTTGTGGGGCCTTGCCGTGGAACTCTTTCCAGAATTCCCACTCGGACGATAGCTCCGAGTCGAGGAACGGAGAGGCCACGGTCACAGCGACCACCGCCACGACCACCAACAGAGCGACGAGCAGCGGCTTCACCTTAGTCTTCTTCCCGTCAGTCAGGACTGGCTTGGAGAAACGTGGAGGAACAAACTCCAACGAAGACGGTGGATGCACAAGCGAAGTCATGGTGGTTTCTTCGTAAGTCTGCACGGTAGAGCCTTGACTTTTCTCGCCGAGTTCCTCTTTCAGCATGAAGTGGTTGGGGCACGGTTTGAAGAGCGACGTGCGTCCATTCATGAGCACACTCGTTCTGAATGTGCTAATGTGGTCTGTATTCTCAGGTTTTTTTTTTCGGTAAAGTCACGTAGGTAAAACATTAAAAGTAATGAAAGTAAAATAAAACAAAACAAAAAAAATAAAATTCACGACGTTTCGGAGGCAACACAAGTCTCCGTCATCAGGTGGGACCGTCACAGCCAGATTAGCTGCAGCTGTGACGGTCCCATCTGATGACGGAGACTTGTGTTGCCTCCGAAACGTCGTGAATTTTATTTTTTTTGTTTTGTTTTATTTTACTTTCATTACTTTTAATGTTTTACCTACGTGACTTTACCGAAAAAAAACCTGAGAATATGAATCATTGCAGTCACGAAAGCTTCAAATCTAGAATTAATGTGGTCTGGTTTGTGTATTCCCTTCAGACAAACGTCACCTACGATGACCCATCCTAGGTCGAGTCTCTGGGCATAGGGAGCGTTGTGAGGTCCATTGCGTTGGTTACGAACCTTTTGTACTCTCAGCATGTCCCTGCCGAGCAGAAGTAAAATCTGTGCCGCGTGATCCAATGGCGGGATGAACTTTGCTATGGGTTTCAGGTGTGGGTGGTGACGTGCAACTTCGGGCGTGGGAATCTCACTCCTGTCGTCCGGTATCTCGTTGCACTCTGTCACCGTAGGAAGGGCTAGCTTCATGGTGCTATCTATGGTTTCCACCATGAGGCCGCTCGCTCTTCTTCCCGCTGTCTCCATCAGTCCTGAGCATGTTCTGAGCGTGTATGGAAAGGAATTCCCACCTACACTTAGCTGATCAAAGAACTCTGACCTTGCCAAAGACCTGTTGCTCTGGTCGTCCATTATGGCGTACATCCTTACTGCCCTTTCAGGATGTCCTTTGGGATAGACTCGGACGAGGCATATCTTTGAGCAAGATCTTCCTTTGAAGCCTTCTCCACAGACTTCTGTGCATTTGGTTGTGATTGACGAAGTGAGTGCGGCGGTCTCGCCTTGCTCCCCGCCGTGCTCTGCTTCGGGATCGGAAGCCTTAGTGCTACTGGGTTTCGAGTAAAATGTGTGCAGAGCAGTTGCGTGTTTGTCGCTGCCACATTCCTCGCACTTGATATCTGCCTTGCAATTCCTTGCAAGGTGGTTTGTAGAAGCACAGCATTTGAAGCACACTCCAAATTCTTTCAGCATGTTCTTCCGCTCTTCCAATGGCTTCCTCCTGAACTCACGGCATTTCTGGAGGGAGTGAGGTTTATCATGCAATGGGCATTGCTTCTCTGGATCCTCTATCTTTTTCTTTGTGGTGGTTGCCTGGACGGAGTTTGCGAATGTCGCAGGAGAGACCTCAGTCTTGTGTACGGAAATTGGCACTCTCGCTGTTCCTCGTTTCGCCGTTGTCCTTTCCATTTTTGGGAGATCTGGACTGGAAATCCCCGTGGTGCCAAACATGAAACTCGGGTCATTTCTAGTCTTAGCCAGGTTGCGGATAAACTTTGAGAAAAAAGAGAATGGGGGGAATGCAACCTGATGCTCTGACTTGTATCTTGAACCCGCTGTTCTCCATTTTTCCTGCACGTCAAATGGCAATTTCTCTACGATGGGGTTCACGCCATGGTAGGTATTCAAGAAAATGAGACCTGGTAAGTAGGGATCAGCCTGGGCTGATTCAAGCTCCATCAAAAGATCTCCAAGCTCCCGTAACCTTTTATTGTCTCGACCAGAGATTTTTGGAAAGTTCTGCAACTTCTTGAAGAGAGCCTTCTCAATGGTTTCTGGGCTTCCATAGCACTCCTCGAGCCTCTCCCACACCGCATGCAGGCTTGAGGCGGGGTCGTCAATGTTTGCTGACCGGATCCTCTTTGCGTACTCTGCAGATTCATTTCCTAACCATTTCACCAACAGGTCGGGTTCTTCACGTGCAGAGATGTCTGCATTTCGAATTGCATTCCTGAAGGTAGATCTCCAGGCTCGATAGTTCTCAGAGTGGTCATCAAACTTAACGAGTCCTGTGTTGATTAGTTCGTGGTGAGCCAGGTACCTAGCAAAGTCTCCTAGTCCTGCTGATCCAGGGTGTGTCCATACTGGCGCTTGTGAGGCGGCATTATTGGCTGTATTGCCTAGCATGCCGTCATTTGCAATGGCGTTGGAATGTGGGCCCAAAGGGTTTCGATCACGTTGGTTGGATCCCCTTATGTGACTGTCTGGAATGTGGGTCTGACTTGGTGCATCCACGTCTGACCCCACGTGCGCAACACTGAGTTGGCGACTAACTGCCAGAGCGGGATATGCATTTCCACCATTCCTGTAGACAGCATTCATGTTCATTCGGAGTGGAGATGGCAATGCCTGAACGTCCACCCTTTGTTCAGTTGGCTGCTGCTTCGAGCACCTCTGCCTGGGCCCTTGCAGCAGCTGCTTCCCTTTTGAGTTGTAGGGTGCTTAACTTAGCATCCATCTCAATTTTCTTCCGTGTGGCGGTAGCCACTAATGTACTCTCTGCTATGCTTGCTTCTTCTTGTATGCGAGCATTTTCAATTAGCATGGCTTCCTCTTCAGCCATGTAGGCAATACGGGCGTTTGCTGCTTCTGATGCTGCGCGTGCCTGAGCTGCTGCCATACTAGTAGATGATGTCTTTGAGTGTGCTGAGGCTTTAGATCTTGTGGTGGACCTGGATGAGACGGAGTGCTGAGATCCTGTCTCTCTTAAGCCATCCACACGGTCCATTGCATCTTGTATCACTGCCTGCACATTATCATCGAGCAGTTCGAGGAAGTGCTCTTGCGTGCGCACTCCCTCAATGCCCTCATCTGTTTTCATCTTCGTCAGGAGGGATATGTATTTATTTGCCAGGAGCTTGTAGCTTGAGCTGCTCACCTTCACTCGCTGGATGGCCCGCTGAATTGAGACCACTGTGTCTGAGGCGTTTGAAGCTTCAGATAAATCTGCTTCGACCCGGTCCCATGCCCGTTGTATCCTGTCATCCAGGTCCTGTTTCTCAGCCTCATTGCTTTCCAAGGCCCGTTGCGTCAACCTGACCTCCCTCTGGGGCCTTGAACTCCCTTGGTCCTCTTGAGGCAGGATGGGAGATCCTGGATTGCTTGGTTCACCTTCTTCAGCATCTCTCCCTGCTGAACTGTGGCTTTCCATGCTGCGATGTTTGCAGCACGATTTTAATGTAGACTCGTTGCAGAGCTCCTTGCTTGTTGCAGGCTGACTGCAGGGCTGGCTGCAGAGCTGGCTGCAGAGTTGACTGCAGGGCTGGCTGCAGAGCTGGCTGCAGGGCTGGCTGCAGAGCTGGCTGCAGAGCTGGCTGCAGAGCTGGCTGCAGAGCTGGCTGCAGAGCTGACTGCAGAGCTGGCTGCAGGGCTGGCTGCAGAGCTGGCTGCAGGGCTGGCTGCAGGGCTAGCTGCAGGACTGACTGCAGGGCTGGCTGCAGGACTGACTGCAGAGCTGGCTGCAGAGCTGGCTGCAGAGCTGGCTGCAGGGCTGGCTGCAGGACTTCTTGGGAGCTTTAAGAAGAGTATCTTTTTACTATCTCGGCCTCGCTGTGTGCTGCGTTGCACCGCTAGTCGAGTAGATAACCATGTTTTCAATAAACCCTCGGAGCCAGGATGACCGTCCAACTCCGATCGTCATTTATTGATTGTAACAGGTAAAACTGGTGAGAAAACACAGATACAGCATCTGTTATAATTCGGAAACACCCACACAATGAACACCACAGCATCAGAACATTGTCTCAGATAACAATAGATTCTGGAAGGACCAGGCCCCCACATTACCCCTGAACAACTAGACAAAGGCACAAGCTGGTGCGTTGCATACAGGCACATAGTGTATTCATCCCACTGCACCCCAAATGTACAGCATTACACTTAACACTAAACTGTGGATGAGATACTTCGTCATCACTCTCAGGATCGCAACATAGGCACAAGTCTGACTCGACCTACTAAATCACAAGTAAAATCCACAATAAGGAAAGTCACAGGCTTCGTTACTAACTAGGCCTCGTATTTACTACAACAACTTAACGGCACCATAAAGGCATTTACATTGCTATAACGGTCATCCCAACATTACAACAGCATTTCCAATATTATAGGAATATAAACAACTTACAGATAATGCTTCTTAAGCTCCCACAATGGACAAGTGCGGCTGTGGTCTCACTGAGATGCGATGCGTGCCGCCATCTTGACTTATCCATGTAATGGCTGACGCCCGCGTGGTACAGTGGAAATCTAACATCGTCACTTCCTGGTCACGTGACCAACATTAGCATCAAAAAACAGGATCTTCCTGTGAACGCTCCACATCTGCCGTGAGGCAAGACACCTATCTAGCAGATCTTCTTTCTTCACTGATTAAAGCTGAACACTGAACCCCGAGCCCTCTGGCTCACCGCCTTATATAGCAATTCCCCCCTGAGGGGTGGGGCCGTGGGGGATCCCAGCGCCGTATTAGCACCCCCGGCTAAACGGTGCGGACGTCGATGTAAGCACCTCCTCGCGCACAGACATAGCCATGCCCAGTGTGTTTGTTTCCCATCCGTAACAACTCTACAACACCTCCTCCGTAACACCTCTACATCAACCCCCCCCCCCCCTGTACAGCCCGCAGCCGTCCCGGCTGCAACAAAATCACAATAAAGATGCATCCCCCCCAAAACCGTGTGTGCCTCACGAAACTTTCAACAACAACAATAACAACAACAAAAAAAACAACCCGACGCACCCCCCCCCCCCCCCCCGAATAAATACCCCATCCCATAAAACCAACATATATACAAGTACCCAGGACGCCTCCCCGCAAGGGCCGCGCCAGCGGCCGACCTCACAAAAGTCTGCACGTTTTGGCGCGCGTTCTTGCGGCGGGCTCGTCACAAGGGGCAGCCCCGGTTTGCCCAGTGGCGGGTGTCAACAGTCCGGGTGTGAGAGTGTCTGGCTTCACTGCTGAGCGACCCCCGACCCCCCCGGGAGGGGTTGGCGGTCGTGAGCACGTCAATCCTGGTGCACCTGGAGGTGGAACAGTTGGTGTCAAGTCAGGCGAAAGCAGCGAAGTCGGACTCCGGGAGTCGGTGGACCCCTCACATGTTTGGCCACGCATGTGTGAAGTAGGAATATGGGCCGCAACGAACAGTTTCAACCTGCAGAAGTGCACGAACCACCGACGTTTCCCCCATCGGATACGCACACATTGTGGCCGCAAAACCTGCACCACTTCCACGGGCCCCCGCCACAGCCGCACCAGCTTAGAAGAGGTCGCCGGCGGTACTTGGGGACAGTGCAACCACGCCTTGTCACCCGGTTTCCACTGAAGCACATGCGCCCGACCCAGCCTGAGCCTCTCATTAGCCTTCTGGCGGAGTTCCGAATTCTGCATGGCCGCCTCCCGCGCCTCTGTCAATTAGCGATGTTGAATTTAACATGTTCGGTCAATTTTGATTTACCATGCGGCGTGGAGATCTGCAGCTGAGTCGGAACAGGTGGGTTAGGCTCGCGGCTGTACATTAGGAAGAAGGGCGAAAATCCGGTCACCGCATGGGAAGCCATTCTGTATTCCGCCAAAACCCTCCCGAATATGAAGGTCCCAATCGGTCTGGGATTCAGAAACCTGTTGGGACGGCATGGACGTGATAGTCCGATGCAGACGCCCCACCATCCCGTCAGTTTGCGGATAATATGGGGAGGTATGAATCTTTTTCGTTCCCAGGAGCTCGCATACTTCGTGGAGAAGTTTACCCAAAAAATGTTTACCCTGGTCGGTCAGCAGCCGCTCCGGAGCACCTTTGTCGAGGACAGGTATCTATTTCCCCTAGGTGTAGCGGGGAATGGGCCCAGAATATCCAGTGCGACGAGCTCATTAATCCGGGAAACTTTGATAGACTGTAACGGTGGGTTAGATCCCCTCGCTGGTGGCTTCCTTTGCGCGCACTGAGTACATGAACCTAAAAGATCATCCACATCCCTTGCCATGCCCGGCCACGAAAAATCCAGCTGGAGCATGGCAAGGGTTTTGTGAGTCCCTAGGTGAAGGAGTCGTTCGTGCGCAGCCACTCTACCCCTCAATGCGGCGGCACCACCAGCCGGTGTCGACGGGATTTCCCGTCCCAGTGCATCAAAAGACCCTGGACCAACCCCCACGAGTCGACATTCCCCCCCCCCCCCCCCCCGCACAACTCCCCCGATACGACGGCACAAAGCGAGGAGAGAGGTGTCCTCCATTTGGAGGCGTCCCCACTACGCAACAGACAACCCCAGCAAGGAATCCTTCCCTTGTTGCTCAATAGGACCCACAATCGAAGGCGCGTCAGCGGCGGCCGCAAGGACCGGATCAGATATCACATTCGGAGGTCTGCAACGCCCCGAACCCAGGAGGCATGCGCACTCAGAGGTGGTCGGTAACCGTGACAGAGCATCTGCATTCGTGTGGCGAACGCCCTTACGATACATAGTGTCAAAATCAAAATCCTGGAGAATCTCCAACCATCGAGACAATTGTCCCGATGGCTGTTGAACCCGCAAGGCGTACTGCAGCGCCGCATGATCTGTGCGGACGGTGAAATGACGACCGTACAGATATGGGCGATACAGTTGAATGAAGTAAACGATTGCCAATAGTTCCCAACGGGTAACACAGTACCTTTGTTCCGCCGGAGACAACACCCGACTGCCGTACGCTACCACACGTTCTACGCCCTCAACAACCTGCGAAAGCACGCCCCCAATGCCCGTGTTGCTTGCGTCCGTATCGAGTTTTGTAAAGTCAGGATAACTCAATTGCGGAGCCCCCACTAGAGCGTCCCGGAGGGAGCGAAAAGCAGCCTCCTCCTCCTGTCCCCAGTGAAACTTGACCCCCTTCGATGTTAAGGCATGTAAGGGCTTTGCAATTGTCGCGAAATCAGTGACAAAGCGTCGGTAGTATGACGCGAATCCAACAAAACTCCTGACCTCCCCCACGGAGGTGGGAGTCGGCCAGGAGCTGACACATTGCGTTTTGGCGGGATCAGTGACAATACCTGAGCGTCCGACAATGTGGACAAATACCGCACCGATTCGCGTAGCAAATGACACTTCTGGGGTTTGAATTTCAAATTAGCAGCCCACATTTTGAGGAAAACCGCACGCAACCTCTGGAGGTGTTCATAGAATGTTTTACTGAAGACGATGACATCGTCTAAATAAATCAAACATGAATCCCATTGCAACCCAGCCAAGACCAATTCCATTAATCGCTGAAAAGTTGCCGGCGCTGAATGGAGCCCCATCGGCAAGCGGTTAAATTAGAAAAGGCCGTGCGGCGTACGCAAAGCAGTTTTAGGTTTAGATTCATCATCCAGAGGGAGCTGCCAGAATCCGGAAAGCAAATCCAATGTGGAGAAGAACCGCGCCCCTGCCAAGGCATCAAGCGATTCATCCATCCGAGGAAGCTGGTATGCGTCGGCTACAGAAATTTTGTTCAGCCAACGAAAATTGACACAAAAGCGCAATGAGCCGTCATGTTTTTTAACTAAGACGATCGGCGCAACCCAAGGGCTGGTAGAAGGGGATATAATATCCGTGGCTAACATGTCATCTACGGCCGATTTTACATGGTCCTTTTCGGCGGGACTCAACCGAAAAGGATTTTGGCGTATTGGCGCACTGTCACCCATGTCAATATGCTGTTGCAGCAGTTTAGTACAACCAAGATCGTATTTGTGTTGACAAAAACGTCAGAAAACTCGCGCAGAAGGATTGGAAGCCTCTCACGCTGTGAGTTGGACAGGTCCGATGATCCCGCACAAAGCGCATCGAGCCACCCCTCATCACGGTCCGCATGTGGTTGCGACGGAAGAGCAGTGCTCACCTGACTAATGACGGGTTCCTCACAGGGTACCGGCATCGCGTGCGCAAGCACGGTCCCTTGAGGAACCACAGTCGTTCGCGATCCCACATTGAGGACCGCGATGAAGGGGTCCCCGTCCCCTTTCACAATGGTCTGGGCCGTTATCAAGTCAGGTCCGTTGACCCCGGCTCTAGATGGTCCCAACAGAACCCCCTGGTCCCCAATCCCCTTAGCAAATGGTCGACGCAGCCTAAGAGACACGAGCATCTGAGCTCCCGGCGGTACGCGAACCGTCCTCGCAACCAGCGCCGGCACCGTCGCAAATGCCGTCCGAACCGTAGCGGGTGAGGACAGGAACGTAATACGTCGGCCCGACGGGAGTTCAATGCAACCCTGGTCGACTAGGATACGAATCGGCATTTTGGCCAAGAAATCCATCCTCAACAGGTACGGAACCGCCAGCGAGGAGGAGACCAATATCGGGCCGGATAATTTGATGTCCCCAATACAAATTTGCGCGCGGATCTGTCCGATAATGCCCAGCGAGCCCCCGTTAGCAGCATAGCATGGAACATCAACGGGGAGCAAGGGACGGCTTTGAACGGGGAGAATGTTAGAAATCAAATCGGACACAATAGATGCCGATGCTCCCGTATCAACTAAGATCCGCACCTCAACCCCATCAATATGCCCCACAACGACCGACGACCCTGACGACGCGGCAACAACGCGATGGGCCAACTCGGACCACTGGCCCGGTTGGAATGCACTCCCCACAGTGGCACGTTTCGGCGCCACGACAGGCAATTTACGACCCCCGTCCAGTGCAGTGAGCGAGTGAATGACAGGTGTGTGCGTAGGCCAAACATGTGGGGTGCCATGACTCGCCGGAGTTTGCTGGTGAGGCTTGGGTAGAGGCGCAACGTCCTGCTGAGGCGTCGCCCCGCGCTGTCGAGGAGCCCGGCATCCTGAAGCCACATGGCCCCGGAGGCCACAGTTGTAGCAGTGCGTGAGTGCTCCAGATGACTTGGGCTGATCCTGGCTGCTCGGTCCGTCCCGAGCTGGTCGTACTCCGGATCTCCACTCCGTCGGGCGATCCACGGCGCAGATCTCTTCCGATGGGAGGGTTGTTGCAGCCACGGTATGGCTGGCCGCTGCCTTGCTGGCCTTGCGACGCTGGGACAGCAAGTTTGCGTGGATGTGTCGCGCGGCCCGCAGGGAACACATCTCCGTGTCGTCTTGCGCCAAGATGACAATGTCCAACTCGTCCGCCAACAGCAGTATATTCTCCATCACCATGGCGTCCACCCCTTCCTCGTCCATCCGCGGGAAAGCCGTTTTCGCCAGGGCCAGGAGAGCTGTACGGTACGCCAGGGGCGACTCCTTGGCGCCCCGCTGGCGATCGTAGAACAGCTGCCTGCAGTCTGAAGGTGGTCCATAGACTGCAGCCAGGAGTTGAAGCGCCATCTGCAGCGTGGCGCGCTTCACTCTCGGCGCCGAGGTGAGGGTAGCGAGGGCATTACTGTCGAGCATCGCCGGCAGCGCGCGGAGTGCTTCGTCATCCGTCCATTGTGCCATCTCTTTGTGAGCGAGAAAGTGTCTTCGGAAGCCACCCCAGTCACCGTCTTCGCCCACGAACTCCTTAAGAGGTGGTAATAGCTGCTGTAACGCGGCGTCCGCAGTCGAGGATCGCTCTCCGTCATTCCCGTCACTCCGTACGGTTTTGGCAGGAAGGGCGTGTGACATCGGCGGTCGCTCTGTTGGTGACGCGCTGGCCGCTTCTGACGACGTAGCGGCTTCTGTTTGCCGAACGTCGGTCACCTGACGTAGCCCGGCCCCGCCCTCAGCATTCACTGTACCCATGGTGGAAAATTCGAATTCGGGCCCCGTGGAAATGGCGGGAACCGGCGTCGCATGTCGGCTGTCATCGCCCCGTGCAGCTCCTCCAGCCCCCAGTCGAGTAATTTCTTCAAATGTGGCGGCTGCTGCGTAAAGTAGTTCCGCCAGTCATGTATGAGCCAGCCGCAGTCCGTCAGCCGGCGGTCCCCATCCGTAATGACGTTGCGGTGTGGGTGGACTTGGCCCTGGCTGCTCGGAGTCGCCTTCAGCCATCTCGGGCTCAAAGTCGGCCGTGGTTTCCTTCGCCCCCGGTTCCCTGGTACGAGCCTTTCGTCTCGTGTCCATCCTTTTAGAAGACCACTTCTGACACCAGATGTAGTGTGGTTCAAGGAGACTTGGACGGCGTAGTTGGAGGCACACTTATTTATTAAGTACAAAGTACAGAACAGGCCGAGATGTACAACACTTGAAGGGGTATCGGTCCCTTCACCCGTCTAACTGGGAGATCAACACTCTATGTCACAGCTAGCCTACTCCTAAGTCCTCCACTACTGGGCTAGGGGAGGCTAGCTAACCCAGCCCTGGTTAAGCTGGGATTACGGCACCCTGAGTTCCCAGACCGGCTCTGACAAGAGCATCGGCTCTGGGCTCTCGGGGCCACGCCACTGGCTTGCCCTGGTCGGTCCTGAGAAGGACAGCGATCCAGGGGAGTCCCAGGGCCTATCTAGCAGATCTTCTTTCTTCACTGGTTAAAGCTGAACACTGAACCCCGAGCCCTCTGGCTCACCGCCTTATATAGCAATTCCCCCCTGAGGGGTGGGGCCGTGGGGGATCCCAGCGCCGTATTAGCCCCCCCGGCTAAACGGTGCGGACGTCGATGTAAGCACCTCCTCGCGTACAGACATAGCCATGCCCAGTGTGTTTGTTTCCCATTCGTAACAACTCTACAACACCCCCTCTACATAAGGACAGATAAACCTGACGGAGACATTTTTGTCTGAGGAGTTATGACATTTTTTTATCAAGTCGCTTTGGCCTTTGCTGTTCAATCTAACTGAGAAATCAATGTATCATGCAGACAAATGTGTATTCCAATGAGAGGCATACTATCTATGAACCTTCAAAGTGGACATTGCCGACTTAGCCATGATCTGCTACCTAAAAACTTAATCTGGTGAAGGAGCCGCTGAGCAGCCCTCCTTGCCCCTCCATATTGTGTATTTGACCTTTCCATTCATCTGGTATCCGTGCCTATACAATGGAACATGGCCTTCGTACTCTAGTTACAGGTGACCCAAATTTCAATCCTCTCATTAACATATATGAACAGACTTAACATTTTATTGGAAAAAATACTTTTTCCATCCCAAATCATCTGGCTATAGACAAATATGGTGCAGCCTCTGCCATAATCGATACTCTGAACTTTGTCTTAACCAGTTCTGAACCATTGCGTTATTCTGTTCCTCACACAGTCCAAAGCATTCAATACTATGGACCAGAATATGATGTTGCAAGTAGAAATATAGCTACACTAGCAGGAAATACCCGGCGTTGCCCGGGTTTTAAAAATATTTCAAAACTACTCTTAATAATGTAACAGCAGTGCGTACTGACTGTGGTGGTACCTGCTTTCACTGCAGCAGTGCATACTGTGGTGGTACCTGCTATGATTACAGCAGTACATGCTGACTCTATAGCAGTATTTATCGACTGTATATGTGCCGCTCTGCAGTAATATCTACGGCCTATAGTGGTAGCATCTAGCAAATGTATAGTAGTAATCACTGCACGCATCGGGGTGGGGGGGACATCACGCAGTGAAGAATTTAGCTGAGCGTTTAGTGTATTTTTAAAGCATTTTTAACGCAAAATAAAATGTTCCCCTCACTACCAGCGTGCGACTTGGCATGAGCCGTCTCCCCCACGAAAGGCGCGTGAGTTGGGATGGTCATGCACATGAATAAATAATAAGTATAACCCGTAAAAACAAAGTTTTTCACTATAAATTCTTTATATGCGTGGCAGCGAACTTAATATAAATAAAGGATTTAAAAATATATTCGCCTGTAAAGGACGCGGGGATCGATCCCGCGACCTTTGGCATGGGAAGCGAGGGCGCTACCAACTGCGCTACTCCGCCACGGCCTCGATGAACGGGCCAATCGCAGCGCTAGGAAAACCAAATGGACCAACCGTGTCTCGCAAATCCCTCACATTTCGTCCAATGAAACTGCGTATGGTCCGGCGACACACAGACAGACAGACACACACACACACAGACAGACGGACAGACAGATTTGCGATTTTATATATATAGATTTTTCAAAGTGTTCAATATGTAATAAAGGACTCTTTCTCAATGTCGATCTCCGTTGTCCTTTATTTGGGTTCGTAGAATCTCGTTCACACGGCGTCCTCGCTCAGGCCCGCGTCTCTCCCGACGATCACTCCACAGCCACTCTGCTGCTCGTTCTGCAGCCTCACCGCTGCTCCGCCCTGCAGCCACACCGCTGCTCCGCTCTACAGCTTCACTGCTGCTGCTCCGCTCTGCAGCTAGCCTCCCACCGCCCGCTAGCCCTCTGCGTCCTGACACCGATGGCTGACGGTGCCGACGTCTCCCACCGCGTGGCGACCACGCCACTCTCCCCGTACTGCCCAGCGTGGCCTCTTCCCGTTTCACTCCGTCTCAACTCCCCGAACCCCTTCCGGTTCTCTCCCTAAATCCTCTCCCCAACGTGATCCTAACTACTCCCTCTCCTCACGTGACCCAGACTCCGCCCCCCCTCAATCCTTGCTCGCATTACAAATAGACTGGATGCACAGCTAATGGTCTGAGCAGTTACAACAAAAAATACCCCATTACTAAGGGAGTTCCACAAGGCTCAGTGCTTGGCCCTATCCTGTTCTCCCTCTACTCGGAAAATCTCAATGTCATGTTTTTATTTGGCTCCTCTACACCTAGTTTGCCTTCATTTAGCAAATTGTGTCTCTGGACTCGCATCCCATTGAACAGGTCGGTAACTTTATGTGTCTAGCTATTATCTCGGACTTTAAACTGTTCTTCAAGCCCCACATCAATCATATAGCCAATATGAAAAAAATATTTGAAGTTGGATTCCTCGAGAAAAATAAACACCGTATCCCACCTCTGCTCCATCTTTTGACAGCCAAAGCCACCATCCTTCTCATTTTTGACTATTGCAACAATCTACCAACTAGCCTCTAAAACAGCTCTCCGTCCTCTGCGTTGCCCATGACGTCGCCTATAGAACGCATTATTACCACCTTTATATCACCTCAAATGGACCTTCTTCATCCTAAAATTCGTTTTAAACAAATTCCCAAAGAACGAATGGACATCCTAATTAAACTGATTTCCAGCTCCAACATGAAACGTACTTCCCTGTATCCACAAAAAAATGCCACTGTTGATACATGTATTTATATTATCAGCCATGAGTCCTGTGTGCTAACCATGGCACCATGGAAGAATGCCACGTCGCAGGTAATCGGTGTGGAATTTATGAGACGTAGGAACAGGTGGGACTGGTAGTTCCACATCTCTATCAGGGTGGGTCCCACGTGACCTTTACCCAGCAGTTTAAGTCGCCACAACACAGGTAGTCTATAGGCAGATCCCGGGCGGCGTGGTAACGTGCGGGTAACTTCCACCCCTTTTTCCAAGACATCTGACCAGCGTGGAAGAGTAGACCAAGTACCCTCCCTCTCGAGAGGGGCTATCTGGAGCGCCCTCTGGTGGAGGTCTCTTTCACGAGAAGGAGGTCTGGATCTTTTTTTTCAGGACAGGAGAGTCAGGTGAAGTCACAAACACCACAGCCACTACCACCATCATCACCCATAGTGCCACGATCACAATTATTACCAACACCATCATCATCGACTTCGGAGGGTTCAGTGTTCATCATTTAGGTTCATGGAGGCAGATTAATGTTCCCATAGGGTTCTGTGCGAATCGCTGAGGCTCGTAGAGCCATATTAAGATTCCCATAGGGTTCAGAGTGAATCACCGGCTAAGGCTCGACTAAAATTCCCAGGTTGTAGTCGACAAGACAAATACTACCTCGAAAGTTTGTCTCACGCTGACAACGTGAACACTGCTGGCATGATATCCATGCAGTACATAACGCGTTGTGTTCACCTTCTTACAGGCGCTGCAAAGAGCTGCGGACATCGCCCAGTCTCCACTCCCAGTGAGTAACGACGCTGCGTGTCTATCCACTGCTCGATCACTCTCCTCACATTCAGAATTAAACACAAAGCTCGAGAGAGGTAGGTGCTTGTAGGAGTCTGTCATCCAGCAGCGGATTATCCATGGCTCTAGATGTTGATGGGTGCGCAATTACCCTACCCCACCTCCCACAATACGATCAGTCAGCCACTCTGTAATCTCAGTAAATCTCTTCATGTGTAACGAAACGAACGCTTTAAGAAATGTAAAACAGTCAAAGGGCGGCCAAAAGGCTCCTCTGTTGGGATGGGGGATGATGGTGAGGGAGCAGAGGTCTCACTCGACATCATTCCGGCGGAATTATGTTTTTTTTATCGGCCTCGTAACGCTGTGTGGAAGCTACCAGGCTATGTTGATCTTCTCGGCCACAGTCATGTGCTCAGTCTATACATGACACCTGGGTCAGTAGCATGACCTGCCAGCGAGTTGTTGACACTTCAATTAGCCTAATATTGCACCTAGCCTGGCACACGCACCGTCGCAAATTAAGGTTGTATTATGCACTACACTTATCGTTTACATAGCAGTTGATGTTTTTTTTCATTGATTTTATTTGAAATTGTGTCGAGCTAGACCTTTCAACGAGTTGGCCCAGGGCTGCATTATTAGTCCAGCGAGCCAGGTTTTCAATATATTTTATTTGTATGTGTCCTAGGGGTTCGCACACTGTGCGAAAAACCCATTAGGCCAGCGTTGTTGGCTTGTCTTCCCTGCCCTCTGCTGGAAATGATGAAGGACGTTCATGATGGGGGGTAGGCCCGGGTAGAGCTGTGACCAACAGGCAGAGCCATCCCCTGTTCACCGCAGGGGGCAACCAGGATGTCCTCTGGCCTCTTCATTACGTAACATCTTCTATGACCACGTAGTATGTGCAGGTGTCCATGGCTGTAGCCGAGGAACTTCCATCTGGTACACATTCAAACGGAGGCTGACCGATGTCTGGGTCTGGTCACACACACACGCCAAGTGGGGAGCACAGCAGCGCCTTGCCTTGATGTGCCTGCACTGGCGGCTGTGCTCGTAGAACACACTTCTCTCTCTGACGAAGTTTTAATCTGACAGAGGAAGTGGTATTGTTGTAATTATTATAATTATTATAACGCGCCTTTCCACAGGCAATGTCTGGAGAGGAAGATGAGGAACGCTCAAGCCAGGCTCACGATGAACTTGCACGAAAGCTCAGAGACGTGGGTCTTGACGAGGTTTACTGGAAACAGAAGCTGCGCGAGGTTCTGCTAATTTCTAGTGCACAAGCGCTGCTTCACCTCGACTGGCAGGAATGCAAAGAACTGGACTCGCATTTCCGTAAATTGTGGGAAAAGAAGGCGTTTTATGAAATGATTGGCATTGATGCGGATGATATTGTGAGTGATAAAGAGGAGATGAGCTTGGCTCGTATACAAAATGATAATCCGTTGCCTCCTGTCGTGTCTGAGAGAATGAATGAGCCAACCCAGGTGATGGGCAATTCTGTTTCAGGACATTGTGGGGCAGATGAGGATATTTTACGGCATGCATCTGGGGGCCTTGCTCTAGAGGGAGTGTACATGAGTGGGAAGTTGGAGGATAAATTAGAGAAGAGAGGGAAACTTTTGACAATCCCACAAACATTCCAGTTCGTGGATCCGGTCCACACGCTCATGACAAAACATCACGAGTTTATTTCTTTCAATAAAGAATCCGTGTTCGAGAAGGGGATGGAAGTCATGGGCTTCAGCAGCACTGTCTCAGAGCAAGGTTGCGTCTCTACCTTGAGTAGAGAACCAATCTCAATGCCAAGCAAGTCATTGAATCTTAAGGAAATGCAAAATATTCAAACTGGTCATTCCCATATTTCCAGGACAGAGTACACGTACCTGCCATTAGCCTCAGGGCATCTTCATATGGCACAAATCAGGTTGTCTGATGCAGCCCTGAAGGAGCTACAAAATATTGAGAACATCTTGGAAAACACGAAAGCAGATTTAAAAAGCACTGTGTTAACCAGCATGATCAGAAACTTCTTCCACTTATTCGGCTCCCACGCAAACGAGGGACCTCTCGAATTTGGAGGAATATTTTGGAGGAAGGCGTCAGCTCAAGGTTTCAGTTTAGATCAGCAAGATGAAATGAAACGGCTCTTGTCCGAGTTATTGGGATCCACCATTGGTGCTGACTGTGACAGTCGTACGACTACTGATACGGGCGCTGCAATGACCACTGAGCCAGCTGCAAGTAGCTCTGGCCAGCACGGCCCGGTGCTCACTGATATGGTGAAGATCACTGTGACCACAATAGGCGGTGACCCTGACGTTCATGATCTTCCTCAGTGGAAAGCTGCTGTTGTTTCCAACAATAGGACATGGTCTCTCATTGACAGAGGCAGCAGGTTTATACCAGTATGGGACATCGTTCTGTCCAATCATAAATGTGATTTTAAAGATGTCCTGAAGGTAACCAGTGATCTCATAACAGCTCACTCTATCTTAACAAACAAGCATGCAAATAATCATCAAGATGATGCATTGGCTGCCACTATTGTCGAAGCCCAATCGATCATGCAAGATGTAACGCAATGGATGAGATCAGACGATATAACTCATCTGGATAAACTGGGGAATCTAAAACAAAAATTCTATGAATGCACACAAACTAACAGGAGTTGGATCGACGCCTGTCTCTCCCATCCAGCCCTTCAGGAATACTTGAATTTGGCTGTATCGACATGCAAGTATTCATCTCGTGACGAACCAAAGCTATTTAAAATGAAAATACAGCACCTTTTAGAGCCGAACATCTATGCAGTGGAGAACTTCCCCCAGCGCTCCTCGATAATGCAGTGGGTGTATGGGACTGATACAGTCAAGATTCGTGATGCCGAGCTAAAGGCCCTCGCTGACACATTTACAGAAACAAAGAAACGATTAAAGCGAGTCATGGATTCACCGACTTATTCTGAAACTGCGATGAATGTCGCAAAAGTGAAGGGAACCAATGACGTCACATTTTCCCTCAATTCCCTGTGCCGATGCCTCCGAGAAATGAAGAAGGTGCAGGAGGAGGAGCTGTTCATTGCAGCTGCTGCTGCTTCAGGGTTCAGTGCAACGGAGCGATTGTTCCACCGCCTCCTGGACTATGAGGACGTTGACTGCCTTCAGCACGAAGTGGAGAGGGCACACAGCGAGTACTCGGCTCTCAGATCTCAAAGCGATCCAGTGTTTTCTGTTTCGCCGACACGGGAATTTGAGAGTAAAACAAATGAGAACGAAAGGTTTATGAATCTGCTTGAAAGGCTGGACCTTCAAAAATACTACCCCAAGAAAATGGACACAGGAGATGTGTGTGTTGTTAAGTCAGTAATGTGTACAAAAAACCCAAACACAGAACAAGAACTTGTCTCTTCTTTTTTACAGAAACTGATAATGGGTGACTATGAAGCACGGTATGTTCGTGTTCAGAGTAAAAATAAAAACAATGAATACATGCATAATAATGAAAACTCTAATTACGACGACTTTTTAAAGCATGATGATACATTGAGTCATAGAGAGGGGCTTGCAACAAACACTAAAACCCACATTCACCCCATGGATTTGCAAATGACAATTTACCATTGTGGAGACAATTTTGTGAGGCAGTACATTTACAACAAACTCTCATTTTGCCAATTTGCACTGCCGCTTTTAGTTCCAAATCCTTGTAGCTCAGAAATAGAATTCCCTCTTTGGGCATTCCGACAGATTAACAAGAACTGGAAATGCCGTGACACATCTACTAACACCCTGCAAACCAAAAACTGTGCAATTGTTAATGCAGACACTCCTCTAGTGTCCTTCATCAGATTTGGTGAATCGCCCACATCGAAATCTCAGATGCTGAACTCTCTGCTCAGTCAGCAAAGACATGGTGTTTTTTTTCATCGGCACTGCAAAGGCGGTAGCAGCAGGAATGGTCTCCTAATGGAAGGAGTCACAGAGGTCGCCTGGTATTGTCCAGGTGGGAGGGATGACGACGTCTTCAATGACTGCATCGCGTTCACAAATCTGCACGGAGATGCGAGACGGCACAGAAAACAGGTGCAGTTTCTGCACGAGATATCCTCTATCAATGTGATACTGATGTCAGATAATGATCTAAATGATGAAGCTAAAATCATTTTGCAAGAATGTCTGAAATCCTCAAAGCCTCTTATTTGTCTTTGGGCTGACAAGGAGAACCTCGGGGGTGGACATTCGAGAACAAAAGTGAAAATTGCTGTTAAGAACAGAAATGAGGCAGAGTTACTGGATGAACTGAAGTCAACTCTAAACTCTCTGTTGGCCAATTTAACAGAAACGATCAACCTCAAGGATTGTTCAAACATCGCTGGGCGGCACTGCTTCACAGTTGATGAAGACGATGAAAATTGTAAAGTTGGCAAGTTTAAGGCAGACGACTTCCTGAGTTTTCTCAATGGAAAGTCACTGTCTTCCATGAAGGAGACTTTTCTGCCTCTTCAAGGTAAATTGTGGCATGAATGGTGCAATAACGACAAAGAATTAACTCGCTTGAGACTTATAGGGGACCACAAGATTGAGAAATACAGGGGAAATATTTTAATGGCAAATCGCTCACTACGGAGAGACCAGCTTCTCAAAGCATTTCCTCTGAATGATGTAATGAAAACATTGATTGAAATTCTGCAGCGTCCGTCAGACAAAGTAAAAAAATACTTCCTGCATTGGCTAAAAATATATTTAGATAAGCTGTTTGCAGCGTGCTTACCACAACTTCAACAGGACTATCACCAGGCTCGGAGAGAAATAATAAAGATCAAGAAAGAAAAAGATAAAAGTAGTTTACTGGTTATAAAACAAGCAGAGCTGCAAAAAATATCACAAAAACGTGATGCCTTTTCCTTTGGAATCGATCACATTTTCAGGGAAGTTGGCCAGATCTACGAAGCGTCACAGACACCGCACGGCGCTGTCAAACGCTCAGCTGCTTTGCCAGGCATCGCAGCAGATTTGATGCTGTCTGGGTTCCCTCTTGAACTCATGGACGGTGATGCCTCGCATGTCCCTCTCTCTTGGATCAGCTCCGTTTTGGACAAAGTGATTGAGAAAATCGAAGACAAAAAGCTGTTTGTCCTCTCCATCCTGGGTATACAAAGCAGTGGCAAGTCCACGCTGCTAAATGCCATGTTCGGTCTCCAGTTCCCTGTGGGTGCTGGGAGATGCACCCGAGGAGCCTACATGCAGTTGGTGACGGTGGAGAAAGAGTTAACCACAGAGCTGGGATTTGACTTTGTGTTGATAGTCGACACAGAAGGGCTCCGAGCCCCAGAACTATCAAATTCGACACCCACTCATGACAATGAGCTGGCTACGTTTGTGATCGGCCTTGGCAACACGACTGTGATCAACATTTTTGGAGAGAATCCATCAGAGATGCAAGACATTCTACAGATCGCTGTGCAGGCGTTTCTGCGAATGAAGCAGGTGAAGATGTCCCCGAGCTGTGTGTTTGTCCATCAAAACGTAGGAGATGTGACCGTTCAAGCAAAGAACGAAGATGGAAGGGCAAGCCTTCAGGATAAACTCGATGAGATGACGCGCTTGGCTGCACAGCAGGAGCAGATCGCTGTTGGATCTTTTGACGAGGTCATCAGGTTTGACGTGGACTCCCACATCCGTTACTTCGCTAATCTTTGGGAGGGAAATCCTCCAATGGCTCCGCCAAATCAAGTCTACTGCCAAAATGTTCAAGATCTTAAAGAAATATTACTCAACATTTCTAAACGAGAACGCAACGTCTTGAAGATATCTGAGTTCAAAACACGCATTCAGGATCTTTGGACGGCCTTGCTCGCAGAAAACTTCGTGTTTAGCTTCAAGAACACCCTAGAGATCGCAGCTTATAGCGAACTGGAAAATATGTATGGGAAATGGACTTGGAGCCTGAGGAGTCATCTTATTGAAGAGGAGAATAAGCAGTATACTATCATTAACAACAGTACAGACACAACGTATGATTTGACTCGGTCAAGCGTTGAGCAAACGGTTTTGCCAAAATACAACGAGATCAGCAATCAAATTGAAACACATTTCAACGGAGATGATGCCAAATGGTTGAGTCAATGGAAAGCTAACTTTGTAAAGAGATTTGAAACAATTAAGGATGAGCTTGTGACTGATACTTACAAAAAATGTACTAATCTGATTAAGCAAAAGAGTGATCGGAACAAACTAGATCAAAATAGATCACGCTATGAGGATCAACTGATGAAGAAGAGCAAAGATTTGGCTTCAAAACTGAAAACTACCGGACAGAAAGATATTGGATTGGACAAAGAGTTCGATAAAATGTGGGAAGAATGGACAGATGAAGTGAAAAAAAACATTAGCCCACCTAGAACAGTGGATTTCAGACAACAGGCACAAGATGCACTGAAAGAAGATTTTAAATGTGAAAAAGATTTATTCAATAAATTGATGAAAATGCAAGCAAATAAATTGTTTGTATTTAATCATCAAGAACATGTTGTGATTAAACGAGAAGGTGCTTGGAATAAGTTAAAGAAGTTATTGTCTTACATTAATCGACAAGAGAAGGAAATTGTCAACAAAATAACAGAAAATGCAGGAAATGCAGCCAGGGAGATTTTTAAAGATCTTGAGAAACGGAAGCTCGGTTACAATGAAACAAATATACATGACGTAATACGAGCTGTGCGGACAGCTGTAGGTACAGGCGTAGTTACAGTTGTAAATGATGAGGCTTCTCAACTCCCTGTAACAGTGACGCTCACAAACAGGTATAAGCTAGATTTAGCAATACACATTTTGGCCAATGCTGAAGGGAGGTTTCAGAAAATACAGAATGATTTCCAGAAGGCAAACGATCCTTTAATATACCTCAACAGCAAGAAAGAAGATTACTTTAACAGCTTTAAGATACGATGTAAAGAAGCGACAAACACCACCATCTTTGCTGACATTTTGTGCAGCCAACTCAAAGCAGCCTTGCACCAGGCAGTCTGTGACAAAGCCAGCCTTGACATTGCAAGCAAAATTAAGTCAAATTGTAGGGCATTCAATGGAAATCGATCAAATTTAGAAAACTTCATCATGATACATTTAGCAGAAAATGAAGATTTTAAAAAATTCCATGAATATATTCAGACACCAAAAGAATATTTTGAACGCTATATTAAAGAACGTGTTGAAAAATATTGCTCAGAAGAAGAAAATAAAAACATTCGTGAAATTTTTAAATCATGTCTTGAGCTTTACGAAAACTATGTTTTAAACGCAATTACTGATGCAACAACAGCTGTGCAGAAAACCAAAGGCGATGCATCATCGTGGCTGGATGAATTTAGTAAACAGCTTGGTGACAAAATACATGTCCCAAGGGACAGTCTGGATGAAGCTGACTACAAAGACATAAATGGCATCGGCGACTTTAGAGAAGAACTAACCGCATCAATGACAACCATGGTGGCACAGTTGAACAAACAATATTCTAAAGCATCCTTACAAGATTTAGAAGACGTAAGGAACACACCTCATGACATGCTATATGAACAGATGAGTGGGTGCTGGGTGCAGTGCCCGTTCTGTAAAGCCATCTGCACAAATACGATTCCCAATCATGACGAGGACCACAGCGTTCAGATTCATCGGCCACAGGCAGTTACAGGGTGGCATCAACGTGGAACAGATAATTTAGCGATTGATATTTGTACGAGTTCAGTTGCTAGTGATGGCCGGTTTGGGCTTTCAAAAAACGGTAAGACAATACCATATAAGGATTATCGTACAGGAGGGCCAAAATATGCAAGTTGGAGCATCACGCCAGACTTAACCGTACAGCCATATTGGAAATGGTTTATCTGCAGATTTAAGTCCGACCTGGAGAAGCTTTACGAAATGAAGTTTATAGGCGATGGTACCATTCCAGAGGGCTGGACAACAATTACAAAGGAAGAGGCAATTGCAGACTTGCAAAAAAAGTAATTTTGAACACTATTGATACGTTAACAAATGGGAACAATTGCTCAATTTGAACTCAGTTTGTCTTTTACTTTTGTGTTTTATAAATACTTTTTTCTACAGTAGTCCATTGAATCTCTATAATTAGACAAAGGTACCTTAAGTGTATATTCACAATTAATGGAAATGGTATATCTGTTGTGTTTTCTCTCATCGTAAATATCATAATTAACAGTGGCGTAAGACTGAATTGCAGTAACTTTATCATTGGGTGGCACTATTTGGCCAATACATTGTCATAGATAATGTCAGTTAGTCGATAGAAATGATGTTGATGAATGTTGAGATTAGTCAGCATAAGGATGGGACTTTAGATCTCGGATTGCTTTGTAAGGAAACCACTTCCACGTTTGCCAAATTGGAACAAAGCGCTCAGAAATGTCACTGAGTAGCTCAGACTTCTCGTGTTTCAGCATCCCAGGCATGAGCAAATTGCAAAAATTACTTCGTTATCTGAATGTTATGTGAACATACTTGCTCTCTGATGACCACACTACAGCCACAAACCTCAAACATCGTGATTGATAATTTAAGCGCTATCCAGGCTTAACCTGCTCATTTTCTGAGATATGATCAAAATATTTAAACGTAGTCATACAAGATGCGAAGTGAAAACACAGGAGCCTGCATTGTAATTATAACTTTACTGCAGGGCATTGCATAGCTTAGCAATTATGAAAACGTGCCATTGTAACATTTGTAATGTGTAGCCTGTTTATGTCAAAATCTGAAGGTTCCCATTGCTGATTGTCCCGTTCATAATGACACAAACAAGACAAGTAAATAATCACACCTTCCTTTCACCCCATGATGCACGTGTAGTATTGTGTTGTACTACGTCTTGAGATGCGGTTGCATTTAGACGCTGTACAAATACAAACTCCATTGTCATACACTTATTGCATGTTCCAAAAGGAGTAATCTTGGTGCCAAGGACCCGACCCATCTCCTTTTTCCAGATTGCATAAAATTATCACCACTTTGCCACATTCAGTCACAAGCTTCTGCCGTTGGAATGCAGAGGTTACACTGCTGGCTTAAGGTTGCAAAAAAGATATGAGGTGATGGTTGGATGTTATTATCACCCTGCTCTCGTTTGAGAGATAAAACTGTGCCACTTTGATGGAAATTAATCTCAAAGAGTTTCTATGAACATGGCCTTGTCACCGTAGCGAGATTTCGATAGTTATCGACAAATCTTAAGCCGTGTTTCCAATCGCATCATGAAAAATATCATCACGGTAACCCGATTAGTTTTTGTCATTGCTAGGACTCAAAGGCCAATCACTTGTAATGAGGTTAGTCCTGCGGTGATTGTAAACATGAAAGCATGGTGAATTGGGACTGTGCATAACCACATGACTGTGTAGACTGTTTTGCTTAAATTGTAATGAATTTTGATGCTTTGACGGAGAGTTTAGATGCCTGGAGTAACATTAATTAATGATAGTGTAATGCGGGCGTAAGCGACCTTCCGGAGGTGACGTCACGGGGGGTGGAGTCATGTGACGTGGGGGTAAGGTTCGGGGCTTTAAGCGGGTAAACCGGAAGGGGAAGGTAGTCGGGGTGTGAGCGGAAAAGAGTGAGGCCACGCGGGCAAGTGTGGAGAGGGGGGGGCGCCGACGGCGATCGGGAGCCAACCCCGAAGATAAGAGGAAGCTGCGGAGTGGTGTGCAGCTGGGGAGGAGACAGCCAGGAGGGCTGCGTGTTAGAGGCAGCGGTGTGGCTGCCAGGAGGAGCTGCGGAGAGAGAGAGAGAGGGGGCTGCTTGTTAGAGGCAGCGGTGTGGCTGCCAGGAGGAGCTGCGGAGAGAGAGAGAGAGAGCAAGAAGCTGTGAGAGCTGCGGAGGGAGAAGAGCAGCAGAGAGTACAGCCAAGGGGGGCTGTGTGAGAGAAACAGCAGCGGAGCTGCTGTTGTGGATCGGGCCGACATTGGAGTCAGCACCGTGGAGAAGCTACAGAGTAAAGACAGCCGTGTGGGTGTACAGCACGAACCGAATAATAAAGGACACTGAGCCAGACATCGTGGTCCAGTCGTTTATTACACTGGTGTCGGAAGTGCAACGGCATGTCGAAACAAGTGAGGAAGAAAGTTAATCCGGCGCCTGCATCGGCTTCTTCGTCCGACGACGACGAACTCCCTCCAACCACGGATCCTGTTGGGGTGGTGGAGGAGAGCCAGGCTGAGGCGACCACGGGAACGGGAGTGGAGGATGTTGGCGCGGTGGCGGGTCCGTCGACATCATCAGACGCGGATCAACGATGGCAAGCGATGGCGGTACAACTGGAGGCACTTAAGGACGTCCTGGCGCATCTATGCCATCTCGTCGCGCCAGGGACGATGGATGATGCAAGTGGTGCTCCGCGGGCCGCCACGTTGCCTGTCCTGCCGCCGCCATTGCCCACGCGGCAAGAGGCCGCCATTTTGCGCGCTCCGTGGCGCCAAACCGCCATCTTGGCCACGCCGCGGGCCGACGCCATTTTGAATTTGCCATCACAACCACCACCATTGGAAGACGGCGGGAAGAGGAGTCGGAGTCGCCACCTTACAACGGTTAAAGAATTTTCCGTCGGTGGGGACTGGAGCGCGTTCGCCTGCCGCTTCTTGGCGGCGGTACGCACAGCAAGATGGACCGATGCGGAGGCTTTGGAGGTGTTGCCGACTCTCCTGGACGACGAATCTGTCCGATTCTTCCGTTCCATAGCGACCGATAAGAAGGCAACTTTACGTGGTGTTTTTCAAGAAATGGCCGATGCTTATGAGCCACCAGATGATGCGCATCGGCGATTCGCTCAACGACAACGAGCACCAGAGGAGTCGCCCGTGGCGTTCAGGGGTGCGGTGCTGGAGCTGGCCATGGCAGCTTATCCTGAGACGCCACAGGACCTGCTTGAGCCTCTCATATTAGGGAAAATGTTGGAGCTGTCTCGGGATCTAGGGATCCCCATGCCTGTGTGTGGGCATGAGAAGCTAACTTCCCGGATGGCTGCTAAGTGTCTCGATGCGCAATTCAACCTCCGTCGCTGGAAACAAGTGACGGCGTGGACGGGGGGGCCCGTCAAAGATGGGGATGCGCTGGGATGGAACCCTGCGCAGGCCGTCTATGTTCCGGATGACCGGGGCCCTCAACAACTGACGGCCGCCTCCGCTCCATGGACGGGACGCGGCGGGCCGAGACCGCGCGCGGTGCTACCAGAACGGGGCCGTCAGGAGGCGAGGCCTGCGCTTCGGCGCAACGAGGCCGAATGTTTCCGCTGCGGGCGTAGGGGCCACTACGCCAGAGACTGCTGGGCCCGCTTCCCGGCTCCGCCGCAGCAGGAGGCCTCGGCACCGGTCAAGTCGGCTAAAGATCCTCCGAAACAGGCATGTCGGCACGCACCAGACACTCGGCAAGGCTTTCCACCTCACCCACCACCTGTGTTGCGCGATCCTATTGTTGTTGTTAAAGAAAGGCCATCGACGGGGCCTTGTCATTCAGTTACGCAGTGGCGCAAATTGGCACGGAGAGTTGTCGCGGCCGCTACGGGTTCGTCCACTGTACCGGGGTCCATACAAGGTGTGGACGTGCGCATTTTGGTCGACTCGGGGGCGTCTGCGACTATTATATCGGATGTCATTTTCCATCTGTTGGGCATTCCGTCAGGGGCTGTGCGTCCGGTTTATGGGTCGTGCGTCGCTGCGAACGGGGGTAGCATGGGCATCGTGGGTCAGGTGGATGCTAAGATATCTATTGGGGATGTGTCGGCCTCGGGTGTTGTGTTGATATCGAGATCTTTGGCGGTTCCTTGTTTGTTAGGCACCGATTTTTTGGCTAAGATGCCCATTTTGATCAAAATCAATGAGAATTGTATTGAACTGCCGGGGGGCCGTCGAATCTCGTTTCTGCCGTCGCCCTGGGGGCGACCTGCTTCGGCCGTACAAGTGCAGGCGCTGTCCGTCGCATCTGTGGACATCCCACCTGGTACACAGATGCTTATACCCTTGCGGTATCGGAAGCCCCTGCCTGATCGGCTAGGAGCAGTAGGGGTCTTGTTGTCACCGTCCGCCACGATAACAACCGGGTTGGCGTTAGTGGGGGCACAGACCATCGTCCGGCCGGATCAATTACCGTTTTTACAGGTGCTTAATGCGGGGGGAGAAAACGTCCGTGTCCCGGCCGGTACGGTTGTGGCACATGCCACTACGGCGTTTGCGACCCATGATTGTCCACATAGCCGGGGAGTTGTTGCTGGGGTTTCCGAGCCAAGGAGTTCGGATGATCGTTGGGTTGCTCAATTATGTGACGAAAATTCTTCCCTGTCCATGGAGCAACGTGGTGCGCTGCGTAAATTGTTGTTGACATATTCCGATGTGTTCAGCTCCGATGATTTGGATTTGGGCCGCACTTCCTTGCTTTACCATCACATTGAGACGGGCGATGCTGCCCCTATTCGATTAAATTCGCATCGGATGAGTCCTGCGGAGCGAGAACACGTACGGGGGGCAGTGGAAGACATGTTGGCTGCGGACATTATATCGCCATCTAACAGCCCATGGGGCGCTCCAGTCGTCTTGGTTAAGAAGAAGGATGGCAAATTGCGATTTTGTGTTGATTTCCGCAAATTGAATAAGATATCGGTGGCAGATGCGTACCCTCTGCCGCGTATGGATGACTCCCTCGACGCATTGTCGGGGGCTAAGTTCTTTTCCACACTGGACCTCTCTTCGGGATTTTGGCAGCTTCCCCTTGACGAGTCCTCACGGGAGAAAACCGCATTCCGTACGCCTCAGGGGTTATTTCAATTCAACTGTCTCCCGATGGGATTGAATGCGGCCCCTGCTACATTTCAAAGATTGATGGAGCTCGTTTTGACGGGGTTGCAGTGGGAGACATGTCTTATATATTTGGACGATATCATTGTCTTCAGCCGCACATTCGATGAACATTTGACGCGGCTGGAGACAGTGTTTACGAGGATGCGTTCTGCCAAATTGAAATTCAAACCAAAGAAATGTCACCTACTGCAACGGTCCGTCCGCTATTTGGGGCACATTGTGAGCGCTGAGGGAGTGTCCACGGATCCGGAAAAGACGGCGTGCGTCCGGGATTGGCCGACTCCGGCCACCGTGGGGGATGTTCGGCGGTTTTTGGGATTTGCCTCGTATTACCGAAGATTCGTGCCGGGTTTTGCGACGATTGCGAGGCCCTTGCATCTCCTTACGGGTAAAGGACGGAAGTTTGTTTGGGGACAGCCGGAGGAGGCGGCCTTTCGGAGTCTGCGTGATCTATTGGCCACGGCCCCAACATTGGATTATCCCGATTTCGATCACCCATTCATTCTTGATACGGACGCGAGTGACACAGGTATTGGGGCGGTGTTATCACAGTCTAAAGGGGGTGTAGAGCGTGTCGTGGCGTATGGTAGCCGAGTCTTGTCTCCTGCGGAAACCCGCTACTGTGTCACTCGCAGAGAACTATTGGCGGTTGTTTTTTTCCTACGGCAATTTCGACCATACCTCTACGGTCGTTCTTTTATTGTGCGTACGGATCATGCGGCCTTGCAATATGCCCTTAAAATTGACCAGCCATCCGGACAGTTGGCACGTTGGTTGGACACGCTACAGGAATTTTCCTTCCAAATTCAACATCGGAAGGGTGTGCGCCATGCGAACGCTGACGCACTTTCCAGATTACCGCGGCGCGGCCCTTGTAAATGTGAGTCGGGGACGCATAGGTGTTCGCCGATTCCAAACCCCCCTCAGCCGCTCACGCTGGCCGTCGAGAAGTCGGACACTCCGATGGAACCGGGACCGGCTGACGGGGTTTTGAATCTGCCGCGGTCTGTCTGGATCCGGGAACAGATGATGGATGAGTCATTGGTGTCCTTGCGGAAGCGGTCTGCTAAGGACAATGGGAGTCCGAGTACGGCTGTGGGGCCGCAAACCGCTCTCCGAGATGGTCTGCTTATGTGGCGGGAGGGGTTCCAGGAACGTTGGCGCCTGGTGGTACCAACGTCCTTGCGGTTCGAGTTGATTAGAACCCTCCATTGTGACACTCTCTTACATTTAGGGGTGCAGAAGACCTTGTTGACGTTGCAACGTCATTATTTTTGGCACGGCATGGCGACAGATGTCGTAGGGCACGTGCGCGCGTGCCCTGCGTGTGCACAACGTAAGCCGCCGAAACATCCTTACGTGCCGCCTCTCCAGTCGATTCAGGTGTCTCGAGTCAATGAATTGGTGGCACTGGACATATTGGGACCTTTTCCACCATCGGCGAGGGGTAATAAATATTTGCTGGTAGGGGTTGAGTACCTCTCCCGTTGGCCGATGGCCTGGCCGTTGCCCGATCAGTCGGCCGCGGCCATTACCGACGCCTTTTTGTTTGGGTATATTATGGATAAGGGGGCGCCTGAGAGACTCCTCACGGACCAGGGCAGGAATTTCTCTTCTAAATTATTGGCGGAAGTGTGCGCGGGCCTTGGGACTAAGAAAGTACGGACATCCCCATACCATCCGCAGACGGATGGTATGGTTGAACGGCTGAACAGGACATTGTCTGCCATGCTTTGCCATACCGTGAGTGAACAACAATCAGATTGGGATCTGCACATCCCCGGGGTGCTTTCGGCGTACAGGATGACGCCTCATGCGGCTACAGGATATTCGCCGTTTTACCTTATGTATGGTCGGGAAAACGTGCCGCCGGTGGATGTGCAATTGGGAACTGGGGTGAAGGGACCTCGGAAACCACTTCCTGAATACATCCAGGACACGGTTCGCCGAGTCACGGAGGCGCGGGAGAATGCCCGCGTGGCTACGGCCAAAGCCCAGGCCCGGAACGAGCGATATGCGCCACGGTCTGAGGGGGAGTGCCCTTGGAAGGTTGGGGACCTAGCCTGGCTTCATTGTCCACAGGTACGTCCGGGGACCTCGCCGAAATTGCACAAACCCTGGCATGGTCCCGTACGCCTCATTGCGGTTCCCAACCCACAGACAGCACGCGTCCAGATTGGGTCTCGTCGCTGGGTTGTGCATACGTCGCGCTTGAAACCATATGTTGCTCCCTTACATGATGCGTCATCCCCCAATATTGCCTTGCCGGGGTCTGTTGCTGCTGACTCTCCCCTGCCTGCGTCCATTGATCTCGCTAGAGCGCCTGTCGTACCTGTTCCAGACAGGCCGGCCGTGACATTGCGGGGGACGAGGGGCCCTGCTCGGAGGACGCCTGCCAGGTCTGCGGGACCTTCGAGCCCTGCAGCCCTTCCGACCCAGCTGCGGGCACGGTCACAGGACAAGCCCAAGACTAACTCTTTAGAGACACGGGACGGCGGTGGACTTCCAGCTGCGACAGGGGGATTACCCCCTGTCGTTCCTCGACTTTCATCGCGTTCCCGTTCTGCGAGTGGGCCGCCGACCGTCCGGGACGGGCCGGCGACCCGCACACGTTCCAAATCGCTTACGTTTCGTTGATTGTTGCTGTCTTGTTATTTTTTTCTTACAGTTGTATTTATTGCATGCTTTTGTACGATCGTTGATGTTGATTGCGTTGTTGTTGTTCTTGCTGTTACATTATATGCTTAGTGTCCTTTAGGGGGGGAAGCTCGGTTCGCCGCATTACGATTTGCTATTGGTCAGCCGAGGTCGGCTGGGATTTTTCTACGGGGGAGGGTGGTGTAATGCGGGCGTAAGCGACCTTCCGGAGGTGACGTCACGGGGGGTGGAGTCATGTGACGTGGGGGTAAGGTTCGGGGCTTTAAGCGGGTAAACCGGAAGGGGAAGGTAGTCGGGGTGTGAGCGGAAAAGAGTGAGGCCACGCGGGCAAGTGTGGAGAGGGGGGGGCGCCGACGGCGATCGGGAGCCAACCCCGAAGATAAGAGGAAGCTGCGGAGTGGTGTGCAGCTGGGGAGGAGACAGCCAGGAGGGCTGCGTGTTAGAGGCAGCGGTGTGGCTGCCAGGAGGAGCTGCGGAGAGAGAGAGAGAGGGGGCTGCTTGTTAGAGGCAGCGGTGTGGCTGCCAGGAGGAGCTGCGGAGAGAGAGAGAGAGAGCAAGAAGCTGTGAGAGCTGCGGAGGGAGAAGAGCAGCAGAGAGTACAGCCAAGGGGGGCTGTGTGAGAGAAACAGCAGCAGAGCTGCTGTTGTGGATCGGGCCGACATTGGAGTCAGCACCGTGGAGAAGCTACAGAGTAAAGACAGCCGTGTGGGTGTACAGCACGAACCGAATAATAAAGGACACTGAGCCAGACATCGTGGTCCAGTCGTTTATTACAATAGCATGCTTCTGATTAATGTGTTTTTCATGATGTTAATGATTAAATGTATCTTGTTGTGCAGTAGTTAATTTCGTCTGTGGGGTATTGCTGGTCTATGTAACTTGGGTTATTGTGTTTATGGAGATTTGTGCAATCGCACGGTACTTTGAAATATATCTGACATATATCTTGTATGAATAAACTCAAATCCTATGATAATAAACACGACTTATATGAGTGAGTGTGTGTGAGTGTGTGTATTTGGAGGAGATCGGTGGCGCCGTGGTTTGAACAGCGCAACTCGAGTTTGATTCGCCGTCACAGCCAACGTCAGTGACGAGTGATACCTGGGCCACCTGTAGTGTGGTATTCAGTCGTAACTTGGCACCTGCTACGGTGTGAAAACATCAACTCCAATGAAACCAAGGTGGCCAGGTATAGTTCTGTCACAGCACCCATCACGGAGTGTAACAGCTTTAATAGAGTCTCGCTAAAAGCATTGCTACACGGGTGACAATACAATGTATCAGTGTGTGTGGAGGGTGGGGGTAGTAGGGGAGCGGTAGTGCAGCGGTTAACGCGCTCTGCTACGAATCCAGCCACTCGAGTTCGATTTACATTCACAGCCAACACCAGTGACGATGATCTGAATCGGTCCTGGGCCTCCCCTAGGTTGACTCAGCCTCAAATAAGTACCTGGTGCGATGTGTAAACATCGCCGCTTGGGAAACCGGGCGTGGTAATTGCCCCCCCCCGTGTGTTGAGAAGCTGCATGATAATACTCTGTGGGTCTTTCGGCAAAGTCACGTAGGTAGAATACAAATAATAAAAATTACGACGTTTCGATCGCAACACAAGCAATTGTCATCAGGTGAAATAAATACGGCAGGAGACTGCTGAGGCAGGAGAAATAGAGCGAAAGAGTTGCTGCGACAAGAGGTTTGAGCTGGGTGCAACCCGCGGGTAAGTGGGCAGGGCTAGAGATGGAATTGTATGTAAATGTAAGATCGGAGAGAGACACAGAGAGAGAGAGACACACACAGAGACACACACAGAGACAACCCCCACACAGAGAGACAACTCCCACACAGAGAGACAACCCCCACACAGAGAGAGACACATACCTACATGATTTTCTTGGTTCTTTCGGTAAAGTCACGTAGAAGGGATATAATAAAAATAAAACATAATAAAATAATTCTCACGACGTTTCGGCCACAACGCAAGCAGCCGTCCTCAGGTGAATAACAGGTCTGTCGGGAAGACAGCGTCTGAATGAAACACCACCAAGCTTGGAGCGTATATTTAAGCTGGGTTGGAGGGGGGAAGGGGCGCCTTGACAAAAGAATTTGCATATCAAGAGGAATTTAGCATATTTATAGGAAATGCAGGTATGTGATTAGTACTACTTATGTCCGTGCATTATGCAGGATTAGCAGCATCCAAGGGAGGGGATATGGGAAATGCAGGTATGTGAAATAGTGCTACTTTGCCCGTGCATTATGCAGGATTAGCAGCATCACAGGGAGGGGATAGGGGTAGCATTAATAAAGGGAAGAAGTGTTAATAGTATGTAGCTGCAGTAACTAAAACCACCACGTAAACAACTAAAGTATAAACTACATAGTATCATCATTATACTAAATATACTCTACAATAAGCTGAGTTACTAACAGTAAGTAATACATGACAATTCTACGTCGTAAAAATTATAATATGCTTCCATCTAAACTTTATTCTCTTACATCACACGAGTCTACACCGTACTATATACTGCCATAGACAAACCCAACATTAAATTATATACTGTATTGCTATAAACCAAAAAGATGGCAAGCTACCCTTTTTGGATGTCCTAATTAAAAGGAGACCTGATGGTTCAATGAGCCACTCTGTCTACAGGAAAGCCACCCATACGGATGCTTACCTAAACCCGGATTCCCACCACCATCCATCCCAGAAGAATTCCCTCATCAAGACTCTACACCATAGAGCCCAATGCATCGCCGACCAGGAACACATTGCCAGTGAACTCAAACACGTACGCCAAGCTCTTAAGGCTAATGGTTAATCCGACTACACAATCCGCAAAGCCATCACTCCAACCATCAAGAAGGATCCTGTTGAGGAGCCTTTCTAAACCATCACCTTACCCTACATTGCTGGGGTCACAAAAAAGATATCCGAAATCCTGATTAAACACAAGATCCAGGTCAGATTCAACACTACATAAAATCCGTGATCTGGTCCCATCTGTAAAAGATGTGGTTCCAGACATACAGTACCCTGGCGTCTACAAACTAAGTTGCCTCTGTGGTAGCAGTTACATTGGAGAAACCAAACGACATGTCTCGGACCGCATCCGTGAACATAAAGCAGACCTGAAACACGGTAGGACAAACACCTCAGCCGTGGCAGATCACTGTTACAATTCAGTGGGCTCACATGACATTGACTTCTCCAAGACAGAGGTTCTCTGCAAGCCATCTGGCTACCATGAGAGATTCGTTCATGAGGCGATCCACATATACAAACACAGAGACAATTTCAACTGAGAAGATGGATTCTGGCTCAGCAATCATTGGAAGGACGTAATAAACCATTTCAGATCTTAACTGATTGTGTTCACGTTTACGGTGACTTTCAGACCGCAGTCCACTTACTGGCATCTTATATATAAAAGTCTCCGCGCGCTCGTGCTTACGGGGGATTTGGCTCTCGGATGGTGGGGTTTAAGACCGAAATAATTTGCCGGGCGACACGCCCTAAGCCCCGTGGTGGAAATAGGCTATTCCGTTTTCCCATCCGTAAACTTTAAAGTAGTTTAATTAACACATTTGTGCCGTTTCTATTATTCATTATTTACTTATTGTACGACATTGACCGTACCAAGTAACGCCAATTGCGTGGGGGGGGCGGACCCTATCAAGGCATGCGCCTTTGCTCCAGCTCACGGCGGACATTTTCTTTTACGCGTTTTACAGCCAACACATACACACATCACGCTGCGGATATTTATTCACAGTGTCATGTCCTCTTCGCCCCCCCCCCCCCCAACACGATGCGTCCAGTTTATACTACAGACTCCCGAGATAATAATATTTTACTGCTTACATAGCATTATTCTTGCACGGGCAGGGGATGCTGGGGGGGGGTAGCGGCCCAGCCCCTAGCCTGGCAACGTGCCAACTCCGCCGCCTCGCCAATGTAGGCCAAGACAGGGGGCGACGCATGGCACAAGACCTCAACATGCCTATGGTAAGTACAAAGTTCCTTGCTTCTTACGCTAACAACTCAAGTCCATTTTTTACTATTGTTAAACACATTAGTTCACAAACATTACAATAATAATGTTTGTGCGCAGATGAAAACTCGGCTTCATTGTTCAACATTATGAAACAACACTATGGGAACCTCATTTGCCAGTAAAAATATGATAATTGGTTCTTTACCCTTCTATCTGGCAACAAAACTGTCAGTTGTCTCTCCGTGTGTCTCTCGATGTGTGTGTGTAAGTCAATGCGTCTGTGTGTGAGTCCATATGTGTTTTAATCCATATCTGTGTATCTAAAGTAGATATCTGTCTGTCACAGTCCATATGTGTATGTGTGTGTAGGGCTATGTGTGTGTCAGTCTATGCATGTGTAAGTTCATGTGTGTGTGTCTTAGTCCATATGTGTGTGTGTAAGTACATGTGTGTTTACGTCAATGTGTGTTTTAGTCCACGCATTGCCGTGTGCGAGTCGGTGTGTGTGAGTCGCTGTATGTGTGTACGTCCATATATGTGTGTGCAACTCCATGTGTGTATATCTCAAGTGGATGTCTGTGTGATAGTCCACATGTGTATGTGTGTGTACGGCAATGTGTGTATCACTCTATGTATGTGTCGCTGTATGTGTGTACGTCGATATGTGTGTGTAACTCCATGTGTGCGTATCTCAAGTGCATGTCTATGTGTGTGTGAGTCCATATGTGTGTGTGTCTGTAAGTCGATGTGTTTGTGTGTGTCAGTCCATATGTGTGTGTGTGTCTCAGTCCATGTGCGTGTGTGTTAGTCGCTGTGTGTGCATGCCTCCATGTTAGTCAGTGTAACTCCATTTCTTTGCGTGTCTGTAGGTCCATGTGTGCATCTTAGTCCATGCATGTGCTTTATTGACCTGCTCAAGGCCTATGATACCATCAGTAGGCCTGGACTCTGGGTTGCTCTTCGAGCTTTCCGAGTCCCGAACCCACTCATCACCATCCTTAAGAACCTTCATGATGGTGAGCGGCCTCGCGTCAGAGCCATTCCCTTTACACCTTGGGGTGCAACAGGGATGTCCTCTGGCTCCCACATTGAATGTAGTTCGTCGAGCCTTCAATGCCTGTACCGGAATAATTCCCATCTGCTACAGATACAATGGGAGGCTGATCGATGCCCGGGTGCGGTCAAGGGATGGCTCCTTATTGCTCAACCACGTTATGTATGGCGATGATCTGCTAATGGCTGCTCACTCGGAGGAGGAGTTTGAGGTGCTGCTGCTGAACCTGGAGCTTGCCACCAACAGGTGGGGCCTTACCATCAGCCCAACCAAAGCTAAGCACCTGCCTGGCTATTTTGTACCATCCGACACTCCACCCCCACAACTCCCAATTGGTGATGGGGCAGTTGTGGAGACAGTGGAGAGTTTCCCTGGGCAGTGTGCTAATGACCGGCTCCGGTTTAACAGCAGAGGTCTCACTCCGAATCAGTCGAGCTGCAGTATCTTTTAATTGGCTGCGTAACGCTGTGTGGAAGCTACCTGGTCTATCACTCCATACGAAGCTTCAGGTCTTCTCGGAGACGGTCATTCCCTCCCTTCTCTACGCTTGCGAAACTTGGACCCCCCCCTAATGGAACATCTTCGCCGGTTAGAAACATTTAGGCTGGCCTGCCTACGATCCATCCTGGGTTTAACCAGGCTGCATTGTGTGAGGAGCTCACAAATCCTTGAAAGATGTGGACAAAGTCCCATCGGTGACCTCCGGCAGGCAAGACTGCGTTGCCTGAGTCATGTAGCCGCATGGCTCGCCACCGCATGCCTCAACAGCTTTTGTTCCGCCGGATCGAGGGGGCTAAACGTGCGCGGCACAGGCTGGAGAAGACATGGAGTGATGTGCTACAGGAGGACTTGGAGCTGAGTCCACTTGCGGATGACTGGTACCAGCCGTGTCAAGATCGGCCACTGTGGAGGAGGCTCCTGAAGGACGCTACTGGACAGTTGGAGGCAGTCACCCTCCAACAACAACGGAGGGCGGAGGAGCGACGCTCACAACAACGAGTGGAGCGCCGGGTGGCTAAAGCACAGAAAGTTGCCACAGTAGGGGCCACAGGTGGTGCATCAGCCAGTCGTCTCAGTCAGTCGACCTGTACATCTGGGTTCGCCCCGTGACCTCTTGCCAGCGGGCGTTCGACACTTCCCGTGGCCTCAAGGTGCACATAGCCTGGCACAAGCATTGTTGTGACGTCACCGCCACTTAGTGGCGAATGGCGGTTGTTGTTGTTCAGTCTATGTATGTATGTGTGAGTCAATTTGTGCGTGTAACTCTATGTGTGTGTATCAATGGATTTGCGTGCGTAACTACATGTGTCTGCCTTTTTCGCCCGGGCAACGCCGGGTACTAACCGCTAGTTGACTATATATCTTGTTTTCTCCGCAGGGAATGGATTCTTTGCTCCGCTGCATGTCTCCTATCACCACTCTCCCATTGACATATTTCGTTGCTTCCTCTTAGTATCTTTCACGCGACGGTCAATGGTATAGTGAATAGCAGATTGTATAAATAGTATAAAATTGTAATGTTTAATACAATGTATAAGGTAATATCGTAATAATATAGTGAATATACAGCAGTGTGGTATACAGTAGGGTGGGTAGAATAATACATAGTGTAATATTATAGTCGAAGGTATAGGGTGGTGTATAGTAATACAGTATATAATTTAATGTTGGGTTTGTCTATGGCAGTAAAGAGAAAAAGTTTAACTGAAAGCATATTATATTTTTTGCGACGTAGAATTGTAATGTATTACTTACTGTTAGTAGCCCAGCTTATTGGAGAGTATATTTAGTATACTGATGATACTATGTAGTTTATACTTTAGTTTTTTACGTGGTGGTTTAGTTACTGCAGCTACATACTATTAACATTCCTTCCCTTTATTAATGCTACCCCTACCCCCTCCCTTTGATGCTGCTAATCCTGCATAATGCACGGGCATAATGACTTTGAAACCCCCCGCCCACCTTCTACGCATTTCACAAGTAGTGACTAATCCCATATCTGTATTTCCCATAAATATGCTAAAATCCTCTTGATATGCAAATTCCTTTGTCAAGGCGCCCCTTCCCCCCTCCAACCCAGCCTAAATATACGCTCCAAGCTTGGTGGTGTTTCATTCAGACGCTGTCTTCCCGACAGACCTGCTTGCGTTGTGGCCGAAACGTCGTGAGAATTATTTTATTATGTTTTATTTTTATTATTTTGTTATTTCCCTTCTACGTGACTTTACCGAAAGAACCAAGAAGATGAATCCCTGCTGCAGTCACGAAAGCTTTAAATCGAAAAATTATATCTATGTGACTTTACCGAAAGAACCAAAGAGTATGGATTCCTACAGTCACTAAAGCTTCAAATCTAGATATTTGTCTTTGTTAACGTGCGCGTCGGTGCCAAGGGCATCTTAAGAGCGCCACGTTGCTCAGTCCAGCGGCTTCGGAATGTGAATTCCTTGAAAGGTATGACGAAACACTTTGTCGTATTTCTTACGATCGTGATGTGCGAAAAAGACCGCCCACAGAGACGTAAAAAACACAAACAATAGACAAAGATCCCCCGTGTAGCCTTTTAGCAGACTTTAGTGGCAAGTGCTGTGTGGGGGGCAGCGTCCACCCCACCGCCCTCTCCGGGCAGGTGGGGCGCGAAGTCCCCCCCCTCCCTCCTCCGCTCCCCGGGTCGGTAGTATAGATAACTGCTATACTACCACTCCCCACAGTGACACACACACAGATATACACACACGCAGATATACACATAGACACACACACAGACACACACACCTACAATACCTGGCAAGCACCAAAGATGCTCGCCTATCCTGTTTAGCTGCTAAGATCCCACGAGATGTCAGAAGCAATGTAATTTTAATAAAACAACCACCATCACAACCATCATCATCGTTATCGGTTTTAGATTATTTGGCTGCTATAGCCGTCCACATTCCTCCCTCCCAGCCCTCCCTCCTTCCCTGTCACCAATCATCTCTCCGGATGGATAAAACTTGTAACACCAGATTTTTGGGAAAATCAGCACAAAGGAGGCCGATGTATACATGAGCCCCCATGCCAGCGGAATGTGGAATTTCCACTGCACCGTGCACGCACTTTTTTTTATGAATCTACTCCACACATTACACGCGCGGGCAGCCGTTCTGTCAACCCCCATTGCTGAGTGTGGATGCGGACCGTGACACCACCCTCCCCGCACTGCTACAGACAGACGCCGACAGAGTCAATGGTTCTAACGAGTTGATCGGTGACGGCAAAGGCCGCAAGCTGCGTGCCGCGTTCCACAGTGACAATCGAACATTCGTCACCACGGAGGGAATTTTCATTCGACAGATCACCCACTGTGGGTTGGAGCAAACATTAAAATATAGAGCCTTCATACAACACTCCAGACGATTTGACTCAAACAGAGCGAGAGGAGGAAGAAACGAACGAGAGAAGCGACACAGACTCAGCGATCTATGTAAGGTTATCAAAAACTGAAGTCAACCGAGGAAAAACAAACATGGTCCATTTTCTACACAGTATGTCAAAAGAACTAAACTAATTCAACTATTTTTTACGAAGCATTTTTTGATTTTGCCCGGTAAGTTCCCACTGAGCTGTATAGCTTTTTTTTCCAAAAGAAACCTGGCTATTACAAATTATATCTCAGCGGAGTGGTTTATTATCACGTGGAATTGTATAACAGCAGCCAAATACACTAAATAGTGCATACAGCATATACGAAGTTTTAATGAGTTGAGTGATTTGCTGAGTTCAAAGTATCGGAGGGAGTTGTGTTGGGCTAAAATGATGTCCCACTCACGAACATTAAATACTCAAGACAGTGTTATAATAAATGAGTGAGGCCCCCTGAGCCCTATAACTGTTTTTCAGACCTTGCTATCACAAATGAAAGCTCAACGAAGTGGCTTATCATCATCGTCGTCGTCAAGTAAACGTATTGCAGCCAAATACTCAAAATGCGTGATTTTGATTCTAAATGTGTGGGGGGTTTGGAGGGGGAAGAACTGGAGGACTCGGAGAACAATCCATGCGACGAGGGGGAGAGAGAGATACTCAAACTCCAAAAATACAGCATGCGTCATGGTTGGGATTGAGCCCCACAACCTCCTGTTTATCAGGGGAGGTAGTTCACATTTCCTAGTCACCGCGGCGCCGACTCAGATGTTAACACTGACAGCGATCCAGGTATTTGCACGATGACGATAGTTTGCCTGATGCTGTTTGTTTATCCCGATATTCTCCTGTCACGGTGACTTTTATTATGTACTTATCCTGGATAAATTAGATTAGCTAATAACCTCTTTTTCCTCTCACAGATGTCCAGTAAAGTGGCACGCGGGGGTGGCCGGTTACACACAACCAGACAATAACAACACGTGATAGAAGCGTCAAGTATAGGAACGGTAAACAAATCGACTTCAAAGAATCTGGCTGTCGCCTGATGAAGCTAGTTGTAATTACTGGCGAAACGTCGTACTCAGATTTTAAACGTTGTGGCTTGGCTCTCCAACACACCGGTGTGCTGTACTAGTGTAATGCGGGTGTAAACGGCTTCGCGGATATGACGTCATGGGGGGAGGAGTTAGGTCACGTGTGAGAGAGGGGTGAGGTCTTAAGGGAGAGATACCGGAAGAGACGGGGAGAGTGTGGGAGATAGAGTTACAGTGAGGCCACGCAGGGCGGAGGTCGAGGAGTGGCGAGATCGCCACACACACGGAGAGTAAGACTTGGCACCGTCGGCCAGCGGTGACCAAGCACGGAGGAACGACGGGCAGCGGTGGAGCTGCAGTGAGGGCAGCGGTGGAGCTGCAGTGAGGGCAGCCGGAGGACTGCACAGGGGATCTGCAGCGGAGCTGCAGAGGTGTGAAGGCTACGGGAGCGAGGGCAGCTATGGAGCTGCCAAGGGGAGAGCTCTGAGCGAGGGCCGTGTGGGAAAAGTGTAAGAACCCGAATAAAGGACAACGGAGACAGACCCAGGATCGAGTCCTTTATTACACTGGTGTCAGAAGTGAAACGGCATGTCAAAACAGCTCAGAAGAAAGAATATTCCTGCGCCATCATCTGCTACGTCATCCGACGACGACGACCTTCCTCGGGCGGTCGACCTGCCTGCGATGGAGGAGGAGATCCGTGCGGGAACAAGTGCGGGTCCGGGAGTCCAAGATGTCGCCGTGTCGGTGGACCCGTCTGCACCAGAGGACACTGATTGGCGATGGACGCAGATGGCGGCGCAGCTGGAGACACTGAAAATCGTGCTCGCGCAATTGTGCGAGCTCGTCACGCCGAGGACGGCGTTGGGGAGAGCCGATGGAGGTCCGCAGGTCGCTGCCTTGCCTTCGCTGTCGGCGCCATTGGCCACGCGGCAAGAAGACGCCATCTTGGGCATGGCAGGAGAAGAACGGCGGGAAGCCGCCATCTTGCGCTCTCCGCGGCGAGAGGCCGCCATCTTGAACACGTTGCGATGCGACGCCATTTTGAATATGCCGCCTGGTGACTCATCGGCTGAGGACGGTGCAACAAGGAGTCACAGTCGTCATCTCACGACAGTCAAAGAATTCTCCATTGGGGGCGATTGGAGTGCTTTCGCCTGCAGATTTCTGGCGGCGGTACGCTCAGCAAGATGGACGGACGCTGAGGCATTGGAGGTTTTACCGACTCTTCTCGATGACGAGTCGGTGAGATTCTTCCACTCTATAAAGGCCGAGAAGAAGAAAACATTGAGAGGAGTTTTCGACGAGATGGCAGATGCATATGAGCCACCGGATGATGCTCATCGCCGGTTTGTTCAACGTCAGCGAGCACCCGAGGAGTCGCCGGTGGCATACAGGGGTGCGGTATTGGAGTTGGCCATGGCTGCATACCCGGAGACGGAGCCTGACCTGCTCGAACCTCTCATCTTGTGTAAGATGCTCGAGCTGTCCCGGGATTTGGGGATTCCTATGCCGGTGTGTGGCCATGAAAAGCTCACATCCCGGGCGGCCGCTAAATGTCTTGATGCCCAGTTCAACCTGCGCCATTGGAAGCAAGTCACGGCGTGGACAGGGGGGCCCATCGTTGAAGGAGGTGCCGCGGGTTGGGATCCCAAGAAGGCGGTGTACGTTCCTGACGGGGGGGGCCCGCAGGAGCTGACAGCCGCCTCTGCTCAGTGGTCGGCCCGCAGTACACCGGGGCCGCGATCTGCGCCGCCGCCACGGGAGCGTCGGGACGGGGTGCCTGCAGCGCGGCGCAACAACATCGACTGCTTCCGCTGCGGCGGTAAAGGCCATTACGCTAAGGACTGCTGGGCCCGCGTCCCGGGTCCGCCCCAGCAGGAGGCCTCATCAGCGGACGTGCCACGGAAGGATCCTCCAGGACAGGCAAGTCGGTGCGCACCAGACACCCGGCAAGGCTTGACACCTCACTCATCACCGTTGTCGTGCAATCCGGGTGTGGTTAATAACGGGGGGAGGCCATCGACTGGGCCACGTCGCTCGGTAACGCAGTGGCGTAAATTGGCACGGCGGGTCGTCGCGGCCGCTACTGGTTCGTCCACTGTACCTGGTTCTATACAAGGGGTGGACGTACGTGTGTTAGTGGATTCCGGGGCGTCCGCGACCATTATATCAGATGTCATTTTCCATCTGTTGAACATCCCACCTGAGGCCGTGCGTCCGGTTTACGATTCCTGCGTCGCTGCCAACGGGGGTAGCAAGGGCATTGTGGGCCAGGTGGTCGCTACAATATCTATCGGGGGAGTGTCGGCCTCGGGAATTGTGTTAATTTCGAGGTCCCTCGCGGTTCCTTGCTTGTTGGGAACTGACTTCCTGGCCAAAATGCCCATTCTAATTCGAATTAATCAAAACTGCATTGAATTACCGGGTGGGCGACAAATTACATTTCTACCGTCGCCCTGGGAGCGACCTGCTCCGGTCGCTCAGGTGCAGGCGCTGTCCGAGGTATCTGTTGATATTCCACCTGACTCACAGATGCTTATCCCCTTGCGATATCGGAAGCCTGTACCTGGTCGTCAGGGTGCAATTGGGATTTTGTTGTCACCGTCCGCCACTATAACGGGCGGAGCGGCGCTCGTTGGGGCACAAACTATTGTCCGGCATGACCAGCAGCCGTTTCTGCAGGTGCTTAATGCAAGTTCCGAAAATGTGTGTGTGCTGGCTGGTACGGTTGTGGCACATGCCACTACGGCGTTTACGGCACAAGATCATCTGGGCAGCCAGGTCGTGGTTGGTGGTGTTTCAGGTCCTGGTGCTGCTGATAATCGCTGGATCGCAGAATTGTGTGGGGAAAATTCTTCCCTTTCCGGTGAACAACGTTGTGCGCTTCGTAAATTATTATTGAGTTATTCTGATGTGTTTAGCTCCGACGATTTGGACTTGGGACGCACCTCGTTGCTTTACCATCATATTGACACAGGGGACGCTGCCCCTATTCGGTTGAACTCGCATCGGATGAATCCGGCGGAGCGAGATCAGGTTCGAGGGGCAGTGGATGACATGTTGGCTGCGGACATAATATCTCCATCTAACAGCCCATGGGGCGCGCCTGTTGTTTTGGTTAAAAAGAAGGATGGCAAATTGCGATTTTGTGTCGACTTTCGAAAATTGAATAAAGTGTCTTTGGCAGATGCGTACCCCCTGCCGCGTATGGACGACTCCCTCGATGCCTTGTCGGGGGCGAAGTTCTTTTCAATGCTAGATCTCTCTTCGGGATTCTGGCAGCTTCCCCTTGACGAGCCCTCGCGGGAGAAAACTGCTTTCCGTACGCCGCAGGGGTTATTCCAATTTAATTGTCTTCCAATGGGGCTGAACCCCTTCATTCTGGATACGGATGCGAGTGACACGGGCATTGGGGCCGTGTTGTCTCAATCAAAAGGTGATGTGGAAGGCGTGGTGGCGTATGGTAGCCGGGTTTTGTCTCCCGCAGAAACTCGCTACTGCGTCACACGCAGGGAACTTTTGGCTATTGTTTTCTTTCTCCGCCAATTTCGACCGTATCTCTACGGTCGTTTGTTTATTGTTCGCATGGATCATGCGGCCTTGCAGTATGCTCTTAAGATGGAGCAACCATCCGGCCAGTTGTCGCGGTGGTTGGACACGCTGCAAGAATTTTCCTTCCAAATTCACCATCAGAAGGGGGTGCGTCACGCGAATGCGGACGCGCTTTCTAGGTTGCCGCAGCGATCCCCTTGCGCGTGCGCGTCGGGGACGCATAGATGTGCGCCGATTCAGCAACCCCCTCAGCCTGTTGCGTTGGCGGTCGACGTGCCTGAAGCTCCAAAGGAGCCGGGACCAGCTGATGGGATTCTGAATCTTCCACGGGCTGTGTGGATTCGGGAACAAATGTTGGATGGTTCATTGGTCTCGTTACGGAATCGGACTGCGAAGAAGAGTGGGGGACTGGGTACGGGGGGTATGCCGGAAACCGCTCTCCGCGATGGTCTGCTGATGTGGAGGGAAGGGTTACAGGAACGCTGGCGTCTGGTTGTACCGGCATCCTTGCGGTACGAGTTGATTAGGACTCTGCATGGGGACACGCTTTTACATCTGGGGGTGCAGAAGACCCTATTGACGCTGCAGCGAGACTATTTTTGGCACGGCATGACAACGGATGTCGTCGGTCACGTTCGCGCGTGTCCCGATTGTGCCCGACGAAAACCGCCTAAACAACCATATGTGCCGCCCATACAGTCTATTCAGGTGTCTAGAGTTAACGAATTGGTGGCGTTGGACATTTTGGGACCCTTCCCGCCATCCGCTAAGGGAAATAAATACTTGCTAGTTGGGGTGGAGTACCTCTCCCGCTGGCCGATGGCCTGGCCTTTGCCTGACCAGTCAGCGGCGTCTATCACAGACGCCTTTCTATTCGGGTACGTTATGGACAAGGGGGCGCCGGAGAGGCTCCTCACAGACCAAGGCCGTAATTTTTCTTCGAAATTGTTGGGGGAGGTGTGCGCGGCTCTTGGAACTAAAAAGATACGGACATCTCCCTACCATCCGCAAACGGATGGTATGGTCGAACGGCTGAATCGGACATTGTCCGCAATGTTGCGTCACATCGTGAGTGAAAAACAATCGGATTGGGATTTGCATATCCCTGGGGTACTTTCGGCATACCGAATGACGCCGCATGCGGCTACAGGATATTCGCCGTTTTTCCTTATGTACGGTCGCGAGAACGTGCCGCCAATGGATGTGCAGTTGGGAACTGGAGTGAGGGGACTTGCTAAGCCTCTTCCTGATTACATTCGGGATACCGTTCGCCGGGTTACTGAGGCACGGGAGGGGGCCCGCATGGCTACTGCCAAAGCCCAGGCCCGGAACGAGCGGTGTGCTCGACGCTCGAAGGGGGAGTGCCCCTGGAAGGTGGGGGACATGGCCTGGCTCCATTGCCCACAGGTGCGGCCAGGTACCTCTCCTAAATTACGCAAACCATGGCAAGGGCCGGTCCGCCTCATCGAGGTTCCCAACCCACAGTCTGCGCATGTTCGGTTTGGATCTCGGCGTTGGTTCGTTCACACGTCGCGCTTGAAACCATATGTGGCCCCTCGAGACGATGCGTCATCTCCCGATGTTGCCTTGCCGGGGTCTGTGGCTGCCGACTCATCCTTGCCTGTGCCTGTTGACCTTGCAAGAGCGCCTGTCGTGCCTTTTACAGACAAGCCGGCCGTGACATTGCTGGAGACAGGAGACTCTGCTCGGGGTGTGCCTACCACGGCTGCGGGGACTTCGAGCCCCGCTGCCCTTCCGACCCCGTCGCAGACACGATCGCGACGCACCCCCGACGCTGGGCCTTCAGGGACACGGGACCGGGACATTGACGGGCCTCCAATAGCGACAGGAGGACTTCATCCTGTCGCTCCTAAAACCCCGTCACGTTCCCGGTCTGCAGGAGGGCCGCCGCCCGTCCGGGATGGACCGGCGACCCGAACGCGCTCAAAGTCCCTTACATTTCGTTAAATTTTACTGTTCTGTTTTGTTGTTGTTGTTATATTTATTGTATGCTTCGTTGTCCTTGAATGTGTGATGGTTGTGTTCGCTCGCATTACTTGTCTCGTTATTGTTCAGCCGAGGTCGGCTGGATTTTCTCTACGGGGGAGGGTGGTGTAATGCGGGTGTAAACGGCTTCGCGGATATGACGTCATGGGGGGAGGAGTTAGGTCACGTGTGAGAGAGGGGTGAGGTCTTAAGGGAGAGATACCGGAAGAGACGGGGAGAGTGTGGGAGATAGAGTTACAGTGAGGCCACGCAGGGCGGAGGTCGAGGAGTGGCGAGATCGCCACACACACGGAGAGTAAGACTTGGCACCGTCGGCCAGCGGTGACCAAGCACGGAGGAACGACGGGCAGCGGTGGAGCTGCAGTGAGGGCAGCGGTGGAGCTGCAGTGAGGGCAGCCGGAGGACTGCACAGGGGATCTGCAGCGGAGCTGCAGAGGTGTGAAGGCTACGGGAGCGAGGGCAGCTATGGAGCTGCCAAGGGGAGAGCTCTGAGCGAGGGCCGTGTGGGAAAAGTGTAAGAACCCGAATAAAGGACAACGGAGACAGACCCAGGATCGAGTCCTTTATTACACTAGTGACGAATTGGCATGTTCTGTTTACGCGGACAACCCTTACTAGTTGGCTGTGTCCGGTTTTAACGACACGTTTATGTATTTACGCGACCTATCCCAAAAATAACTATATTATGGATGAAACTGTAGAATTTGTATCCGACCAGTAAAAGCCCACTGAGCTATTAACTTATTTTCAATAAGTAATCTTAACACAAAAGATAGCTTAACGAAGTGACTTATCACGTGGACATTAAATGCGCAATAGAGATACACTACAAAAACCCCAAACAATATACTAAAACTAAACTTTTATTTCTTCAGGTAAAGTACTTTTCACAGATAGTCCAGTAGGGGCACGGGGTCAGAATGTTACAACAACAGACACAATACAAACAAATGATATGAGTGCAAAGTATAGGAAAGATAAAAATATCATTGACAAACAAAATAACTATTTTGATTTAGCAGGTAAAGCCCACTGTGCTATGTAGATATTATTCAGAAGCGGCCTGGCTATCACAAATGATAGCCCAACGAAGTGGCTCATCGTCATCATCATGCGATGAATCCGCTCGCAGTGCTTGAGATGGAGGTAGATGGGCCAGTAAGTTCCCCCCTAATATCAGAAGCTTTATATATTCAGAGTATCGGAATCTGAATTTTTATTTATACTGCAGGAGGAATCCGATGAGATATAAAGTTTTTTCTGCACAGAAGTCCATTGAGGGCGGGTGAGAATGTTACACCAAAAAATACAAAAACATAATAGCAGTGCAAAGTTAAGTAAAAGGTAAACAAATCACCCAACACATACAAATAAACATAAACCATCCCCAGCTATGGCTGCAGGCAGAGCTAAGTCTACTTCAGAACCGCAACAAGCAAGAGGGCAGACTAATAGTGTGGCTATGGCTGCAGCACAACCAAATTGATCTCCTGAACAGAAACAAACAAGATGGGAGACTAACTGATCAGCAATGGCTGCAGCCAGCCGTTATTAAATTCATCAACAGTAAGAAGCAACACAGCATGGTACAAGTGCTGCAGGCATTGTAAATGTTAAAATTAACAAGTCGAGAACAAAGAATTTGGATGCTGGAGGCGAGTTATAAGGATAGACGCTCGACTCCTCGCTCTGCAGTTTACCCTTCTCCTGCGAGACCCAGCCTGGCGAGCACGACTGCGTGGCGACTGGTTGCCGACTTTGCTTCGAGAGAGTTCGTGGCGATCTTTTCAGGCAGGTTACAGGGACATCGATATGCCGTGCATCAACAAGTAAGTGTCTTTGTTAGCGGATAAACTGGTAATCACGTCTAGTCCGACTTACGAGACGTTACTGCGTCTCGGTTGGACGTTAGTGAGAGTTTGCTTTTTGACAATTTGATCCAGACATCGACGCAGCTGAGAGGGCGCCTTTAACGCTCAACAACACCCGCGACGGTTACTCTGCTCTGAAGAATCAGTCTCATGGAGCAGATAAACTCTCCACAGCGCCACGCACACACGGGTGAGAGGCCATTCAATTGTTCTGTGTGTGGGAAGGCATTTGCACGGAAATCACATCTTCACGGTCACCAAAAAACACACACGGGCGAGAAGCCATTCAATTGGTCTCCATTGGAAAGGACACGGTCATCACCCCGAAACAAGCATGAGAAGATCAACAATGATAGGGAAGGGAAAGCAGTAGGTGAAATACCAAGTGGGGAAATGAGTCCTGAAACAAATGCATCTTTCGACCCTATACAGGTGGATCCTGAGAAATGGCTGCTGGATTGGCTTGATAATCAAAGTATTGAGTACTTCTGTTAACTGTTAAAGTCCTGGAATGTGCATGTTTGTGTCTCTGTTAGATCAGCAACACTTCACAGGCATCAGAAACAAATGGTAAAAGCGAAAGTGTTGTAATGGGTCCTAAACGAAATTCCTCTTTCGACCCCATGCAGTTGGATCCTGAGAGATGGCTGGATGTAGTGGAGTGGCTGGAGAGTCATATTCGTGTCTCTTTTATGTCTTTTTTCAGTGATTTACAGGACTTCAAGCTAGAGTGATGTTATCAATGCTCTATATTTATAATTTGTTCAGATTAATGTCTTCGTTTTAAGTTCCAGAAGTGTTCACTGATTTCAGAATGACAACAATTTTATACTTATAGATACATTGCTTCGTCTCGTCATTGGATCATCGGGGCTGTTAAATGCGTGCTGTTTATTATAGAAGGTGCCATGTGTTGTCATCTTCTCACAGCTACTGATGTGGGTGTGCTGTCTTGTTGTAGGATTTGTCCATTGTCGTGGTGGCTTGTGTTCAATTCTATCTCTTGAGTTTAGTTTATTATCGACTTCTTCACGTTAATGTACTTGTTGAATTGGAGTGATGCGAATTGGTTTGCTGTCGTGATTAAGTGGTCCTGTTGAGCTATTTGTACGACACAATAAGTTGTATGTTCCAATAAACATACTTACACGAGTACACATAAACACTCCAATGTACACACACCCACACACAGGAGGAGGGAGTGGAGGAGAAGGCAGTGGAGGAGGGGAGAGTGGAGGAGGGGGGGGGTGGAGGAGGGGGGAGTGGAGGAGGGGGGAGTGGAGGAGGGGAGAGTGGAGGAGGGGGGGGGGATTTCGCGCCCCACCTGCCAGAGAGGGCGGTGGGGTGGACGCCGGCCCCCACACAGCACTTGCCCCTAAAGTCTGTTAAAAGGCTACACGGGGGATCTTTGTCTATTGTTTGTATTTTGTTTGCGTTTTTGTGTGCGGTCTTTTTTCCCGCATCACGATCGTACGAAATACGACAAAGTGTTTCGTCGTACCTTTCAAGAAGAGGAAGGGATTCGCATTCCGAAGCTGAGCAACGTGGTGCTCTTAAGATGCCCTTGGCACCGACGCGCACGTTAACAAAGATCTAGATTTGAAGCTATCGTGATTAAAGGAATCCATACTCTTTGGTTCTTTCGGTAAAACTCACGTAGGTAGAAAATGAAATAAATGACGACGTTTCGGGCGCAACACAAGCGTCTGTCATCAGGTGGGAAAGCACGGTCTGCTGCTGAGGCAGACTTTGAAAAGGTTTGAAATGGGTGTAGTCACCTACGTGACTTCACCGAAAGAACCGATAGCCACTACGCAACACCGCTGCAACTTGACACACTCCGATATGAAGCTGTTGACCCGAGTTCAATTCCCGCTCACGGCCAACACCAGTGACGATTATCCGACACGGTCCTGGGCCTCCCCGAGGTCGACTCAGCCTCAAATGAGTACCTGGTGTGGTGTGTAAGTATCGCCACTGGGGAGACAAAGGCGGCCGGGCGTGGTTTTGGCAACTTGTCCCCTCGGGTACCGTTCTGGCCTTCATAGGTACTCGCGGACAGCTCTTGCCCCAACAAAAAATAATGCGGCCCTTGCCCCACCACCTTCTCCAACCATTATTTAAACGCAGTGGTAACTCCTGCAATCTCTCATTTACTTGATACAGCTGTCGTGGCTGTGACGGTACCACCTTAATGACGGAAGCTTGTGTTGCCCCCGAAACGTCGTGATTTTTATTTTTTATTTTATTTTACTTTTTAATGTTTTTACCTACGTGACTTTACCGAAAAAACCTAAGAATATTAATCATTGCAGTCACGAAAGCTTCAAATCTAGAATTAAGGCTTCAAATCACTATTTCACTTGCCGTCTCACCTGTCACTGAATGTCACCCTGTTTACTTGCAACGTGGCATGCTCCTGTGGTGCACTGGTAGCACATTGGTCTCTACTGTTGCCTTCATCCACCAGTGCATGATCACGGCTGATAAAGTGGTGTATCTATGAATTGATCACCCGCATTGCCTCTATAAATGAATCACGATTGGGGTATCTATATATGGATAACAATAAATGGACGACCCTCCACCAAATCAGTGTAGAGTGGGATGTCTATAAATGGGTTACCACGTGAGCAGTAACGATGTGAATTTCAATTTCTTAGCCAAAGATATTCAGGACGTCTTCCATACTCACAAACCCTTTGATGTAGTAGACAGTGCCTTCCAGCGTGGACTGCGAAGCAGCTGTACTACCAAATACATAGGATATCACTTGCATGATTACTATTAATTTCATCATTGCGTCTGGGGAGTGACCAATTAATATTTGAATCGTCTTTGTTACATCACCCTCCATAACAAATCAGCTTCCTCGATGTGTATTCTGATGATATTTAAAGCAGGTTTAAGTGAAACGTCGTATGGCATTGTTAAATGTGGTCATGAAAATTGGCTTTTAACTTACTGCTGAGCTGAAATAATTATTGACACATTCAGTAGTAATATACACTATTTAACGTGTTTTAGCTGCATCAGGTGGTCGGAGGTATTGACGACACAGATTTGTTCAGATCATTACGTAGCCATGTGTCAAGGCACCCAGCTGGTTTGTATGGAAGATCCGTGGCGCAACAGTACAGAGCAAGGACAGCAACGTCAAAGTGATCTGTACAGAGGAGCAGGCAATGGGGGGACAGGACACGTCAGAAGAACAGCTAGAAAGTGCGTGTAAAGAACGAAAACTACAACTATTTACAAAATAAACAGACATATTGCTCTAAAAGCATGGACGAAGATAATAATAATTGGAGAGGAAATGTGCAAAAGTGAACACAATCGAGTGAATACAATGACCATAACAGAAACAGAGGAAGTAACAGCAGCCGGATTTGGCACCAGTGCAGCAGAATTGGGTATTCTGAGCTCGGAGTTATTTCAAACGATGGAGAAAGGGGAGAGAACTGAACTTGAGCTGAGAGCCAAGTGGCAATCCAGTAAGTTGGTGCTTGTGTGAGAATATTGAGGCAATTCTGAGGCAGTGGCTGGGGATTTATAGAGTTATTAGGTCGGTTATATACTGGAAGATTTGTTTAAAAGGACTTTTATGAAGAAATACACCCAGTGGTGGTCTCTTTAGATGTCGAGGGGGAACACATTGGGGGTTATACAGAGGTTGCAATAATGTGCTTATAGGGCGTTTCAGGGGCAGAGCAGAGTGCCAAATGAGTGATGTTTTAGAGGCTAGGCGGTAGATGATTTCGCAATAATAAAATATGGGGAGCATGGAGGTTTTGACTAGATTGAACGTAATCGATGGGTTATGCTGTGTTTATGACTGTAGTAGAATGTAACTTTGGGTTTAAGCATTTTGGCCACATGATTGAGGTGGGCTTTGTAATGGGGTATATTCAGAATATTATATTATTAGTAGAGACCAGTGAGAACCGGTCAGACAAGTCGCTGAAGATCCAGTTAATTGTCAATTTTGGAAAAGTAGTTTGTTTTAAAATTACATAATGGTACACTACATCAAATGCTTTAGACAGGTCGAGGAACAGAATGTAACAATTGTTTAAAACTGATTTAGACAAGTCAAGAGTATCGAGTATTGAAGATGCTGTGCCCTATTTGTATCTAAAGCCTCGTAGGTTGGGATGGAATCGGTATTTGTTTTTTTATTAGGTGATCTACTTACTCCTCTGCATCGCCTATGGGACACAAGCGCACAATGAGCTATCTCTATCTGCTCCTCTCCTGGGCTACATGCTGTGTCTCTCTCCATGACAGCTTCATCTGACCAAGCTCTTCGGTGGCGGTTTGTTGTCAGGTGGTTTTTGGCCTCCCCAGTTTTCTTTTGCCTGGAGGCGTCCATATCAGGGTAATGTCAGGGATGCAGTTCTGTTCCATTCTTCGGACATGGCCATCGCATTCTTCATTGTTTTATCTCCTTTTTTAAATTATTCAGTTAATTGTGATTTAAATACTTTCTAATTATCTTAATGAGAGGATTGAGATTGGGTGGTAGTCAACTCCGGAGTCCATATCACCACATTTGCATATCGGGAATAAGAATGCCTTGCTCCATTCTAGAGTAACGAATACCTCATGAATGGAAAGGTTGAATATATGGGCGAGGTTTTGCAACGAGCAATGAGGTTGGCCACAAGATGGAGGGAACATGTGGACAGGACATTGGCAACATCACCAGAGGAGGTTTATGTTTCTGGAGATCATGAAGACGACTTAAAGGTCTGAGATTGGTATCGATTTTTTAAGTATTTTTATCCACATCCTCTCTCACGTAATACATTGCATCATCCTGACATTCTGGAGGGCGTTACCAGTTTCATCGACGGTATCGGGCACACCGGACTCATCAGAGCAGAGGGGCAGGGTGGGGTGTGATTTTTTGAGGAGAGGTTGGCCAGGTCGTTTCCATTATGGGCTCAGGTAGTTAAGACTGTTTTAAGGTTAAAACATTGACCGCATTTACGTGTTGTATTCGTCTTCCTTGTCTCTGAGTTTAGATGCTCAGTGCTGAGATTGGGCCTAATGAAAACAACCATTGAGTATGTGAGGAGTGTTCGTGATTCTTCCTGTAGGGATTCCAATAGGGACAAAATAGCTTTCATTGGACTGCGTTATGTGCCAAAGATAAACCCTATGGATGTAAAGTGTGACTGAAACGCGTTTATAATTGCAGGCAACTGCCACTTAGCAAGAGCCTTGATGGTACTCCACAGACAATCGTTTTACCTTCAAGAACCTTCATGGCTTTCCCATATTGTGACGGTTCGTACATTGGACATGGATGTGGCCTTCACCTATGATCATGTAGCAATTATATGAATTTATCACCTGTATATGATGTATACATGGTTCAGAAGTGGGTTATCTGCGCTATGTAAAATGTTATGCGCCTAGACCATACATGAATAAATAGTGAACTATCTATGAATATATCAGCAATTGTGGTGTAGCAGCGATGCATATTTGAATAACAAACCAGCAAGGTCCACTGAGCTATATAGATATTTTTCCGAAGTGAACTGGCCACAATTAATAGTAAAACAAAGTGGCTTATCACGTGAAAATGTATAGCAGGCAAATACTCTAATTGCATGTTTATGAATGTGGAGGGGAAAACCGGATGACCCAGAGAAAAATCCACACGACCACGGGTAGAATATGCAAATATACTGGCGTCAGGATCAGAATCGAACTCACGTCCTCCTGTATACCAGGCGAGGTAGTTAACATCTCACCACCATGTCTATTTGTCTGCTCAGCATATTGTTTATGAGTAAAGTTGTACAGCAAGGGTTAAAGTGACATTCAAAATAAATAATGTAGCATTAATTTCTCAGCCAATATGCCTACACATATTCAGTATCTGTCTATACACGTAAAAAGAAAAACTGAATTTTCAGATATCCTATGAGCCCTGCAGCCTTATTGGAGTGAATTCATTCACCAGCATTGATTCAAAACAAGCAACACTCTGGAGCGATTTCAAGAATTAGTGCTTCATTAGCAGCGATGGAAAATACCGATGAAAGTTTGATGTCGAGTGGCGATGGCACTGAGAAAGGATAGTGGAGCCAGCGATTGATTCATGAAAGGAAACTTGGACGTGGGAAGATGCTGTCTGGTGCCGATCAGGATGGCTTCAGATCTGTAAGCATTGAATGAGGAAATGTGAACCCAGCATCACTGCTGCAAAGCAGCGGTGCACTCTGGTTCATTATTAATTTCCCAACTTACGACTACATCTGGAAACATTCTTAAAATGTAATCCTCATTCATCGGGGACCCATAGTGTAATATTGTACTGATGAGACTCACACAGGTTTGCACAGCGATGCACTGCCATGGAGACTCACACACATAGACTCACACAGAGATATACATTATCACATACACACTCACAGAAACAAATGTAGAAAGCCGTAAAGTCACGTAGTTGGCGAAGTCTGCGAGTCACTGTGTACATGTGTGTGTGTTAATAACTGAGCATTTGGTCAAACCTCTGCTAGATGATGGCCTTATCACACCGTGTGATTTGGGGGGAGACATTTGTTAAAACTTCACCACGACGGTCAGTGCAGGTACGGCGACGGTGAGGAGAATATACGCGGTACCATAGAAGTGCATTGCAGCAATGACGGTGGGCAAGGCATGTGGTGAAACAGGTTTAATTCTGCCTTGAAAAAATAAACATTTCATCACAGAGGTATTCACCCTAGAGCCACTTACAAACCATAGTACATTCCCCAGGCAAGATCCCCATATACATCTCAATCTTGGCAGCTATACCCAGATGTATTTTTAATTCCCCGAAAAAAGTAAAATGACTTGGGTAGGCATCAGATAGAGTTCAGCATTTTTTCTAGTCAGTATTTTGGATAATGGCCAACATTGTTGGAACAGGTTGCAACAATCTTGGGTTCGAGACTTTGTATGAGGCTGGTTTAGCTGTTAGAAAGGTCAATTGTATGCTACAGGTATGGACTAACTTCTATTGCCTATTCGCTATTTTATCTTACAATTTGGTAACAAAGATCCCAAGACAACATTTTCATGAAGACATTTTCTGGTGAAAATTTCGAGAAAATGTGTAAGTTATTCATTATAACCAATGGGTACGGATTAGATGCATTTACGTGCATAACCAGATAAATATGCAGAAAACACAAAGCAACGAAATATATATTTTTAGAAAAATTGGACAGCAAGTGTTAAAGCGACATCAAAATTTAATTTATCAAACAGTGGGCGACTTTGCAACAGCTGAGCAGCAAGAGTTTGTGAAACGGAAAAAACTTTATTTTAATGTCTTCTTCGGAAGGGCAATTGCGTATCTGCAGGTGACCCGAATCACCCTGCACATCACAACACTGAAGCTGAATTCCTCAGTATAGAGTAAGCCTAAATTCTATTTTTTACAACAGCTGCATGTATCTAACAATATTTTACATACTTATTATTGAACAAACATTTAACAAGAAACATTTTAATATCTATTATCAAACATCTCCCCAAAACATCTATAGCACCCTCTGTAGCACCCTCTATATTTCCTACACTTCCAGATACTACAGCATAAATGGCACAATATGTACTTACATACATAATAAACCAATAACATTTTACATCATAATATATTTACAATATGTAAATTTGAGATGTTTTGCTGAGAATAAACATATTAATAATCGATTATGTTTTATACCCGTGTAGTGTTGTACAGACGGACTCTTCAACGTCTTTTGTAGCACACACTTTTATTCGTCTTATTAACACAGTCCCTATGCACTGAGGGGTATACGGTCCCCTCACCCGTTACACTCAGAACGTACAAGCCCCCGTACCATACAGGCTACTTAATATCCCGCTCTTTCAGTGTCCTCTGACTGGACCTAGGGAGATGTCTCCCGACCACTGGTTACTCTGAACCCTAGCCCTGATAAGGGCTGGAGGGCTTGGTCCAGGGTCCTAGGCTTCTTCCGCCGTCTTGGGTCTTCGTGTAGTCCAACTCCCCGAGAGCTCTCAGCGCTCTGGCTTTATACTTGTTCGTGGCCGGGTTGTCCAATCCCCAGCCACCTTGTGGAACCCTGTGATTGGTCGTTCCCAATATGCTTTTCGATCCCAATTCACCCTATCTGACCCTGACCGTTTGGTCACGCGGGACAACCTTGTTTACGGTCAGCTCTCACAGCTTGTGAGACCCTGACCGTTAGTTTGAGCGGGAAAACCTTGTTAACGATTTGCTCTCCGAGTTTGTGAATATCGAGTGGGTAACTCTACTACACCCGAATCAAAAACGTAGCCTCTGCTAAAGCGCCTTTTCTGCTGACCCCATTTGCTCGATGCTCAAATCAGGCTCTCAGTCAGCTATTGTATGCCTACCCATTGAACAGCATAAGCAGCACATTTATACCAAATGTTATCAACTATTATAAAAAAAATTACACCGAAACAATCTAGTCGTCTTCCAACTCCATTATATCTATAGATTCAATTTGGATTGATGAATATAAACAATTTATTAATACTCCAATAAATATTTAAATAACTCGCCACGAGGTCGAATAAATCTTATATTATTAGATTTCCCGCGCAAAAACGGCAACAATTCGAATACAACTCCAACATACGTGAACATCTCGTGCCTGCAAAAGCGTCAAGAACACCGCAGCTGAATTCCTCTCTTAATAGGATTGAACGCCAGTGTTAATATTCTAGACCCAATTATTAGGAGTATTTTATATATTTAAATCAACTTTAATATCAGTCTTAATTGTGCATATCTTCATTACTACCAACAACTTATCCAAAAGTCAAATAACATTACCGAGTCCCGTCAGTCGATAGACATTCAAGTAACATCAATATCACAGTTATATATTATTGGAGCGTATGTAACACTGGTCCAGACTCAGCCCAATTCTGGATTGTGGATGTGTCCTCTACTCTACAGTCCATGTGGTACTCGTGGTCCAATCCCTGATCACCATTGCATTCACTTAAATAACAATAAAACACGCACCTTGCTACTCATAGCTATTAGTAGAATGCACAATTATACTTGAGATTAATTACAGCTGAACTCACATCAGCAACATTAACTATTCATTTACCAACCTAAGTGGGCATCTGGATTACTTCTTAAAATGCAATCCTTATCATGGCTCCATAGAGTAATGATGTACTGCTGGGACTCGCACAGTGACGCACGGACATGGAGACTCACAGTGAAATAGAGACTTACACAGAGATACACATTATCACACACATACATACAGAAGCATGTGGAAATACATGAAGTCACATCGATGGCGAACTTTGCGAGTCAATGTGTATGTGTTAATAAGTGAGTATGTGGTCAAACATCTGCTCGATGATGGCTTCGTCAAACCGTGTGATTTTTAGGGAGATATTTGACAAAACTTCACTGCGATGGTCAGTGCAGGTTGGCGACGGTGGATAGAAACCGTGCGAATGTGGTGAAACAAGTTTAATTCTAACTTCAAAAACTAAACATTTCATCACAGAGGTATGCATCCTCCAGCCACTTACACACAATGTAGCAAGCCCTAAGCAGGATCCCCATATAAATGTCAAGCTTGATAGCGGAAACTGGATTATTATTTTTTTTATTCCATGAACAACTTGAAATTGCTTCGATAGGCTTCAAAAATAGTTCAGCATTTTTGTTTCTAATCAACACTTTTTTCAATAGGTTGTCATATATTGGCTTCTAGACTTCCTCGGAGGATGGTTTTGTTGTTAAACCCAGGTTGTGGGGTTTTTTGCGTTCAAATTTTACCTTCATTTTAAGCTACACGCATGGACTCTGGCTAATGCGGTGTGTACAATTGATCTAGTTTATTTGTATATGTGTAGTGTGGTTCAAGGAGACTTGGACGGCGTAGTTGGAGGCACACTTATTTATTTAGTACAAAGTACAGAACAGGCCGAGATGTACAACACTTGAAGGGGTATCGGCCCCTTCACCCGTCTAACTGGGAGATCAACACTCTATGTCACAGCTAGCCTACTCCTAAGTCCTCCACTACTGGGCTAGGGGAGGCTAGCTAACCCAGCCCTGGTTAAGCTGGGATTACGGCACCCTGAGTTCCCAGACCGGCTCTGACAAGAGCATCGGCTCTGGGCTCTCGGGGCCACGCCACTGGCTTGCCCTGGTCGGTCTTGAGAAGGACAGCGATCCAGGGGAGTCCCAGGGCCTATTATCTCGGCCTCGCTGTGCGCTGCGTTGCACCGCTAGTCGAGTAGATAACCATGTATTCAATAAATCCTCGGAGCCAGGATGACCGTCCAACTCCGATCGTCATTTATTGATTGTAACAGGTAAAACTGGTGAGAAAACACAGATACAGCATCTGTTATAATTCGGAAACACCCACACAATGAACACCACAGCATCAGAACATTGTCTCAGATAACAATAGATCCTGGAAGGACCAGGCCCCCACATTACCCCTGAACAACTAGACAAAGGCACAAGCTGGTGCGTTGCATACAGGCACATAGTGTATTCATCCCACTGCACCCCAAATGTACAGCATTACACTTAACACTAAACTGTGGATGAGATACTTCGTCATCACTCTCAGGATCGCAACATAGGCACAAGTCTGACTCGACCTACTAAATCACAAGTAACATCCACAATAAGGAAAGTCACAGGCTTCGTTACTAACTAAGCCTCGTATTTACTACAACAACTTAACGGCACCATAAAGGCATTTACATTGCTATAACGGTCATTCCAACATTACAACAGCATTTCCAATATTATAGGAATATAAACAACTTACAGATAATGCTTCTTAAGCTCCCACAATGGACAAGTGCGGCTGTGGTCTCACTGAGATGCGATGCGTGCCGCCATCTTGACTTATCTGTGTAATGGCTGACGCCCGCGTGGTACAGTGGAAATCTAACATCGTCACTTCCTGGTCACGTGACCAACATTAGCATCAAAAAACAGGATCTTCCTGTGAACGCACGCTCCACATCTGCCGTGAGGCAAGACACTGCCCGTCTGGTATCTAGGAGATACCACCATTTATTTCCTATCTCATAAACAAGTGTATAACAACTTCAACGGGTCGACTTATTTGTCCATATCTTTGCGAGAGAGAAGTAGTACTATCTCGACTATGGGCCTGATAAAAGTTCTTGCGACACCTTGCTTCGCAATCATAACCTCGACCTTTCGAACTTTTCCATCGGCACTTGGAATCGACTTGAGGATGCGGCCCATTGGCCACTCATTCCGTTTGGCTTGGTTGTCCTTCAGTAGGACGAGGTCGCCTTCTTGGATGTCTGGTCTATTAGACTGCCACTTGTTGCGCACTTGGAGTGTCGTAAGGTACTCGTTTTTCCAGCGACGCCAGAACGTGTTCGCGAAGCTCTGCACTTGTCTCCATTGACGTCTGTAGAAGTCTGCAGTGCTGGCCTCCTCGGTAGGTGCTGTGAGCACATCTGTCTTCTGGGTAAGAAGTGTAGCAGGAGTCAAGATGAATGGTGACTCCGGGTCGGTTGAGACGGGGATCAGGGGTCTTGAGTTAATTATGGCTGAGACCTCGGCCATGAGAGTGGTCAAGACCTCGTGAGAGAGCCGTGTGGACCCGACATCACATAGCATGGAGTCGAGAATGCGTCGAGCAATCCCGATCATGCGTTCCCAGGCTCCACCCATGTGCGAAGAGTGGGGAGGATTGAAGATCCATCTGCAGCCTTGGTCACCAAGGTATTTCCTGACAGAATAATCTTCGACATTCTCCGTATTGATCTTAAGCTCTTTACATGCTCCTATGAAATTGGTTCCACAATCAGAACGGAGTTGCTTGGCTGGCCCTCTGATGGCGAAGAACCTCCGGAGTGCATTTATAAAGCTCGAAGAGTCCATGGACTCGATGACTTCGATGTGCACTGCTCGTGTACTCATACAGGTGAACAGCACTGCCCAACGTTTGCTGTTCGCGAGCCCTCCTCTGGTGCGGCGGGAGATGACTGTCCACGGTCCGAACACGTCAATCCCTACAGAGGTGAAGGGAGGTTCCACACTGAGTCGATCGGCTGGGAGGTCTGCCATTTTCTGTTCTTCCTGTTTTCCACGTAGCTTGCGACACCGGATACACTTGTGGATTGTGCTGGCGATGCACCTCTTTGCTCCAACGATCCACAGCCCTGCAGATCGGATTGCTCCTTCTGTGAAGTGCCGACCTTGGTGCTTGACCTTCTCGTGGTAGTGGCGCACGAGTAAGATTGCGATGTGGCTCTGGCTTGGGATTATGAGGGGGTTTCGTTCATTCTCATCTAATTTTGCATTCCCTAGCCGACCACCGATCCTGAGCAAGTCGTCTTTGTCCATCCCGGGGTTTAGCTTCCTGAGGGTGCTGACCCTAGGAAGGTCTTCTCCCTTGTTAATGGCCTTGATCTCACTTGCATAAGCTGCCTGTTGCACACAGCGGAAGATTGATTTCCTTGCTCTGGAAAGCTCGTCTTCAGTGCGTGGCACTGTGCAGTAATGCCATCCATTGCAGCTACCAGTGGTGCCTCTCATCGGGCGATGGAAGCAGTCTGCGATATGCGTTAAATGTGCTATCGCTCGCACGAGCGTCGTCCATTTCGAGAAATGTTCAAAATGGTGTGGACTCAGTGGACTTCTCGGTCGCACATTTGTTACGAAAGTTGTCACTAGAGGACGAATCTCCTTGTCGGACTCGGGCTCTAAGAGTCCAAAGGTCTCCTTGGTAGTACATGGGCCAACGTCACGTCGTAACAGGAACGCTGGACCCGTCAGCCAGATGGTTTGATTCAGCAGAGATGCAGGGACGGACCTAGTTGCGAGATCTGCTGGATTCTGGTCAGTTGGAACGTAATTCCATTGCTCCGGCTGCGTCGATCTCCTGATGCGCTCCACCCGGTTGCTGATGTAGGTGTAGAACCTTCTGGTTTGATTGTTTATGTAGCCTAGTACGACCTTACTGTCCGTGTAGAACTTGACCGCGTCTAGTTTGACGTCAAATTCGTCTAATATCAGTTCCGCCACCTCTGTAGCAAGAATGGCTCCACACAGCTCGAGCCTTTAGATGGTATGGTCCGGTTGTGGGGCCTTGCCGTGGAACTCTTTCCAGAATTCCCACTCGGACGATAGCTCCGAGTCGAGGAACGGAGAGGCCACGGTCACAGCGACCACCGCCACGACCACCAGCAGAGCGACGAGCAGCGGCTTCACCTTAGTCTTCTTCCCATCAGTCAGGACTGGCTTGGAGAAACGTGGAGGAACAAACTCCAACGAAGACGGTGGATGCACAAGCGAAGTCATGGTGGTTTCTTCGTAAGTCTGCACGGTACAGCCTTGACTTCTCTCGCCGAGTTCCTCTTTCAGCGTGAAGTGGTTGGGGCACGGTTTGAAGAGCGACGTGCGTCCATTCATGAGCACACTCGTTCTGAATGTGCTAATGTGGTCTGGTTTGTGTATTCCCTTCAGACAAACGTCACCTACGATGACCCATCCTAGGTCGAGTCTCTGGGCATAGGGAGCGTTGTGAGGTCCATTGCGTTGGTTACGAACCTTTTGTACTCTCAGCATGTCCCTGCCGAGCAGAAGTAAAATCTGTGCCGCGTGATCCAATGGCGGGATGAACTTTGCTATGGGTTTCAGGTGTGGGTGGTGACGTGCAACTTCGGGCGTGGGAATCTCACTCCTGTCGTCCGGTATCTCGTTGCACTCTGTCACCGTAGGAAGGGCTAGCTTCATGGTGCTATCTATGGTTTCCACCATGAGGCCGCTCGCTCTTCTTCCCGCTGTCTCCATCAGTCCTGAGCATGTTCTGAGCGTGTATGGAAAGGAATTCCCACCTACACTTAGCTGATCAAAGAACTCTGACCTTGCCAAAGACCTGTTGCTCTGGTCGTCCATTATGGCGTACATCCTTACTGCCCTTTCAGGATGTCCTTTGGGATAGACTCGGACGAGGCATATCTTTGAGCAAGATCTTCCTTTGAAGCCTTCTCCACAGACTTCTGTGCATTTGGTTGTGATTGACGAAGTGAGTGCAGCGGTCTCGCCTTGCTCCCCGCCGTGCTCTGCTTCGGGATCGGAAGCCTTAGTGCTACTGGGTTTCGAGTAAAATGTGTGCAGAGCAGTTGCGTGTTTGTCGCTGCCACATTCCTCGCACTTGATATCTGCCTTGCAATTCCTTGCAAGGTGGTTTGTAGAAGCACAGCATTTGAAGCACACTCCAAATTCTTTCAGCATGTTCTTCCGCTCTTCCAATGGCTTCCTCCTGAACTCACGGCATTTCTGGAGGGAGTGAGGTTTATCATGCAATGGGCATTGCTTCTCTGGATCCTCTATCTTTTTCTTTGTGGTGGTTGCCTGGACGGAGTTTGCGAATGTCGCAGGAGAGACCTCAGTCTTGTGTACGGAAATTGGCACTCTCGCTGTTCCTCGTTTCGCCGTTGTCCTTTCCATTTTTGGGAGATCTGGACTGGAAATCCCCGTGGAGCCAAACATGAAACTCGGGTCATTTCTAGTCTTAGCCAGGTTGCGGATAAACTTTGAGAAAAAAGAGAATGGGGGGAATGCAACCTGATGCTCTGACTTGTATCCTGAACCCGCTGTTCTCCATTTTTCCTGCACGTCAAATGGCAATTTCTCTACGATGGGGTTCACGCCATGGTAGGTATTCAAGAAAATGAGACCCGGTAAGTAGGTATCAGCCTGGGCTGATTCAAGCTCCATCAAAAGATCTCCAAGCTCCCGTAACCTTTTATTGTCTCGACCAGAGATTTTTGGAAAGTTCTGCAACTTCTTGAAGAGAGCCTTCTTAATGGTTTCTGGGCTTCCATAGCACTCCTCGAGCCTCTCCCACACCGCATGCAGGCTTGAGGCGGGGTCGTCAATGTTTGCTGACCGGATCCTCTTTGCGTACTCTGCAGATTCATTTCCTAACCATTTCACCAACAGGTCGAGTTCTTCACTTGCAGAGATGTCTGCATTTCGGATTGCATTCCTGAAGGTAGATCTCCATGCTCGATAGTTCTCAGAGTGGTCATCAAACTTAACGAGTCCTGTGTTGATTAGTTCGCGGTGAGCCAGGTACCTAGAAAAGTCTTCTAGTCCTGCTGATCCAGGGTGTGTCCATACTGGCGCTTGTGAGGCGGCATTATTGGCTGTATTGCCTAGCATGCCGTCATTTGCAATGGCGTTGGACTGTGGGCCCAAAGGGTTTCGATCACGTTGGTTGGATCCCCTTATGTGACTGTCTGGAATGTGGGTCTGACTTGGTGCATCCACGTCTGACCCCACGTGCGCGACGCTGAGTTGGCGACTAACTGCCAGAGCGGGATATGCATTTCCACCATTACTGTAGACAGCATTCATGTTCATTCGGAGTGGAGATGGCAATGCCTGAACGTCCACCCTTTGTTCAGTATGGTTTGGTGGAGGAGCATTGTTCAGACCAGTCCAAAATATTTTTTCTGGTGAGTTGATCACGGTCCTTGACAGGTATCTGAGTGCCAAACTCACTCCAATTCTCTTCCTTATCCAGGTTGGCTGCTGCTTCGAGCACCTCTGCCTGGGCCCTTGCAGCAGCTGCTTCCCTTTTGAGTTGTAGGGTGCTTAACTTAGCATCCAGCTCAATTTTCTTCCGTGTGGCGGTAGCCACTAATGTACTCTCTGCTATGCTTACTTTTTCTTGTATGCGAGCATTTTCAATTAGCATGGCTTCCTCTTCAGCCATGTAGGCAATACGGGCGTTTTCTGCTTCTGCTGCTGCACGTGCCTGAGCTGTTGCCATACTAGTAGATGATGTCTTTGAGTGTGCTGAGGCTTTAGATCTTGTGGTGGACCTGGATGAGACGGAGTGCTGAGATCCTGTCTCTCTTAAGCCATCCACACGGTCCATTGCATCTTGTATCACTGCCTGCACATTATCATCGAGCAGTTCGAGGAAGTGCTCTTGCGTGCGCACTCCCTCAATGCCCTCATCTGTTTTCATCTTCGTCAGGAGGGATATGTATTTATTTGCCAGGAGCTTGTAGCTTGAGCTGCTCACCTTCACTCGCTGGATGGCCCGCTGAATTGAGACCACTGTGTCCGAGGCGTTTGAAGCTTCAGATAAATCTGCTTCGACCCGGTCCCATGCCCGTTGTATCCTGGCATCCAGGTCCTGTTTCTCAGTCTCATAGCTTTCCAAGGCCCGTTGCGTCAACCTGACCTCCCTCTGGGGCCTTGAACTCCCTTGGTCCTCTTGAGGCAGGATGGGAGATCCTGGATTCCTTGGTTCACCTTCTTCAGCATCTCTCCCTGCTGAACTGTGGCTTTCCATGCTGCGATGTTTGCAGCACGATTTTAATGTAGACTGGTTGCAGAGCTCCTTGCTTGTTGCAGGCTGACTGCAGAGTTGACTGCAGGGCTGGCTGCAGAGCTGGCTGCAGGGCTGGCTGCAGAGCTGGCTGCAGAGTTGACTGCAGGGCTGGCTGCAGGGCTGGCTGCAGAGCTGGCTGCAGAGCTGGCTGCAGAGCTGGCTGCAGAGCTGACTGCAGAGCTGGCTGCAGAGCTGACTGCAGAGCTGGCTGCAGGGCTGGCTGCAGAGCTGGCTGCAGGGCTGGCTGCAAGGCTAGCTGCAGGACTGACTGCAGAGCTGGCTGCAGAGCTGGCTGCAGAGCTGGCTGCAGAGCTGGCTGCAGGGCTGGCTGCAGCACTGACTGCAGAGCTGGCTGCAGAGCTGGCTGCAGAGCTGGCTGCAGGGCTGGCTGCAGGACTTCTTGGGAGCTTTAAGAAGAGTATCTTTTTACTATCTCGGCCTCGCTGTGCGCTGCGTTGCACCGCTAGTCGAGTAGATAACCATGTGTTCAATAAACCCTCGGAGCCAGGATGACCGTCCAACTCCGATCGTCATTTATTGATTGTAACAGGTAAAACTGGTAAGAAAACACAGATACAGCATCTGTTATAATTCGGAAACACCCACACAAAGAACACCACAGCATCAGAACATTGTCTCAGATAACAATAGATCCTGGAAGGACCAGGCCCCCACATTACCCCTGAACAACTAGACAAAGGCACAAGCTGGTGCGTTGCATAAAGGCACATCGTGTATTCATCCCACTGCACCCCAAATGTACAGTATTACACTTAACACTAAACTGTGGATGAGATACTTCGTCATCACTCTCAGGATCGCAACATAGGCACAAGTCTGACTCGACCTACTAAATCACAAGAAACATCCACAATAAGGAAAGTCACAGGCTTCGTTACTAACTAGGCCTCGTATTTACTACAACAACTTAACGGCACCATACAGGCATTTACATTGCTATAACGGTCATCCCAACATCACAACAGCATTTCCAATATTATAGGAATATAAACAACTTACAGATAATGCTTCTTAAGCTCCCACAATGGACAAGTGCGGCTGTGGTCTCACTGAGATGCATTGCGTGCCGCCATCTTGACTTATCTGTGTAATGGCTGACGCCCGCGTGGTACAGTGGAAATCTAACATCGTCACTTCCTGGTCACGTGACCAACATTAGCATCAAAAAACAGGATCTTCCTGTGAACGCACGCTCCACATCTGCCATGAGGCAAGACTCCTATCTAGCAGATCTTCTTTCTTCACTGATTAAAGCTGAACACTGAACCCCGAGCCCTCTGGCTCACCGCCTTATATAGCAATACCCCCCTGAGGGGTGGGGCCGTGGGGGATCCCAGCGCCGTATTAGCCCCCCAGGCTAAACGGTGCGGACGTCGATGTAAGCACCTCCTTGTGTACAGACATAGCCACGCCCAGTGTGTTTGTTTCCCATCCGTAACAACTCTACAACACCTCCTCCGTAACACCTCTACATCACCCCCCCCCCCCCTGTACAGCCCGCAGCCATCCCGGCTGCGGGCTGTTGAACCCGCAAGGCATACTGCAGCGCCGCATGATCTGTGCGGACGGTGAAATGACGACCATACAGATATGGGCGATACAGTTGAATGAAGTAAACGATTGCCAATAGTTCCCAACGGGTAACACAGTACCTTTGTTCCGCCGGAGACAACACCCGACTGCCGTACGCTACCACACGTTCTACGCCCTCAACAACCTGCGAAAGCATGCCCCCAATGCCCGTGTTGCTTGCGTCCGTATCGAGTTTTGTAAAGTCAGGATAACTCAATAGCGGAGCCCCCACTAGAGCGTCCCGGAGGGAGCGAAAAGCAGCCTCCTCCTCCTGTCCCCAGTGAAACTTGACCCCCTTCGATGTTAAGGCATGTAAGGGCTTTGCAATTGTCGCGAAATCAGTGACAAAGCGTCGGTAGTATGACGCGAATCCAACAAAACTCCTGACCTCCCCCACGGAGGTGGGAGTCGGCCAGGAGCTGACACATTGCGTTTTGGCGGGATCAGTGACAATACCTGAGCGTCCGACAATGTGGCCCAAATACCGCACCGATTCGCATAGCAAATGACACTTCTGGGGTTTGAATTTCAAATTAGCAGCCCGCATTTTGAGGAAAACCGCACGCAACCTCTGGAGGTGTTCATCGAATGTTTCACTGAAGACGATGACATCGTCTAAATAAATCAAACATGAATCCCATTGCAACCCAGCCAAGACCAATTCCATTAATCGCTGAAAAGTTGCCGGCACTGAATGGAGCCCCATCGGCAAGCGGTTAAATTAGAAAAGGCCGTGCGGCGTACGGTAAGCAGTTTTAGGTTTAGATTCATCATCCAGAGGGAGCTGCCAGAATCCGGAAAGCAAATCCAATGTGGAGAAGAACCCCGCCCCTGCCAAGGCATCAAGCGATTCATCCATCCGAGGAAGCGGGTATGCGTCGGCTACAGAAATTTTGTTCAGCCAACGAAAATTGACACAAAAGCGCAATGAGCCATCATGTTTTTTAACTAAGACGATCGGCGCAACCCAAGGGCTGGTAGAAGGGGATATAATATCCGCGGCTAACATGTCATCTACGGCCGATTTTACATGGTCCTTTTCGGCGGGACTCAACCGAAAAGGATTTTGGCATATTGGCGCACTGTCACCCATGTCAATATGGTGTTGCAGCAGTTTAGTACAACCAAGATCGTATTTGTGTTGACAAAAACGTCAGAAAACTCGCGCAGGAGGATTGGAAGCCTCTCACGCTGTGAGTTGGACAGGTCCGATGATCCCGCACAAAGCGCATCGAGCCACCCCTCATCACGGTCCGCATGTAGTTGCGACGGAGGAGCAGTGCTCACCTGACCAATGACGGGTTCCTCACAGGGTACCGGCGTCGCGTGCGCAAGCACGGTCCCTTGAGGAACCACAGTCGTTCGCGATCCCACATTGAGGACCGCGATGAAGGGGTCCCCATCCCCTTTCACAATGGTCTGGGCCGTTATCAAGTCAGGTCCGTTGACCCCGGCTCTAGATGGTCCCAACAGAACCCCCTGGTCCCCAATCCCCTTAGCAAATGGTCGACGCAGCCTAAGAGACACGAGCATCTGAGCTCCCGGCGGTACGCGAACCGTCCTCGCAACCAGCGCCGGTACCGTCGCAAATGCCGTCCGAACCGTAGCGGGGGAGGACAGGAACATAATACGTCGACCCGACGAGAGTTCAATGCAACCCTGGTCGACTAGGATACGAATCGGCATTTTGGCCAAGAAATCCATCCCCAACAGGCACGGAACCGCCAGCGAGGAGGAGACCAATATCGGGCCGGATAATTTGATGTCCCCAATACAAATTTGCGCGCGGATCTGTCCGATAATGCCCAGCGAGCCCCCATTAGCAGCGTAGCATGGAACATCAACGGGGAGCAAGGGACGGCTTTGAACGGGGAGAATGTTAGAAATCAAATCGGATACAATAGTTGCCGATGCTCCCGTATCAACTAAGATCCGCACCTCAACCCCATCAATATGCCCCACAACGACCGACGACCCTGACGACGCGGCAACAACACGATGGGCCAACTCGGACCACTGGCCCGGTTGGAATGCACTCCCTACAGTGGCACGTTTCGGCGCGACGACAGGCAATTTACGACCCCCGTCCAGTGCAGTGAGCGAGTGAATGACAGGTGTGTGCGTAGGCCAAACATGTGGGGTGCCACGACTCGCCGCAGTTTGCTGGTGAGGCTTGGGTAGAGGCGCAACGTTCTGCTTAGGCGTCGCCCCGCGCTGTCGAGGAGCCCGGCATCCTGAAGCCACATGGCCCCGGAGGCCACAGTTGTAGCAGTGCGTGAGTGCTCCAGATGACTTGGGCTGATCCTGGCTGCTCGGTCCGTCCCGAGCTGGTCGTACTCCGGATCTCCACTCCGTCGGGCGATCCACGGCGCAGATCTCTTCCGATGGGAGGGTTGTTGCAGCCACGGTATGGCTGGCCGCTGCCTTGCAGGCCTTGCGACGCTGGGACAGCAAGTTTGCGTGGATGTGTCGCGCGGCCCGCAGGGAACACATCTCCGTGTCGTCTTGCGCCAAGACGACAATGTCCAACTCGTCCGCCAACAGCAGTATATTCTCCATCACCATGGCGTCCACCCCTTCCTCGTCCATCCGCGGGAAAGCCGTTTTCGCCAGGGCCAGGAGAGCTGTACGGTACGCCAGGGGCGACTCCTTGGCGCCCCGCTGGCGATCGTAGAACAGCTGCCTGCAGTCTGAAGGTGGTCTATAGACTGCAGCCAGGAGTTGAAGCGCCATCTGCAGCGTGGCGCGCTTCGCTCTCGGCGCCGAGGTGAGGGTAGCGAGGGCATCACTGTCGAGCATTGCCGGCAGCGCGCGGAGTGCTTCGTCATCCGTCCATTGTGCCATCTCTTGGTGAGCGAGAAAGTGTCTTCAGAAGCCACCCCAGTCACCGTCTTCGCCCACGAACTCCTTGAGAGGTGGTAATCGCTGCTGTAACGTGGCGTCCGCCGTCGAGGATCGCTCTCCGTCGTTCCCGTCACTCCGGACGGTTTTGGCAGGAAGGGCGTGTGACATCGGCGGTCGCTCTGTTGGTGACGCGCTGGCCGCTCCTGATGACGTGGCGGCTTCTGTTTGCCGAACGTCGGTCACCTGACGTAGCCCGGCCCCGCCCTCAGCATTCACTGTACCCATGGTGGAAAATTCGAATTCGGGCCCCGTGGAAATGGCGGGAACCGGCGTCGCATGTCGGCTGTCATCGCCCCGTGCAGCTCCTCCAGCCCCCAGTCGAGTAATTTCTTCAAATGTGGCAGCTGCTGCGTAAAGTAGTCCGCCAGTCATGTATGAGCCAGCCGCAGTCCGTCAGCCGGCGGTCCCCATCCGTCCTGACGTTGCGGTGTGGGTGGACTTGGCCCTGGCTGCTCGGAGTCGCCTTCAGCCATCTCGGGCTCAAAGTCGGCCGTGGTTTCCTTCGCCCCCGGTTCCCTGGTACGAGCCTTTCGTCTCGTGTCCATCCTTTTAGAAGACCACTTCTGACACCAGATGTAGTGTGGTTCAAGGAGACTTGGACAGCGTAGTTGGAGGCACACTTATTTATTAAGTACAAAGTACAGAACAGGCCGAGATGTACAACACTTGAAGGGGTATCGGCCCCTTCACCCGTCTAACTGGGAGATCAACACTCTATGTCACAGCTAGCCTACTCCTTAGTCCTCCACTACTGGGCTAGGGGAGGCTAGCTAACCCAGCCCTGGTTAAGCTGGGATTACGGCACCCTGAGTTCCCAGACCGGCTCTGACAAGAGCATTGGCTCTGGGCTCTCGGGGCCACGCCACTGGCTTGCCCTGGTCGGTCCTGAGAAGGACAGCGATCCAGGGGAATCCCAGGGCCTATCTAGCAGATCTTCTTTCTTCACTGATTAAAGCTGAACACTGAACCCCGAGCCCTCTGGCTCACCGCCTTATATAGCAACTCCCCCCTGAGGGGTGGGGCCGTGGGGGATCCCAGCGCCGTATTAACCCCCCCCGGCTAAACGGTGCGGACGTCGATGTAAGCACCTCCTTGCGTACAGACATAGCCACGCCCAGTGTGTTTGTTTCGCATCCGTAACAACTCTACAACACCCCCTCTACATAAGGACAGATAAACCTGACGGAGACATTTTTGTCTGAGGAGTTATGACATTTTTTTATCAAGTCGCTTTGGCCTTTGCTGTTCAATCTAACTGAGAAATCAATGTATCATGCAGACAAATGTGTATTCCAATGAGAGGCAGACTATCTATGAACCTTCAAAGTGGACATTGCCGACTTAGCCATGATCTGCTACCTAAAAACTTAATCTGGTGAAGGAGCCGCTGAGCAGCCCTCCTTGCCCCTCCATATTGTGTATTTGACCTTTCCATTCATTTGGTATCCGTGCCTATACAATGGAACATGGCCTTCGTACTCTAGTTACAGGTGACCCAAATAATCCCTGCTCCATTTCAATCCTCTCATTAACATATATGAACAGACTTAACATTTTATTGCGAAAAAATACTTTTTCCATCCCAAATCATCTGGCTATAGACAAATATGGTGCAGCCTCTGCCATAATCGATACTCTGAACTTTGTCTTAACCAGTTCTGAACCATTGCGTTATTCTGTTCCTCACACAGTCCAAAGCATTCAATACTATGGACCAGAATATGATGTTGCAAGTAGAAATATAGCTACATTTTTCAAAGTGTTCAATATGTAATAAAGGACTCTTTCTCAATGTCGATCTCCGTTGTCCTTTATTTGGGTTCGTAGAATCTCGTTCACACGGCGTCCTCGCTCAGGCGCGTCCCAAGTCAAAATCATCGGAGCTGAACACGTCGGAATAGCTTTACAACAGCGCGCGAAGCGCGGACCGTTGTTCTCCGGTCAGGGATGAATTCTCCCCGCACAACTCGGCAACCCAACGATCATCCTGCCCCGCAGGCCCCGCAACCCCCCCTACCATGTCCCGGCGGCCCCGGTCGTCATGGGCCGTGAACGCGGTTGTGGCGTGAGCCAAAACCGTTCCGGCCGGGACGCTAACATTCTCCGCACTCCCATTCAGCACTTGTAAAAACGGGGGCTGGCCCGGCCAGACAATCGTTTGTGCCCCAACTAGCGCCGAGCCACCCGTTATAGCCGTAGACGGCGATAACCAAACCCCCGCCGCTCCCTCAACGCCAGGTACTGGCTTCCGATATCTCAACGGGATAAGCATCTGCGAACCAGGTGGAATGTCAACAGATACCTCGGACAGCGCCTGTATCTGGCAAACAGGGGCAAGAACGAAATTTTTCGCCTCCCCGGTAATTCAATGCCATTTTGATCAACTCTTATTTGAATGGGAATTTTTGCCAGGAAATCGGTCCCCAACAAACAGGGTACCGCGAGGGACCTAGAGATCAAAACGGTCCCTGAAGCCGACACCCCCCCAATCGATATGTTTGCGTCCACCTGGCCCACAATGCCCATACTTCCCCCATTCGCCGCTATGCACGAATCATAAACCGGTCGCACTCTCCCCGGCGGAATGCCCAAGAGATGGAAAATGACGTCCGAAATAATGGTCGCGGACGCACCGGAGTCCACCAAAATATGCACCTCGACCCCCTGAATAGAACCCGGTACAGTGGACGACCCAGTAGCGGCCGCAACCACCCTCCGTGCCAATCGCCGCCATTGCGTCAGCGAGCGACACGGGTCAATCGGCGGCCCCTCGTTGTTAACGATACACGGACCGCGCGGCGATGGTGATGCATGAGGTGACAGGCCTTGCCGGGTGTCTGATGCGCACCGACTTGCCTGTCCTGGATGGTCCTTTCGCGTGACGTCCGTGGTCGAGGCCTCCTGCTGGGGTGGCCCCGGAATGCGAGCCCAACAATCCCTGGTGAAGTGGCCCTTACGGCCGCAGCGGAAACACTCCACGTCGTTTCGGCACGCGGCACCCCCTCTGTCCCGACGCTCCCGCGCCGGCGGCCCGGACCTCGGCCCCGTTCCTCCCCGAGCAGGCCACTGGGCGGAGGCGGCCGTCAACTCCTGCGGACCCTTGTTGTCAGGAACGTAGACAGCCTTCTTAGGATCACACCCCGTAGCACCGCCTTCGACGATGGGGTCCCCCGTCCAAGCTGACACCTGTTTCCAGCGTCGGAGATTAAATTGAGCATCCAAGCACTTAGCCGCAGCACGGGACGTCAACTTAAGATGGCTGTACACCGGCATGGGGATCCCCAAGTCTCTAGACAATTCCAGCATCTTGCCCAACACAAGGGGTTCCAACAAATCCGGATCCGTCTCGGGGTATGCTGCCATCGCCAGTTCCAGAACGGCGCCTCTGAAAGCCACCGGCGATTCTTTGGGCGCCCGTTGCCGCTGTACGAATCTACGATGGGCATCGTCCGGAGGCTCGTATGCATCCGTCATTTCCTCGAAGACACCCTGCAGCATCCTCTTCTTGTCGGCCTTGATGGAGCGGAAGAACCTGACGGACTCGTCGTCGAGAAGTGTTGGTAGGACTTCCAGGGCCTCCACGTCCGTCCATTTGGCGGATCGTACAGCCGCTTGAAAACGGCAGGCGAATGCGCTCCAATCGCCGCCGATGGAGAACTTTTTGACCGTTGTTAAATGACGGCTGCGGGTCCTTGCTCCGCCGTCCTCCGCCGATGGTGACTCACGCGGCAGCGACAAGATGGCGTCACTCTGCAACGTGTGCAAGATGGCGGCTTCCCGCCGTTCCTCCTCGGCCATGCCCAAGATGGCGTCTTCGTGCCACGTGGTCGAGAGGGCTGATGGCGACGGCAAGGCCCCGGCAAGCTGTTCCCCGCCGGGCCTCCCCGAAGTCGTCGCCGGCGTCACGAGGTAGCACAACTGCGCCAACACCGTCTTCAGTGCCTCCAGTTGGGCCGCCACCTGTCGCCATCCTTCATCAGCGTCCACTCGCGCGGATGGACCCACCGAAGCGGCCACGTCCTGCACGCCCGGACCACCACTCGTCCCAGCGCCACCGCTGGAGGGAGGTCGTCGTCAGAAGATGCTGCAGAAGATGGTGCAGGGACGTTCTTCCTTCTGAGCTGTTTTGACATGCCGTTTCACTTCTGACACCAATGTAATAAAGGACTCTTTCTCAATGTCGATCTCCGTTGTCCTTTATTTGGGTTCGTAGAATCTCGTTCACACGGCGTCCTCGCTCAGGCCCGCGTCTCTCCCGACGATCACTCCACAGCCACTCTGCTGCTCGTTCTGCAGCCTCACTGCTGCTCCGCCCTGCAGCCACACCGCTGCTCCGCTCTACAGCTTCACTGCGGCTGCTCCGCTCTGCAGCTAGCCTCCCACCGCCCGCTAGCCCTCTGCGTCCTGACACCGATGGCTGACGGTGCCGACGTCTCCCACCGCGTGGCGACCGCGCCACTCTCCCCGTACTGCCCAGCGTGGCCTCCTACCGTTTCACTCCGTCTCAACTCCCCGAACCCCTTCCGGTTCTCTCCCTAAATCCTCTCCCCAACGTGATCCTAACTACTCCCTCTCCTCACGTGACCCAGACTCCGCCCCCCTCAATCCTTGCTCGCATTACAAATAGACTGGATCCACAGCTAATGGTCTGAGCAGTTACAACAAAAAATACCCCATTACTAAGGGAGTTCCACAAGGCTCTGTGCTTGGCCCTATCCTGTTCTCCCTCTACTTGGACAATCTCAATGTCATGTTTTTATTTGGCTCCTCTACTCCTAGTTTGCCTTCATGTAAAAAATTGTGTCTCTGGACTCGCATCCCATTGAACAGGTCGATAACTTTATGTGTCTAGCTATTATATTTGACGTTAAACTGTTCTTCAAGCCACGCGTCAATCATATAGCCAATATGAAAAAAATATTTGAAGTTGGATTCCTCGAGATAAATAAACACCGTATCCCACCTCTGCTCCATCTTTTGACAGCCAAAGCCACCATCCTTCTCATCTTTGACAATTGCAACAATCTACCAACTAGCCTCAAAACAGCTCTCTGTCCTCTGCGTTGCCCATGACGTCGCCTATAGAACGCATTATTACCACCTTTATATCACCTCAAATTGACCTTCTTAATCCTAAAATTCGTTTAAAACAAATTCCCAAAGAACGAATGGACATCCTAATTAAACTGATTTCCAGCTCCAACATGAAACGTACTTCCCTGTATCCACAAAAAAATGCCACTGTTGATACATGTATTTATATTATCAGCCATGAGTCCTGTGTGCTAACCATGGCACCATGGAAGAATGCCACGTCGCAGGTAATCGGTGTGGAATTTATGAGACGTAGGAACAGGTGGGACTGGTAGTTCCACATCTCTATCAGGGTGGGTCCCACGTGACCTTTACCCAGCAGTTTAAGTCGCCACAACACAGGTAGTCTATTGGCAGATCCCGGGCGGCGTGGTAACGTGCGGGTAACTTCCACCCCTTTTTCCAAGACATCTGACCAGCGTGGAAGAGTAGACCAAGTACCCTCCCTCTCGAGAGGGGCTCTCTGGAGCGCCCTCTGGTGGAGGTCTCTTTCACGAGAAGGAGGTTTGCATCTTTTTTTTCAGGACAGGAGAGTCAGGTGAAGTCACAACCACGACAGCCACTACCACCATCATCACCCATACTGCCACGATCACAATTATTACCAACACCATCGTCATCGAGTTCGGAGGGTTCAGTGTTAATCATTTAGTTTCATGGAGGCAGATCAATGTTCCCATAGGGTTCTGTGCGAATCGCTGAGGCTCGTAGAGCCAGACTAAGGCTTCCATAGGGTTCAGAGTGAATCACCGGCTAAGGCTCGACTAAAATTCCCAGGTTGTTGTCGACAAGACAAAGACTACCTCGAAGGTTTATCTCACGCTGACAACATGAACACTGCTGACATGATATCCATGCAGTGCTTAACCCGTTGTGGTCACCTTCTTACAGGTGCTGCAAAGAGCTGCGGACGTCGCCCAGTCTCCACTCCCAGTGAGTAACGACGCTGCGTGTCTATCGACTGCTGGATCACTACCCTCACATTCAGAATTAAACACAAAGCTCGAGAGAGGTAGGTGCTTGTAGGAGTCTGTAATCCAGCAGTGGATTAACCATGGCTCTAGATGTTGATGGGTGCGCAATTACCCTACCCCACCTCCCACAAAACGATCAGTCAGCCACTCTGTAATCTCAGTAAATTTCTTCATGTGTAACGAAACGAACGCTTTAAGAAATGTAAAACAGTCAAACGGCGGCCAAGGGCTCCTCTGTTGGGATGGGGGGTAATGGTGAAGGAGCAGAGGTCTCACTCGGAATCAATACGGCGAAATTATGTTTTTTTTTTATCGGCCTCGTAACGCTGTGTGGAAGCTATCAGTCTATGTTGATCTTCTCGGCCACAGTCATGCGCTCAGTCAATCCATGACACCTGGGTCAGTAGTGTGACCTGCCAGCGAGTTGTTGACACTTCACTTAGCCTAATAGTGCACCTAGCCTGGCACACGCACCGTCGCAAATTAAGGTTGTATTATGCACTACACTTATCGTTTACGTAGCAGTTGATGTTTTCTTTATTGATTTTATTTGAAATTGTGGCGAGCTAGACCTTTCAGCGAGTTGGCCCAGGGCTCCATTATTAATCCAGCTATCCAGGATTTCAATATATTTTATTTGTAGGTGTCCTAGGGGTTCACACACTGTGCGAAAAACCCATTAGGCCAGCGTTTTCGGCTTGTCTTCCCTGCCCTCTGCTGGTAATGATGAAGGACATTCATGATAGGGGGTAGGCCCGGGTAGAGCTGTGGCCAACAGGCAGAGCCATCCCCTGTTCACCGCAGGGGGCAACCAGGATGTCCTCTGGCCTCTTCATTATGTAACATCTTCTATGACCACGAAGTATGTGCAGGTGTCCATGGCTGTAGCCGAGGAACTTCCATCTTGTACACATTCTGACTGATGCCTGGGTCTGGTCACGCACAAACTAAATGCTTTTCAAGGCAAATGGGGAGCACAGCAGCACCTTGCCTTGATGTGCCTGCACTTGGTGGCTGTGCTCATAGAACTTACTTCTCTCTCTTTGACGAGTTTTTAATCTGACAGAAAGTTGTATTGTTGTAAACATCTATATATATAAAATCGCAAATCTGTCTGTCTGTGTGTGTGTCTGTCTGTCTGTGTGTCGCCGGACCATACGCAGTTTCATTGGACGAAATGTGAGGGATTTGCGAGACACGATTGGTCTGTTTGGTTTTCCACGGCGGTTGCCCTTGACAACGGGTAGCGACGCATTCGCTGCGGGGTGGACGCCATTTTTAATTCCCGTTAAAAATATGCGCACGCATTAACACGCGACTCTGAGGTAAATTCATCAAAGTTTCACGTCCTCTTCACTCCCCCCCCCACCCCAATGTGTGCAATTACTATTATAGGGTCGGTAGATAATAAAATTATAGCGATTAGACAGTATTATTGTAGCGCGGGGGGGGGGGGTAACGGCCCCAGTACCCAGCCTCAGCCGGGTGGGCAATCTAGGCGAGGCCGGAGGCTCTGCACGGTACTAGGCCTCGACACCCCACCCGTGTCAAGCGACGACTTTGTGGTATAAACTCGATATACCCAGCGTTGCCCGGGGGGAAAATACATTTAAAATCTTCTGAAAACTTTCAAACATTACATAACAATGAAATCTGTGTATATATGTAAGGTTATTAAGAAATATATTTTTCACCCGGGCAACGCCGGGTACTTCTGCTAGTAATAATTATAATAACGCGCCTTTCCCTAGGCAATGTCTGGAGAGGAAGATGAGGAACGCTCAAGCCAGGCCCACGATGAACTTGCACGAAAGCTCAGAGACGTGGGTCTTGACGATGTTTACTGGAAACAGAAACTGCGCGATGTTCTGCTAATTTCTAGTGCACAGACGCTGCTCCACCTCGACCGGCAGGGATGCAAAGAACTGGACTCGCATTTTCGTAAATTGTGGGAAAAAAAGGCGTTTTATAAAATGATTGGCATTGATGCTGATGATATTGTGAGTGATAAAGAGGTAATGAGCTTGGCTCGTATACAAACGTATAATATGTTGCCCTCTGTCGTGTCTGAGAGAATGAGTGAACCAGCCCAAGCAATGGGAAATTCTGTATCAGGACATTGTGGGTCAGATGAGGAGATTTTACGGAATGCATCTGGGGGCCTTGCTCTAGAGGGAGTGTACATGAGTGGGAAGTTGGAGGATAAATTAGAGAAGAGAAGGAAACATTTGACAATCCCACAAACATTCCGGTTAGTGGATCTAGTCCACACGCCTATGACAAAATACCACGAGTTGATTTTTTTGAGTGAAGAATCTGCGTTCGAGAATAGAACTGTCTCAGAGCAAGGTTGCGTCTCTACCTTGAGTAGAGAACCAATCTCAATGCAAACCAAGTCTTTGAATCTTAAGGAAATGCAAAATATCCAGACTGATCATTCCAATATTTCCAGGACAGACTGCACGTACCTGCCATTAACCTCCGAGGAAAAAGAGAAACATCTCACATGCATGAAATCCAATTTGGATGTAACCATTGGCACCGAAGTATCGAACGTGGTGCAGGTCCATGATGGAAGCGCCATTCATTGTGGGCGGATAGAAGTAAGTTTGCAATCTCCTGTTTCTGGGACTGCATTTGCTATTTTGCAGACACGGGAATTTGAGAGTAAAACAAATGAGACTAAAAGGTTTATGATTCTGCTTGAAAGGCTGGACCTTCACAAATACTACCCCAAGAAAATGTACACTGGGGATGTGTGTGTTGTTAAGTCAGCAATGTGTACAAAACACCCACGCACAGAACAAGAACTTGCCTCTTATTTTTTGCAGAGACTGATAATGGGTGACTATGAAGCACGGTATGTTCGTATTCAGAGTGAAAATAAAAGCAATGAGACCATGAATAATAATGAAAACTCTAATTACGAAGACTTTTTTAAGCATAATGATACATTGAGTCGTAGAAAGGGGCTTGCAACAAACACTCAAACCCACATTCACCCCATGGATTTGCAAATGACAATTTACCATTGTGGAGAAAATTTCGTGAGGCAGTACCTTTACAACAAACTCTCATTTTGCCAGTTTGCACTGCCGCTTTTAGTTCCAAATCCTTGTAGCTCAGAAATAGAATTCCCTCTTTGGGCATTCCGACAGATCAACAAGAACTGGAAATGCCGTGACACATCTACTAACACCCTGCAAACCAAAAACTGTGCAATTGTTAATGCAGACACTCCTCTAGTGTCCTTCATCAGATTTAGTGAATCGCCCACATCGAAATCTCAGATGCTGAACTCTCTGCTCAGTAAGCAAAGACATGGCGTTTTCTTTCATCGGCACTGCAAAGGCAGCAACAAGAATGGTCTCCTAATGGAAGGAGTCACAGAGGTCGCCTGGTATTGTCCAGGTGGGAGGGATGACGACGTCTTCAATGACTGCATCGCGTTCACAAATCTGCATGGAGATGCGAGACGGCACAGAAAACAGGTGCAGTTTCTGCACGAGATATCCTCTATCAATGTGATACTGATGTCAGATCGTGATCACAATGATGAAGCGAAAATAATTTTGCAAGAATGTCTGACTTCTCCAAAGCCTCTTGTTTGCCTTTGCGCTGACCGAGAGAGAATCGAGGGTGGAAATTCAAGGGCAAAAGTGAAAATTGCTGTTAAGAACAGAAATGAGGCCGATTTAATGGATGAATTGAAATCAACTCTCAATAATCTTTTGGCCATTTCAACACAAACGATCAACCTCGATGATTGCTCAAACACTGCCAGACGGCACGGCTTCACAGTTGATGAAGACGATGAGGATTGTGAAGAAGGAAAGTCTATGGCAGACATCTTACTGAGTCTTCTCAAGGAAAAGCCACTGTCGTCAATGAAAAAGACTTTTCTGCCTCTTCAAGGTAAATTGTGGCATAAATGGTGCAAGAAAGACAAAGAATTAACTCGCTTGAGATGTAAAGTTGACCAAAGCATTGAGGAATATAGGGACAACATTTCAATGGAAAAACAATCACTACTTAGAGCCCAGTATGTCAAAGCATTTCCTCTCAATCATGTAATGAGAACATTGATTGAAATTCTGCAGCATCAGCCAGACACAGTAAAAAAATACTTCCTGCATTGGCTAAAACTATATTTAGATAGGCTGTCTGCAGAGTCCTTATCAAAACTTCATCTGCAGTATGACAAGGCTTGGAGAGAAATGGTAAAGTCCAAGAGAGAAAAAAATGATAGTAGTTTACTGGTTATAAAACAAGCAGAGCTGCAAAAAATATCACAAAAACGTGATGCCTCTTATTTTGGAATCGATCACCTTTTCAGAGAAGTTGGCCAGATCTACAAAGCGTCACAGACACGGTACGGCGCTGACAAACGCTCAGCTGCTTTGCCAGGCATCGCAGCAGATTTGATGCTCTCTAGGTTCCCTCTTGAACTCATGGACGGTGACGCCTCGCATGTCCCTCTCTCTTGGATCAGCTCAGTTTTGGACAATGTGATTGAGAAAATTGGGAACAAAACTCTGTTTGTCCTCTCCATACTGGGCTTACAGGGCAGTGGCAAGTCCACGCTGCTGAATGCCATGTTCGGTCTCCAGTTCCCTGTGGCTCCAGGGAGATGCACCCGTGGCGTCTACATGCAGTTGGTGAGGGTGGAGGAAGAGTTAACCACAGAGCTGGGATTTGACTTTGTGTTGATAGTCGACACAGAAGGGCTCCGAGCGCCAGAGCTATCAAATACGTCACCCACTCATGACAATGAGCTGGCTACGTTTGTGATCGGCCTTGGCAACGCGACTGTGATCAACATTTTTGGAGAGAATCCATCAGAGATGCAATACATTCTACAGATCGCTGTGCAGGCGTTTCTGCGAATGAAGCGGGTGAAGTTGTCACCGAGCTGTGTGTTTGTCCATCAAAATGTAGGAGATGTGACCGCTCAAGACAATAACGAAGATGGCAGGAGACGCCTTCAGGAGAAACTCGATGAGATGACGCGCTTGGCCGCGCAGCAGGAGCAGTGCGATGTTGATTCTTTTGACGAGGTGATCAGGTTTGACGTGGACTCCCATATCCATTACTTTGCTCATCTTTGGGAGGGAAACTCTCCAAGTGCTCCGCCAAATCCAAGCTACTGCCAAAATGTCCAAGATCTTAAACGAATGTTACTCGACATTGCTAAACGAGAACGCAACGTCTTGAAGATATCCGAGTTCAACGCACGCATTCAGGATCTATGGACGGCCTTGCTTGCAGAAAACTTCGTGTTTAGCTTCAAGAACACCCTAGAGATCGCAGTTTATAGCAAACTGAAAGAAATGTATGTAAAATGGACTTGGAGCCTGAGGAGTCATCTTATTCAAGAGGAGAATAAGCAGCATACTATCATTAACAACAGTACAGACACAACGTATGATTTGACTCGGTCAAGCGTTGAGCAAACGGTTTTTCCAAAATACAACGAGATCAGCCAAAACATTGAAATATATTTCAATGCAGATGATACTGAATTGTTGAGTCAATGGAAAGCTAACTTCGTAAAGAGATTTGAAACAATTAAGGATGAGCTTGTGACTGATACTTACAAAAAATGTAGTGATCTGATGAAGAAAAAGAGTGCTCGGATCAAGCTGGATCAAAATAGATCACGCTATGAGGATCAACTGATGAAGAAGAGCAAGGATTTGGCTTCAAAACTGAAAACTGCCGGACGGAAAGATATTCGATTGGAGAAAGAGTTCGATCAGATGTGGGAAGAATGGACCGATGAAGTGAAAAAAAACATTATTCCACCTAGAAAAGTGGATTTTAGACGACATGCACGAGAAGCACTGAAAGAACATTTTAAAGGTGAAAAAGATTTATTCACTAAATTGACGAACATGCATGCAATTGAAGTGTTCATGTTTCTTCCTCACGAACATGTTGTGAATAAACGAGGTGTTTTTAATACGTTAAAGAATTTATGGTACACTAATCGACAAGATATTGAAATTATTGACAAAATAAAAGAGGATGCAGAAAATGCAGCCGTGAATTTTTTTAAAGATCTTGAGCAACGGAAGCTTGGTTACAATGAAACCAATATACATGAAGTAATACAATCTGTGCTGACAGTTGTAGATGCTGGTATAAATGATACAGCTTCTAAACGCAATGTAACAGTGAAGCTCACAAATAGGTACAGGCTAGATTTAGTAATACATATTTTGGCCAATGCTGAAGGGAGGTTTCAGAAAATACAGAATGATTTCCAGAGGGCAAACGATCCTCTAATATACCTCAACAGCAAGAAAGAAGATTACTTTAACAGCTTTAAGATTCGATGCAAAGGAGCAACAGACACCACCATCTTTGCTGAAACTTTGTGCAGAAAACTCAAAACATTCGTGCACCAGGCAGTCTGTGACAAAGCCAGCCTTGACATTGCAAGCAAAATGACATCAAATTGTCCGGCATTCAATGGCAATCGATCAAATTTAGAAAACTACATCATGATACATTTAGCAGGAAGAGAAGATTTTAAAGAATTCAATGAATATATTCAGAGACCAAAACAATATTTTCAAAGCTACATTAAAGAACGTGTTGAAGAATATTGCTCAGCAAACGAAAATAAAACAATTCGTGAAATATTACGATCATGTCTTGAGCTTTACAAAAACGATGTTTTTAAAGCGATTACTGATGCAACAACAGCTGTCCAGAAAACCAAAGGCGATGCATCATCGTGGCTGGATGAGTTTAGTAAACAGCTTGGTGACAAAATACATGTCCCAAGGCACAGTCTGGTTAGAGCTGACTACAAAGACGTAGATGACATCGGCTACTTTAGAAAAGAACTAACCACAGCGATGACAACCATGGTGGCACAGTTGAACAAAGATTATTCGAAAGCATCCTTAAATGATTTAGAAGACGTAAGGAACACACCTCATGACATGCTCTGTGACCAGATGAGTGGGTGCTGGGTGCAGTGCCCATTCTGTAAAGCCATCTGCACAAACACGATGCCCAATCATGACGAGGACCACAGCGTTCAGATTCATCGGCCACAGGCAGTTACAGGGAGGCATCGTCGTGAAACAGATAATTTTGCGATAGCTATTTGTACGAGTTCAGTTGCTAGTAATCAACTGTTCGGACTTTCAGAAAACGACAAGACAATACCATATAAGGATTATCGTACAGCAGGGCCAAAATATGCAAGTTGGAGCATCACGCCAGACTTCACCGTACAGCCATATTGGAAATGGTTTGTCTGCAGATTTAAGTCCGACCTGGAGAAGCTTTACAATATGAAATTTATAGGCTATGGTACCATTCCAGAGGGCTGGACAACAATTACAAAGGAAGAGGCAATGCAGACTTGCAGAAAAAGTAATTCTTAACACTATTGATACGTTAAGAAATGGGAACAATTGCTCAATTTGAACTCCGTTTGTGTTTTACTTTTATGTTTTATAAATACTTTTTTCTACAGTAGCCCATTGAATCTCTAATTAGACAACGGTACCTTAAGTGTATATTCACAATTTATGGAAATGGTATATCTGTTGTGTTTTCTCTCATCGTAAATATCATAATTAACAATGGCGTAAGACTGAATTGCAGTAACTTTATCATTGGGTGGCACCATTTGGCCAATACATTGTCATAGATAATGTCAGTTAGTCGATAGAGATGATGTTGATGAATGTTGAGATTAGTCAACGTAGGGATGGGACTTTAGATATTTGATTGCTTCGTGCTTCGAAAGGAAACCACCTCCACGTTTGCCAAATTGGAAGAAAACGCTCTGGAATTTCAATGAGTTCCTTGTTGTGTTTCAGCATCCCAGGCATGAGCAAATTGCAAAAATTACTTTGTTATCTAAATGTTACGTGAACATACTTGCTCTCTGATGACCACACTACAGCCACAAACCTCAAACATCGTGATTGATTATTTAAGCGCTATCCAGGCTTAACCTGCTAATTTTCTGAGATCAAAATATATGAACGTAGTCCTACAAGATGCGAAGTGAAAACACAGGAGCCTGCATTGTAATGATAACTTTACTGCAGGGCATTGCATAGTTTAGCAATTATGAAAACGTGGCATTGTAACATTACTAATGTGTAACTTGTTTTTGTCAAAATCTGAAGTTTCCCATTTCTGATTGTCCCGTTCATAATGACACAAACAAGACGAGTAAATACTCACTCCTTCCTTTCCCCCCATGATGCACGTGTAGTATTGTGTTGTACTACGTCTTGAGATGCGGTTGCATTTAGACTTTGTACAAATATAAACTCCATTGTCATACACTTATTACATATTTCAAAAGGAGTAATTGTGGTGTCTTTTTTCCAGATTGCATAAAATTAACACCACTTTGCCACATTCAGTTACAAGCTTCTGCCATTGAAATATAGAGGTTACACTGCTGGCTTAAGGTTGCAAAATAGATACGAGGTGATGATTGGATATTATTATCATCGTCATCTCGTTTGAGAGAAAAAAACTTTGCCACTTTTATTGAAAACAATCTAAATAAGTTTCCATGAACATGGCCCTGTCACCATGCAAGATTGTGATTGTGATCGACAAATCTCAAGCATTGTTTCGAATCGCATCGTGACAAATGACATCACTTGTAATGAGGTTAGTCCCGTGGTGATTACTAACATTATGTAAGCGTGGTGAATTGTAATTGTGTATAATCACGTGACTGTCTATGCTAGTTTTCTTAAATTGCAATACATTTTGATGCTTTAACGTAGTGTTTAGATGTCTGACTTGACATGACTTAATGGTGTCATGCATCTGATTTTGTTGTTCATGATGCCAATGATTTAATTTATCTTGATATGCAGTAGTTAATTTCGTCTTTGAGGTATTGCTGATCCATGTAACTTGGGTAATTGTGATTCTGGAGTTGTTTGTTCAACCGCACGATACTTTGAAATATATCTGACATATATCTTATATGAATAAACTCAAATCCTATGATAATAAACACGTCTCATATGACTGAGTGCGTGTGAGTCTGTGTATGTAGAGGAGATCGGTTGCACCATCGTTTGTACAGCGCGACTCGAGTTTGATTCTCTGTCACAGCCAACGTCAGTGGCGAGTGATACCTGGGCCTCCTGTATGGTGGTATTAATCCGTAACTTGATACCAAGTACATAGTGAAAACATCAACTCCAATGAAACCAAGGTGGCCAGGCATAGTTCTGATCACAGCACCCATCACGTATTGTAACAGCTTTAATAGAGTCTCGCTAAAAGCATTGCTAAACGGGTGACTAATTATCAGTGTGTGTGTGGAGGATGGGGGTAGCAGGGGAGCGGTAGTGTAGCGGTTAACGCTCTTTGCTACAAATCTAGCCACTCGAGTTCGATTTACATTCATGGCCAAGACCAGATGACGATTATTTGAATCGGTCCTGGGCCTCCCCTAGGTCGACTCGGCCTCAAATGAGTACCTGGTGGAATGTGTAAACATCGTTGCTGGGGAGACTGCGCAGTCGGGCGGAATGCCGGCTACCAACCCCCTCGTGTGTGGAGAAGAGGAGTTGTGGAGCTGTAAAATATGTTCCCACTGAGCTACATGATAATAATTATTTCTACACACAGTTGTACTCAATTTCACCGAGTGGAAGAACGGCTCAGAGGCTTGAGGAGGAACCACAGACAAAAGGGTAAAACCTATTCTCATATTCTTTGGGTCTTTCGGTAAAGTCACGTAGATAGGTTCAAAGAAAATAACCTATCTACGTGACTTTACCGAAATAACCAAGAATATGAATTCCTGCAGTCACGAAAGCTTTATGTTTTTACTAGCGGTTAGTACCCGGCGTTGCCCGGGCGAAAAAGGCAGACACATGTAGTTACACACGCAAATCCATTGATACACACACATAGAGTTACACGCACAAATGGACTCACACATACATATGTAGTGGTGGTATTGACGTGCGCCGACTGTGACAGTGATGGATCACGGGGCGGCGCGGGGTGCGGGGTTGGGCACGCGTTGTGGGCGTGGTGTGGACGCGCGCGCCGGGAGTGACAGATGACGAGGCGGCGCGGAGTGAGTGGTGAGGCACGATGAGATGTGGGAAAAGAGGATCGTAGCCGGCACCCGGTGATTGGTCGAATAAGTGGGTGCTCGCAGCGACGTCCGCAGGTGGGGTATAAAGGGGGACGCGCGAGAGCACTCGGGGAGAGTTACCCAGTTGAAGACCCGAAGACGGAGCTGAAGACCTAGTGAAGCCGAGTAGCTCAGTGGCGTTAGTCGCCGAGTAGCTAAGTGGATGTTGGTCATCCGAGTAGCTCAGTGGCGTTAGTCGCCGAGTAGCTAAGTGGATGTGGGTCATCCGAGTAGCTCAGTGGGCGTTAGTCGCCAAGTAGCTAAGTGGGTGTTTGTCACCCGAGTACTAAGTGGATGTTGGTCATCCGAGTAGCTCAGTGGCGTTAGTCGCCAAGTAGCTAAGAGGATGTTGGTCATCCGAGTAGCTCAGTGGGCGTTAGTCGCCAAGTAGCTAAGTGGGTGTTTGTCACCCGAGTACTAAGTGGATGTTGGTCATCCGAGTAACTCAGTGGGCGTTAGTCGCCAAGTAGCTAAGTGGGTGGTTGTCACCCGAGTACTAAGTGGATGTTGGTCATCCGAGTAACTCAGTGGGCGTTAGTCGCCAAGTAGCGAAGTGGGTGTTTGTCACCCGAGATACAAAGTAGGTGTTAGTCACCTGTAACCAAGTTTGATAAAATAAAGAGTGTGTTACCCGTGAAGTCGTCTCCCGTGGAGTTACTACATTACACATATATAGACTGAACAACAACCGCCATTCGCCACTAAGTGGCGGTGATGTCACAACAACGCTTGTGCCAGGCTATGTGCACCTTGAGGCCACGTGAAGTGTCGAACGCCCGCTGGAAAGAGGTCACGGGGCAAACCCAGATGGCACAGGTCGACTGACTGAGACGACTGGCTGATGCACCACCTGTGGCCCCTACTGTGGCAACTTGCTGTGCTTTATCCACCCGGCGCTCCGCTCGTTGTTATGAGCGCTCCTCCGCCCTCCGTTGTTGTTGGAGGGCGACTGCCTCCAACTGGCCAGTAGCGTCCTTCAGGAGCCTCCTCCACAGTGGCCGATCTTGACACGGCTGGTACCAGTCATCCGCAAGTGGACTCAGCTCCAAGTCCTCCTGTAGCACATCACTCCATGTCTTCTCCAGCCCGTGCCGCACCCGTTTAGCCCCCTCGATCCGGCGGAATAAAAGCTGTTTAGGCATGCGGTGGCCGGCCATGCGGGCTACATGACTCAGGCAACGCAGCCTTGCCTGCCGGAGGTCACCGATGGGACTTTGTCCACATCTTTCAAGGATTTGTGAGCTCCTCACACAATGCAGCCTGGTTAAACCCAGGATGGATCGTAGGCAGGCCAGCCTAAATGTTTCTAACCGGCAAAGATGTTCCATTAGGGGGGTCCAAGTTTCGCAAGCGTAGAGAAGGGAGGGAATGATCGTGGCCGAGAAGACCTGAAGCTTCGTACGGAGTGATAGAGCAGGTAGCTTCCACACAGTGTTACGCAGCCAATGAAAAGATACTGCAGCTCGACTGATTCGGAGTGAGACCTCTGCTGTTAAACCGGAGCAGGTCATTAGCACACTGCCCAGGGAAACTCTCCACTGTCTCCACAACTGCCCCATCACAAATTGGGAGTTGTGGGGGTGGTGTTGTATGTGTCGGAGTTATGAATTTTTGATGAAAATAATAAAAAATAATAATTTTCCGAAAAATGCGCAAATCGCATTAATTATGATAGTGTGTGTATTAATATGCATAAATTATGATGATGCGTGTAATTATATCCATAAATTATGATAATCGCTGAGATAATCGTGTAATAAAAGACTTGACCACGATCTCTGGCTCAGTGTCCTTTATTTGGTCCGTACTGTATTACCCACACGGCTGTCTCCTCTTTGCTCAGTCCCCACAGTACTGACTCCGATGTCTCTCTCTTCTCCACCAGCAGCCCCTCTGTTGGCCTCTGTCGCTCTTGTAGCCCCCACAGCAGCTCCGCTGCTGTTACTCACTCTCAGCCCCCCTGGCTGTATCGCTGCTGCTCTTCTCCCTCTTGCTTACTCCGCAGCGCTGACAGCCTCGTGCTGTCTCTCTCTCTTCGTCGCTCCTGCGACTCTCTGCAGCCACACCGCTGCCTCTAACACACAGCCTTCCTGCTCCTGCGACTCTCTGCAGCCACACCGCTGCCTCTAACACACAGCCTTCCTGGCTGTACTCTCCGCAGCTTCTCACCACTCTTTAGCTCCCTGCTATTCTCCGGGGTTGGCTCCCGCTGGCCAACGGTGCCCCCTCCTCACGTTCGCCCGCGCGGCCCCACTCTTTTCCATTCACACCCCGACTGACTTCTCTTTCCGGTTTACCCACTTAAGGACCCCAACCTTTCACCCACGTCACCTGGCTCCGCCTCCCCGTGACGTCACATCCGGAAGGTCGCTCACGCCCGCATTACACCACCCTCCCCCGTAGAAAAAACCCAGCCGACCTCGGCTGAACAATACCAAAGCGTAATGCGGTGAACCGACCTTCCGCGCTAAAGGACACCAAGCATGCAATATAACAACAGAACAATAACAACAAGTAACATCACGGACGTACAGAAAGCATGCAATAAATACAAGGGTAAGAACAAGAACAACAACACAACATACAATCAACGAAACGTAAGTGATTTAGAGCGTGTGCGGGTCGCCGGCCCGTCCCGGACGGTCGGCGGCCCGCTCGCAGAACGGGAACGCGATGGAACTCGATGAATGACAGGGGGTAATTCTCCTGTTGCGGTTGGAAGTCCACCAACGTCCCGTGTTCCCGAAGAATCAGTCTTGGCCGTGTCCTTTGAATGTGCCTGCGGCGGGGTCGGAAGGGCTGCAGGGCTCGAAGGTCTCGCAGACCTGGCAGGCGCCCTCCGAGCAGGGCCCCTCGTCCCCCTCGGTGTCACGGCCGACCTGTCTGGAACAGGTACGACAGGCGCTCGAGCAAGATCAGTGGACGCAGGCAGGGGAGAGTCGGCAGCAACAGACCCCGGCAAGGCAACATTGGGAGATGACGCATCACGTAGGGGAGCAACATATGGTTTCAACCGCGACGTATGAACAAACCAACGGCGAGAACCAATCTGAACGCGCGCCGACTGTGGATTGGGAACCTCAATGAGGCGCACAGGACCATGCCAAGGTTTATGCAATTTAGGAGAGGTCCCCGGCCGCACCTGCGGGCAATGGAGCCAGGCCAGGTCACCAACCTTCCAGGGGCACGCCCCCTCGGACCGCCGAGCATACCGCTCGTTCCGGGCCTGGGCTTTGGCCGTAGCTACGCGGGCATTTTCCCGCGCCTCCGTGACCCGGCGAACCGTGTCCTGAATGTATTCAGGAAGTGGTTTACGAGGTCCCTTCACCCCAGTACCCAATTGCACATCCACCGGAGGCACGTTTTCCCGACCATACATAAGGTAAAACGGCGAATACCCTGTAGCCGCATGAGGCGTCATCCTGTACGCCGAAAGCACTCCGGGGATGTGCAGATCCCAATCTGATTGCTGTTCACTCACAGTATGGCAAAGCATGGCAGACAATGTCCTGTTCAGCCGCTCGACCATACCATCCGTCTGCGGAAGGTATGGGGATGTCCGTATTTTCTTAGTCCCAAGGCCCGCGCACACTTCCGCCAATAATTTAGAAGAGAAATTTCGGCCCTGGTCCGTGAGGAGTCTCTCAGGCGCCCCCTTGTCCATAATATACCCAAACAAAAAGGCGTCGGTGATGGCTGCGGCCGACTGATCGGGCAACGGCCAGGCCATCGGCCAATGGGAGAGATACTCAACCCCTACCAGCAAATATTTATTTCCCCTCGCCGATGGTGGGAAGGGTCCTAATATGTCCAGTGCCACCAATTCATTGACTCGAGACACCTGAATCGACTGGAGAGGCGGCACGTAAGGATGTTTAGGCGGCTTACGTCGGGCGCACTCAGGGCACGCGCGCACGTGCCCTACGACATCTGTCGCCATGCCGTGCCAAAAATAATGACGTTGCAACGTCAACAAAGTCTTGTGCACCCCTAAATGTAAGAGTGTCTCACAATGGAGAGTCCTAATCAACTCGAATCGCAAGGACGTCGGTACCACCACACGCCAGCTTTCCTGGACCCCTTCTCGCCACATAAGCAGACCATCTCGGAGAGCGGTTCGCGGCCCCACAGCCGAACTCGGACTCCCATTGTCCCTCGTAGACCGCTTCCGCATGGACAACAACGACTCATCCATCATCTGTTCCCGAATCCAGACAGACCGCGGCAGATTCAAAACCCCGTCAGTCGGTCCCGGTTCCATCGGAGTATCCGACTTCTCGACGGCCAACGTAAGCGGCTGAGGGGGGTTCAGAATCGGCGAACACCTATGCGTCCCCGACTCACATTTGCAAGGGGCTCACCGCGGTAATCTGGAAAGTGCGTCAGCGTTCGCATGGCGCACCCCCTTCCGATGTTGAATTTGGAAGGAAAATTCCTGTAGCTTGTCCAACCAACGTGCCCACTGTCCGGATGGCTGGTCCATTTTAAGTGCATATTGCAAGGCCGCATGATCCGTTCGCACAACAAAGGAACGACCGTAAAGGTACGGTCGAAATTGCCGTAGGAAAAAAACAACCGCCAAAAGTTCTCTACGAGTGACACAGTAGCGAGTTTCCGCAGGAGACAAGACTCGGCTACCATACGCCACGACGCGCTCTACACCCCCTTTAGATTGTGATAACACCGCCCCAATACCTGTGTCACTCGCGTCCGTATCAAGAATGAATGGGCGATCAAAATCGGGATAATCCAATGTTGGGGCCGTTGCCAATAGATCACGCAGACTCCGAAAGGCCGCCTCTTCCGGCTGTCCCCAAACAAACTTCCGTCCTTTACCCGTAAGGAGATGCAAGGGCCTCGCAATCGTCGCAAACCCCGGCACAAATCTTCGATAATACGAGGCAAATCCCAAAAACCGCCGAACATCCCCCACGGTGCCCGGAGTCGGCCAATCCCGGACGCACGCCGTCTTTTCCGGATCCGTGGACACCCCCTCAGCACTCACAATGTGCCCCAGATAACGGACGGACCGTTGCAGTAGGTGGCATTTCTTTGGTTTAAATTTTAATTTCGCAGAGCGCATCCTCGTGAACACTGTCTCCAGCCGTGTTAAATGTTCCTCAAATGTGCGGCTGAAGACAATGATATCGTCCAAATATATAAGACACGTCTCCCACTGCAACCCCGTCAAAACGAGCTCCATCAATCTTTGAAATGTGGCAGGGGCCGCATTCAATCCCATCGGGAGGCAGTTAAATTGAAATAACCCCTGCGGCGTACGGAAAGCGGTTTTCTCCCGTGAGGACTCGTCAAGGGGGAGCTGCCAAAATCCCGAAGAGAGGTCCAGTGTGGAAAAGAACTTAGCCCCCGACAATGCGTCAAGGGAGTCGTCCATACGCGGCAGAGGGTACGCATCTGCCACCGATATCTTATTCAATTTCCGGAAATCAACACAAAATCGCAAGTTGCCATCCTTTTTCTTAACCAAGACCACAGGAGCGCCCCATGGGCTGTTAGATGGCGATATGATGTCCGCAGCCAACATGCCTTCTACTGCCCCCCGAATGTGTTCTCGCTCCGCAGGACTCATCCGATGCGAATTTAATCGAATAGGGGCAGCGTCGCCCGTCTCAATGTGATGGGAAAGCAACGATGTGCGGCCCAGATCCAAATCATCGGAGCTGAACACATCCGAATACGTCAACAACAATTTACGCAGCGCATCACGTTGCTCCACAGACAGGGAAAAATTTTCGTCACATAAGTTAGCAATCCAACGATTATCCGAACCCCTCGGCTCGGAAACACCAGCGACCACTCCCCGGCTATGCGGACAATCGTGCGTCGCAAATGCCGTAGTGGCATGTGCCACAACCATACCGGCCGGAACACGGATGTTTTCCACCCCCGCGTTAGGCACCTGTAAAAACGGTAATTGATCCGGCCGGACAATGGTCTGTGCCCCAACTAACGCCAATCCTGTTGTTATCGTGGCGGATGGCGACAACAAGACCCCTACTGCTCCCAGACGATTAGGCAGGGGCTTCCGATACCGCAAGGGTATAAGCATCTGTGAACCAGGTGGGATGTCCACAGATGCGACGGACAGCGCCTGCATCTGTACGGCCGAAGCAGGTCGCCCCCAGGGCGACGGCAGAAACGATATTTGACGGCCACCCGGCAATTCAATACAATTCTCATTGATTTTGATCAAAATGGGCATTTTAGCCAAAAAAATCGGTGCCTAATAAGCAAGGAACCGCCAAAGATCTTGATATTAACACAACACCCGAAGCCGACACATCCCCAATAGAAATCTTAGCATCCACCTGGCCCACGATACCCATGCTACCCCCGTTCGCAGCGACGCACGACCCATAAACCGGGCGCACAGCCCCCGGCGGGATGCCCAACAGATGGAAAATGACATCCGATATAATAGTCGCATACGCTCCGGAGTCGACCAAAATGCGCACGTCCACCCCTTGTATAGACCCCGGTACAGTGGACGAACCCGTAGCGGCCGCGACAACTCTCCGTGCCAATTTGCGCCACTGCGTCACCGAGCGACAAGGCCCCGTCGATGGCCTATCATGAATAACAACAATAGGGTCGCGCAACGAAGGTGATGGGTGAGGTGCAAAGCCTTGCCGGGTGTCTGGTGTGTGCCGACATGCCTGTTTCGGAGGGTCTTTGGGCGGCTTGTCCGGTACTGAAACCTCCCGCTGCGGCGGACCCGGGAAGCGGGCCCAGCAATCCTTGGCGTAATGGCCCCTACGGCCGCAGCGGAAGCAATCGGCATCGTTGCGCCGAAGCGCAGGCCTTGCATTCCGACGGCCCCGTTCCGATGGCGTAGCGCGCGGCCCCGGGCCTCCGCGTCCCGACCATGGAGAGGAGGCGGCCGTCAGCTCCCGAGGACCCCGCTCATCCGGCACATAGACCGCCTTTGTGGGGTCCCACCCCATCGCGCCTCCTTCCTTGACGGGCCCACCCGTCCATGCCGCCACTTGCTTCCAGCGACAGAGATTAAACTGCGCATCCAGACACTTTGCTGCCGCCCGGGAAGTGAGCTTCTCATGCCCACACACAGGCATGGGGATCCCCAGATCCCGAGACAGCTCCAGCATTTTGCCTAATATGAGAGGCTCGAGCAGGTCCTGTGGCGTCTCCGGATAAGCTGCCATGGCCAGCTCCAGCACCGCACCTCTGAACGCCACGGGCGATTCCTCGGGTGCTCGTTGTCGTTGAGCGAATCGCCGATGCGCATCGTCAGGTGGCTCATAAGCGTCGGCCATTTCTTCAAAAACTCCGCATAAAGTCTTCTTCTTATCGGCCGTTATGGAACGGAAAAATCGAACCGATTCGTCGTCCAGTAGAGTCGGCAACACTTCCAAGGCCTCAGCATCGGTCCATCTTGCTGAACGTACCGCCACCAAGAATCGGCAGGTGAAAGCGCTCCAATCGCCCCCGATGGAGAATTCCTTAACTGTGGTGAGGTGGCAACTCCGACTCCTCTTCACGTTCTCTTCAATTGTTGGTTGTTCTGGAGGCAAATTCAAAAAGGCGTCGGCCCGCGGCGTGTCCAAGATGGCGGTTTGGCGCCGCGGGACGCGCAAGATGGCGGCTTCTTGCCGCGTGGCTAATGGCGGCGGCAGGGCAGGCAACGTGGCGGCCCGTGGAGCACCTTCAGCTTCCTCCGTCGTCCTCGGCGTGACGAGTTGACATAGCTGCGCCAGGACGTCCTTGAGTGCCTCCAGTTGCACCGCCATCTGTTGCCATCTCTGATCAGCGTCCGATGATGTTGACGGCCCCGCCATCGCGCCGACATCTTCCACACCCATCCCCATGCTCGCTTCAGCAGAGCTCTCCTCCACCACCCCAGCAGGATCCATGGTTGGAGGGAATTCGTCGTCGTCGGACGATGAAGCTGATGCTGGCGGCGGAGTAATCTTCTTCCTCACTTGCTTCGACATGCCGTTTCACTTCTGGCACCAGTGTAATAAAAGACTTGACCACGATCTCTGGCTCAGTGTCCTTTATTTGGTCCGTACTGTATTACCCACACGGCTGTCTCCTCTTTGCTCAGTCCCCACAGTACTGACTCCGACGTCTCTCTCTTCTCCACCAGCAGCCCCTCTGTTGGCCTCTGTCGCTCCTGTAGCCCCCACAGCAGCTCCGCTGCTGTTACTCACTCTCAGCCCCCCTGGCTGTATCGCTGCTGCTCTTCTCCCTCTTGCTTACTCCGCAGCGCTGACAGCCTCGTGCTGTCTCTCTCTCTCTTCGTCGCTCCTGCGACTCTCTGCAGCCACACCGCTGCCTCTAACACACAGCCTTCCTGGCTGTACTCTCCGCAGCTTCTCACCACCCTTTAGCTCCCTGCTATTCTCCGGGGTTGGCTCCCGCTGGCCAACGGTGCCCCCTCCTCACGTTCGCCCGCGCGGCCCCACTCTTTTCCATTCACACCCCGACTGACTTCTCTTTCCGGTTTACCCACTTAAGGACCCCAACCTTTCACCCACGTCACCTGGCTCCGCCTCCCCGTGACGTCACATCCGGAAGGTCGCTCACGCCCGCATTACAATCGTAGTAATTTATGCGGATGCTTGCGACAATGTTAATGTGTGCAGTTGTGATAATTAGCCTCAGCTTCGTTTATCCAGAGTTGTCAATCAGGATAACACGATTATCATCGATTAAACGTTTACCGATTATCCTAGTGTGTGTTATGATATTTAAGGTCACCAGTTCAGATCTCATCAGGATAAAGCTCTTATGAATAAGACAGTTTTGCATGGACTTGGAAAGAAGCACTCGAACAGTTGGTGTTAAGCAATTTTATTCTAACAAGCATGTGACATTCTATCATGCAGGTCAAGCATGCGTCAATAATTCAGGAATAACCAAACTCTTATGCATTTGCGATACTATGCATTCGATTAATATGAATAACTAAAATTCTTATGCAATTACGAGATTAAGCATTGACTAAAATGAATGAATAAACACTTATGCATTTACTAAATTGAATAACTCAAAACTCTTATGCATTTTCGATATTGGGCATTCGACTAATATGGATAACTAAAATGCCTATGCAATCGTAGCCTCTACCTCTCCACCAGGCATCTCATTAGTTCGTTTTTGTATCGATCACCATCGGCGACTGGCCGAGTTTGAAAACAAGCATGACACACTTCATTTTGCGGTAATAAACAGCACTTATTGTATCCCAGATGCGAATGTGTATGTGAGGGCGGGTGTGGGGAGAGCGAGTCTGATTTTTTTAAATTAATTCTTCGGCGAGATTCTCTGACAAAGGGGAACTGGTTTGACAAGATTTTCTCTCTCTGTGCACGGTCGATTTGTAATGAGAATTCCGGGAGGTTGAGTTTGCCTCGACGAGTCTATTGATCGCCTATGTGATGAGCGGAACAAGGGACAGGCACGGAAAACAACCTCACTCTTATAACCGACGGACTCTTAATCACTCGATGGGCCACGATTCCTCATGGCCAGCTGATGGTTCATGTAGTTGATAATCAGTCTTCCAATGATTGTGTAGGGTTGATACGACAGTAAGGGTGAACTAGATAGGATAGTCTCACAGGTGAGTGGGGCGTCGATGCGTGCGTCTATTGGTGGGGGAAGTTGTGGGTACGAACGACTTTCGGAGAAGGGTCCTCTTTGTCGCGGTTGCGGTGATCAGCTGCTGCAGACTCCGCCCTCGGCTGACCCCGTACGATGATTGTCGGCGCAGTCAGGCGATGCACCTCGGCGTGGCGACACGGCACGGGAGCTGGGCTCGTACCCTCGTGTGCGGCAGGCGATGCACCTCGGCGTGGTGACACGGCAAGGGAGCTGAGCTCGTGTACTCGTTTGGGTCAGGCGATGCCTCGTCCTTCTGGATGACGAAAAGCTTCTTCGTTGGCGGCGACGAGAAGAGATGGAGCCGAAGCCCTGGAGATCTGTGGTGGGGCCAGAGGCCCTGACGATCTGAGTTGAATGGATTTTTCCCCGGCTTATATTGAGAAAATCCACTCAATCTTCCCGAGTTGTTTGAAGGCCGTCATATATCTTTCTGTGGGTTGAACACATCTCGTCCGTGTGTTTCGTGTGTTTATTAGTGAAGACACAGTTGTGTGACCCTTCTGGGAGGAGGGGTGTGGAATATTATTTGCTTGCGTGTGCAAATCTTGCTGTTTGTGCTCCAAACGTGATCACCCTCTTCTCTCTTTTGCGAGAGAAAACAACTAAAACAGAGCGAGAATAAGCAGACACCCTCGCAATCACTCCTCGCGACCTTCCTAACCCTCCAAGCATTCATGGGCCATCTGTTTGTGCTGCGGGGAGACAAAGGCGGCCGTGCTTAACTCAAACACGCGAGCACCCTCCCTCTCTCCGCATCTCTTGCGAGAGAAAACAAACCATGTCAGCACAAACCCCCCCCCCCCCGCCCCTTTGCGACCTCTCTGCTCCCTTCTTGCCCGCCCCGCGCGGGTCATTCCGAGGCCAGACCCCGCTGGGAGACAAGGGTGGCTGAGGAGAGGTTTGCAATACATTAATGTGGTCCTGTGTGTTACATTTATTCTTGAATTATATTTTATGAGTTCCTTCGGTCTTGGTATCGGGGTTATCATTCGTCTATGTTTAATGAATATTCGTCATGATCCTCGTCACATTATTATTTTGGGTTTCGCCAAGTTTAGTTCTCCAGAGATTGGTGTTTATTCTGAGTTAATTTTTTTATGTCTGGAGATTAAGTGTACTATGCACTTGAGCTTTCTGGAATTCGTACTCTTTAGTTTTTCGGAAGGTCGTGTAGATAGGAAACATATACTTCTAAATAATATGTATGCGGTGAATATAAGGGAATTACTAATAATAAAAAGTGTTGTTTGTTGGTTAATTATCTATGTTAAGTTTCTACTTCTCGGTAAGGAAAACGTTAAGAAAACGCGAGTTTCAACCGTTGTTTGCTCTGCCCTTATCTGGACATCTCCAGATGTCTTTGGGAGGCTAGTCCATACATCTTTTGTCCATCTGGATGTCCATGACCTCTTTGTGACCGAACTCTCAACATTTTAACCGCCCTCCATGTTTCATGGATTCCTGGTGTTCTTGTGAGGAGAAGCGAGTTGTTTTCATGAATTAATTAAAAAAGGTATATATATATAGATTAAAAAAAATTATCATATTTTTTTGAATTGTTCTTAATTAAAAAAAAGGGTATAGACACAACAGTGGAGTGTCCGATGGTACAAAATAGCCAGGCAGGTGCTTAGCTTTGGTTGGGCTGATGGTAAGGCCCCACCTGTTGGTGGCAAGCTCCAGGTTCAGCAGCAGCACCTGGAACTCCTCCTCCGAGTGAGCAGCCATTAGCAGATCATCGGCATACATAACGTGGTTGAGCAACAGGGAGCCATCCCTTGACCGCACCCGGGCATCGATCAGCCTCCCATTGTATGTGTAGCAGATGGGAATTTTTCCGGTACAGGCATTGAAGGCTCGACGAACTACGTGGTCCAATGTGGGAGCCAGAGGACATCCCTGTTGCACCCCAAGGTGTACAGGGAATGGCTCTGACTCACGGCCACGTAGTTAAGACGCGGGGCCGCTCACCATTATGAAGGTCCTTAAGGATGGTGATGAGTAGGTTCGGGACTCGGAAAGCACGACGAGCAACCCAGGCCTACTGATGGTATCATAAGGCCTTGAGCAGGTCAATAAAGCACACGCATGGACTAAGATGCACACATGGGCCTTCAGACACGCAAAGAAATGGCGTTACACTGACTAATATAGAGGCATGCACACACAGCGACTAACACACACGCACATGGACTGAGACACACAAACACATCGACTTACAGACACACACACATATGGACTCACACATACATATGTACTTGAGATACGCACACATGGAGTTACACACACATCGACGTACACACATACATAGAGTGCCACACACATTGCCGTACACACACATTGCCGTACACACACACACATGTCGACTGTCACACAGACATCCACTTGAGATATAGACACATGGAGTTGCACTCACATATATGGACGTACACACATACAGCGACTCACACACACACACCGACTCGCACACAGCAATACGTGGACTAAAATACACATTGACGTAAACACACATATGGACTAAGACACACACACATGAACTTACACATACATAGACTGACACACACACATACACATATGGACTGTGACACACAGATATCTACTTTAGATACAGACATGGATTAACAAACATATGGACTAACACACAGACGCATTGACTTACACACACAAATCGAGTGACACACACATGTATAGACTTACACACACATGTGGACTAACACACACACACATATGGCCTGACATACACATCGACGTACACGCACACAGATCGACTGACACACACGGACTAACACACACACACACACAAACACTTTTGACGTTGTCCGTTCGAAAAAGACACCCACATGGAGTGAAAGACACGCATGGCTCTACACGCACACACATATGGACTCAAAGACACACACATGGACTCACACACACACACCGATGGGCACAGCAATCCTCGATGATGGCACAGCTATCAGTATCGCAGTACTACGTATGAGAAATATCATGACGTGAGCGATGGAAACAATAGAAATGCATTTAAGAAATAAGCAGAAATCACAGACTGGCAGTAGACGGTGGCAGCGTTATAAAAGCGCAGCAAAAAAAAAAAAGGGGAAATTGAGCAACCCAAAAATCCAAAAAGAGTTGTGTACACAAACATAATTATTGTAACATGTCAACTCGTTTCATAATGGTAAACAATGAACCTGAGTTGTTATCTTCACGCAAACAGTATTATTGTAATGTTTGTCAACAAATGTGTTTAACAATAGTAAACAATGGGCTTGAGTTGTTAGCGTAAGAAGCAAGGAAATTTTCACTTACCATAGGCCTTGTGCCATGCGTAGCCCCCCGTCCTGGCCTACATTGGCGAGGCGGCGGAGTTGGCACGTTGCCAGGCTAGGGACTGAGCCGCTACCCCCCCTCCCCAGCATCCCCCACCCGTGCAAGAATAATGCTATGTAAGCAGTAAAATATTATTATCTACGGAGTATGTAGTATAAACTGGACGCATCATGTTGGGGGGGGGGGGGGCGAAGAGGACATGACAATGTGAAGAAATATCCGCAGCGTGATGTGTATATCTATTCCATGTTAAAGGCGTAAAATAAAATGTCCGCCGTGAGCTGGAGGCAACGCGCATGACTTGGCAGGGTCCGCCCCCCCGGCCCCAGGCAATTGTCGTGAGTTGGTACGGTCGATGTCGCGCAATAAGTAAATAGTTAAAATAAGAATGCCACTAAATCGTTAATTAAACGACTTTAAAATTTACGGACGTGAAAACGGAATAGCCCATTCCCACCATTGGGCTTAGGGCGTGCAAATTATATCGGTCTTAAACCGCACCGTCCGAGAACGAAATCCCCCGCAAGCGTGCGAAGGAGGAGGAGGGAGGGAGGGAGGGAGAAGAAGAGGAGGGAGGGAGGGAGGAGAAGGAGAAGAAGACACTTTCCATGCATGAGGTATCCATGCCTTTACAATGGAACATGGCCTTCATGCTCTAGTTACAGATGACCCAATTAACTCCTGCTCCATACCAATCCTCTCATTAAAATATATGAACAGATTTTACATTTCATTGCAAAAAAATACTGATTTCATCCCAAGTCATCTGGCTATAGACAAATATGGTGCAGCCTCTGCAATTCTCGATACTCTGAACTTTGTCTTAACCAGTTCTGAACCAGTGTCCTTCTGTTCCTCAACTAGTCCAAAGCATTCAATACTGTGGACCAGAATATAATGTTATAAGCAGTAATATGCCTACATTTTTTAAAGTGTTCAATAAACTGGATCCACAGCTACTCTTCTGAGCAGTTACAACTGAAAATACCCCATCGTAAGGATAGTTCCACAAGGCTCTGTGCTTGGCCCTATCCTGTTCTCCCTCTACTTGGACACTCTCAATGTCATGTTTTTATTAGGCTCCTCCAAACCTAATTTGCCTTCCTTTTGCAAATTGTGTCTCTGGACTCACATGCCATTGAACAGGTTGATAACTTCATGAAAAAAGTGGCACTTGTCAACTGCTATTGTACAATGTGATTTAAAGTGTGAGTTTACTCGTTTAAACTTAGACTACAGTGAGGAAAACAAGTTTTTGATCCCCTGCTGATTTTGTATGTTTGCCCACTGACAAAGAAATGATCAGTCTATAATTTTAATTGTAGGTTTATTTGAACAGTGAGATACAGAATAACAACAACAAAATCCAAAAAAACGCATGTCAAAAATGTTATAAATTGATTTGCATTTTAATGAGGGAAATAAGTATTTGACCCCTCTGCAAAACATGACTTAGTACTTGGTGGCAAAACCCTTGTTGGCAATCACAGAGGTCAGAAGTTTCTTGTAGTTGGCCACCAGATTTGCACACATCTCAGGAGGGATTGTCCCACTCCTCTTTGCAGATCTTCTCCAAGTCATTAAGGTTTCGAGGCTGACGTTTGGCAACTCGAACCTTGAGCTCCCTCCACAGATTTCTATGGGATTAAGGTCTGGAGACTGGCTAGGCCACTCCAGGACCTTAATGTGCTTCTTCTTGAGCCACTCCTTTGTTGCCTTGGCCGTGTGTTTTGGGTTATTGTCATGCTGGAATACCCATCCACGACCCATTTTCAATGCCCTGGCTGAGGGAAGGACGTTCTTACCCAAGATTTGACGGTACATGGCCCCGTCCATCGTCCCTTTGATGCAGTGAATTTGTCCTGTCCCTTTAGCAGAAAAACACCCCCAAAGCATAATGTTTCCACCTCCATGTTTGATGGTAGGGATGGTGTTCTTGGGGTCATAGGCAGCATTCCTCCTCCTCCAAACATGGCGAGTTGAGTTGATGCCAAAGAGCTCCATTTTGGTCTCATCTGACCACAAACACTTTCACCCAGTTGTCCTCTGAATCCTTCAGATGTTCATTGGCAAACTTCAGACGGGCATGTATATGTGCTTTCTTGAGCAGGGGGACCTTGCGGGTGCTGCAGGATTTCAGTCCTTTACGGTGTAGTGTGTTACCAATGGTTTTCTTGGGGACTATAGTCCCAGCTGCCTTGAGATCATTGACAAGATCCTCCCGTGTAGTTCTGGGCTGATTCCGCACCGTTCTCATGATCATTGCAACTCCACGAGGTGAGATCTTGCATGGAGCCCCAGGCCGAGGGAGATTGACAGTTCTTTTAGTGTTTCTTCCATTTGCGAATAATCGCACCAACTGTTGTCACCTTCTCACCAAGCTGATTGGCGATGGTCTTGTAGCCCATTCCAGCCTTGTGTAGATCTACAATCTTATCCCTGACATCCTTGAAGAGCTCTTTGGTCTTGGCCATGGTGGAGAGTTTGGAATCTGATTGATTGATTTCTTCTGTGAACAGGTGTCTTTTATACAGGTGTTGCGGTGCAATTATGACTCCGAGGCAGGCTGCTGTTAGGGGCTTACGCCATGTTTATTTAGGGGCTTACGCCAAGTTCATTTAGGGGCTTACGCCAAGTTGTTCGGGGCTTACGGCAGGTGGACAAGGCTTACGCGGAACCACCTCTCCACCCCCCGAACCAACCCCGGTTCCATCCCGGGGTCCCCCTTTAAATCCCCCCGTGGGGCATGACGTCATCGTCCTGCACGGCCCGCCTGACGTCGCGGCCCGCAACGCCACTCTTTCCGAGGGCACGCGTGACGTGATGTCACCCACTACACCCCTACATCACCCCACCCCACCCCCCGTGAAAAAACACAGCCGACCTGGCTGCAATCACCCTGGGAGCGGGGGACACCCGTGCGCCCACTCGGACCCCATAGCCTTAGGGCAGTGCGTCACATAAAGCAAAGACAGGGCACCCCCCCAGACCATGGAAAGAGGCCCCGAGGGTCAGGGATGGAGAAGCCGGCCCGCTGCCGACCGTCAGTGGATGCGCATGCCCCTCGAGCGCGTGTGAGCCGTCGGCCCGCCACCCCGCGCGGCCCCGGCCATTGAAACCGGCGGCGCGCCGGCAGGAAGCGGCTGCGCCGCTGGCACATCCACCAGTGTAGGCACCCCTGGCACCGCTGTCGGTGGAGGCCCTGGCACCGCACCCGCGGGCAGGCCGCTACTCCTCGCGGCCTCAGCCGTCGGAATAGGTGGACTACCTGCCAGATCCAGGTCCGTTGCAGGCACCCCCTCCGCACGGCCCGACGCCGCCGGCTTCACCTGCGAGGGCTCTGCAGGCGCACACACGAGCAGGGCATCGCCCTTGTCACCAGACTCCACACGGCCCGGCATGTCGCGCGCATCAATCGGCGGCCGCTGCAGAAGTGGGGATGAATCCGGGAGGCCCGGCGGTACAACCCGCTTGAGTCTAGCTGGGTGAACAATCCACCGGCGGTGACCCAACTTAATACGCACACACTGTGGCCGACGAACCTCCCACCCCTTCGACGGGACCCTGCCAAGGGCGAAGCAATTTCGGGGACGTGCCAATAGGCACTTGAGGGCAGTGCAGCCATGCCAACTGGCCTCTCTCCCACGGAAGGCCGGCAGCCTAGTGTTTGGGCAGGTGCTCGTTAGCTGCCTGCCGGCTGGCCGAATTTTCCACCGCCGCTTGCCGCGCCTCGCGCAGCCAATCGAGCGCGACCCTCATCGGCGCAGGGACAGGCGACGCCTTCCTGGAAAGCCCCAGGTCCAACGGGACGTGCATCGGGGGCTCGGGTTCCCTCCCGTACATGAGATTAAATGGGGAGAACCCCGGCGAGGCATGAGGAGCCAACCTGTACGCGGCCAGCACCCCCGGGATGCACAGGTCCCAGTCCGATTGGGACGCGCTCACGTGATGGCACAGCATAGACGTGAACGTACGGTTCAGTTGCTCTACCATCCCGTCGTACTGGGGGTGGTAGGGCGAGGTGCGGACCTTCTTCATCCCAAGGAGGTAACAGACCTCCTTGAGCAACCGAGAAGAAAAATTCCACCCCTGATCAGTCAAGAGCTGTTCTGGCGCCCCCTTATCAAGAACATACCCCTGAACGAATGCCTCAGTGATGGATGAGGCCGATTGGTCCACCAGAGGCCACGCCATAGGCCAACGCATGAGGTACTCCACCCCCACCAAGAGGTACCTGTGGCCCTGTTGGGATGCAGGGAATGGTCCCAAAATGTCGAGTGCAACCAGCTCATTCACACGAGAAACCCGAATGGACTGCAGCGGGGCCCGATCCGGACCTACCGGGGCCTTCCTCCGCGCAGAGTCGTGGCAACCTTTCAAAATAAGGGCCACATCATCCTCCACACCTGGCCAATAGTAATCCCGTTTAAGGGTTAACAAGGTCTTATGGTAGCCGAGGTGCATAAGTTTCTCGTGAATGCTCTGGTCAACTAACCTCGCAAGCCAATGGGCACCACCACACAATAGCATTCCAACTGGGCATCCCAACGCATGAGGAGGCCGTCATGTATGGCGATCACCGGGGCAGCCGACGGAGCGGAGCTCCAGGCCTTCAAGTCCACACGGCGTCGCAGCCTCAGCAGAGAGGAGTCCTCCATCTGCAACTTGGACCATACCTCCCGGGGGAGTCCCAGGCCGAAATCGACAGGCAATGCCACACCCAGATGGGATGCCGCTTCGGCCGATGTGACCAACGGAGCCGTGGCATCCACTGGGGCCTTACAGCGGCTGGAACCCAGGGTGCAGGCGCACCAGCCTTCCGGGGGCCGCCTGGAAAGGCCATCCGCATTCCCATGCAGAGTCCCCTTCCTATGTATGACATCGAAGGGGTATTCCTGGAGCGCCTCGAGCCAGCGGGACAGCTGACCCGATGGCTGGTAAATTCAGAGGGAATATTGCAGGGCTTCATGGTCGGTCCGGACGGTAAACCGGCGACCATACAGATATGGCCGGTATAATTGGACGAAGACGACAATGGCCAGCAGCTCTCTCCTGGTCACATAGTAGCGCTGCTCAGTGGGGGACAAAACACAGCTACCATAGTCCACCACCTGTTCCACCCCGTCGATAACCTGAGCCAGTACAGCCCCGATGCCCGTGTCGCTGGCGTCGGTGTCGAGGAGGAATGGCCGGGAGAAATCCGGGTACCCCAGAGGCGGCGCGTCTGCCAAGGCCGTACGAAGCGCCGCAAAAGCAGCCTCCTCCTCTTTCTCCCAGCGAAATTTCTGTCCTTTGCAGGGAGTGCATGCAGTGGTCGCAAAATTCCGGATGAACCGGCGATAGTACGATGCGAAGCCCACAAAGCTACGCACCTCCGTGACAGATGTAGGAGTCGGCCACGTCCGGACACAAGCAGTCTTTTCCGGATCCGTGGCCACACCTGACGCACTCACAAAGTGGCCCAAATACTTCACCGATGGTTGCAGCAAATGGCATTTCTGGGGTTTGAATTTCAAGCCCGCTGCGCGCACTTTGGCGAACACGGCCTCAAACCGCAGCAAGTGTTCGTCAAATGTACGACCAACAACGATCACGTTGTCCAAGTAAATTAAGCAAGACTCCCACTGCAGCCCTGCCAGGACCAATTCCATGAGGCGCTAAAAGGTGGCCAGGGCCGAATGAAGACCCATAGGAAGCCGATTGTATTGAAACAGCCCCTGGGGTGTGCGGAACGTGGTCTTGGGTTTGGAGGCCTCATCCAGCGGCAACTGCCAGAAGCCCAAAAGCAAATCGAGGGTCGAAAAGAACTGCGCACCCGAGAGGGCGTCGAGGTAATCGTCCATGCGAGGCAAAGGGTACGCATCGGCCACCGAAACCTTGTTTAACTTACGGAAGTCGACGCAGGACCGGAGACTCCCATCCCGTTTCTTGACTAGCAAGATGGGGGCTCCCCAGGGGCTAGTGGAAGGGGAGATAATGTCCGCCGCCAACATGTCATCAACTGCGGAGCGGACACAATCTTTTTCCGCTGGGCTAAAGCGGTGTGAATTCAGCCGAATAGGGGCGGAGTCGCCCGTGTCAATATGGTGTTCAAAAAGAGTGGTACGTCCCAAATCGAATTTATCCTGGCTGAACACATCGGCGAACCTGACGATGAGATTGCGGAGCCGCTGGCGCTCCTGAGAGGACAACAAGGTATTTACAGTGCACAACGCATCAATCCACAATGCGTCGGCCCTCCCCGCGGGCAGCACACCAGCTACCACCCCTCCCGGCGGCCTCCGGACAAAGGGAGGAGGGCCTGGAGTGGCATGAGCCAACACCGCACCAACAGGGACAGCGATCAACGTGGGCCCCGAATTTAGGACCTGCAAAAAAAGATCCTGGCCCGCCGCCACTGCAGTGAAAGCACCCACCAGCCCATCGAACCTTGAATAATAGTTGAAGGGAGACAGGAGGATACCTGTCTCTGGGGACTCCAACATTAGCGGGCCGCGCAGCCTCAAGGGAAGTAGGATCTGTGATCCGGGTGGGACCGTCACGGATTTCGTGGTCAGCGCACGAACACTAGCGGCCAAGGGAGCCACCACAGAGCAGAACTGCAGGAAATGCAGTCGGTTCCCCGGCGGCATTTCAACGCACCCCTGGTCGACCAGGCCAAAAAATCCGTGCCCAATAGACATGGCACCGCCAAAGCCTTGGAGACCAACACAGATGCGATAACATGGCCCAAAATACCCAGGCTGCTCCCGTTTGCAGCCACGCACGCCCCCCGAACCAGCCACAACGGCCCCACACTGCACGGCAGCGATCGAAAAACGGCCTCTGACACCATGGTGGCAGACGCCCCCGTATCCACCAGGATCCATACCTCGACTCCCTGCATGCGCCCCAGCACGGCCGAGGACCCGGCAGCAGCGGCCACCACGCGATGCGCGAGGGCCTGCCACTGGCGAGTACGTCTGGGCCAGCCAGTCTTCGACAGCACTCCCTCGACCCTCGAGTCAGACTCCCCAGAGATGGGCCCGTGAAGATGGACCCTAACCCCGTGAGACGCCTGGAGGTGAAGGGAGCGGCCGTGTGATGGATGCGTCGTGAATTGCCTGGTGCCCGGGAGGTCCCGCCACTGGAGCGACGTCTGCGGGAGGAGAGGTCTTGGTGTAGGCACCGGGGGCGTTGTTGCACCCCCTCTCGAAGTGGCCCAGCTGGCCACAACAGAAGCAAGTGACCCGCCCCCGGACTTGTGAACGGGAAGGAGCCGCTCGCCCCGCCCCCCTGTCCGGCGAGCAGATCCGCCGACCTCGAAACGATCGTAGGTCGCCGCTGCCGCGAGGGCCTCTTCCTCCTGGACCGCCACCACATCCGCGGGGCCGGAGCACCCGCGCACGCCACCATCGCCGGAGGCCGCCGCAGTACCAGTTGAGTTTGAATGTTCTGGGCGACGGCCAACGACGTAATATTGGACTCCGCTGTGATGGACAGAGCGACTCCCAACTCCCCCGCGAGATCCAGCAGCCTGTCCAATGCCAGGGAGTCCATTGTGGCCCCCTCCACGTCGGGGTATGCGGCCCGAGCCAGCGCAAGGAGGGAGCAGCGAAAAGCGAGAGGCGACTCCCCCTTCTCCCGCCGGCGCGCCGTAAACTTCAGTCGCGCCGCAGATGGTGGATCATAGACCGCAGCCATCTGATCAAAGGCGGACTGCAGCGTGGACTTCAGCGCTGGTGGAAAGCACAAGAAGGTCTGCAAGGCCCAAGCGTCCAAGTATGTGGGCAGTGCTTGTAGGGCCTCATCCTCCAGCCAGCGCACCGACTGGTAGGCCACCACGAAGCGGGCCTGGAAGTCCGCCCAGTCCCCACCCTTAGCCACAAACGGCGTGATAGGGAGCAGCCGACGCAGCCGCAGGCGAGCCGCCCCATCCCCCGGCGCACACCCACCTGTAGCGACGGTCGCCGGCGTCAACGCGGCCACAGTCCCCACGCCTGAACGTGGAGCCCCGGCGGCCCCGGCAGGCTGTGCGCTGCGTTGCACCGCTAGTCGAGTAGATAACCTTGCGTTCAATAAATCCTCGGAGCCAGGACGAACGTCCAACTCCAATCGTCATTTATTGATTGTAACAAGGTAAAACTGGTGAGAAAACACAGATACAGCATCTGTTATAATCCGGAAACACCAACACAATGCACACCACAGCATCAGAACATTGTCTTAGATAACAATAGATCCTGAACGGACCAGGCCCCTACATTACCACTGAACAACTAGACAAAGCACAAGCCGGTGCGTTGCATACAGGCACATCGTGTATTCATCCCACTGCACCCCAAATGTACAGCATTACACATAACACTAAACTGTGGATGAGATACTTCGTCATCTTTACTCTCAGGATCGCATCATAGGCACAAGTCTGACTCGACCTACTAAATCACAAGTAACATCCACAATAAGGAAAGACGCAGGCTTCGTTACTAACTAGGCCTCATATTTACTACAACAACTTAAAACGGCACCATAAAGGCATTTACATCACTATAACGGTCATTACAACATTACAACAGCATTGACAATATTATAGGAATATAAACAACTTACAGACAATGCTTCTTAAGCTCCCACAATGGACAAGTGCGTCTGCGGTCTCACTGAGATGCGATGCGTGCCGCCATCTTGACTTATCTGTGTAATGGCCGACGCCCGCATGGTACAGTGGAGATCTAAAATCGTAACTTCCTGGTCACGTGACCAAAATGAGCATAAAAAAACAGGAACTTCCTGTGAACGTACGCTCCACATCTGCCGTGAGGCAAGACAACCCCCCCGATGAGCGTCGGCGGCCGCAGCCGCCTCCACCGCCCTGGCCCGCGGCGAGCCCGCCGCAACATCTGCGGTGATGTACAAAGCACCGGCGAACATGGGGAATTGCGGCGTCGCATAAACCATGGCGCCCGACTCCGGCAACGCATGAAAAATGGCGCCCGCCGGCGGCGTCGCGGAAAAAATGGCGCCCGCAGGCGGCGTCGTGAAAAAAAATGGCGGCGCCCTGCTCTGTCGCAGCCAGTGCGAAAATGTCAGGAGCCCGAGTTGCGGCGGGAGGCGCGACGTCGGCCAAATAACAACGATCGCGCGTCCCCTCGCCCACGACGTGTGTGCGCGCTCCCACCTCCGCCAGCGCGACGGTGAGCTGAGCCACCGACCGCTGGAGCAGCTCCAACTGGGCTGCCATGATGCGCCAGACGTCAGCTGGCGGTGCCGCAGCTCCTCCAGTCGCCGCCTCCTCCGGCTCCAGCCAGGCCACCTCTCCGGGGCGCGTCTCCAGGGCCGCGAACTCCGGGGTCTCTGCCAAGCCAGCCGCAGCTTCGTCCTGGCATGGTCTTCCGTTTCGCGCCGGATTTTTACATTTCCGCGCGTACGGAAGCCACTTCTAACACCAGTTGTTATGTGGTAAGAAGGACGCTGAAGCCAGTCGTGCAGGGGCCGACGCCAACTCTTTAATTAAGGGCTTGCGCTTAACTCGGGGGAAGGGGTTAACACAGAGTTATTAACTAATCTCCCCAGGGGAAGGGTACTGGGAGTTCCCTACACCCTACCAGGCTATCAGGCTCTTCCCACAGCACTGACCGAGGGTTCATCCAACTCGGCCAGCCGGGTAAAGCAGCCCTTTAGCCTGGCTCTCAACCCTCTATCCCGGAGCCCCCTACTTCCCTAACGCTCACTCTTCTGGCTCACCGCGAAAATCTCGTCTCCGTCACGGGTCTCTCCTCAAATACCCCGGATGGCATGACGTCACTTTTCCTTGATGGCATTCCCCCACCCCCGAGGCGAGTGTGACCTGACGTCAGCACTCCACTCCTCAACACAATCACCACCTCAGAGGATCACCTCTCTTCCTCCCCACACATGTCCCAGCTGTTGACGCCCCAGTCCTCACGAAGCATTCCCTTCCCGGCAGCAGCGGGTGGTTTCCCGTGATGCCCCACCCCTGGCTCCAAAAACGATGGTTGCAGAGACGACCCACTGGTGAATGGACCAGCCGTCCACTGCAGAACCCCAGGTCGATCGCGCCCACCGGCCAGCAAGTGGTCATCAGCCCCAGGCTGGACTCCAAGGTGATGGTTGTGGTGCTGACCCACCAGCACGGCGGGCTCCCTGGCCGTGGACGAGTAGGAATTTCCCCGTGGTCGGCACAGTCTCACGTCTCCATCTCAGCAGCCGCCCGGCACAAGATGAGGAGCAGAAGAGAATCCCCAGCCCCGGCAGTCTCTGCGGCGGGCCCTCTTATTGAGTCACCCACTTGGTTTTTTTCCAAATTGATTAGCACAGCGTGCTCATGAGTCCAATCCCTCGTGCTCGCGAGCTGATCTAATCCCACACACACCTGCAACCACTTTCGCACAAAGCCACCACCGCGCGACCCTCTCTCCTCCTCCTCAGTCGAGAGACACTCTTCCCCCAAAGCTTTCACTCTGACTGCCACAACGTCTGTGTTCTCAAGTTGCCTGCATGAAAAGTGGTCAATGTCTTTGCCGAATTCTGGCCAGCGCGGCTCAGCACTTGAGACGTGCAGTGAAATTAGCTCCGTTGCTTGACTGAAATGGGGCACTGTCAGGATGAGTGTTTCTTGCTGAAGCAGGTGGCTGCCTCGGGTTTTGGTTTTGTTGACAAAGCCCCGTTTTTCTGGCAGGGCAGGTGAATCGTAATCTCGAGTTCACCCTAACGTTGCTACGAAGCCCTGATTAGAAATGTTGATTGCTTGGTTTTTAAATTGGCACCTCCAAACCCACTCGTGATATCGTGGGACCTGTTTGCCAGAAACAAAGTATAAAAACATAAAATAGGTTTCACCCTTTCTGGCAATAAAACAAGTTTTCAGATGTTCAAACACCAAATAGAATCATTTTGCAAGGAATCAAGTCTGTCTTTATACTGTTCGCCTTTTGGCGTTCTCCGGTCTGCCACTGGTGAGACTAGACCCTACAGAAAGCTGTCTCTGGTGTAGGCCAAATCAGTTTCAAATACAATGCCACACATTATCAGAGCGTGTTTTGTTTCCATATTCACCACAAGTACGTGGGGTTAATGCAGTAACTTCATTTCTTGCGAAAAGGTTTCTATTTGGTGTTTGCTCATCTTAACACCTCCTGTTTTATACTCTTTGGTTCTTTCAGTAAAGTTACATAGGTAGAAAAATGAAATAAAAATAATATGTACCTCCTGTTTTATTGCCAGAAAGGGTAAAGCGTATTCTTATGTTTTCGTGATATAGTATTTATCATCTACCTACGTGAAATATGTACTTAATTATTTAATTGGTTTATGTATCATTCTTTTGACCTTCATTTTATCTTATTTTAAATTTTGTTACCTCAACATTCACGTTGAATCCTGAAAGTGTCCTTTTGCGCCGGATTTTGTGGGGGGGGGGGGGGTAAATGTGGTGCTGGTTCTCTGCCTGGCTGCTGCCTTCCCACTCTTCTGTGATTCCTCCTCGAGCCTCTGAGCCGTTCTTTCACTCAGTGAAATTGAGTACAACTCTGCGATGCCTTACGAGTTGAGATAATGATGATCATGTAGCTCAGTGGGAACATCTCTTAGAGCTCCACAACGCCTCCTCTCCACACACGAGGGGATTGGTAGCCATCACCACGCCCGGCCGCCCGGTCTTCCCAGCGACGATGTTTACTCATCGCACCAGGCACTCATTTGAGGCAGAGTCGACCTAGGGGAGACCCAGGACCGATTCAGATAATCGTCACTGATGTTGGCTGTGAATGTAAATCGAACTCGAGTGGCTGGATTAGTAGCAGAGCGCGTTAACCGCAGCACTACCGCTCCCCTACTACCCCCACCCTCCACACACACACACAGATAAATTTAATTGTCACCCGTGTAGCAATGCTTTTAGCGAGACTCTATTAAAGCTAGATTTGAAGCTTTTGTGACTGCAAGGATTCATACTGTTAGGTTTTTTCGGTAAAGTCACGTAGGTAAAAAAATAAAAGTTAATAAAACAAATAATGGAATTAAAATAAAATAATAAATCACGAGACTTGTGTTGCCTCCGAAACGTTGTGATTTATTATTTTATTTTATTTCCATTATTACTTTTATTAACTTTTAATTTTATTTTTTTACCTACGTGACTTTACCAAAAAAACCTAACAGTATCTATTAAAGCTGTTACACTACGTGATGGGTGCTGTGACAGAACTATGCCTGGCCACCTTGGTTTCATTGGAGTTGATGTTGTCACACCGTAGCAGGTGCCAAGTTACGACTGAATACCACCCTACAGGAGGCCCAGGTATCACTCGCCACTGACGTTGGCTGTGACGGTGAATCAAACTCAAGTCGCGCTGTTCAAACCACGGCGCCACCGATCTCCTCCAAATACACAGACTCACACACACTCACTCATATAAGTCGTGTTTATTATCATAGGATTTGAGTTTATTCATACAAGATATATGTCAGATATATTTCAAAGTACCGTGCGATTGCACAAACAACTCCAGAATCGCAATTACCCTAGATGCATAGACCAGCAATACCCCACAGACGAAATTAACTACTGCACAACAAGATACATTTAATCATTAACATCATGAAAAACACATTAATCAGAAGCGTGTTTCCATTAATTAATGTTACTCCAGGCATCTAAACTCTCCGTTAAATCATAGAAATTCATTACAATTCAAGCAAAACAGTCTACACAGTCATGTGGTTATGCACAGTCCCAATTCACCACGCTTACATGTTTACAATCACCGCAGGACTAACCTCATTACAAGTGATTGGCATTCGAGTCCTAGCAATGACAAAAACTAATCGGGTTACCGTGATGATATTTTTCATGGTGCGATTTGAAACACGGCTTAAGATTTGTCGATAACTATCGAAATCTCGCTATGGTGACAAGGCCATGTTCATGGAAACTATTTTGGATTATTTTCCATCAAAGTAGCACAGTTTTATCTCTCAAACGAGATGTGGATGATAATAATATCCAACCATCACCTCGTATCTATTTTGCAACCTTAAGCCAGCAGTGTAACCTCTGCAATCCAATGGCAGAAGCTTGTGACTGAATGTGGCAAAGTGGTGATAATTTTATGCAATCTGGAAAAAGGAGATGGGTAGGGTCCTTGACTGGCACCACAATTACTTATTTTGGAACATGCAATAGGTGTATGACAATGGAATTTGTATTTGTACAGAGTCTAAATGCAACCGCATCTCAAGACGTAGTACAACACAATACTACACGTGCATCATGGGGGAAAGGAAGTTGTGAGTATTTACTCGTCTTGTTTGTCTCATTATGAACGGGACAATCAGCAATGGGAACCTTCAGATTTTGACATAAACAAGTTACACAGAACAAATGTTACAATGGCACGTTTTCATAATTGCTAAACTACGTAATTCCCTACAGTAAAGTTATCTTCAAAGTGCAGGCTCCTGTGTTTTCACTTCGCATCTTGTAAAACTACGTTCATATATTTTGAACATATCTCAGACAATGAGCAGGTTAAGCCTGGATAAGCACTTAAATTACTCTGGTCAACAACAACAAAAAAACATGTTTTTTTGGCCTGGACTTTTGCAGCTGTTTTAGACTAATTTCAGGGTGCTGATTCCAAATCTGATCTCAGACTTGCTCTATCACATCTCATTTTTATGCTATCGGCATACCCCATTTTCATTGATTTTACCCGAAATTAACTCTGTCACTTATGATTGCAAGTTGTTGAGAGTCAGTGACTGCTTTAGTGTTAAAATATGGTGCTGTATTTTTAGGATAGTGTGTTTATAATATCATTTTATGTAGATATCCACATTTATTTAATATTTTTCTTCTGCAGTTTTATTGAAAATGCAATATTTGATATCTCAAAACCCTGATGTGATAGACAAAAACTGATGCCAGATTTGGAATCAGCACCCCAAAATTACCTTTAAACCGTTGGAATACCTTATGCCAGGAAAAGTGTGTTGACCAGTGTTACCAACCACGATGTATGAGGTGTGTGGCCGTAGTGTGGTCAGCAGACGGCAGTATGTTCACATAACATTCAGATAACGAGTCAATTTAGGTAATTTGCTCATGCCTGGGATGCTATTTATGAGAATAATTTATCGTTCTGAAACACGACAAGTCTGAGCTACCCCATGAAATTCCCGAGCGCTTTCTTCCAATTTGGCAAAAGTGGTAGTGGTTTCCTTTCAAAGCACGAAGCAATCCGAATCTAAAGTCCCTTCCCTATGTTGACTAATCTCAGAATTCATCAACGTGATCTCTACTGAATAACTGCATTATCTATGCCAATATAATGGCCGAATGGTGCCATTCCAATGATAAAGTTACTGCAATTCATTATTGCGCCAATGTTGATAATGATATTATAAATGAGAGAATCCACAACAGCTACTCTTTGATTTCGATTTAAAGCTTTCGTAACTGCAGGGATTCATCTTCTTGGTTCTTTCGGTAAAGTCACGTAGAACGGAAATAATAAAATAATAATAAAAAGAAAAATTAAACATATTATGTTTTCTTTTTATTATTTTATTACTTCCATTCTACTTGACTTTACCGAAAGAACCAAGAAAAAGCTACTCTTTGGTTCTTTCGGTAAAGTCACGTAGGGTATAAAATAAAATAAATCACGACGTTTCGATTGCAACACAAGCAATCATCATTAGGTGGGGAAACCACAGCAACGCTATACCATTCCCATTTAAATGTTAGATATATAATTATATTATAAGGATATGCTTATCTAATACTAAATATATAATGGGCTACTGTAGATAAAACGTATTTATAACACCTATAAAGAAAAATACAAACGTTTTGCATTGAGGTCCTGTTGCCATTTGGTAACTTATCAAGAGTGTTCAAATTACTACTTCTGCAAGTCTGCAATAACCGCATCCTTTGTAATTGTTGTCCAGCCCTCTGGAATGGTGCCATCGCCTATAAACGTCTTACTGTAAAGCTTCTCTAGGTCTGACTTAAATCTGCAGACAAACCATTTCCAATATGGCTGCACGGTGAAGTCTGGCGTGATGCTCCACCTTGCATATTCTGGCCCTGCTGTACGATAACTCTTGTATGGTATTTCATTGTCTTCTGAAAGCACAAACCGGCGATCACTATCAACTAAACTCGTACAAATATCTGTCACAAAATGATCTGTTCCATGACGTCTCCACCCTGTAACTGCCTCTGGCCGATGAATCTGAACGCTGTGGTTCTAGTCATGATTGGGCATCGTGTTTGTGCAGATGGCTTTACAGAATGGGCACTGCACCCAGCACCCACTCATCTGCTCACAGAGCATGTCATGAGGTGTGTTCATTACGTCTTCAAAATCCTTTAAGGATGCTTTAAAATATTGTTCATTCAACTGTACCACCAAGGTTATCATTGCTGTGGTTAGTTCTTCTCTAAAGTAGCCGACGTCATCTATGTCTTTGTAGTCAGCTCTAACCAGACTGTGCCTTGGGACAAGTATTTTGTCACCAAGCTGTTTACTAAACTCATCCAGCCACGATGATGCATCGCCTTTGGTTTTCTGGACAGCTGTTGTTGCATCGGTAATTGCTTTAAAAACATCGTTTTTGTAAAGCTCAAGACATGATAGTAATATTTCACGAATTGTTGTATTTTCGTTTGCTGAGCAATACTCTTCAACACGTTCTTTAATATAGCTTTGAAAATATTGTTTTGGTCTCTGAATATATTCAATGAATTCTTTAAAATCTTCTCTTCCTGCTAAATGTATCATGATGTAGTTTTCTAAATTTGATCGATTGCCATTGAATGCCGGACAATTTGACGTCATTTTGCTTGCAATGTCAAGGCTGGCTTTGTCACAGACTGCCTTGTGCACGAATGTTTTGAGTTTTATGCACAAAGTGTCAGCAAAGATGGTGGTGTCTGTTGCTCCTTTACATCGAATCTTAAAGCTGTTAAAGTAATCTTCTTTCTGGCTGTTGAGGTATATTAGAGGATCGTTTGCCCTCTGGAAATCATTCTGTATTTTCTGAAACCTCCCTTCAGCATTGGCCAAAATGTGTATTACTAAATCTAGCTTATACCTATTTGTGAGCTTCACTGTTACATTGCGTTTAGAAGCTGTATCATTTATACCAGTGTAATAAGAGCCATGTATGGCTCACGTGGCGATCGGCTTGCCGGTCCCGCTTTGTAGCCAATAAAGGGAGAGCCAGGGAGCATGGCCTCGGCGTGATTACGGCATGTTAGCTAGGGTCATTGGCTTGGCCAATTTGGGCCTCAGCTAATGGGAAGCCGGATCAGAGGCGTGGTCCCGGGATTGACGGGGAATGATCTGGAACGGGCTGGGCTGACAACGGAGGATTGGCTTAGGGGTACCACGTGACCGAGGGATGAAGAGGGGGAGAGACGAGGGAGTCGGGAGCAGACCTGGGAACGAAGAGAGCAGGAGCCACGCTCGTACGGGGCTCTGGCTGCCACGTGCGCGAGTGACTTAGCTGGTTGTCTGCCCGCTTCCCGTTGCCTGTCAGCAACGGGGAGTGTGTGTAACTGTGGAAGTGGAAAATAAAGAACTGATTCCAAGAGCCGTCTCGAGAAGGTTTATTACACCAGCATCTACAGCTATCAGCACAGATTGTATTACTTTATGTATATTGGTTTCATTGTAACCAAGCTTCCGTTTCTCAAGATCTTTAAAAACCTTCCTTGCTGCATTTTCTGCATCCTCTGATATTTTGTTGACAATATAATTTTATCGTCGATTAATGTAAGAAAATTCATTTTTTAACATATACCAAATACCTTCTCGTTTAATCACAACATATTATTGAGGATTAAACATGAAAGATTCATTTTCATACATGTTCATCAATTTAGTGATTAAATCTGTTTCACCTTTTAAAATGATCGTTAAGTGCATCTTGTGCATGTCGTCTAAAATCAACTTTTTCAAGTTCAAGTTCATTTATTAGGTATAGCCCTGTGAGCCATTCGGCTCTTGAATCGGGTGCAACCGCAACAAACAATAAACAAAAACATGAACAAAAAACATCTTAAAGTGAATATGTGACTAAGTGCAAACAGAAATCCAAGAAAAGGCAGGTGGGGTAATGCTTTTTGTCACTTCATCGGTCCATTCTTTCCACATCTGATCGAACTCTTTCTCCAATCGAATATCTTTCTGTCGGGTAGTTTCAGTTTTGAAGCCAAATCGTTGCTCTTCTTCATCAGTTGATCCTCATAGCGTGATCTATTTTGATCTAGCTTGATCCGAGCACTCTTTTGCTTCATCAGATCGGTGCATTTTTTGTGATTATCAGTCACAAGCTCATCCTTAATTGTTTCAAATCTCTTTACGAAGTTAGCTTTCCATTGACTCAACAATTCAGTATCATCTGCATTGAAATATGTTTCAATTTTTTGGCTGATCTCGTTGTATTTTGGCAAAAACCGTTTGCTCAACGCTTGACCAACTCAAATCATACGTTGTGTCTGTCTTGTTGTTAATGATAGTATGCTGCTTATTCTCCTCTTGAATAAGATAACCCCTCAGGCTCCACGTCCATTTCCCACACATTTCTTCCAGTTTTCTATAATCAACGTTTTTGGGTTTAGATCGCGTTATTTATAAATGTGTCGTAACCCTCCACCACCCGACACGGCCAATCAGCAAAAAAAGTGTCACGTTGACAAAAGACAAAGTTCACTGCTTAAGCCCACCCAGTGTGTTGAAGCGTGAAACCACAACATTTACAATTTGAGTCGTACGACGTATCGCTGGTAATTGCATCCAGCATCAACATGCAATTCGCCAGAATGATGAGGCTCTGCTCTGTCTCCCAGTCTTAAATAGAGCAGCAACAGGGTGACGTCATCATCCTTCAAGCGTACGTTGAATTCTGATATTTTTAGAACGTGACTTTTTTTAATGATGCTGTATTTAAGCTCTTTAACATTTTGGCAGTAGCTGGGATTTGGCGGGGCCATTGGATGATCTCCTTCCCAACGATGAGCAAAGTACTGGATGTCAGAGTCCATGTCACAACTGATCACCTCGTCAAATGATTCAACATCGCACTGCTCCTCATTGTTTTTATTTTCACTCTGAACACCAACATACCGTGCTTCATAGTCACCCGTGATCAGTCTCTGCAAAAAATAAGGGGCAAGTTCTTGTTCTGTGCGTGGGTGTTTTGTGTACGCATTGCTGACTTAACAACACACACATCCCCTGTGTGAATTTTACTGGGGTTAGTATTTTTGAAGGTCCAGCCTTTCAAGCAGATTCATAAACCTTTCATTCTCATTTGTTTTACTCTCAACTTCCCGTGTCTGCAAAATAGCCAATGCAGTCCCAGAAACAAGAGATTTAAAACGTTCCTCTGTCTGCTCGCAATGAATGGGGCTTCCATCATGGACCTGCACCACGTTTGACACTTTGGGGCAGATGTTTGCATTCGAAAGGGATTTCATGAATGTGAGATGTTCCTCTTTCCCTTGGAGGTCCGTGCATTAGTCTGAGCTCCTGTACTCAAATCGTTCAAAAGGACGTACTCCTGAGCCTTGGGAGCGCTTTGAGATCTGAGAGCCGAGTACTCGCTGTGTGCCCTGTCCACTTCGTGTTGAAGGCAGTCAACGTCCTCATAGTCCAGGAGGCGGTGGAACAATCGCTCCGTTGCACTGAACCCTGAAGCAGCAGCAGCTGCAATGAACAGCTCCTCCTCCTGCACTTGCGTCATTTCTCGGAGGCATCGGCACAGGGAATTGAGGGAAAATGTGACGTCATTGGTTCCCTTCACTTTTGCAACATTCAGCGCAGTTTCAGAATAAGTCGGTGAATCCGTGACTCGCTTTAATCGTTTCTTTGTTTCTGTAAATGTGTCAGCGAGGGCCTTTAGCTCGGCATCACGAATCTTGACCGTATCAGTCCCATACACCCACTGCGTTATCGAGGAGCGCTGGGGGAAGTTGTCCACTGCATAGATGTTCGGCTCTAAAAGGCGCTGTATTTTCATTTTTAATTGTTTTGGTTCGTCACGAGATGAATGCTTGCATGTCGATACAGCCAGATTCAAGTATTCCTGAAGGGCTGGATGGGAGAGACAGGCGTCGATCCAACTCCTGTTAGTTTGTGTGCATTCATAGAATTTCTGTTTTAGATTCCCCAGTTTATCCAGATGAGTTATATCGTCTGATATCATCCATTCTTGTAGGTGTGATATCATCCATTGCCTTACATCTTGCATGATCGATTGGGCTTCGACAATAGTGGCAGCCAATGCATCATCTTGATAATTATTTGCGTGCTTGTTTGTTAAGATGGCGTAAGCTGTTATGAGATCACTGGCTACCTTCAGGACATCTTTAAAATCACATCTATGATTGGACAGGACGATGTCCCATACTGGTATAAACCTGATGCCTCGGTCGATGAGAGACCATGTCCTATTGTTGGAAACAACAGCAGCTTTCCACTGAGGAAGATCATGAACGTCAGGATCACCGCCTATTGTGGTCACAGTCATCTTCACCATATCAGTGAGCACCGGGCCGTGCTGGCCAGAGCTACTTGAAGCTGGCTCAGTGGTCATTGCAGCGCCCGTATCAGTAGTCGTCCGACTGTCACAGTCAGCACCAATGGTGGATCCCAATAACTCGGACAAGAGCCGTTTCATTTCATCTTGCTGATCTAAACTGAAACCTTGAGCCGACGCCTTCCTCCAAAATATTCCTCCAAATTCGAGGGGTCCCTCGTTTGCGTGGGAGCCGAATAAGTGGAAGAAGTTTCTGATCATGCTGGTTAACACGGCGCTTTTGAAATCTGCTTTCGTGTTTTCCAAGGTGTTCTCAATATTTTGTAGTTCCTTCAGGGCTGCATCAGACAACCTGATTTGTGCCATTTGAAGATGCGCCGAGGCTAATGGCAGGTATGTGTACTCTGTCCTGGAAATATGGGAATGATCAGTCTGAACATTTTGCATTTTCTTAAGATTCAATGACTTGTTTGGCATTGAGATTGGTTCTCTACTCAAGGTAGAGACGCAACCTTGCTCTGAGACAGTGCTGCTAAAGCCCATGACTTTCATTCCCTTCTCGAACACAGATTCTTCACTGAAAGAAATAAACTCGTGTTGTTGTGTCATGGGCGTGTGGACCGGATCCACGAACTGGATTGTTTGTGGGATTGTCAAAAGTTTCCCTCTCTTCTCTAATGTATCCTCCAACTTCCCACTCATGTACACTCCCTCTAGAGCAAGACCCCCAGATGCATTCCGTAAAATCTCCTCATCTGACCTACAATGTCTTGAAACAGAATTGCTCATTTGGGTTGGTTCATTCATTCTCTCAGACACGACAGGAGGTAACGGATTGTCATTTTGTATACGAGCTAAGCTCATCTCCTCTTTATCACTCACAACATCATCAGCATCAATGGCAATCATTTTATAAAACGCCTTCTTTTCCCACGATTTACGGAAATGCGAGTCCAGTTCTTTGCATTCCTGACGGTCGAGGTGGAGCAGCGTCTGTGCACTAGAAATTAGCAGAACCTCGCGCAGTTTCTGTTTCCAGTAAACCTCGTCAAGACCCACGTCTCTGAGCATTCGTGCAAGGTCATCGTGAGCCTGGCTTGAGCGTTCCTCATCTTCCTCTCCAGATATTGCCTAGGGAAAGGCGCGTTATTATAATTATTATATTTAACACATGTGAGGCTTTCGCGACCAATATTATTCATAATCAACGTTTTTGGGTTTAGATCGCGTTGTTTATAAATGTGTCGTAACCCTCCACCACCCGACACCATTCTGGCGAATTGCCCGATGATGCTGGATGCAATTACCAGCGAAACGTCGTACGACTAAAAATTGTAAATGTTGTGGTTTCACGGTTCAACACACCGGTGGGCTCAAGCAGTGAACTATTTGTCTTTTGTCAACGTGATACTTTTTTACTGATTGGCCGTGTCGGGTGGTGGAGGGTTATGACACATTTATAAATAACGCGATCTAAACCCAAAAACGTTGATTACGAATAATAATTAGTATGTTTACAACAATACCACTTCCTCTTTCAAATAAAAAAACTCGTCAGAGAGAGAAGTGTTTTATACAATCACAGCTGCCAGTGCAGGCACATCAAGGCAAGGCGATGCTGTGCTCCCCATTTGCCTTGAAAAGCATAAAGTGTGTGTGTGACCAGACCCAGACATCAGTCAGCCTCCGTTTGAATGTGTACCAGATGGAAGTTCCTCGGCTACAGCCATAGACACCTGCACATATTTCGTGGTCATAGAAGATGTTACATAATGCAGAGGCCAGAGGACATCCTGGTTGCACCCTGCGGTGAACAGGGGATGGCTCTGCCTGTTGGCCACAGCTCTACCCGGGCCTACCCCCCATCATGAATGTCCTTCATCATTACCAGCAGAGGGCAGGGAAGACAAGCCTACAACGCTAGCCTCAGATACGATGTGCTAGTGGGTTTAAACCACGGTGTGATAGCCCCGAGGCCACCAATCCCGCTCGAATATTTATTTAAAAAACTAAAAACAAAGTATATTGAAAAACCTGGCTCGCTGGACTAATAGGGGAGCCCTGGGCCAACACCCTGAAAGGTCAAGAAGCCACAATTTAAATTAGAATCCCTAAAAAACACATCACCTGCCACGTAAATATAAGTGTAGTGCTTAATGCAACCTTAATTTGCCACATAGTGTTGGTGACATCACGACGGTGCTTGTGCCAGGCTAGGTGCACTGTTAGGCTATGTGAAGTGTCGACAGCTCGCTGGCAGGTCACGTGACTGACCCAGGTGTCATGGATTGACTGAGCGCATGACTCTGGCCGAGAAGTTCAACATAGCCAGGTAGCTTCCACAGCGTTACGAGGCCGATAACAAGAAACAACATCATTCTGCCCGAATGATTTCGAGAGAGACCTCTGCTCCCCCACCTCCCCTCCCCCACTCCCCATGCCTTACCACCCTCCGATATTGCAGTCCCAGATGTAATGAAGGACTCCGTCACACGATGTTGATCTCCGTCGGTCCTTTATTTGTGTTCGTCTTCCGCTCACCCCGCTGGCCTCCTCCTCGGCCCAGCGTCGTCTCTCCTTGTGCCCCGCACACTCTACAGCTACCTTGCTGCTCCCTATGCAGCCCCACTGCTGCTCTGCTATGCAGCTACTCTGCTGCCTGTGCAACCTCGCACCCTCTGCCAGCCTCCGCTAGTTCTGCAGCTACTCGGCTGCTCCGTGCAACCTCGCACGCCCTGTGCTAGCCTCTGCTCGCTCTGCAGCTACTCTGCTGCTCCGTGCAACCCCTGCACGCCCTGTGCGCCCCGCGCACTTTGCTCTCTCTTCACCCCACTGGCTGGCGCCGTCCGATGAGCCCCTCAGCCACCAGGCTGAGGCACGGCGGCCACCCAACGTGGTCTCCCTCTTCACTCCCTCGACTCCCCCTGATGTCTTCCGGTCTCCTTCCTATAACCCCTCGCCCACGTGACCCTGACTCCTCCGTCTCCCACGTGACCCTGACTCCTCCCTCTCGGATCGTCACATCCGACCTGCCCATTTACGCTCGCATTACACAGACAAGAAAGAGATGTATTCACCACTTGTGCATGAGGAACTGGCATCTTCTTATAAACAAATATTTTAGTTGAACTGCAATGGCAGTGTTGAACAAGCACGCCTTCTTACACAGAGCCATCTCTCCCTTCTGTGCACATGCCAATAATCATCATCGTCCTCATCATAATTTCAACCTCGTAATGTTGTCACAACACCTGATTACAATCGTTCAGTACCTTCACGATGGTGGGTAAGCCCAGGTAAGCTACGTGGCCAGTAGTTCACGTTGAGGTGTAACAGAGGAGCCCTTTGGCTCATACACTGTTTTACATTTTTTTAAGCATAATATAGGTTTTGGGTCAGATCGCATTATTTATAAATGTGTCGTAACCCTCCACTACCCAACATGGCCAAACAGTAAAAAATGTGTCACGTTTTCAAAGGACAAATTAATTTACTTTTTTAGCCCACCGGTTTTTTTACTGTTTGGCCATGTCGGGTGGTGAAGGGTTACGACACATTTATAAATAACGCCATCTGACCCAAAAACCTATATTATGAATAATATTGGTCGCGAAAGCCTACGTGTTAAATGTATTTAAGCGTTCGTTACGTTACACATGAATAGATTTACTGACATTACAGAGTGGCTGACTGATCGTATTGTGAGAGGTGAGGTAGTGTAATTGCGCACCCATAAACATCTAGAGCCATGGTTAATCTACTGCTGGATGACAGACACCTACCTCTCTCGAGCTTTGTGTTTAATTCTGAATGTGAGGAGAGTGATCCAGCAGTGTATAGACACACAGCGTCGTTACTCACTGGGAGTGGAGACTGGGCGATGTCCGCAGCTCTTTGCAGCGCCTGTAAGAAGGTGAACACAACGCGTTATGCACTGCATGGACATCATGCCAGCAGTGTTCACGTTGTCAGCGTGAGATACACTTTGGAGGTCGTCTATGTCTTGTCAACAACAACCTTGGGATTTTAGTCTAGCCTTAGCCGGTGAATCCCTCTGAACCCTATGGGAGCCTTTGTCTGGCTCTACGAGCCTCAGTGATCCACACTGAACCCTATGGGAACATTAGTCTGCCTCCATGAACCTCGGTGATTAACACTGAACCCTCCGAACTCGATGATGATAATAATTATGATCGTGGCAGTATGGGTGATGATGGTGGTAGTGGTTGTGGTGGTAGTGCCTTTACCTGACTCTCCTCTCCTGTAGAAAAAGATGCAGACCTCCCTCTAGTGAAAGAGACCTCCACCAGAGGGCGCTCCAGAGAGCCCCTCTCGAGAGGGAGGGTACTTGGTCTACTCTTCCACGCTGGTCAGATGTCTTAGAAGGAGTGGGGGTAACCCGCACGTTACCACACCACACCGCACCGGATCTGCCTATCGTCTCCCTGTGTTGTAGCGACTTAAACTGCTGGGTAGAGGTCACGTGGGACCCACCCAGATAGAGATGTGAAACTTCTATTAACCAGTCTCACCGGTTACTGTGTCTCATGAATTCCACACACAATTTGCAAAAGGAAGGCAAACAAGGTGTGGTGGAGTCAAATAAACATGACATTGAGATTGTTCAAGTAGAGGGAGAATATGATAGGGCCAAGCACAGAGCCATGTGGAACTCCCTTAGTAATGGGGTCTTTTCAGTTGGAACTGCTCAGACAAGTAGCTGTGGATCCAGTGTATTGAACACGTTGTGAAATGTAGACATATTACTACTTATTCTTTGGTTCTTTCGGTAAAAGAACTTAGATACAAAATAAATGAAGAGAGTAAAAATAAAAATCATCAAATAATAATAAGCAATTAAAATAACACTAATGTAGACTGTAGCCTGGTTCTTAATCGAAATGAGTGTACTGGAAGTCTATAATGTAGACTGTAACTTGCTTCTTAACCTCGGTGAGTGTACTGGCAGTCTATAATGTAGACTGCAGCCTGGTTATTAAGCTGGGTGAGTGTACTGGCAGTCTATAATGTAGACTGTACCCTGGTTCTTAACCTGAGTGAGCGTACTGGCAGTCTATAATGTAGACTTATTCTTGGTTCTTTATAATTTAAATATAATAAAAATATGATAAAAATATAAATAAAAACAAAAACCGCGATGTTTCGATCCCAACACAAGCGGTCATCAGGAAAAGGTGGGTTAGCCTCTATAGGCAAACTGTTTATAAAGTTTTAGAGATGGGCACAGCCCACGTGTGTGAGCAGAGTGCGTGGGGCAGCTGATGTTAATGTAGCCCACGTGCGTCAGCAGAGTGGGTGGGGCAGCTGATGTTAATGTAGCCCACGTGCGTCAGCAGAGTGAGCGGGGCAGCTAATGTTAATGTAGCCCACGTGTGTCAGCAGAGTGAGCGGGGCAGCTGATGTTAATGTAGCCCACGTGTGTCAGCAGAGTGAGCGGGCAGCTGATATTAATGTAGCCCACGTGCGTCAGCAGAGTGAGCGGGGCAGCTAATGTTAATGTAGCCCACGTGTGTCAGCAGAGTGGGTGGGGCAGCTGATGTTAATGTAGCCCACGTGTGTCAGCAGAGTGAGCGGGCAGCTGATATTAATGTAGCCCACGTGCGTCAGCAGAGTGAGCGGGGCAGCTAATGTTAATGTAGCCCACGTGTGTCAGCAGAGTGAGCGGGCAGCTAATGTTAATGTAGCCCACGTGTGTCAGCAGAGTGAGCGGGCAGCTAATGTTAATGTAGCCCACGTGTGTCAGCAGAGTGGGCGGGGCAGCTAATGTTAATGTAGCCCACGTGTGTCAGCAGAGTGGGCGGGGCAGCTGATGTTAATGTAGCCCACGTGTGTCAGCAGAGTGAGCGGGCAGCTGATGTTAATGTAGCCCACGTGCGTCAGCAGAGTGAGCGGGCAGCTGATGTTAATGTAGCCATCGTGTGTCAGCAGAGTGAGCGGGCAGCTGATGTTAATGTAGCCCACGTGTGTCAGCAGAGTGAGCGGGCAGCTAATGTTAATGTAGCTCACGTGTGTCAGTAGAGTGAGCGGGCAGCTAATGTTAATGTAGCCGACGTGTGTCAGCAGAGTGAGCGGGCAGCTGATGTTAATGTAGCCCACGTGTGTCAGCAGAGTGAGCGGGCAGCTGATGTTATTGTAGCCCACGTGTGTCAGCAGAGTGAGCGGGCAGCTGATGTTAATGTAGCCCACGTGCGTCAGCAGAGTGAGCGGGGCAGCTGATGCTAATGTAGCCCACGTGCGTCAGCAGAGTGAGCGGGCATCTGATGTTAATGTAGCTCATGTGTGTCAGCAGAGTGAGCGGGGCAGCTGATGTTAATGTAGCCCAAGTGCGTCAGCAGAGTGAGCGGGCAGCTGATGTTAATGTAGCCCACGTGTGTCAGCAGAGTGGGCGGGACAGCTGATGTTAATGTAGCCCACGTGTGTCAGCAGAGTGGGCGGACAGCTGATGTTAATGTAGCTCACGTGTGTCAGCAGAGTGGGCGGGGCAGCTGATGTTAATGTAGCCCACGTGTGTCAGCAGAGTGAGCGGGCAGCTGATGTTAATGTAGCCCACGTGTGTCAGCAGAGTGAGCGGGGCAGCTGATGTTAATGTAGCCCACGTGTTTCAGCAGAGTGAGCGGGGCAGCTGATGTTAATGTAGCTCACGTGTGTCAGCAGAGTGGGCGGGGCAGCTGATGTTAATGTAGCCCACGTGTGTCAGCAGAGTGGGCGGGCAGCTGATGTTAATGTAGCCCACGTGTGTCAGCAGAGTGAGCGGGGCAGCTGATGTTAATGTAGCCCACGTGTTTCAGCAGAGTGAGCGGGGCCGCTGATGTTAATGTAGCCCACGTGTGTCAGCAGAGTGAGTGAGGCAGCTAATGTTAATGTAGCCCACGTGTTTCAGCAGAGTGAGCGGGGCAGCTGATGTTAATGTAGCTCACGTGTGTCAGCAGAGTGAGCGGGGCAGCTGATGTTAATGTAGCCCACGTGCGTCAGCAGAGTGAGCGGGGCAGCTGATGTTAATGTAGCCCACGTGTGTCAGCAGAGTGAGCGGGGCAGCTGATGTTAATGTAGCCCACGTGTTTCAGCAGAGTGAGCGGGGCAGCTGATGTTAATGTAGCTCACGTGTGTCAGCAGAGTGAGCGGGGCAGCTGATGTTAATGTAGCCCACGTGCGTCAGCAGAGTGAGCGGGGCAGCTGATGTTAATGTAGCCCACGTGTTTCAGCAGAGTGAGCGGGGCAGCTGATGTTAATGTAGCCCACGTGTGTCAGCAGAGTGGGCGGGGCAGCTAATGTTAATGTAGCCCACGTGCGTCAGCAGAGTGAGCGGGGCAGCTGATGTTAATGTAGCCCACGTGTTTCAGCAGAGTGAGCGGGGCAGCTGATGTTAATGTAGCCCACGTGTGTCAGCAGAGTGGGCGGGGCATCTGATGTTAATGTAGCTCACGTGTGTCAGCAGAGTGAGCGGGGCAGCTGATGTTAATGTAGCCCACGTGCGTCAGCAGAGTGAGCGGGCAGCTGATGTTAATGTAGCCCACGTGTGTCAGCAGAGTGGGCGGGGCAGCTGATGTTAATGTAGCCCACGTGCGTCAGCAGAGTGAGCGGGGCAGCTGATGTTAATGTAGCCCACGTGTGTCAGCAGAGTGGGCGGGGCATCTGATGTTAATGTAGCTCACGTGTGTCAGCAGAGTGAGTGGGGCATCTGATGTTAATGTAGCCCACGTGTTTCAGCAGAGTGAGCGGGGCAGCTGATGTTAATGTAGCCCACGTGTGTCAGCAGAGTGGGCGGGGCAGCTAATGTTAATGTAGCCCACGTGCGTCAGCAGAGTGAGCGGGGCAGCTGATGTTAATGTAGCTCGCGTGTTTCAGCAGAGTGAGTGGGGCAGCTGATGTTAATGTAGCTCACGTGTGTCAGCAGAGTGAGTGGGGCAGCTAATGTTAATGTAGCTCACGTGTGTCAGCAGAGTGAGCGGGCAGCTGATGTTAATGTAGCCCACGTGTGTCAGCAGAGTGAGTGGGGCAGCTAATGTTAATGTAGCCCACGTGTGTCAGCAGAGTGAGTGGGGCAGCTAATGTTAATATAGCTCACGTGTGTCAGCAGAGTGGGCGGGGCAGTTGATGTTAATGTAGCCCACGTGCGTCAGCAGAGTGAGCGGGCAGCTAATGTTAATGTAGCTCACGTGCGTCAGCAGAGTGGGCGGGCAGCTAATGTTAATGTAGCTCATGTGCGTCAGCAGAGTGAGCGGGCAGCTGATGTTAATGTAGCTCATGTGCGTCAGCAGAGTGAGCGGGCAGCTGATGTTAATGTAGCTCATGTGCGTCAGCAGAGTGGGCGGGCAGCTAATGTTAATGTAGCTCACGTGCGTCAGCAGAGTGAGCGGGCAGCTGATGTTAATGTAGCTCATGTGCGTCAGCAGAGTGAGCGGGCAGCTGATGTTAATGTAGCTCACGTGTGTCAGCAGAGTGGGCGGGCAGCTGATGTTAATGTAGCTCACGTGTGTCAGCAGAGTGAGCGGGCAGCTGATGTTAATGTAGCCCAAGTGTGTCAGCAGAGTGGGCGGGGCAGCTGATGTTAATGTAGCCCAAGTGTGTCAGCAGAGTGGGCGGGGCAGCTGATGTTAATGTAGCCCACGTGTGTCAGCAGAGTGGGCGGGCAGCTGATGTTAATGTAGCCCACGTGCGTCAGCAAAGTGAGCGGGCAGCTAATGTTAATGTAGCCCACGTGCGTCAGCAGAGTGAGCGGGCAGCTGATGTTAATGTAGCTCACGTGCGTCAGCAGAGTGAGCGAGCAGCTGATGTTAATGTAGCCCACGTGTGTCAGCAGAGTGAGCGAGCAGCTGATGTTAATGTAGCTCACGTGTGTCAGCAGAGTGAGCGGGCAGCTGATGTTAATGTAGCCCACGTGTGTCAGCAGAGTGAGCGGGCAGCTGATGTTAATGTAGCCCACGTGTGTCAGCAGAGTGAGCGGGCAGCTGATGTTAATGTAGCTCACGTGTGTCAGCAGAGTGGGCGGGGCAGCTGATGTTAATGTAGCTCACGTGTGTCAGCAGAGTGGGCGGGGCAGCTGATGTTAATGTAGCTCACGTGTGTCAGCAGAGTGGGCGGGGCAGCTGATGTTAATGTAGCTCACGTGTGTCAGCAGAGTGGGCGGGGCAGCTGATGTTAATGTAGCTCACGTGTGTCAGCAGAGTGGGCGGGGCAGCTGATGTTAATGTAGCTCACGTGTGTCAGCAGAGTGGGTGGGCAGCTGATGTTAATGTAGCCCACGTGTGTCAGCAGAGTGGGCGGGCAGCTGATTTTAATGTAGCCCACGTGTGTCAGCAGAGTGGGCGGGCAGCTGATGTTAATGTAGCTCACGTGTGTCAGCAGAGTGGGCGGGGCAGCTGATGTTAATGTAGCTCACGTGCGTCAGCAGAGTGGGCGGGGCAGCTGATGTTAATGTAGCTCACGTGTGTCAGCAGAGTGGGCGGGGCAGTTGATGTTAATGTAGCCCACGTGTGTCAGCAGAGTGAGCGGGCAGCTGATGTTAATGTAGCCCACGTGTGTCAGCAGAGTGGGCGGGGCAGCTGATGTTAATGTAGCCCACGTGTGTCAGCAGAGTGAGCGGGGCAGCTGATGTTAATGTAGCCCACGTGTGTCAGCAGAGTGAGCGGGCCAGCTGATGTTAATGTAGCCCACGTGTGTCAGCAGAGTGAGCGGGCAGCTGATGTTAATGTAGCTCACGTGGGTCAGCAGAGTGGGCGGGCAGCTAATGTTAATGTAGCCCACGTGTGTCAGCAGAGTGAGCGGGCAGCTGATGTTAATGTAGCTCACGTGTGTCAGCAGAGTGGGCGGGCAGCTGATGTTAATGTAGCCCACGTGTGTCAGCAGAGTGAGCGGGCAGCTGATGTTAATGTAGCCCACGTGTGTCAGCAGAGTGAGCGGGCAGCTGATGTTAATGTAGCTCACGTGTGTCAGCAGAGTGGGCGGGCAGCTAATGTTAATGTAGCCCACGTGTGTCAGCAGAGTGAGCGGGCAGCTGATGTTAATGTAGCCCACGTGTGTCAGCAGAGTGAGCGGGCAGCTGATGTTAATGTAGCTCACGTGTGTCAGCAGAGTGGGCGGGCAGCTGATGTTAATGTAGCCCACGTGTGTCAGCAGAGTGAGCGGGCAGCTGATGTTATTGTAGCTCACGTGTGTCAGCAGAGTGAGTGGGGCAGCTAATGTTAATGTAGCCCACGTGTGTCAGCAGAGTGAGTGGGGCAGCTAATGTTAATATAGCTCACGTGTGTCAGCAGAGTGGGCGGGGCAGTTGATGTTAATGTAGCCCACGTGCGTCAGCAGAGTGAGCGGGCAGCTAATGTTAATGTAGCTCACGTGCGTCAGCAGAGTGGGCGGGCAGCTAATGTTAATGTAGCTCATGTGCGTCAGCAGAGTGAGCGGGCAGCTGATGTTAATGTAGCTCATGTGCGTCAGCAGAGTGAGCGGGCAGCTGATGTTAATGTAGCTCATGTGCGTCAGCAGAGTGGGCGGGCAGCTAATGTTAATGTAGCTCACGTGCGTCAGCAGAGTGAGCGGGCAGCTGATGTTAATGTAGCTCATGTGCGTCAGCAGAGTGAGCGGGCAGCTGATGTTAATGTAGCTCACGTGTGTCAGCAGAGTGGGCGGGCAGCTGATGTTAATGTAGCTCACGTGTGTCAGCAGAGTGAGCGGGCAGCTGATGTTAATGTAGCCCAAGTGTGTCAGCAGAGTGGGCGGGGCAGCTGATGTTAATGTAGCCCAAGTGTGTCAGCAGAGTGGGCGGGGCAGCTGATGTTAATGTAGCCCACGTGTGTCAGCAGAGTGGGCGGGCAGCTGATGTTAATGTAGCCCACGTGCGTCAGCAAAGTGAGCGGGCAGCTAATGTTAATGTAGCCCACGTGCGTCAGCAGAGTGAGCGGGCAGCTGATGTTAATGTAGCTCACGTGCGTCAGCAGAGTGAGCGAGCAGCTGATGTTAATGTAGCCCACGTGTGTCAGCAGAGTGAGCGAGCAGCTGATGTTAATGTAGCTCACGTGTGTCAGCAGAGTGAGCGGGCAGCTGATGTTAATGTAGCCCACGTGTGTCAGCAGAGTGAGCGGGCAGCTGATGTTAATGTAGCCCACGTGTGTCAGCAGAGTGAGCGGGCAGCTGATGTTAATGTAGCTCACGTGTGTCAGCAGAGTGGGCGGGGCAGCTGATGTTAATGTAGCTCACGTGTGTCAGCAGAGTGGGCGGGGCAGCTGATGTTAATGTAGCTCACGTGTGTCAGCAGAGTGGGCGGGGCAGCTGATGTTAATGTAGCTCACGTGTGTCAGCAGAGTGGGCGGGGCAGCTGATGTTAATGTAGCTCACGTGTGTCAGCAGAGTGGGCGGGGCAGCTGATGTTAATGTAGCTCACGTGTGTCAGCAGAGTGGGTGGGCAGCTGATGTTAATGTAGCCCACGTGTGTCAGCAGAGTGGGCGGGCAGCTGATTTTAATGTAGCCCACGTGTGTCAGCAGAGTGGGCGGGCAGCTGATGTTAATGTAGCTCACGTGTGTCAGCAGAGTGGGCGGGGCAGCTGATGTTAATGTAGCTCACGTGCGTCAGCAGAGTGGGCGGGGCAGCTGATGTTAATGTAGCTCACGTGTGTCAGCAGAGTGGGCGGGGCAGTTGATGTTAATGTAGCCCACGTGTGTCAGCAGAGTGAGCGGGCAGCTGATGTTAATGTAGCCCACGTGTGTCAGCAGAGTGGGCGGGGCAGCTGATGTTAATGTAGCCCACGTGTGTCAGCAGAGTGAGCGGGGCAGCTGATGTTAATGTAGCCCACGTGTGTCAGCAGAGTGAGCGGGCCAGCTGATGTTAATGTAGCCCACGTGTGTCAGCAGAGTGAGCGGGCAGCTGATGTTAATGTAGCTCACGTGTGTCAGCAGAGTGGGCGGGCAGCTAATGTTAATGTAGCCCACGTGTGTCAGCAGAGTGAGCGGGCAGCTGATGTTAATGTAGCTCACGTGTGTCAGCAGAGTGGGCGGGCAGCTGATGTTAATGTAGCCCACGTGTGTCAGCAGAGTGAGCGGGCAGCTGATGTTAATGTAGCCCACGTGTGTCAGCAGAGTGAGCGGGCAGCTGATGTTAATGTAGCTCACGTGTGTCAGCAGAGTGGGCGGGCAGCTAATGTTAATGTAGCCCACGTGTGTCAGCAGAGTGAGCGGGCAGCTGATGTTAATGTAGCCCACGTGTGTCAGCAGAGTGAGCGGGCAGCTGATGTTAATGTAGCTCACGTGTGTCAGCAGAGTGGGCGGGCAGCTGATGTTAATGTAGCCCACGTGTGTCAGCAGAGTGAGCGGGCAGCTGATGTTATTGTAGCTCACGTGTGTCAGCAGAGTGGGCGGGCAGCTGATGTTAATGTAGCCCACGTGTGTCAGCAGAGTGGGCGGGCAGCTGATGTTAATGTAGCTCACGTGTGTCAGCAGAGTGGGCGGGGCAGCTGATGTTAATGTAGCCCACGTGTGTCAGCAGAGTGAGCGGGCAGCTGATGTTAATGTAGCCCACGTGTGTCAGCAGAGTGGGCGGGCAGCTGATGTTAATGTAGCCCACGTGTGTCAGCAGAGTGAGCGGGCAGCTGATGTTAATGTAGCTCACGTGTGTCAGCAGAGTGAGCGAGCAGCTAATGTTAATGTAGCCCACGTGCGTCAGCAGAGTGGGCGGGGCAGCTGATGTTAATGTAGCCCACGTGTGTCAGCAGAGTGGGCGGGGCAGCTGATGTTAATGTAGCCCAAGTGTGTCAGCAGAGTGGGCGGGGCAGCTGATATTAATGTAGCCCACGTGCGTCAGCAGAGTGAGCGGGCAGCTAATGTTAATGTAGCCCACGTGTGTCAGCAGAGTGGGCGGGGCAGTTGATGTTAATGTAGCCCACGTGTGTCAGCAGAGTGAGCGGGCAGCTAATGTTAATGTAGCCCACGTGCGTCAGCAGAGTGGGCGGGGCAGCTGATGTTAATGTAGCCCAAGTGTGTCAGCAGAGTGAGCGGGCAGCTAATGTTAATGTAGCCCACGTGTGTCAGCAGAGTGGGCGGGGCTGTTGATGTTAATGTAGCCCACGTGTGTCAGCAGAGTGAGCGGGCAGCTGATGTTAATGTAGCTCACGTGTGTCAGCAGAGTGAGTGGGCAGCTGATGTTAATGTAGCTCACGTGCGTCAGCAGAGTGAGCGGGCAGCTGATGTTAATGTAGCCCACGTGTGTCAGCAGAGTGAGCGGGCAGCTGATGTTAATGTAGCCCACGTGCGTCAGCAGAGTGGGCGGGGCAGCTGATGTTAATGTAGCCCACGTGCGTCAGCAGAGTGAGCGGGCAGCTAATGTTAATGTAGCCCACGTGTGTCAGCAGAGTGGGCGGGCAGCTGATGTTAATGTAGCCCACGTGTGTCAGCAGAGTGGGCGGGGCAGCTGATGTTAATGTAGCCCACGTGTGTCAGCAGAGTGGGCGGGCAGCTGATGTTAATGTAGCCCACGTGCGTCAGCAGAGTGGGCGGGGCAGTTGATGTTAATGTAGCCCACGTGTGTCAGCAGAGTGAGCGGGCAGCTGATGTTAATGTAGCTCACGTGTGTCAGCAGAGTGGGCTGGGCAGCTGATGTTAATGTAGCTCACGTGTGTCAGCAGAGTGGGCGGGCAGCTGATGTTAATGTAGCCCACGTGTGTCAGCAGAGTGAGCGGGCAGCTGATGTTAATGTATCCCACGTGTGTCAGCAGAGTGAGCGGGGCAGCTGATGTTAATGTAGCCCACGTGTGTCAGCAGAGTGAGTGGGGCAGCTGATGTTAATGTAGCCCACGTGTGTCAGCAGAGTGAGCGGGCAGCTGATGTTAATGTAGCCCACGTGTGTCAGCAGAGTGGGCGGGGCAGCTGATGTTAATGTAGCTCACGTGTGTCAGCAGAGTGAGCGGGGCAGCTGATGTTAATGTAGCTCACGTGTGTCAGCAGAGTGGGCGGGGCACCTGATGTTAATGTAGCCCACGTGTGTCAGCAGAGTGAGCGGGCAGCTGATGTTAATGTAGCCCACGTGTGTCAGCAGAGTGAGCGGGGCAGCTGATGTTATTGTAGCCCACGTGTGTCAGCAGAGTGAGCGGGCAGCTAATGTTAATGTAGCTCACGTGTGTCAGCAGATTGAGCGGGGCAGCTAATGTTAATGTAGCTCACGTGTGTAGTGGTGATACGCGCTGGGGTAGGGATCGGGTGCCAGCGCGTAATGATTGGCTGTGTGTGTGGTGACGCGCGCTGACGGTGAAGGATCAGGGGTCAGCGCGGGGTCGTGGGTTATGTGGTGCTGATTGGCTGTGTGCCGGTGACGCGCTTGAGAGGGAGTGATCGGGTGGCAGCGCGGCGTGATTGGTTGACGAGTGGAAACACGCGCTGGGGGAAAACGGATCGTAGAGATAGCGCGTCGTGATTGGTTAACTAAGGAGCGATGCTCACGTCGAGGTCCGCATCCGCTCCGTCTCCCGTGAGGAGGGACTATATAAGGTGATGCACACAGGCGTAAGGAGAGAGTGTAACCAGCGAAGACTGAAGACGGAGAGGAAGAGATAGGGCCCTGCGGTACCCAGTCCCGCTGTCCTGTGGGGACCGGGACTCTGTGTAACCCAGAGGCGGAGTGTAGGGTGAGCATGCAGTGTGTGTAGCCAGAGGCATAGGGTCTACACGAGACGGGTGAGGCGTGAGTAGCCAGAGGCATAGGGTCTACACGAGACGAGTGATGCGTGTGTAGCCAGGGGCACAGAGTCTACACGAGCTAAGTGAAGAGTGTAGCCAGAGGCATAGAGTCTACACGAGCTAAGTGAAGAGTGTAGCCAGAGGCATAGAGTCTACACGAGCTAAGTGAAGAGTGTAGCCAGAGGCAGAGAGTCTACACGAGCTAAGTGAAGTGTGCAGTCAGAAGAATAGAGACCACACGTTGTATCGTGACAAGTCAAGATTTAATAAAAAGTGTGTTACCCGTCAAGGAGTTTCCTGCCGTCATTTCCAATACTTCAACTGGCGTCAGAAGTGAAACAGTCTTCCAAGCATGGATACAAGGAAGACCCGTCGGACCCACGGGATTGACCGCGAGGATAACCTTGACGACTCGGGCCAGCTGCCATCGGGGGGTGAGGACGAAGAATGGCCCACGCTGCAAGATCCGCCGACGGCGCCGGATGAGCGACTGGGGACCGATGCCGTGCTCCGCGAGGCGCACTCCCGTCTGGCGGAGCTGCTGCTCGCCGCCGCGTCCATCCTGGCGGAAATCAGCTCGTCGGCTGGAGCGGGGATGGCGGCGGACATTCTACAGGGTCGCCCCGCAGATTCCCGCCAAAATGACTTGGCGATTCCCGCCATTTCATCTGCGCCGACTATTGGCGGGAACGGCGACCGCCACGTGGCGGCGGTTCTCCAAGCGCGCCCGCTTACGTCATCAACGCGCGCTGCGGACCGCCATCAGACACCCGCCACTGGGGCCGCCATCTTACACACCGACGGGGCGGCGGAAAGAAACCACGAGGCAGAGGACGACTTCATTTTTCAACAGCGCCTTCCCGCATTGTCAGCCTTCAAGGCGGAAGGCGGGGACTGGGGCCAATTTCAGCGCAGGTTTTTGGCGCATCAGGAGATGTCCGCCTGGTCCGACGCTACGGCGCTGCGGGCACTGCCTGCCATGTTGGACAACAACGCGCTCGCGGCCTTCATGTCCGCACGGAGGTCGGACCGCTCCACGCTTAAGGCAGCGCTGGGTCTCATGGCCAAGGTCTACGGACCTCCCTCGGCGTGTCGCCATCATTTTTATGCAAGGCGGAAGGCGGACACGGAGACCGCGCTCGCCTATCGCACGGCGTTGCTGGCTCTCGCCGATGCCGCATTCCCTCGTATGGACAAGGAGGGCCAGGATGCGATGGTTTTGGAGCAGCTGCTTAAGTTGGCGCAGGACCTGGGGGTCCCCATCAACACGGCCGACGAGATCGATATTTCTTCCTTGCGGGTCGCTACGAGTATACAAGCGCACGAGGTCCTTCAACGCAAACAGGGGGTCGTCTGCAACGCTGCCGTGGCCTCAGCTCCGGGTCCGGTGATCACCGAACCCCAAGTCATCAGCCCACGAGAGGAGGCGTTCACCGCGGGACGACCAGGGGACTGGAGGTCGGGGGGTCGTTCGCCTCTGCGATCGGCCCGCAAGCTGGAGCAACCGAGATCTCCGACGACCCTCATCACGTGTTACAACTGCGGCCTCCGGGGCCACGTGGCGTCCGGTTGCCGCGCTCCACGTCAGCGCGCCATGGGATCTCGGCTGGACGACGACCAAGGCCCCAAGTCATCCCTACAAACCCCGGCAAGTCGCGGCACCTCACATGCTCGGCCCACATACTCGACACGCATGGGCCGTCGCGTTGCGGCGGAGGAGGGCCGGTTAGGGTTCGGGGATTCGGTTCGGCGAGGGGGGTTCGGCCGGGACCGGGGAGACATTGAATGGTCGGAGTTGGGGCACAGAATTGTGGCTGCTTCAGCGGGTTCATCCGTCGTTACGGGATCTATTGATGGGGTCGAGGTCAGGGTGTTAGTGGACACGGGGGCGTCGGCGACTATTATATCGGACCTCATTTACAACATTCTCCCCATCCAATGCCGTCCGCTGCTCCCAGTGGATGTGCCATTTTACACCGCTAATGGGGGATCGTTGGGCATTATCGGTCAGATTAGGGCATCCATTTGCATTGGAGATATCAAATTGTCGGGACCCGTTTTCGTTTCGTCTTCTTTGGCGGTTCCTTGTCTATTGAGCACTGATTTTTTGGCTAAAATGCCCATTAAAATTCTCATCGATCAGCGTTGCATTGAACTACCATCGGGTCGCCGTATTTCATTTTTGACGAACCCTACTGAAATTCGGACGGCGTGCGCTACGATACAAGTGTTGGCGACACAGACCGTGCACGTGCCCCCGGGTTCACAGATGTTAATTCCCCTCCGGTTGCGGAAACCATGGGTGGGGGGGACTTCGGACCAAGGCATGCTTTTGGGTCCTTCTAACAGGGCTGTCGGGGGGGTCGATTTGTCGGTGGCTCACACTTTGGTTCGGGCTGACAAGGATCTGTTTGTGATGGTTTTAAACGCTGGGTCGCGGCCAGCCGTCATTCAGCAGGGGACCGTGCTGGCTCACGCGGCACGGGTCCCTGCGGATGAGCGTCTGGTTGCGCAGGTTGATCCGAGCCCCACGCAGAACCTTGAACCGAGGGAGGACCTTGAATGGGTCCATTCGCTGTGCGCGGACTCGGACGATTTGTCAGGGGTACAGTTGGGTGCGCTGCGCGAGTTGCTAATGGAATTTTCTGATGTGTTCAGTAAACATAAGTATGACATTGGGTGCACGGATTTGTTACGCCACCACATTGACACGGGCGATGCGGCACCGGTCAGGCTAAATCCCTTCCGACTGAGTCCTGCTGAGAAGGAACATGTTCAGTCGGCCGTTAACGATATGCTAGAAGCCGACATTATTTCGCCTTCCTCCAGTCCTTGGGGAGCACCTATTGTGCTGGTTAAGAAGCAGGACGGGTCCTTGCGATTTTGCGTAGATTTCCGTCGCCTGAATAAGATCTCTGTGGCTGACGCGTATCCGCTCCCCAGGATGGACGAGTCCCTCGATGCATTGTCTGGTGCGCGATATTTTTCGACTCTTGATTTATTATCGGGATTCTGGCAGTTGCCACTCGACGAAGAGTCTAAACCTAAGACAGCATTTCGGACTCCAGGGGGCCTGTTCCAGTTTAACCGGTTACCCATGGGACTTCACTCCTCTCCAGCGACGTTTCAGCGCCTTATGGAGTTGGTTTTGTCGGGCTTGCAATGGGATACGTGCTTGATTTACCTTGACGATGTCATTGTTTTCAGTAAAACATTTGAGGAACACCTCCAGCGATTGAGAGGGGTGTTCTTACGAATGCGATCGGCTAAATTAAAATTTAAACCGGCCAAATGCCACCTTTTTCGTAAGTCTGTTAGATACTTGGGTCACATTGTCGACTCTTCGGGGATCTCTACCGATCCCGCGAAGACGGACTGTGTCAGTTCATGGCCGACACCCACGTCAGTTTCGGACGTGCGCAGTTTCATCGGTTTTGCTTCGTATTACCGCCGATTCATTGAGCACTTCGCCACTATTGCAAAACCCTTGCACGCTCTAACGGCGAAAGGAGTGAAGTTCCGATGGGGACCGGAGGAGGAGGCCGCGTTCTGCTCCCTCCGGGACGCCTTGGTGGGTGCCCCACCCTTGCGCTATCCGGATTTTGCGAGTCCCTTCTTGCTAGATACGGATGCTAGCAACACGGGCATTGGGGGGGGTGCTATCCCAAGTCGTTGGGGGAGTCGAAAGGGTGGTCGCTTATGGTAGCAGGGTGTTGTCTCCGGCGGAGCAGCACTACTGCGTCACCCGTCGCGAACTGCTTGCCATTGTTTTTTTGTACAACAGTTCAGACCGTATCTCTATGGTCGTCACTTTACGGTCCGGACGGACCACGCGGCGCTACAGTATTCATTGAGGGTCGCCCAACCCTCGGGCCAATTGTCACGGTGGTTGGAAGTCCTCCAGGACTATCAGTTCACGACTACATACCGTAAGGGGTTGCGACACACAAATGCCGATGCCCTGTCGCGATTGTTGCCTTGTCAGAAATGTGCGTGTCTATCGGGATCGGCGCGCTGTAAACCGCCGGTTGTGCAAGAGATGGGGGCATTGGCTGCGACCGCGGGCGCACCAATCGGGGATGTCCCCGCTACCTCTCAGGGTCAGGACTCGCTGCTCTCACTGTCGCTGAGTGAGTGGGGCCGTCTCCAAATGGCGGACAGCTCCCTGCTAGCATTGCGCCGCAGAGTGAGGGGTCCCAAAGAGGACCAGGAGCGAACTGGCTCCTACGTACTTAAACAAATGGGACAGTTTGTCCCGGCGGCACGCACTTGTGGTGCCTTCCGCTGTGAGGGGGAAAGTTGTTTTGGCCGCACACGAACGCCTCTTGCATTTGGGAGTAAACAAAATGCTTGCCCTGCTTCAGCGTGACTATTATTGGCCGGGGATGGGGAGTGACGTGATGAATATTCTGAAGGGATGCGTTGAGTGCGCCAGGCGAAAACCACCGCCCGTGGCAGCTAATCCACCGCTGCAATCTATTCAAGTCTCGCGCACTAACGAGCTCATTGCGCTCGATATTCTGGGGCCCTTTCCAGTCACGCCTAGGGGTAATAAGTACCTGTTGGTGGGGGTCGAATATTTTACCCGGTGGCCTATGGCGTGGCCACTCGCCAACCAGTCGGCGGCGGCTGTGACGGACGCCTTTGTCCAGGGCTACGTCCTGGACAAGGGGGCTCCCGAACGCTTGCTGACCGACCAAGGGAAACATTTTTCAAGTAAATTGCTGCAAGAGGTGTGCGATCTGTTGGGTACTAAGAAGGTGCGTACCTCCCCGTACCACCCGCAGACGGACGGGATGGTGGAGAGACTCCACAAGACTTTGACTTCTATGCTGTGCCAGCGAGTGTGTGAGGCACATGTTGATTGGGACCTGCAGGTCCCGGGGGTCCTCGCCGTGTATAGAATGGCCCCCCATGCAGCGACGGGGTTTTCCCCATTCTATCTGATGTACGGTCGGGAAGCCGACCCGCCCATGGAAACGCAGCTTGGCCTGTCCGCACCACGAACTAATTCAAAATTGGCAGAACATATTAAATTTAATATTCATAAGCTGACAGAGGCAAGGGAGGCCGCACGGCTTAATTCACGGGCTCGCCAAATTGCAAACGAGGGGTTGCGTGCACGGAAGGTGTCCGTGCACGACTGGAAACCAGGTGACAGGGCCTGGCTGCATTGCCCTCAGGCACCTTTGGCTACGTCGCCTAAATTGTTGAAGCTATGGCGGGGACCCGTGGAGGTCGTGCGTGTTGCACGCCCCCAGTGCGTTCAGATAAAATGGGGAAAGCGACGGTGGTACGTCCACCCCTCCCGACTGAAACCGTTCTCGCCTCCATATGGCCTCCCCTTGTGTCGTGAGGGCCGAGCATGTGACGTGACCGACGACCCAAAGGGGGAAATGTCTCTGCCTGATCCTCACATGTTTCCGCCTGATCTCCTCCCAGGTGTCTCGGAACTGACAGCTGCCGACCACCGGCGGCCGGATCTTCGTGGCGGGGCCGGTCCTTTCAGGCCCGATCCGCGCCGTCTAGAGCAGCCGGAGCCACCGGACGGTCGTCAGCGTCCCGTCCCATATGACGGACCGGCCAGACGGACTCGCGCCAGGTCGCGCTACTTTTTATGACCTACCATGTGAGGAGTCGAGGAAGCTGGAGCGCCTCGTCACTGCGTTTAGTCACAGAGACGCTGGGCGCGTTCATTTTCTGGAAATCGCTTTTATTGTGTTGTTCGTCGGGCTGTACATAGCTTCTTATCGAGGTGTTGTGTGTGTTGTTGTTGACTTTTCTTGTGTTAGTTGTCAATTTGTACATAGGTTGCTGTTGTGTTTTTGTTGTTGCGTTACGGGGCACACTGGGGGGTGGGGTTTTTGTTGTGTTAACGTTGTGTGATGTTGTTGGTTAGCAGCCGGGCCGGCTGCGAGCTATGTGGGAGGGGGTGATGTAGTGGTGATACGCGCTGGGGTAGGGATCGTGTGTCAGCGCGTAGTGATTGGCTGTGTGTGTGGTGACGCGCGCTGACGGTGAAGGATCAGGGGTCAGCGCGGGGTCGTGGGTTATGTGGTGCTGATTGGCTGTGTGCCGGTGACGCGCTTGAGAGGGAGTGATCGGGTGGCAGCGCGGCGTGATTGGTTGACGAGTGGAAACACGCGCTGGGGGAAAACGGATCGTAGAGATAGCGCATCGTGATTGGTTAACTAAGGAGCGATGCTCACATCGAGGTCCGCATCCGCTCCGTCTCCCGTGAGGAGGGACTATATAAGGTGATGCACGCAGGCGTAAGGAGAGAGTGTAACCAGCGAAGACTGAAAACGGAGAGGAAGAGATAGGGCCCTGCAGTACCCAGTCCCGCTGTCCTGTGGGGACCGGGACTCTGTGTAACCCAGAGGCGGAGTGTAGGGTGAGCATGCAGTGTGTGTAGCCAGAGGCATAGGGTCTACACGAGACGAGTGAGGCGTGTGTAGCCAGAGGCATAGGGTCTACACGAGACGAGTGATGCGTGTGTAGCCAGGGGCACAGAGTCTACACGACCTAAGTGAAGAGTGTAGCCAGAGGCATAGAGTCTACACGAGCTAAGTGAAGTGTGCAGTCAGAAGAATAGAGACCACACGTTGTATCGTGACAAGTCAAGATTTAATAAAAAGTGTGTTACCCGTCAAGGAGTTTCCTGCCGTCATTTCCAATACTTCACGTGTGTCAGCAGAGTGGGCGGGGCAGTTGATGTTAATGTAGCCCACGTGTGTCAGCAGAGAGAGCGGGGCAGCTGATGTTAATGTAGCCCACGTGTGTCAGCAGAGTGGGCGGGGCAGCTGATGTTAATGTAGCCCACGTGTGTCAGCAGAGTGGGCGGGGCAGCTGATGTTAATGTAGCCCACGTGTGTCAGCAGAATGGGCGGGGCAGCTGATGTTAATGTAGCCCACGTGTGTCAGCAGAGTGGGCGGGGCAGCTGATGTTAATGTAGCCCACGTGTGTCAGCAGAGTGAGCGGGCAGCTGATGTTAATGTAGCTCACGTGTGTCAGCAGAGTGAGTGGGGCAGCTAATGTTAATGTGGGAGAAAGCAACGCCAACGCTGTGGATCTACACCAATCAAAATGGCTGCCAGGCAATCATTTGCACTTCGCTCCACACATCCACACTGCTGACGGTGGAGGTTGACAAGAAAACACAAATCAAGTCATGACCCAAAGTGGTTGATGACATCTTTCCAATGATTGCTGAGTTTGTAACCATCCTCTCGGTTGAAATTGTGTCTGTGTCTGTATATATGAATGGCTTCATGAACGAATCTTTGTTAATATCGAGTAGGCTTGCAAATTACCATCGTCTTAGATTAATCAATTTCGTGTGAACCAGCCGCACTAAAATAATGATCAGCCACGGCAGGAGTATTGGTTTAACACGTGTGAGGCTTTCGCAACCAATATTATTCATAATCAACGTTCTTGGGTTTAGATCGCGTTATTTATAAATGTGTCGTAACCCTCCACCACCTGACACGGCCAATCAGTAAAAAAGTGTCACGTTGACAAAAGACAAATAGTTCACTGCTTTAGCCCACCGGTGTCTTGAAGCGTGAAACGACAACATTTACAATTTGAGTACGATGTTTCGCTGGTTATTGCATCCAGCATCATCGGGCAATTCGCCAGAATGGTGATTATGAAGGAGTATTGGTCCTACCATGTTTCAAATCTACCTTATGTTCACGAATACGGTCTGAGACATGTCGCTTAGTTTCCCCAATGTAACTGGTGCCGCATATACAGCCTAGATTGTAGACACTGGGATATTGCATGTGTAATGACATGATGACACCTGCTGGTTGGAAATAGGAAGCACGGGTACGGGCACCACTTCAACATCATCTGATCCCAAAGGGAGAGGTATCAGGGCCAAAGGTAAGGGGCGGCGCTGGCCGAGATACCCGGAGAACCTGCGGGAAGGTTCCACGAGAGGGCGTGGCCGGAGACGGAGCCTAGCCGCGCCTGCGGCTATATAACCATAATAATAATTCAATTTGTAACGCGCGCAAACTTGCAGACGTAGTGGCCGCAACTCAGAGGCGCGGAGCCAAGCTCAGAGTCGCTCGAAAGCATGATTGTAGAGGTGAGTTTTTAAGTGTCTCTTGAAGGAGGCGATTGAGGTGATGCTGCGAATGTGCGGAGCGATATCTTTCCAGACTATTGGGGCTGCCACCGAGAAGCGGCGCATAGACACGATGACCATCCTGGATCTTGGTATCAAGAGGAGGTTGTGAGTCGCGCTGCGCAGGCATCTGCCGTAAGCGGGGGGTGGAGGAGGACTCGTGGTCGGTGTGTGGAGCCTTGGGTCCGGACTGCGTCGCCGCTCGCCGTCATCTCTCTCCATCGTCCGGCCACGTGGCAGATCTCCTGCCGAGTTCCACCGCCGTTACCGGCACGCCGTCAACTAGCGGCGAGGCCGGGAGTGGACGGGTGGAACCACGCCGGATGATCGGCCGTGTGCGTAGCCTGTGGGGACGCTAACATCTAAGTGTTGTACTCGGACAAGGAAGAAGATAGAGTTGGCCTGTGTTGTGCCCATATGTGAAATGAAGAAGAGTCCCCTCTAAACGACGTGTCACGGAAGTCGCTCATTACACATGTCAGGAATCGTATCCTTCACAGATGGGATCAGATCACGAATTTTATGTGCTGTGTTAAATCGGACCTGGATATTGTGTTTCTTCATGATTTGGGAAATATTTTTGGTTACCCCTGCTATGTATGAAAAGGTGATGGTTTTTATTTGATCATCAGATGGCTCCTTCCTCACGGTTGGGGTGATGGCTTTGCAGATTGTGTAGTCAGAATATCCATTCATTTTGAGAGCTTGGTGTACGTGCTTGAGTTCACTGGTTAGGTGTTCATGGTCGGAGATACATTGAGCTCTATGGTGTAGCGTTTTGATGAAGGAATTCATCTGGGATGGATGGTGGTGGTAATCAGGTTTTCGGTAGGTGTCAGTTTGGGTTACTTGCCTGTAGACAGAATAGCTCATTGAAAAATCTGGTCTCTTTTTGATTAGGACATCCAAGAATTCTAGCATGCCATCCTTTTCTACCTCCATGGTGAATATGATAGCTGGTATATAGAATTGATGTGGTTGAGGAATTGGTTCAAAGCCGGTCGGCCATGTGGGCAGATGTTAAACGTGTCATCCACGAACCTCTTCCACAAGGACGGGCGTAAAGTGGATGCCGAGATGGCATCCCCTCTACAAACATTGGCAACAACCGGAGATAAGGAGAACCCATTGGGATGCCTTGACTTTGTTTATAGAATGTTCAATTCCAGGTGAAGTATGTATTGGTAAGGCAGTGTTGCACCAGGGCTGGTACATCAGCATTCAATCTTTGTTGGACAAAATATTCACTGATTGCAATGGTATCGGGCACAGGAACTTTGGTAAACAAAGAAATTATGTTGAAACTAACGAACAAATCACCTGACCATACTAGGTGAGCTGAGTTAAGTACAGAAGAGGTGGTCTTACCAGTTTATGGCTGCAAGGTCTCAGACAGATATTGGGCCAGTTTGTAGGTGGGTGAGCCAATGGTGGAGACGATGGGACTAAGAGGTGTCCCTTTTTTTGTGGGGTTTTTGGTAAGCCATATAATCTGGGTGGTCTAGCATCAGAAGGTTTTAAGGAAAACCGTTTGGTCTGTTCAATTAATGAAGCTGAGTCAGTGATGATACTGTTCGTTTTTGTAACGAGGCTGTTGGTGGGATCTCTTTTATATATTATTACTAATTATTAGTAGTACTTTTATTACTACTTGCTACATTACATTCTGGTCCACAGTATTGCACGCTTTGAACTGATTGAGGAACAGAAGGACACAATGGTTCAGAACTGCACCATATTTTTCTATAGCCAGATGACTTGGGATGGAAGAAGTATTTTTTTGCAATGAAATGTAAAGCCTGTTCATATATCCTAATGAATGGATTGATATGGGGCATGAGTTAATTGGGTCACCTGCAATTATAGTATGAAGGCCATGTTCCATGTTAAAGGCATGGATACCTCATGCATGTGTAATGTGAGGATATATCCGGGTTGCTGATGGATCACACCTCGTTACGATGATTGGCTCTACCGGTCCTGGCCCATAGCCAATGGGGGGAAGCCTAGAGGCGTGGCCCTGACGTCATGGGGAGGTGACATCTGTAAGTAGAGGATTGGATCTGCTGGCTTTAGCCACAGCCAATAGGGGGACGAGTCAGGGGCGCGGTCCTGGGAACGTACGATGGAGTCTAGAAGATTCCATAGAGGTTAACCAGGATTGGTGGAAAGGTACCATGTGACCCGGGTATTAAAAGGGGTGGAGACGGACAACACGTCGTCAGATCTGGAACGAACGGAGGGTGAGGCCACGCTGGAGCAGGGTCCAGGCTGCCACGTGGCCGCGCGCGTCTCTCTCTCTCCCTCTCACGCTGTCTGTCAGCAGCGTGAAGGAGTAAGATGGGAGTGTTGTGAACGAAAGACAAATAAAGACCGGATTCCAGAAGTCGCTTCCACGACCTTTATTACACCTGTGTAGTCACATAGAATGAGTCACTGTGGCGCGTACCGCTGGTCACTGGTAGAGAGCGGGATCGTGGGTGTAGTAGCCTGGTCTACCAGCAGGGCAGTCGAAGTGTGCCACTGGAGTGCGTAGTGCCGGTTGCTGGCAGAGAAGGGGCATTGGAGGTTATAGCAGCCGGTCTGCCAGTCGGGCACGTGATGGGCTGGGGTAACGGATGTGGGGTAAAGGTGACAGACAGGGTAGAGCCCAGAATCTTCTGGTAGGTTCCAGAAGGCCACACTGGGGAGGATAAAAGGGAGGCCCCGACGCTGGGTCGGGGCTGCTGCGGTTTTGTAATAAAACCTTCATCTGTGAAGTCTTCGTCGTCCTTGTCGGTGTCGGGTGAGCAGTGTGCCGGCTGTCCTGACCCGTATATAGTTACCCCCTGTACTGTGGAAAGTGTAGAATAAACGTGTATGCCTCCTACGACTAGTGTGTCTCTAAAGTAACCCACTACACATGTGAAAGGTGAGCGTAAGCGGGGTTTCACTGCTCGGCTCTGGGCCAATCACACGGCCCGGGGTATTGGGGGCGGGGCCCAGTATGGAGGCGTATGTGAAGGTCCGCCGCTCACCTCCGGTCCAATCGGATGCGAGGAGAGCGGGGGCGGAGCCTAAGGGCGGAGCCAGCGGGGCGCTATGCGGAGATCGGGATCTGGAAGGTTCGGTGAAGGGCGTGGAGACAGGGTCACGTGGTGAGAGGGAGGAGACAGGGTCACGTGGTGAAGGGAATATAGGTGGGATCCGGAAGGGGCTCCGGGTGAGTTGGTGGAGTCACGGAGCAGGACCAGGTTGGGTGGCCGAGGGGACCCGCGCCATCAGCCACGTGGCTGGAGACGCGTCCAGCACCGTCAGCCAGCGGTGTGCGGAGCGGGGAGCGGTGCGACTGACAGGAGGGGCACGCGGGACGCGCGAGGAGCAGCCGGTCCGCTGTCGGGACCAGCGGAGTGCGAGCGTCATAACGAAAATAAAGAGAGAGAGAGACCCAGCAGTGTGTCGGCGAAGTCCTTTATTACACTAGTATACTACACTATACACTACGATACACTACACTATACACTACTATACACTACACTATACACTACTATACACTACACTATACACTACTATACACTACACTATACACTACTATACACTACACTATACACTACTATACACAAAACACTACACTATACACTACACTACTTACACTACACTATCCACTATACTACACACTACACTACTATACACTACACTATACACTACTATACACTACAATATACTAAACACTACACTATACACTACACTACTTACACTACACTACACTACTTACACTACACTATCCACTATACTACACACTACACTACTGTTGGATCTATGCCCTGTTTTCCGTTATTAATATTAAGAATAATTAAGAAAAAAAAATTTTTATCTATATATATACTTTTTTTTAATTAATTAATGAAAACAACCCACTTCTCCTCACAAGAACACCAGGAATCCATGAAACATGGAGGGCGGTTAAAATGTTGAGAATTCGGTCACAAAGAGGTCATAGACATCCAGATGGACAAAAGATGTATGGACTAGCCTCCCAAGACATCTGGAGATGTACAGATAAGGTGCAGAGTAATAACGGTTGCAACTCGCGTTTTCTTAACGTTTTCCTTACTGAAAAGTAGAAACTTAACAAAGATAATTAACCAACAAACAATAATATTTTTTTTTTTAGTATATGTTTCCTACCTACACGACCTTCCTAAAAACTAAAGAGTACGAATTCCAGAAAGCTTAAGTGGAAACATAGTTATGCTTAACCTCAGGACATTAAAATATAACTCAGAATAAACACCAATCTCTGGAGAACTAAACTTGGCGAAGCCCAAAATAATAATGTGACGAGAATCATTACGAATATTCATTAAACATAGACGAATGATTACCACGATACTAAGACCGAAGGAACTCATAGAATATAATTCAAGAATAAATGTAACACACAGGACCACATAAATGTATTACAAACATCTCCTCAGCCACCTTTGTCTTCCAGCGGGGTCTGACAAGCAAGGAGGGAGCAAAAAGGTCACAAGGGGGGGGGGGTTTGTGCTGACATTGTTGTTTTCTCTCGCAAGAGACGCGGAGAGAGGAGAGAGTGCCCACGTTTGAGTTAAAACACGGCCATCTTCGTCTCTCCGCAGCACGGACAGCAAGATTTGCACACGCAAGCAAATAACATTCCCCACCCCTCCTCCCAGAATGGTTACACAGCTGGGTCTTTACTAATAAACACGCACACGACACACGAAACACACGGACGCAGATGTGTTCAACCCACAGAAAGATATATGACGGCCTTCAAACAACTCGGGAAGATTGAGTGGATTTTCTCAATATAAGCCGGGGAAAAATCCATTCAACTCAGATCGTCAGGGGCCCTGGCCCCCACCACAGATCGCCAGGGGCTCTGAGCCCCACATCGTCCGGGCCACGGGCCCCACCAAAGAGATCGTCCGGGCCACGGGCCCCACCAGAAATCGTCAAGAAGTTTTCGTCATCCAGAATGACGAGGTTCGCGGGGTAGCGACGTGCCGATACAAGCCGAGGTCTGCACCACCTGAGAAGAATCGCTACCCTGAGTCGCCGAGCTGCGAGTGAAGCCAACAAAGACGCCAACGTCCACTCTGCCACGAACGAAGCATCGCTCCTCGTCAGAGTGACGACCAGCAAACAACCCGCAGGAAAGGCGGAGATCGCCAAGCGAGCGCCACCGAGCGCCACCCAGCGCCAGCAGAGCTGCGCCACCGAGCGCCACCGTGCGCCACCGTGCACCACCGTGCGCCACCGTGCGCCAACGAGCGACACCCAGCGCCAACGAGCGACACCCAGCGCCACCGAGCGACACGAGCGACCGAGCATCTTCAAGGACAGCATCGTGCCAACTCGTCATCGAGCAGTGGAGAGAGAGAGAGAGCACAAGCAGAGACACGCCGAGCGAGGGAGCAGCAGGAGCAGAGCGGCGGCCACGCCCAACCTAGAGAAACTTCTGGCCGCTGTTTGTATCTTTCCACACCACACAAGCTAATGACACAACTCCTGGCTCTAAGAGTTAATTAATATTACAAGGGGACAACGCATACACAGCACGTACACGAATAAGACTTTAAAAGAAAAATTGTCTTTGCGTTTCAAAAAGGGTTGCCATTTCGAGGTGGTGCGTTCAATATCAACTGATCGTGCAAAGCAGTTGCTGCCGTCGAGTTACATGAATAATAAATGTTTTAGTCATTCCTTTTCGTTAACTGCATAATTTCGCCAATGAAGAAGTATTTTTAGTCATTCATATTAGTTCATTGCATAATCTTGCTCATGAATTATTGACGCATGTTTGACCTGCATGATAGAATGTCACATGCTTGTTAGAATAAAATTGCTTCATACCAACTGTTCGAGTGCTTCTTTCCAAGTCCATGCAAAACTGTCTTATTCATAAGAGCTGTATCCTGTGATGAGATCTGAACTGGTGACCTAAAATAATATAAACACACTAAGATAATCGGTAAACGTTTAATCGATGATAATCGTGTTATCCTGATCGATATAACTCTGGATAAACGAAGCTGAGCCTAATTATCACAACTGCACACATTAACATCATCGCAAGCATCCGCATAAATGACTACGATTATCTCCGTGATTATCATAATTTATGCATACAATTACTCACACCATCATAATTTATGCATATTAATACACACATTAACATAATTAATGCGATTTGCGCATTTTTCGGAAAATTATTAATTTTTATTATTTTCATAAAAATTTCATAACCCGACACATACAACACTACTATACACTACACTATACACTACTATACACTACAATACACTAAACACTACACTATACACTACACTACTATACACTACTTACACTACACTATCCACTATACTACACACTATACTACTATACACTACACTATACACTACAGTACACACTATACTACTATACACTACACTATACACTACACTATACACTACTATACACTACACTATACACTACACTATACACTACACTGCTATACACTACACTATACACTATTACTATACACTACACTATACACTACAGTACACACTACACTACTATACACTACACTATACACTACACTATACACTACAGTACACACTATACTACTATACACTACACTACACACTACACTATACACTACACTACTATACACTACACTACACACTACACTATACACTACACTATACACTACTATATGCTATAACAGGACCCTGCGGGGTGGGCTGGTAGGAACGAATAACCAAAGAATATAAACATAATGTATTATTACACTTGTTTAGCCAGGAAAGCCCCACTGAGTCTAAAGGTTTTTCTAGGGTCCTGCCAAGTGTTTGCAGTAGGGAGCGATGTTGCTACACCTAATCGGACGATACGAAGGGAGAGTTTGAGGCCTAGTTCTAGGCTTTAGGCCTAGCTGTAGGCTTTAGGCCGCTGTGAGTTAATTTTTAATTTAAATGTTTTAATTATTTATGTAAAAGCTTTAAATGTAAATGTTTCTATTTAAAAACATCAGGGAATGTAACATTGTTAAACATTAACTCCCTTGCACACACGCGGGGGTACGATATGAAGGGAAAGTTTGAGGCGTTGTTCGAGGCTTTAGGCCTAGCTGTAGGCTTTAGGCCGCTGTGAGTTAAATTTTAATTTAAAAGTTTTAATTAAAAGCTATCTCAGGGAATTATAAGGGAATGTTACACTTGTTTAGCCAGGAAAGCCTCATTAATTTAAATGTTTTAATTAAAAGCTATCTGAGGGAATTATAAGGGAATGTTACACTTGTTTAGCCAGGAAAGCGTCACTGAGTCTAAAGGTTTTTGTAGGGTCATGCCAAGTGTTTGCAGTAGGAGGCGATGTTGCTACACGGACGGACGGACGGACGGACGATATAAAATATTGTAGGCTGGTTCACTTCGTTCCTACCAGTATTACTACCCACTACACTACACACTGTACTAGTAACGGAATTGGCCACGTTCTGTTTACGTGACAACCGCGTACTAGTTGGCTGTGTTGGGTGGTGGCGGGTTTCAACGACACAACGACATTGATATATTTACGCGATCTAAGCCAAAACAAAACTCTGTTGTGGATGATATCAGTCGCGAAAGCCCCCTGCTTGCTCCAACGACCACTTCAGTTGATCACCTCCCCGCGTTCGCGGAGACCACTTTCGCCTCAGCGGCGGGTGGCTTTCTGCGACGATCCACTCCTGCGTGGCGGACGGGTGAGCAGGACCGCTGTCTGCAGTAAGACTCCAGGTGGTTGTGCTCTCAGGCCAGCCGATCTGTCGTTACCACCGCTCCCGGCACCAAGACAATGGTTGCTCGGATGAGACACACAGTGGTGAGCGGAGCCCCCAAGTCCATGGCGCTTACAGGCCAAGCGATCTGCCGTTACCACCACTCCCGGCACCAAGACGATGGTTGATGGGATGAGACACACAGCGGTGAGTGGAGCCCCCAGTCGATGGTGCACACAGGCCAAGCGATCTGTCATCTCCACCACTCCTGGCTCCAAGATGATGGTTGCTGGGATGAGACACACAGCGGTGAGCGGAGCCCCCAGTCGATGGTGCACACAGGCCAAGCGATCTGTCATCTCCACCACTCCTGGCTCCAAGATGATGGTTGCTGGGATGAGACACACAGCGGTGAAAAAACTGGCAGCCAACAGCAGAACCCCTAGTCGATGGTGCTCACAGGCCAAGCGATCTGTCATCTCCAACAATCCCGGCTCCAACTTCAGACCGTTCCTCTGCAAGACGGCCGCCTCGCCAATCCGCCCGGGCACCTTCCACGGCCGCGACGCCGTTTGACCTTCTGACCGTCGCCCCGCGACACGTTCCTCTTTGGCCCGACGCCTTTTGCTTCGCCTTCCAAATGTTCCCTCAGTCACCGCGTAGCTCATTCAAGGCCCCCCCCCCCCCCCCTTCAAATGGCCCTCACGACAGCAAAACCAAAAGTGTTTGGACTCGTGCTCCTTACCCCTGGTTCCGCTTACCCAAGCTCCACCCACCCCGGTCACCTGGTCCCAGAGGTCGCAACCGGGTACCCGATACCCTACCCGATAGCCGGCTACCCGTACCCGGTCGGGTACGGGTACCCATTTGCGACCCTGGTGCGGCCGGGTACGGGTAGGCCGTGAGTCACTGGTGAGTAACTATTTGTCACTCATTTCGGGTAGGGTACGGGTAGGGAACGGGTACCCGTACCCGGCCGGGTACGGATACGGGTACCCATTTGCGACCCTTGTGCGGCCGGGTACGGGTACGGCTAAGGAATCAAAAACCGTTTGCGACCTCTGCCTGGTCCCCCTTACCCAAGCTCCACCCACCCAATGATTCTCCTACTGCTGTTATGGAGTGACTCATGCAGCCAGCTATGGCTACAAAGTTTGGTCTACATGTTACGTGTGTTGAGGTGTGAAACACGACACGAAGGCAGACGTTGTCGGGGCTGACGCCAAACGCTTTGTTAAGGGATTTTGCCTAGCTTTTGGGAAGGGCAAACACAAGTCACTGGCTAAGCTAAATCTCCCCAGGGCAAAGGGTACTGGGAAATCCCTACACCTTCCAGGCCAACGGGCTCTTCCCACAGCGCTGACCGACGGTTCATCCAACTCGGCCAGCCGGGTAAAGTAGCCCCCCTAGCCTGGTGCTATTTCTCCCCTACCCTGGGCCCCCACTTCCCTACTGCTCACGTTCCCGGTTCCTGGCAAAGACCTCGTCCACGTCACCGGTCCCCCCTCAAATACCCCGAGGGGACATGACGTCACTCCTCCCGAGGCGAGTGTGACATCCCGTCATCACTCTACTCCTCAACACGTGTATCGTTTATTGTTAAATTTGAATCACAGTTCCTGTGATCACCGTTACATTGTTTTTATAGCTTTATTTTGGTGATATTGAAAACGTTTTGATTTAGCCATGTTTGTTTGTTGTAGCACAGAGTTAGCCTGATAACTTTAATCTAAATTGTCTTATGGTTGTTATTGTTTGACTTGCATCCCACTGGGATTTTTGCACACAGCGTTCCAAATACGGTGTTTTTTCTTGAAGACTTTGCTGTTTTTTTCCTGTATTCTTCTGTTGCGTGTAGTCACTTTAAGATGTTTCTTGTTCATGTTTTTGTTTGTTGCGGTTGCACCCATGTCAAGAGCCGCGTGGCTCACAGATTTAAAAGGCAAAGTTGTGAATATGTGTGTCTGATCTAAATGTTTAGCGTACTTCCCGACATGCAACAAACTTGAAATTTGCCATGTGGGTACTTTCCACACTGTACACCATGCAAACATTATAAAAATAGACTTTTGTGTTTTTTTTTGGGGGGGGGGCGCAATAATGCATATATTTTGCACGGCAAATGAGCTGTGACGTCACACCTGTCATGTGACCCGTGTGCGGAAGCGTGAAATACAAATGTGTTGCAGGTCTGAGGCGTTCTTCGCGCAGCGTTGCTGCTTTATACTGGTAGGAACTTCCTGGTGACACCAGCCTACAGGGGATTATTGTGTCCGTCCGTCGTGCATCAAAAAATGGGAGGGGTGGGGCTGGGTGGGGAGGGGAGGGTGGGGAGGGGCTGGGTGGGGGATGGGAGGGGAGGGGCTGGGTGGGGAGGGGAGGGTGGGGAGGGGCTGGGTGGGGAGGGGCTGGGTGGGGAGGGGCGGGTGGGGAGGGGCTGGGTGGGGAGGGGCTGGATGGGGGTGGGAGGGGTGGGTGGGTGGGGCTGCGTGGGGAGGGGAGGGTGGGGAGGGGCTGGGTGGGGAGGGTGGGGCTGGGTGGGGGGTGGGAGGGGTGGGGCTGGGTGGGGAGGGGAGGGGCTGGGTGGGGAGGGGCTGGTCACCCCGTGGTGCCCTTATAAAACTCAACGTTTAACCTACTCACGCCGGCTTGTGCCCGCCCTCACAGTCGGGCATATTTGCGGAATACACCACGCCGCCGTTGACCCTGCAGGCCATTGACCGAGCAACCCAACGTGTTCCCACCAGCTCCCTCCGCAGCAGGAATGTGTTTATTTGAGTCGTTGACTGCCGTAGGCACCTTGAAAGTTGTGTGTGTCTGCAGCAAGCGCGTGTATGTGTACCTATGGACGCGCGCGTGTGTGTGTGGGGGGGGAGTGGTAATGTAGTGGTTAGTGTGTGTCTGTGTGTGTCTCTGTGTGTGTGTCTCTGTGTGTGTGTCTCTGTGTGTGTGTGTCTCTGTGTGTGTGTGTCTCTGTGTGTGTGTGTCTCTGTGTGTGTGTGTCTCTATGTATGTGTCTGTGTGTGGGTGTGTCTCTGTGTGTGTGTGTGTCTCTGTGTATGTGTGTGTCTCTGTGTAGGTTACTTATGCCCCCACCGAAGACGAACATCCGTGGAGGGATGCAGGCAAAGCCGATGAGTCAGACGCTTTCTATGACCTCCTGTCACAGGTGCTGGCTAAAGTGGCCACTCGGGACAGAGTCATCTTGTTGGGTGACTTCAATGCCCGAGTTGGTCATGATGCTGACACCTGGTCTGGAGTGATTGGAAGGCATGGGCCAGATCAGCTCAATAATAACGGTAGGAGGCTGCTAGATTTTTGTGCAGCCCATAGGCTTGTAATTACCAACACGCTCTTCCGGCATCGGCGCATCCACACAACATCATGGATACATGCCGGGTCCAAGCAAGAACATCTGCTGGACTACATAGTGACGGACCAGCGGATGCGAGTCCATGTCCTTGACACCAGGACCTACCGTGGAGCTGATCTGCCCTCTGACCATCGACTAGTCATCTGTAAGATGCGCCTGCCATTCTTCCACTCCGGTGGTGGGTGTACACCCAGGATCCCATTCCAACCAAAAGTGGCCTGGTCTCAGTTAGCTGATGAAAGTTGCAAGCGAGAATTTCATCATCGCTTGCAGCTGGGGTTGGCATCGTCCCCCACTCTACCTGATGTCGAGGGTAAATGGGCGAGGTTTAAGACTGTGACTCATGCAGCTGCAATGGCTGCTTTGGGTACGTGGTCCAGACCTCCCCAGAAACCCTGGCTGACAGAGGAGGTGTTCAGGTTAATTGAGAAAAAGCGACAGGCCCACTCTTATCGCCTACAGCATCCCACGTCAGAGAATGAGGAGGTTTACCGCAGCCTTCGCTCGGAGGTTCGGAGAGCCGTAAGGCGCTGTAAGGATGGGTGGTGGTCGCGGGTTGCTGAGGAGATGGAGTCTGCCTCAGTGGCCCGCGATCACAAATCACTATTTAACTCCATCAAAAAAGTAACCTGCAGCGCCACACCTATTACCATCATTAGAGGAAAAAACGGTGATCCAATCTCCGACCCCCAGGAACAGGTTTGCAGATTTGCTGAGCATTTCTGTGAGGTCCTGGGGGAGGGAAAATCTCTCAGCCAGGAAAACATCATGGCACAAAGTGGGGATAACCCTGCTGAGGCTGCGGTGCCTCAAATATTGGAAGAGGTCACCCCCTGTGAGTGGCTGGCTGAGGTGCCAGCTGTTGAGGAAGTACTGAGGGCGATCCGGAGTCTGAGACCAGGGAAGGCACCGGGCAGAGATGATCTCCCAAGCGAAATGCTGAGGGAGGGTGGCGTTTGTGCACACACTGCCCTATATGACATCATAACAACAGTCTGGACCACTGGACGGGTTCCGCAGGACTGGAAGGATGCCCTGGTGGTCCCCCTTTTTAAGAAGGGGGACCGTACCGACTGTAACAACTTCAGGGGCATCTCACTCCTCAGTGTGCCGGGTAAGGTCCTGGCAAGGATTATTCAACATCGCCTTGCTAGGCACGCTGAGGAGAGGCTTGCGGAGCCCCAATGCGGTTTCAGGAAAGGGCGGTCCTCCACAGATGCCATATTTTCTGTCCGTCTGCTACAGCAGAGGTGTAGGGAATTCCAAAAAGACCTACATCTCTGCTTTATTGACCTGGTCAAGGCCTATGAATCCATCAGTAGGACTGGGCTCTGGGTTGTTCTTCGTGCTTTCGGAGTCCCTGACCCTCTGCTCACGATCATTAAGGACCTTCATGATGGTGAGCGGGCCCGGGTAAAACTACGTGGCCGGGAGTCGGAGCCTTTCCCTGTACACCTTGGGGTGCGACAGGGATGTCCTCTGGCTCCCACATTATTTAACATCTATTTCGACTGCGTAGTTCGTGAAGCCTTCAATAGCTGTACCGGGGGAATTTCTATTTGGTACAGATATAATGGGAGGCTGATCGACGCCCGGGTGCGATCAAGGGATGGCTCCCTATTGGTCAACCACGTTATGTATGCCGATGATTTGGTAATAGCTGCTCATTCAGAAGAGGAGTTGGAGACGCTGCTGCTGAGACTGGAGCGTGCCACTAAGAGGTGGGGCCTTACCATCAGCCCCACCAAAACTAAGCACCTGCCTGGGTATTTTGTACCATCGGACACTCCACCCCCACAACTCCCAATTGGTGATGGGGCAGTTGTGGAGAGAGTGGAGAGTTTCCCATACCTGGGCAGTGTGCTTATGACCGGCTCCAGTTTATCAGCAGAGGTCTCACTCCGAATCAGTCGAGCGGCAATATCTTTTCATCGGTTGCGTAACGCTGTGTGGAAGCTACCTGGTCTGTCGCTCCGCACGAAGCTTCAGTTCTTCTCGGCCACGGTCATTCCCTCCCTTCTCTACGCTTGCGAAACGTGGACCCCCCTAGTGGAGCATCTTCGCCGGTTGGAAACATTTAGGCTGGCCTGCCTACGATCCATCCTGGGTTTAACCAGGCTGGATTGTGTGAGGAGCTCACAAGTCCTTGAAAGATCTGGGCAAAGTCCCATCAGTGAGCTCCTCCGGCAGGCAAGGCTGCGTTGGCTGGGTCATGTAGCCAGCATGCCCAGCCACCGCATGCCTAAACAGATTTTGTTCGGCTGGATCGAGGGGGCTAAACGGGCGCGGCACGGGCTAGAGAAGAGATGGAGTGATGTGGTACAGGAGGACGTGGAGCTGAGTGGACTTGCCGATGACTGGTACCAGCGGTGTCAAGATCGGCCTCAGTGGAGGAGGCTCGTGAAGGACGCTACTGGGCAGTTGGAGGCAGTCGCCCTCCAACAACAACGGAGGGCGGAGGAGCGACGCTCACAACAACGAGCGGAGCGCCGGGTGGCTAAAGCACAGCAAGTTGGTACAGTAGGGGGCACAGGTGGTGCATCAGCCAGTCATCTCGGTCATCTCGGTCAGTCGACCCGTGGCACCTGCTGGGTCTGCCCCGTGACCTCCTGCCAGCGGGCGTTCGACACTTCACGTGGCCTCAAGGTGCACATGGCCTGGCACAAGCGTCGTGGTGACGTCACCGCCACTTAGTGGCGAATGGCGGTTGTTGTTGTTGTCTCTGTGTATGTGTGTGTCTCTATGTGTGTGTCTGTGTATGTGTGTGTATGTGTGTGCGTATGTGTGTGTGTCTGTGTGTGTGTATGTGTATGTGTGTGTGTCTGTGTGTGTATGTGTCTGTGTGTGTGTGTGTATGTGTCTGTGTGTGTGTGTATGTGTCTGTGTGTGTGTGTCTGTGTGTGTGTGTATGTGTCTGTGTGTGTGTATGTGTCTGTGTGTGTGTGTCTGTGTGTGTGTCTGTGTGTGTCTCTGTGTGTGTGTGTCTGTGTGTGTGTCTGTGTGTGTGTGTGTATGTGTCTGTGTGTGTGTGTCTGTGTGTGTGTCTGTGTGTGTGTCTGTGTGTGTGTCTGTGTGTGTGTCTGTGTGTGTCTGTGTGTGTCTGTGTGTGTGTCTGTGTAGTAGTGGTTATCGCGCTGCGCTACGAACCCGGCGACGCGAGTTCGATTCCCGCTCACGGCCACCACCGGTGACGATTATTTGAACCGGTCCTGGGCCTCCCCTAGGTCGACTCAGCCTCAAACGAGTAACTGTTGTGGTTTCGATATAAAGTTTTCGTGACTGCAGGGATTCATCTTCTTGGTTCTTTCGGTAAAGTCACGTAGAATGGAAATAATAAAATAATAAAAAGAAAACATAATAAAATATTATATTGAAATAAAACATAATAAAATATTGTATTATTTTATTATGTTTCATTTTTATTATTTCCATTATACGTGACTTTACCGAAAGAACCAAGAAGATAACTGGTGTGGTGTTAATCTCTCACATTTACATACAAATTCCTTCTCTAGCTCTGCCCACGTACGCTTGGCTTGAGCCCACCAAAACCTCCTGCTGTGTCTGTTCCACCTGATGACGGGCGCTTGCGTTGCGATCGAAACGTCGTGATTTAATTGATTTCATACCTACGTGACTTTACCGAAAGAACCAAAGAGTACGGATCCCTGCAGTCACGAAAACTTCAAATCTAGAGTGGGGTGGTGTGTGGACATCGCTAGCACTGGGGAGACAAAGGCGGCCGGGCCTGGTGAATCCAAGTCCCGGGCGAAGCCGGTTAGTTAAGCTCGTCGCTAATTAATGAAGCTGAAACCCAAACTCCACCCACCCAAGTCACCTGGTCCACCCACCTAAGCTCCACCCACCTAAGCTCCACCCACCTAAGCTCCACCCACCTAAGCTCCACCCACCTAAGCTCCACCCACCTTAGTCACCTGGTTCCTTCTTATTTGACCAATCTTATTTATTATTTGACAGATAACTATTACAGGTGTACCATGTTTACCATGTTCACCATGTTTAGTTGTCACAAACCATAACAAAGGCTCACCCTCTTAAGCCTCACCTTACCATATGAATAAAAAGTGTGCTGTACTGTACTTGGCCCTTCCCCCCTCTCCAACCATAATATTAACGGAGTGGTAGCTCCTGCAATCTCTCATTTACTTGATACAGCTGTCGTGGCTGTGACGGTTCCACCTGAAGACGGAGGCTTGTGTTGCCTCTAAAACGTCGTGATTTTTATTTTATTTTACTTTTATTAATTTTAATGTTTTTACCTACATGGTGACTTTACCGAAAAAACCTAAGAATATCACCTGGTTCCCATCACCCAAGCTCCACCCACCTAAGCCATACCCACCTAAGTCACCTGGTCCACGCACCTAAGCTCCACCCATCCAAGCTCCACCCATCTAAGTCACCTGGTTCCCATCACCCAAGCTCCACCCACCTAGGCCCCAACCACCCCCCTGTCAATCAGAGCCCCCATCACCAATCAGGAGGCACCCTGCCCCCAAAGGCATCATCCCTCTCCGACTGCTGCCACAGACGTCGTCATTATAAATTGTAAAAGTTCGCAACGGAACCTCGGAATGTTTTTTTTTTAATCCTTTATATTAAGTTCGCGTGCTTGCTTGCTTGCGTGCTTGCTTGCTTAGGACCGTGCAAATCTTTCGGTCGTTTTTTAACCCACTTCCCGTGATCCAATCGAGCTGACATTTTCCACACAGACTCGTTGTGCCAGACAATTATTGTTCGTGAAAAACAATTCCCAAAATTGTACACTTTTTAGGCAAAAAAATTTTATTTTACATATATTCAAATAGAACGCATTCATGGCTTTGGCTGAACGTCAGAGTGTAAGAGCCCAGAGCGTAACCCCTCCACAGGCCGTGGCGGAGTAGCGCAGTTGGTAGCGCCCTCGCTTCCCATGCCAAAGGTCGCGGGATCGATCCCCGCGTCCTCCACAGGCGAATATATTTTTAAATCCTTTATATTAAGTTCGCTGCCACGCATATAAAGGATTTATAGTGAAAAACTTTGTTTTTACGAGTTATACTTATTAGGTTTTTTCGGTTAAGTCACGTAGGTAAAAAAATACAATTAATAAAAGTAAAATAAAATAAAAATAAAATAAAAAATCACGACGTTTCGGAGGCAATACAAGCTTCCGTCTGCATCTTGTCTCGTTGTCTGTTAAAAACTATTTGTTAAAAACTATTTTAAAATCCTTTATATTAAGTTCACTTGCTTGCTTGCGTGCTTGCGTGCTTGCTTGCTTGCTTACGACCGTGCAAATATTTCGGTCATTTTTAACCCACTTCCCGTGATCCAATCGACCTGACATTTTGCACACAGACTCGTTGTGCGTGACAATTTATTTTCGTGAACATTTTTTCCAAAATTTTACACTTTTTAGAGAAAATTTTTTAAATATGTATTTACCAATTGCTTAATGGTGGCAGACAATCATCTGACCCATAGGTGGCAGCCATCTCAAGCCAGAGGACGAGAGGACTCTAGCCGCCCGTTTCATGATGACGCAAATGTTGACTAACCACATGGCATGAAATCCCTGCCCCCACGCTGTACAGTGGAGACTATTTATAGAGCAGTTAAATTGAAGCCGCCAGGTTCATGAAAGTGGTCAAACGGGTCAACGGTAGTGCCCTCGGGAATATATGGGGCATGTCAAGAGGACATTCTTGAAGAGTTTTAGTGAGTTTTAGTTTCTCTTGCGTATTCATAGTGTAAACAAACTTCAATTATCACTTTCGTCGTCGTATTTTTGGCCAGTAGTATGTGAATTGTGGATCAAATGTGAATCTAAGGTGATATTACATCATAATGATTTTCATTGATGAAATTTCATTAATTATAATATTTAGTTCTGTTTTACTGCTTCAAGCTAAAATCATAAATTCCACACGCATCGTCCAAATTCCTGTACCAGACTTATATTTTGAGAAGAGCCTGGTCAATCCAGATCTACGCCTTATTGCGCAACTTTTAACATTTCATGTTCACCAAACATCAATCATGATCCAATGATATATTTTAGTAACGGTAAGATTGTTCAGCGTTGGATTCAATGAATTCTTTGCATATTTATTAGTTTTGTCTTTCAAAATTCATCGAAACTCACCTCATATCAAAACATCGACATTTGAGAAGTTTATTTGGATCACTTCTAGTCATTCGATTCTACAAAAATAACGAGGTAATATCGCTCATTATCAATCAATTATCTGCCTTAACTAATGATTCGGAATTTTAGATTTATTCTCGACCTGTCTAGACCAAGAGCAACGAAATCAAAGTTCATCAAAGTAAAATGTCTCTTACATTCAAGTAAGTTCAATCCACAGTCCATCCTAAACTGCTAGTATAATAAAAATCCATAGTTGCTAACGTGATTATAATTTCATTAATTCTTATCATTTTAGACATGAGCAAGAGAAAGAGTGAGACTTTGACGCAACGGAAACGCCGAATTGCGAAAGAGAAAAAAAAGCGTCAATTCAAGAATCAAAATGAATTGCCATCTGATCGTGATTCACGAATCACAAAGCGACAAAAACCTATGCGAAACGGCTACGTGAAGAATCGTTATCATCTCGTGAATCACGACTCGTTCAACAAAGTCGTGCAGATGAAGAAAGACGACGCAACGAATCTCCATCGTCTCGTGCATCACGACTCGATCAACAAAGTCGTGCTGATGAAGAAAGACGACGCACCGAATCTCCATCGCATCGTGCATCACGACTCGATCAACAAAGTCGTGCAGATGAAGAAAGACGACGCACCGAATCTCCATCGCATCGTGAATCACGACTCGTTCAACAAAGTCGTGCAGATGAAGAAAGACGACGCACCGAATCTCCATCGTCTCGTGCATCACGACTCGTTCAACAAAGTCGTGCAGATGAAGAAAGACGAAATATCAACGCAACAGCGGAAGCTTTTGATTCACAAGTTTGTGTTTACGCCGACTGCATCTGCGAAGTATGTCACAAGCGATGTTACAAAAACCAAGTCGCCAACTGCAGCTTTGATGACAGCTGTCCTGATTATCTTCCCGTCGAGCTCTCAAACAAGAACTCGTTGCTTTTGTGTCACCGATGTAAGACGCATCTGATGTCGAAGAAGACAACTCATCCTTCTAAAGCATATTGGAACAATCTTGATCCCGGCGTTATTCCTCAGGAGATTGCAGTTCTCACACAAGTGGAGATTCGATTGCTTGCTCGAGTCATCCCTTTTTTGAAAATCATCAAATATGATGGCGTTTTTGGACAGTATGGATTCAAAGGCCAAGCAGTTTTGTTTGCACAAGACATTTTCGAGGTAACTGAAAAGCTGCCAACGATGCTTCCTCGTTCTCCCGAGTCTGCTGGATTGATTGTTATCACCGAAACGGGAAAATGTCAAAACTGGGTGGTTTTTAACTTTTGCCGACAAAACTGGATCCCAAATGTCAAAACTGGGTGGTCTTGGAAAACGACAGGCAAAACAGGGTGGTACTTTTTGATATGACAAAACTGGGTGATGTTCAATGTGGACAAATGTCAAAACTGGGTGAAGAAGGTGTACAATTTAATGTATCATTTTGTACACGTTTAGGTCCTTGCGTTATTCATCCATATGTCGCCACAGATTTAGAGCGTTCCAAATGATGTTTCTCGTGGCTCATGTTCCATACCTTGCACCACAAACTTCCCGTTTGCATACTGGCACAGTGTGCCAGCTCGCTACTACAGTAACACTTACTTGCCATATGTATACTGGCACAGTGTGCCAGCTTGCAACTACAGTAACACTTACAGCTCGCGAACATACCCTAACTTGCCATTTGTATACTGGCACAGTGTGCCAGCTCGCTTACTTGCCGTTTGCATACTGGCACAGTGTGCCAGCTCGCTACTACAGTAACACTTACTTGCCATATGTATACTGGCACAGTGTGCCAGCTCGCTTACTTGCCGTTTGTATACTGGCACAGTGTGCCAGCTCGCTACTACAGTAACACTTACTTGCCATATGTATACTGGCACAGTGTGCCAGCTTGCAACTACAGTAACACTTTCAGCTCGCGAACATACACGAACTTGCCATTTGTATACTGGTACAGTGTGCCAGCTTGCATGCTACACCTACTACAGTAGAACAACGGTAGATAGTGTTTGCGTCGAGAAGTATGGTGCTGCACACTTAGAACAAAACATGTTTGTTACATATATATAACTACTTCGACGGGCAAGAGCACTTGTTGTGGCCCTTGGCGCGACAGAAGGAGCACCGCGTGAGGCCCAATGGGCCACCTTCGCCACGGTTGCGAATCCGACGCTTCTTCGGGCGGCCAGCCTTCTTCTGGCGAGGAGGTGGCATCATGGTGTTGTCGCGTTGCAGCTCCTCGGCAATGGGCAGCTCGATACCGGCAACCGAGGTCCATGTCGTGTTGATGGCAGAGACTTGGTAACACACCGCACATGCGTCGTAGAGCTCGGGCATCCGCCCAAACGCCATGAGGGCACGAATGTAGTGCCGACACGGCAAGCCCATCTGCTTCATGTACCCGCACGTGCACGACCGAGAGCTGAGATCGACTCGGTGCTTGGCAGAGGCGTAGGCGTCTGCATCCTTGACGTATGCACGCGTCGAGGTACTCTCGTAGACCTTGTACCTCGGGGCCAACGCCTGCTGAGCGTCGATGAGTCCTTGAGCGTACGGCGTAATGACACGCCCTTGAGCGGCCCACTTCTTGGCGTCGCTGCGGTGAGCAAAGGCCGTCGTCATCATGTCTTCCATGTGGTGCATGAGGAAGTGGAAGGGGTCCATCTCGCGAGCCGGCAGGGCCTCGCTGTTCGTGGACTCCACAAAGTTCGTCGTGCGCCAGCCGTACAATGGCGTCGTGTGCAGGTGCGGGTAGAGCGCCCACGTGTGGGGGTCGATCTTGTTGTAGTACGTGGCCGCCGCAGGCAGAGCTACGCCCAAGCAGCCCAAGGAGCTGCGGAACGCGGCCTCGGAGGCGCACCCTTGGGCATCGTAGATGATGCCTTGGAGGTCGGGCGTGAACGCGGAGCCGATGTTGTCCACGCTGTTGCAGATCAAATGCCGCGTGCAGTGGATGAGCATGAGGTCCTTCCAGTCGAAGGCTAGGATGCCCGTGCCACGATCGCAGAAGACCGGCGTGCCGTCGAGCTCGATGTCGTTGGTCGTGCAGCAGTTGAGAAACCAGTCGTAGGCCGCTGCCGTCTCGGACGGCACCAGCGCCACGGCGAGAAGGACGTTGCGGTTGTTGCCGTCGCGCCCAACGAGGACGAGCATGGTTCCATTGTAGGCGCGCGCCTTCATGTGCGACCCGTCGATGCCGACGACGCGTTGAAGACTTGGCTGCAACAAGCGTGCGATCGGGTTGCAGATGAACGCACCCCAGAAGATGCCCGCGTCTTCTCGCACACTGCAGGTCGTCGCGTTGAGCTTGCCGAACGTCTCCACCAGCGAGTTGATGAACTCGAAGCCTGCATGGGCCGCACTCTCGTTCGCCGCGATGCACGTGTCCTTGGCGCGGTACATCATCCGGGTCGGGACAATGACGCGAGCAACGTCGGCGACCTGGGCAATGACAGTCGGTGCGGAGGTACGGGGGTTGGCGGAAAGGCCGAACGGGCTGTCGTGTTCGCCTCCACTTGGCGCTGCGTGATCTTGGTAGTGCCCGTGCAGCGGTGGTGATCCGTGCACAGCGCCGAGACGCGGAAGCCGCGTCGTTCCCCCGTGAGCTTCGTCAGCTTCACCTTGAAGGAACAAGGTGTTGAACTAGAGCAGACGATGGCAACGTGCCGTCCGCCGCTTCGCTTGAGGTCAAGGACCGCGCGCTTGCCTTGTTGCAAAGCAAAGTCTTTGATGCCGTGGATGGCCTCGCGGCGCGTGGTAAAAGTCTTCTTGGGGTGGAGGGTTGCCATTCGAATGTGAGCAAGGTGGCAGTGCGCCCGCCTGGTCGCAAGCCCGCCCCGAGCTCACTTCCGAGTCCGAGCCGTAGCTTGAAATGTTGGTCGTTGGGGTGCTGGCACACTGTGCCAGCGTACAAATATCAAGTGTGTGTAGTTATATGGTGCTGGCACACTGTGCCAGCATACTAATACCACGTGTTTAGATGAATGGGGTGCAGGCACAGTGTGCCAGTATACAATTATCAAGTGTATTTGACAAATGTCAAAACTGGGTGCACCCTGAGTGTCCAAAACTCAAGTTTTTGGCCACCCAGGGTGCACCCAGTTTTGACATTTGGGATCCAGTTTTGTCGGCAAAAGTTAAAAACCACCCAGTTTTGACATTTTCCCTCACCGAAACTCTGGAGAACCTCGACAAAACATGCGAGTTCCCCGTTTCACGTGACAATATAAGCAATGCAATCGAGTGGTTGAAGGCTAAAAACCACTTGTATCACGACGTTCAGAATGTCACAAGTACTACGCAGCTTGATGTTGAAAGTTTCATCAGGGTACAGCAGCCTCCCGCACCACTGGCAAAGCTCCCAAGTCGTATTCAGATCAATGAATACTCGACAATTATCCGGGCTCAATGGAATCAAGCTAATCCAATGTTTGGCTACAACGCAGGCAAGCAGTGCTGCGAAATGGCAATTGGAGCAATAATTCGTTCAACTATTCTGTCGCCTTCTGAACGGGACTCCAACACAATCAATGCAATTTTGATTGAGTCGGATAGACTCTATGAGACAGTTCGAGATTTGTCCGATCCGCGATCGATTCCTGAGAGCGGTTTTGTTCTTGTGAACAACTTCAATGTCGTGGCGAGTGAGATTACAATGTTTGGAGGCCCCTTCTCCCTTCAATACGATCAAGATCCAGGGATCTTTGGCAGCTTAGAAGATCGCAAATATCCTCCAGGAGGTGTCGGTTTCAGCCTATTTGATGGCTTACAGACACTATTTCTCAACTATTCAGCAGGAGTTTTGATTGCGAACTTTAAGAGCTACGCTGTTATGAATATCAATTACCTGTACTACTTCGCTGATTCGCACTCATGTGGCCCAAAAGGAGCTGCTGCAGCTGCAGCAAATGGTCGAGCGTGCGTCATCGAATGCAGCTCATTCGATGAATTGGTTCGCATATGTAAGCGAGCAACAGGATCGAAAAATATGGCATACACTCTCGACTACATTCACGTCATAATTGAGAGCGAAATGAACTCGAAAGTCGTTTACTCAGAGCCTGAAATCGACAATGATGGTCAGCTATCACACATTTCACCAGTTGATCCAACTCATTTCTCTTCCCAACCCGTCGTCAGCTCAAGTGAACTTCAAGTGGATTAAATTCCTCTTCAAACTTGTGTAATGAAGGACTCTCTCTCAGATGTCGATCTCCGTTGTCCTTTATTGGGTTTGTAGAATCTCCGTACCACGGCGTCTCGCTCAGGCCCGCGTCCCTCTCGACGACCTCTCCACAGCCCCTCGGCTGCTCCACTATGCAGTCTCCCTGCTGCTCCGATAGGCAGTCTCCCTGCTGCTCCGATATGCAGTCTCCCTGCTGCCCCGATATGCAGTCTCCCTGCTGCTCCGATAGGCAGTCTCCCTGCTGCTCCACTATGCAGTCTCCCTGCTGCTCCGATATGCAGTCTCCCTGCTGCTCCGATATGCAGTCTCCCTGCTGCTCCGATATGCAGTCTCCCTGCTGCTCCACTATGCAGTCTCCCTGCTGCCCCGATATGCAGTCTCCCTGCTGCCCCGATAGGCAGTCTCCTTGCTGCTCCAATATGCAGTCTCCCTGCTGCCCCGATATGCAGTCTCCCTGCTGCTCCACTATGCAGTCTCCCTGCTGCCCCGATATGCAGTCTCCCTGCTGCCCCGATATGCAGTCTCCCTGCTGCCCCGATATGCAGTCTCCCTGCTGCTCCGATATGCAGTCTCCCTGCTGCTCCGATATGCAGTCTCCCTGCTGCCCCGATATGCAGTCTCCCTGCTGCCCCGATATGCAGTCTCCCTGCTGCCCCGATATGCAGTCTCCCTGCTGCCCCGATATGCAGTCTCCCTGCTGCTCCGATATGCAGTCTCCCTGCTGCTCCGATAGGCAGTCTCCCTGCTGCTCCGATATGCAGTCTCCCTGCTGCTCCAATATGCAGTCTCCCTGCTGCCCCGTTAGGCAGTCTCCCTGCTGCCCCGTTAGGCAGTCTCCCTGCTGCTCCGATATGCAGTCTCCCTGCTGCTCCGATATGCAGTCTCCCTGCTGCTCCGATATGCAGTCTCCCTGCTGCCCCGTTAGGCAGTCTCCCTGCTGCTCCACTATGCAGTCTCCCTGCTGCTCCGATATGCAGTCTCCCTGCTGCTCCACTATGCAGTATCCCTGCTGCTCCGATATGCAGTCTCCCTGCTGCTCCAATATGCAGTCTCCCTGCTGCTCCACTATGCAGTCTCCCTGCTGCTCCGATATGCAGTCTCCCTGCTGCTCCGATATGCAGTCTCCCTGCTGCCCCGATATGCAGTCTCCCTGCTGCTCCGATATGCAGTCTCCCTGCTGCTCCGATATGCAGTCTCCCTGCTGCCCCGATATGCAGTCTCCCTGCTGCTCCGATATGCAGTCTCCCTGCTGCTCCGATATGCAGTCTCCCTGCTGCTCCGATATGCAGTCTCCCTGCTGCTCCGATATGCAGTCTCCCTGCTGCTCCGATATGCAGTCTCCCTGCTGCTCCGATATGCAGTCTCCCTGCTGCCCCGATATGCAGTCTCCCTGCTGCTCCGATATACAGTCTCCCTGCTGCTCCGATAGGCAGTCTCCCTGCTGCTCCGATAGGCAGTCTCCCTGCTGCTCCGATATACAGTCTCCCTGCTGCTCCACTATGCAGTCTCCCTGCTGCTCCACTATGCAGTCTCCCTGCTGCCCCGATATGCAGTCTCCCTGCTGCCCCGTTAGGCAATCCTTGCAGCCGCACCGCTGCCCCGCTGTCTAGCGTCACTGCTGCCCCGTACACAGCTAGCCTCTCACAGCCCCGCTAGCTCTCTTGGTCTGACACCGATGGCTGTCGGTGTCGACGTCTCTCACCGCGTGGCGACCGCGCCGTTCTCTCCGTCCTGCCCAGCGCGGCCTCCTCGTGTTTCACTCCGTCTCAACTCCCCCTTCCCCTTCTGGTTCTTTCCCTAAATCCTCTCCCCCACGTGACCCTAACTCCACCCACTCCCCACGTGACCCAGACTCCGCCCCCCCCTCAAACCTTGCTCGCATTACACTTGTGTTATGGCATCGATTGATGCACATCAACCGCAGGAAGACTCGGGGTTAACAGGAATTCCAGGCGATGGCGGTCAATGCGAATTGCTCAAAATCTCAAGAAAGACTACCGACAACATAGTTAACGATCGACATGAGCTGAAAGCTGAGGAGTTTGCTTGGTATCATCTCTTCCCCAATGGTATTAACGGACTTAAAGAAATGTGGTGCCACAGCGACGGGGCCGCTCTGCCGAGCCAGGGAGCCGCCCGGCTTCCCCCACCGCACTTCCCCCCATCACCCCCCCCACATAAGCACGCACCCGCACCCACGTAGGGCCTCGTGGTCGGGTCACCTACCCTGAGTTTTCACCCGAGGGCCCCCTCGGGGGGTTACCCCACGGTTTCTCAGGGCCAGGGAATTTGACAGGACCCTTCCCAGGCCAAGTAACACTGCGGCGCCGTGGGCGGATTTGAGATCGCACGACCACGGCGAGCTCAGAGAGCCCCGCAGTTAGAAACGCATACAAACACAAACACGGGTCAGCAAGGCGGATAGCTGGGATCAGGGCCAAAAAAAAGCAGCGTTGGCGGAGGGCGCCACGGGTCTGGGGCTCCTGATTGGTCGGGAGAACAATGCGGTCGGGGGCGAAGGCGCCGAGCCATTGATGTAACCGAGGACAAGGAGAGCGACGGACCCGGGGCTACTGATTAGTCGAAAGATCAAAAGCCGGCGGGATCGCAAAAGGGCGGGAAATCCTAGGCTCAGGATTGGTCGAGAGACCAAGGCGGTCGGGACGGGGGCGCCTAGCCTTTGATGTGAATAGTATAAAAGACGGAGGGCAGAGTAGGGGAGGGCCTCTTCTTCTGGAGTTTTGACACGGAGTCAGCGACGAAGGAGTCATCGGGCGAGCCGCTAGATTGTCTGCAGGACGATCTGAGCGCCGCAAGGCCACCAAGGACTACAGACGGTATCGTATTACGCGCCTTACAACACCTCAGAGCGGAGAGTAGGATCCGTGGGAGAAGGGTTAGTTCGGGGTAAGGACGAGAGGAAAGCAGTTTAACAGAGAGCGCAGCATAGAATAGGGCTGCACGCCACCAGAGTGTGGGTTAGAAGCGCCTTGCTGGCCCGCACACACACACGGGTGGCTCGGTTGGTTAACCAGCGCTAATAAAATCTCGAGCGTAGTAATAAAACCGTGTTGTTGGGTATTTCTGCACGTGGTATTAGCGTGCGCTGCATTCGCGGGTGTGTGGTCGGTGTATGCGTAAAGGCCGTGGTCTCTGTACGATGGTGCGGGTACGGAGGTGTGTGTGTTGACGCCCGGGGAGCGCACAGTGTATTTGTATAAACGCGCGGCCGCGCAAGAGGGGCGTTTTACGTGCTCTCGCTCGAGCGTGGGCGTCGCTCGCGTGTGTGCACGCCACGCTCGGTAAAACCCGCAAGCCGCACACGGTGAACCCGCGAGCCGCGGCGCCGGAGCGCGCTGTGATCGCACGGCTGGGGGGAGCGAGAGGAGGAGGAGGGAGAGCGCTTTTGTGTGTTTGCGTGCCTACGCAGCCGTGTGAGAGGAGAATTGTCCTTGTACGATACTTGTGTTGACGTACACGTGCGAGTGCGGGAGGGGACGAGTCGTTGTGTCGGCGTGTGCCCCGCTCGCGTGTGCGAAATCGCTGTGCGCATTGAAGCTGTTAGCTTTGTGCGATCGTGCGTGTGCTCGTTACTTGCGTAAGTGCGGCGCGGTGGTGGGCCCCTGACCCCCAACCCCGCGGCTCGAGCGCGTAATCGGCTGCGCATTGTTGTGCTGTTGATCTCGCGCGCACGGCGGCGGCAACTTGCGCTCCGCGGCTAACATCAGCGCAGGGGGAGCATGCACACACGATCCGCAGCACTCACGGGGGTACAGGATAGGGAGCAGATGGGGGACGAAAGTCCGGACCCCACCAGACAGCAAGGGGGTAATGATACGGAGGGGACGATGGAGACAGAGGCGAGCAGCCTCCACAGAAACTCGACCGGTGCAAATCTCAGCATTGGATTACTTTCAATCACGTATCATGGGCAATGATACAAGATTTCAGCGCACAGATTATCTGTTTTACGCTCTCTCAATGTACGAGTATTATCGCATAACGAGCAACATCAGTGTTTTCGGAAAGAAGGTCCAAAACAACAACTCGATGGTGGAAGACGTTCATCTCTATGTCAAGAACTTACGTGGCTCGATGGCGTATTGGAATACTGCTCAGAGCGAGCTCATTGCACAGATCCGTTGCTTGGGCCCGCCAAATTACTTCATAACTTTCAGTTGCAACGATCTCCATTGGAAAGACATGATTTGTGCACTGTTGATTGCTGATGGAAATCCCGACAAAGATCCGACAACTTTAAGCACATATGATGCTCAGAAACTCATTGAGAAATATCCGATTGTCGTGAGCCGTCACTTCATGATTCGAGTCAATGCAATGATGGCTTTACTGAAATCAGATGAAACAATTCTCCGTGGAAAGTTGGTTGATCATTGGTGGCGCGTTGAGTTCCAGAATCGCGGATCGCCACATCTTCACATGCTGGTTTGGATCGAAGGAACACCAAGCTTTTACACTCCAGAAGGCATCGCTCGAATCGATGAAGTCATGACCAGACGATCCGGCGATGAAAGCTCTAGTCAGTGGTGTTCAACGACATCATCAAACCCAAACGTGCTATAAGAATCGTTCCGTTGAATGTCGCTTCAACTTTCCGCGAATTTCAAGTGAAAGAACTCACATCGTCGCAAATACGTCTGACGAGTTCATCAAAACGGAGGTCGTATGTGTATTTTGAAACGCAATCTTAATTTAGGAGCTTTCGTGACTGCAGGAATTATTCTTTGGTTCTTTTCGGTTAAGTCACGTCTAAAAATAAAATAATAAATTAAAATAACATATTACGACGTTTCGATTGCAACACAAGCAATCATCATCAGGTATAAAAGAAGTAGCAACAAAAATCTAACTAGAAAACTATAGACAGACATACAAGCAGACAGACATCACAACGGCACACAGAGAGAGGACACAAATCGGCACAAAGAGAGGGGTCGTTTCTGTGACGGTCCCTTAAATATAGAGAGGGGGGGCGGGGACGGAGAGAGGGAGGGGGCAGAGAGAATTAGCATATCAATGAGTGTACGGCAACGTACTGCTGTTGCAAGTAAGATGACAATGTGGAACGGGCACGCAAAAATTCTAACTTAGCAAATTTTGAAACACGTAATCAACCAGGCTATGCGTTAATTGTGTGTTAACCGACTCTCTGTGTTGTATTACATCACATTTCGATATTTTGCTAGGTTATTTAATTTTCGTGTGCCTGTCTCCTAATTTTCAATTTTGCGTGCCCGTTTTCAATTTTGCGTGCCCGTTCCACATTGTCATCTTACTTGCAACAGCAGTACGTTGCCGTACACTCATTGATATGCTAATTCTCTCTGCCCCCTCCCTCTCTCCGTCCCCGCCCCCCCTCTCTATATTTAAGGGACCGTCACAGAAACGACCCCTCTCTTTGTGCCGATTTGTGTCCTCTCTCTGTGTGCCGTTGTGATGTCTGTCTGCTTGTATGTCTGTCTATAGTTTTCTAGTTAGATTTTTGTTGCTATTTCTTTTATACCTGATGATGATTGCTTGTGTTGCAATCGAAACGTCGTAATATGTTATTTTAATTTATTATTTTATTTTTAGACGTGACTTAACCGAAAAGAACCAAAGAATTGAAACGCAATCCAGATGAAAACTTTATCAACAATTATAATGAGAAGCTGTTAAAATGTTGGAGGGGCAACATGGATATTCAACCATGCGGAAATAACGAATCAATTGCAATGTATCTCGCCAAATATTGTTCAAAAAACGAGCCCACAGAGATGTCTGCAGGTTTGAGAGATGCAATTCGAATTATATGCCAAGAAGAAAGTAGCACATCAACAAAACTGTTTAAAATTTGCATGAAAATTCTACAAGAGCGACAGGTCTCTGCTTGTGAATGCATCTTTCGATTGTGTCATCTGCTTTTGAAGCAATCTTCTCGCCGATGCGTTTTCTTAAACACGCGCAAACCTGACCAGCGCTACAAAGTTCTCCGTTTCGTGAATGATGAAGCTGCCGGCTATTGCAAAAACATCTTTGAGCGATATACGAACCATCCACAAGATCCTCATCAAATTGATCAATTTGAGCAGATGTCTCTGATGGAGTTTGCTATGTTATTCGAACCTCACTACGGCAAAGTAATCGATGAAGAAGATATTGGGGACCAAGATGCATATGATGATATTCCAGCAGTTCGACAATTGCGTTTGTTGACTCTTTTAGACGGAACGAAAATGAAAATCAGAAATCGCCCAGCTGTCGTACGGGTGCCAGCCTTCCGAGAAGCCAACGATCCCGAGAACTACTATTACAGTCTTCTGGCACAATACTTGCCGTTTTGTGATGAGACTGAACTGTTGAGAGGATATGATTCATCAAAGGGTGCGTTTCTGGCTAGAGAAGATCAACTCAAAGATTCAAGCAGGCTCTGGGAGATTCATCGTGCTCGAGACCGACAGTTGGAAAACGCAATTAATCAGGCCAACGCTTTTATCCAATTGCCGGATTCAGTTATCGATGACGACATTGATGACATCGGTCAAGATGATAATAACGACATTAGGCCAAGCGACGAGTTTGAAACATCGTTGGCAAAGATGAATGTTGACCAAAAAGATCTCTTCAACTTTATCACGAAAAGCATCGAGAAACAGGTGAGAGGATCACTCGATCGCGTTAGAATGTTCATCACTGGCGGTGCTGGAACTGGAAAAACGTTCACGCTCAACCTTATCAAGGAGCAGATTCGTCGTTGCTATGGTGGGGACATGGATTCGGTGAAAGTTGGTGCTCTTACTGGTGTCGCAGCGAAGTTGATCTCGGGTCGAACTCTTGACTCGATGTTCAAATTGCCGGTGCAACACGATGGCAAGTTGACAAAACTACCCAATCTCACCGGAATCTACTTGAAATCTTTACGATTTCAATGGCGAAACACTCAATTTCTAATCATCGATGAGATCTCCATGGTTCCATACGAAATGTTGGAACATTTGAACTCCCGTTTGCAACAACTTAGGGATAGCAACGATTTGTTTGGAAGTATCAATATTCTTCTGTTCGGTGACTTGATGCAACTCCCACCAGTTCGAGGAAGTGCTGTGTTTCATCAACCAAGGATCTCGGAACCAGCAACTCATCTTTGGCGCACTTTGTCATTCTGCGAACGTGCCCAGAACATGCGACAGGGAGGAGACACAACTTTTATCGATCTCCTGAACGACTTGCGGATTGGTGAGCCAAAGTCGGAACATATTTCAATTTTGATTGCAAAAGTCGACAGGAATCTAAGTGGTGACTTCGCAATTGGAAAAGCGCTCCGCATTGATCCAACCAACGCGCTGGTAGATGAACACAATCACGAAGCTCTTCGACACTACCTTCAACAAGGTAACAAAATGATCAATCTCCGCGCAGCAGACAGAATCTCTGACGCCATCAAAAAATATTGACAATATTAACATACAGAGGCTCATTCCGGAAGATATTAACCAGACCGGGGGATTGCCAAAAAAGTTGACGATCTTTTGTCGGAGCAAAAGTGATGCTTCGATACAATGTCGACACTACTAATGGACTCGTTAATGGTGCGATGGGTGAAATTGTTGACATTATTTGGCCATTATTTCGACGAGCACAAATGTATGCAGAATATTTGCCCAATGTAAAAGTAAATTTCTTTGAGATCGGCGAACATATTATCGCACCAAGGACTGTGGAATTTCCTGCAAAAACTATCAGCAGGTACACAGCAGAAAGACGAATGCTTCCGCTTATCCTTTGTTGGGCAGTAACTGTCCATAAGATGCAGGGTTCATAGGTCGAACGAGCAGTCGTCAACTTGGGATCTAAAGTTTATGCAAAAGGTCAAGCATACGTCGCATTGAGCCGCGTGAGATCACTCGAAGGAATTCCATTGGAAGAGCTTGACTGCTCCAAAGTGCAAGACAAAAAGTTCTGCCATTTACCAGCGTTGGAAGAGATGGAACGGTTGCGTCAACTTCCGTCAAATCGAAATGCGAGTGATATTAGAACAATCATACACAAAGACTGAAATAACGACTTTCCTTATTTATAATCTCAAATTTAATATAGTACCAATGTGATACAAATGAAAATGAATTTCTTAGTCAAGAAAACAACAAAAATTTACAATATAAACAATCATACAAAGACTGAAAACCTTATAATCCTTATATACGACTTTCCTTATATTCAATTTAAAATACCAATGTGATAAAAATGAAACTCTTACTCAAGAAAAACTGAAATGAATAATAAAAGAAAACCGGTGCCACGCATATAAAAGATTTATAGTGAAAAACTTTGTTTTCATGGGTTAAATTTTTTATTATCAATTTTAATTTGTTAAAAACTATTTTTTTAATTAATTTAAAATTTTTACCTACGTGACTTTACCGAAAAAATTCAAGAATATGAATCATTGCAGTCACGAAAGCTTCAAATCGAGAATTCGCAACGAAACCTCAGAATAATTTATTTATATTCTAACATAGCAAATTAGCATTTTAAACTTTATAATAATTATTATAATGACGATACTATATTTATTATAAATACATAATAATTAAATAAAGACGGTACTATCTTTATTATAATAATTATTTATTATAACAATATAATAATAATAATAAGACGATACTATCTTTATTATATTATAATAAATAATTATTTATTATAATAAATATAGTGTCGTCTTTATTTAATTATTTAGACGCCGCAATATCCGGGACTTTGCAAGGGGAGGGGCAAACGTCCGCCCGCGAACGTTGCCCCGACGTTGCCGCGACGTTCGCAACGTAACCTTGTAATAAAAAATAACATTACAGCAAATTTACATTTTATGCATTATAATGATAATAAACACGATATAATTATACAGATGATAATTAGAATATTATCGCTGATTTAATTATTTAGACACCGCAACATCCGGGTTCCTAACCGGGGGGGGGGGGGCTTTGTTAGGGGAGGGGCGAACGACGGCCCGCTAAAGTTGCCGCAACGTTGCGGCGGCGACGTTCGCGAAGTAACCTCAGAATTTTTTAAAAAAATTCTCGCATAGCAAACTAACGTTTTAAGCATCGTGATGATAATTAAAACATTATAACGACTATTATAACAATTATAATAATTGTAAAAATAGTATCTACACACCGCAACATCCGGGTTCCCCCCCCCTCACCCCCAACGGGGTAAAAATCTTCCTGAGGCGCCTGAGCTCGGGCGAACGTCGGTCCGCCAACGTTCCAGCGACGTTGACACAACCAGCAGCAGCAGCCGCCGCCATGCCCTTGTCGTGGCTTAAGGAGAAGGCGACGAAGCGATCGAGGGAGTCGTCGTCGTCTCTGGTCAAGGACGACGAAGACGGAGGCAGCGGCGTCTCGACTCCGGGAGACGTCGGGGGGAGCGACCGACCTCGCCTGAATTCTTCGCGGGAAGCCTCGGCGCTAGGCCCCGGCGGCGTCGGAGGCCTCGCAGCGCCGGGCCCCGGGGCTCGGCCTCGTCTCGTCTTCCACGCGCAGCTCGCTCACGGCAGCGCCACGGGGCGGGTGGAGGGCTTCGCCAACGTGAGGGAGCTCTACGAGAAGATCGCGCACGCGTTCGGTATCTCACCCGCTGAGGTGAGGGCGGTGGTGGTGGTGGTGAGGGTGGTGGTGATGGTGGTGGTGAGGGTGGTGATGATGATGGGGGTGGGGGTGACGGTGGTGGTGGGGGTGATGGTGAGGGTGGTGGTGAGGGTGGTGGTGATGGTGGTGATGGTGATGGGTGGTGGTGGTGATGGGGGTGAGGGTGGTGGTGGTGGTGGTGATGAGGGTGAGGGTGGTGGTGGTGGTGAGGGTGGTGGTGTTTGGGGTGGTGGTGATGGTGGTGGTGAGGGTGGTGGTGAGGGTGGTGGTGGTGGTGGGGGTGGTAATGGTGGTGGTGGTGAGGGTGGTGGTGGTGATGGGGGTGGGAGTGGTGAGGGTGGTGGTGATGGGGGTGATGGTGGTGGTGAGGGTGGTGGTGATGGGGATGGTTGTGATGGTGGTGGTGACGGGGGTGGCGAGGGTGGTGGTGGTGATGGTGGTGGGGGTGAGGGTGGTGGTGTTGGGGGTGGTGGTGGTGTTGACGGTGGTGGTGAGGGAGGTGGTGATGGTGAGGGTGGTGGTGGTGTTGGGGGTGGTGGTGGTATTGGGGGTGGTGGTGGTGGTGGTGTTGGGGGTGATGGTGGTGGTGACGGTGGTGGTGAGGGTGGTGGTGATGGTGGTGGTGATGGTGGTGGTGATGGTAGTGGTGGGGGTGGTGGTGGTGATGAGGGTGATGGTGAGGTGATGGTGGTGGTTGTGATGAGGGTGAGGATAGTGATGGTGGTGGTGACGGGGGTGGTGAGGGTGGTGATGATGGTGGTGATGGGTGGTGGTGATGGGGGTGAGGGTGGTGGTGATGGGGGTGAGGGTGGTGGTGAGGGTGGTGGTGTTGGGGTGGTGGTGGTGATGGTGGTGATAGTGGTGACGGTGGTGGTGAGGGTGGTGGTGATGGTGGTGGTGGGGGTGGTGGTGATGGGCGTGATGGTGGTGGTGAGGGTGGTGGTGGTAATGGTGAGGGTGGTGATGGTGGTGATGGTGATGATAGGGGTGGTGAGGGTGATGGTGGTGAGGGTGGTGGTGATGGTGGTGGTTGTGATAAGGGTGGTGATGGTGGTGACGGTGGTGGTGACGGTGGTGGTGATGGGGGTGATGGTGGTGGTGATGGTGAGCGTGGTGGTGGTGGGGGTGGTGAGGGTGGTGATGGTGGTGATGGTGGTGATGGGGGTGATGGGGGTGATGGTGGTGGTGAGGGTGGTGATGGTGGTGATGGTGGTGATGGTGAGGGTGATGGTGAGGGTGATGGTGAGGGTGATGGTGAGGGTGGTGGTGGTGAGGGTGGTGAGGGTGGTGGGGGTGGTGGGGGTGGTGGTGATGATGGGGGTGGTGGTGGTGATGGTGAGGGTGATGGTGGTGGTGATGGGGGGTGATGGTGGTGATGGTGGTGGTGATGATGGGGGTGGTGATGGGGGTGGTGATAGGGTTGAAGGTGATGGGGGTGATGGTGGTGGTGGTGGTGGTGATGATGGTGGTGATGGGGGTGGTGATGGGGGTGATTGTGGAGGTGGTGAGGGTGATGAGGGTGGTGAGGGTGGTGATGATGGGGGTGGTGATGGGGGTGGTGATGGGGGTGGTGATGGGGGTGGTGATGGGGGTGATTGTGGAGGTGGTGAGGGTGATGGTGAGGGTGGTGAGGGTGGTGGTGATGATGGGGGGGGTGGTGGTGGTGATGATGGTGGTGATGGGGGTGGTGATGGGGGTGATGATGGAGGTGGTGATGATGGGGGTGGTGATGGTGGTGATGATGGTGGTCGTGCGGGAGCCCTAACGAGTACCTGGTGCGTTGTGTAGTGAACATCGCCAGCACTGGGGAGACAAAGGCGGCCGGGCGTGGTGCTGGCCACCCACCACCTCTGTGTTTGTCTCTGCGTTTGTCTCTGTGTGTGTCTCTGTGTGTGTGTGTCTCTGTGTGTGTGTCTGTGTGTGTTTGTCTCTGTGTCTGTGTGTGTCTCTGTGTCTGTGTGTGTCTCTGTCTGTGTGTGTGCGTGTCTGTGTGTGTCTGTGTGTGTGTCTCTGTGTCTGTGTGTGTCTCTCTGTGTGTGTGTCTGTGTGTGTGTCTCTGTCTGTGTGTGTCTCACTGTGTGTGTGTGTGTCTCACTGTGTGTGTGTGTGTGTCTACCTGTGTGTGTGTGTGTGTCTACCTGTGTGTGTATGGCTGTGTGTGTGTGTGTCTCTGTGTGTGTGTGTCTCTGTGTGTGTGTGTGTGTCTGTGTGTGTGTGTGTGTCTCTGTGTGTGTGTGTGTGTCTCTGTGTGTGTGTGTGTGTCTATCTGTGTATGTGCGTGTGTCTCTGTATGTGTGTCTCTGTGTGTGTGTGTCTCTGTGTGTGTGTGTGTCTCTGTGTGTCTGTGTGTCTCTGTGTCTCTGTGTGTGTGTGTGTCTCTGTGTGTGTGTGTGTCTCTGTGTGTGTGTGTGTCTATCTGTGTATGTGTGTGTGTATCTGTGTATGTGTGTCTCTGTGTGTCTATCTGTGTATGTGTGTGTGTCTCTGTGTGTGTGTCTCTGTGTATGTGTCTCTGTGTGTCTCTGTGTGTCTGTGTTTGTCTCTGTCTGTGTGTGTGTGTGTCTCTGCGTGTGTGTGTGTGTCTCTGCGTGTGTGTCTCTGTGTGTGTCTCTGTGTGTGTCTGTCTCTGTCTGTGTTTGTCTCTGTGTCTGTGTGTGTCTCTCTCTGTGTGTGTCTGTGTATGTCTCTGTCTGTGTGTGTGTGTCTGTGTGTGTGTGTCTGTGTGTGTCTGTGTATGTGTCTCTGTGTGTGTCTCACTGTGTGTGTCTGTGTGTGTCTACCTGTCTCTGTGTGTGTGTCTCTGTCTGTGTGTGTGTGTGTCTCTGTGTGTGTCTGTGTAGTAGTGGTCAGCGCGCTGCGCTACGATCCCGGCGACCCGAGTTCAAATCCCGCTCACGGCTAACACCAGTGACGATTATCTGAACCAGTCCTGGGCCTCCACTAGGTCGACTCAGCCTCAAATGAGTACCTGGTGCGGAGTGTAAACATCGCTAGCACTGGGGAGACGAAAGCGTCCGGGCCACCCACCCCCTCGTGTGCCGTTCCAGCCTTCATAGGTGCTCGCTAACAGCACTTGCCCCGACAGTCTGTTAAGGCTATACGGGGGATCTTTGTCTTTGTTGTCTCTGTGTGTGTCTATCTGCATATGTGTCTATCTGTGTGTGTGACTGTGTGTCTCTCTGTGTGTGTGACTGTGTGTGTCTCTGTGTGTGTATCTCTGTGTGTGTGTCTCTCTGTGTGTGTATCTGTGTGTCTCTCTGTGTGTGACTGTGTGTGACTGTGTCTGTCTATCTGCGTGTGTCTATCTGCGTGTGTGTGTCTCTGTGTGTCTCTCTGTGTGTGTGACTGTGTGTATATCTGTGTGTATCTGTGTGTGTCTCTCTGTGTGTTTCTCTGTGTGTGACTGTGTGTGTCTATCTGCGTGTGTCTCTCTACCCGCAGATCCTGTTCTGCACCCTCAACTCGCACAAGGTGGACATGCAGCGTCTGCTGGGCGGCCAGATTGGCCTGGAGGACTTCATCTTCGCGCACGTCAAGGGGCACGCCAAGGAGGTGTCCATCGTGAAGTCGGAGGAGGCGCTGGGACTCACCATCACCGACAACGGAGCCGGGTACGCCTTCATCAAGGTGAGGGGGAGGGGGGGCGGTGATGGTGGTGGTGGGGAGAGATTGTGGGGAGTGGGGGGGAGAGTGGGGAGTGGGGAGGGAGAGGGGAGAGATGGGGGGGGGGGAGATGGGGGGGGGCGGAGATGGGGGGGGGGGGGGAGATGGGGGGGGGGGAGATGGTGGTGGTGGGGAGAGATTGTGGGGAGTGGGGGGGTAGAGATGGGGGGGGGGCAGTGATGGTGGGGAGAGATTGTGGGGAGTGGGGGAGAGAGTGGGGGTAGAGGGGAGAGATGGGGAGTGGGGAGAGAGAGAGAGAGAGGGGTGGGGAGAGAGATGGGGGGAGAGAGATGTGGGGGGGGGGGGGGAGAGAGATGGGGGGGGGGAGAGAGATGGGGGGGGGGAGAGAGATGGGGGGGGGGAGAGAGATGGGGGGGAGAGAGATGGGGGGGGGAGAGAGATGGGGGGAGAGAGATGGGGGGGGGGAGAGATGGGGGGAGGATTGAGATGGGGGGGGGGAGATGGGGGGGGGGGGGAGATGGGGGGGGGGGAGAGATGGGGGGGGGGGAGAGAGATGGGGGGGGGAGAGAGATGGGGGGGGGAGAGATGGGGGGGAGAGAGATGGGGGGGGGGGAGAGATGGGGGGAGGATTGAGATGGGGGGGAGAGAGATGGGGGGGGGGGAGAGATGGGGGGGGGAGAGATGGGGGGTGGGAGAGAGATGGGGGTGGGAGAGAGATGGGGGGGGGGGGGAGAGAGATGGGGGGGGAGAGATGGGGGGGAGAGAGATGGGGGTGGGAGAGAGATGGGGGGGGGGGAGAGATGGGGGGGGGGAGATGGGGGGGAGAGAGAGATGGGGGGGGGGGGAGAGATGGGGGGGGGGAGAGAGATGGGGGGGGGGGAGAGAGATGGGGGGGGGGGAGAGAGATGGGGGGGGGGGAGAGAGATGGGGGGGGGGGAGAGAGATGGGGGGGGGGAGAGAGATTGGGGGGGGGGAGAGAGATGGGGGGGGGGGAGAGAGATGGGGGGGGGGAGAGAGATGGGGGGGGGGAGAGAGATGGGGGGGGGGGAGAGAAAGATGGGGGGGGGGGGAGAGAGATGGGGGGGGGAGAGAGATGGGGGGGGGGAGAGAGATGGGGGGGGGGGGAGAGAGATGGGGGGGGAGAGAGATGGGGGGGGGGAGAGAGATTGGGGGGGGGAGAGAGATGGGGGGGGGGAGAGAGATGGGGGGGGGAGAGAGATGGGGGGGGGAGAGAGATGGGGGGGAGAGAGATGGGGGGGGGAGAGAGATGGGGGGGAGAGAGATGGGGGGGGGGGAGAGATGGGGGGAGGATTGAGATGGGGGGGGGGAGATGGGGGGGGGGGGAGAGATGGGGGGGGGGGAGATGGGGGGAAGAGAGATGGGGGGGGGAGAGAGATGGGGGGGGGGAGAGAGATGGGGGGGGGGGAGAGAGATGGGGGGGGGGGGGAGAGAGATGGGGGGGGGAGAGAGATGGGGGGAGAGAGATGGCGGGGAGAGAGATGGGGGGGGGGGGGAGAGATGGGGGGAGGATTGAGATGGGGGGGAGAGAGATGGGGGGGGGAGAGATGGGGGGGGGGAGAGATGGGGGTGGGAGAGAGATGGGGGGGGGAGAGAGATGGGGGGGAGAGAGATGGGGGGGGGGGGAGAGATGGGGGGAGAGATGGGGGTGGGAGAGAGATGGGGGTGGGAGAGAGATGGGGGGGGGGAGAGATGGGGGGGGGGATGGGGGGGAGAGAGATGGGGGGGGGAGAGATGGGGGGGGGGAGAGATGGGGGGGGGAGAGAGATGGGGGGGGAGAGAGATGGGGGGGGAGAGAGATGGGGGGGGGAGAGAGATGGGGGGGGGAGAGATGGGGGGGGAGAGATGGGGGGGAGAGAGATGGGGGTGGGAGAGAGATGGGGGGGGGGAGAGATGGGGGGGGGGGATGGGGGGGGAGAGAGATGGGGGGGGAGAGATGGGGGGGGGGGGAGAGATGGGGGGGGGGGAGAGAGATGGGGGTGGGGGAGAGATGGGGGGGGGAGATGGGGGGGGGGGAGAGAGATGGGGGGGGGAGAGAGATGGGGGGGGGGGAGAGATGGGGGGGGGGAGAGAGATGGGGGGGGGGAGAGAGATGGGGGGGGGAGAGAGATGGGGGGGGGGAGGAGAGATGGGGGGAGGGAGAGATGGGGGGGAGAGATGGGGGGGGGGGAGAGATGGGGGTGGGAGAGAGATGGGGGGGGGAGAGAGATGGGGGGGGGAGAGAGATGGGGGGGGGAGTGATGGGGGGAGAGAGATGGGGGTGGGAGAGAGATGGGGGGGGGGAGAGATGGGGGGGGGGGTGGAGAGATGGGGGGGGAGAGAGATGGGGGGGGGAGAGAGATGGGGGTGGGAGAGAGATGGGGGGGGGAGAGATGGGGGGGGGGGGAGAGAGATGGGGGGGGGAGAGAGATGGGGGTGGGAGAGATGGGGGGGGGAGAGAGTGGGGGGGGGAGAGATGGGGGGGGGGAGAGAGATGGGGGGGGGGAGAGAGATGGGGGGGGGTGGAGAGATGGGGGGAGGGAGAGATGGGGGGGAGAGATGGGGGGGGGGAGAGATGGGGGGGGGCAGAGAGATGGGGGGGCAGAGAGATGGGGGGGGGGAGAGATGGGGGGAGAGAGATGGGGGGGGGAGAGATGGGGGGGGAGATGGGGGGAGAGAGATGGGGGGGGGGAGGAGATGGGGGGGGGAGAGAGATGGGGGGGGGGGAGAGATGGGGGGGGGAGAGAGATGGGGGGGGGGGAGAGATGGGGGGGGGAGGAGAGATGGGGGGAGGGAGAGATGGGGGGTGAGATGGGGGGGGGAGATATGGGGGGGGGAGAGATGGGGGGGGGAGAGATGGGGGGGGGAGAGATGGGGGGGGGGGAGAGATGGGGGGGGGGAGAGATGGGGGTGGGAGAGAGATGGGGGGGGGGAGAGAGATGGGGGGGGGAGAGAGATGGGGTGGGAGAGAGATGGGGGCGGGGAGATGGGGGGGGGGAGAGATGGGGGGGGGGAGATGGGGGGGGAGAGAGATGGGGGGGGGAGAGATGGGGGGGGGGGGAGAGATGGGGGGGGAGAGAGATGGGGGGGGGAGAGAGATGGGGGGTGGGAGAGAGATGGGGGGGGGGGGAGATGGGGGGGGAGAGAGATGGGGGGGGGGGAGAGATGGGGGGGGAGAGAGATGGGGGTGGGAGAGAGAGTGGGGGGGGGGGATAGATGGGGCGGAGATGGGGGGGAGAGAGATGGGGGGGGGGAGAGATGGGGGGGGGAGAGAGATGGGGGGGGGAGAGAGATGGGGGGGGAGAGAGATGGGGGGGGGAGGAGAGATGGGGGGAGGGAGAGATGGGGGGAGAGATGGGGGGGAGATATGGGGGGGGAGAGATGGGGGGGGGAGAGATGGGGGGAGAGAGTGATGGGGGGGAGAGAGTGGGGGGGGGAGAGATGGGGGGGGGAGAGATGGGGGGGGGGAGAGATGGGGGGGGGAGAGATGGGGGGGGGGGAGAGATGGGGGGGGGAGAGATGGGGGGGGGGAGAGATGGGGGGGGGGAGAGATGGGGGGGGGAGAGAGATGGGGGGGGGGAGAGTGATGGGGGGGGGAGAGAGATGGGGGGAGAGAGTGGGGGAGAGAGATGGGGGGAGAGAGATGGGGGGGAGAGAGAGATGGGGGGGAGAGAGAGATGGGAGGGTAGAGAGAGTGGAGGGTTAGAGAGATGGGAGGGGTTGAGAGAGATGGGAGGGTTAGAGAGAGATGGGAGGGTTAGAGAGAGATGGGAGGGTTAGAGAGAGATGGGAGGGTTAGAGAGAGATGGGAGGGTTAGAGAGAGATGGGAGGGTTAGAGAGAGATGGGAGGGTTAGAGAGAGATGGGAGGGTTAGAGAGAGATGGGAGGGTTAGAGAGAGATGGGAGGGTTAGAGAGAGATGGGAGGGTTAGAGAGAGATGGGAGGGTTAGAGAGAGATGGGAGGGTTAGAGAGAGATGGGAGGGTTAGAGAGAGATGGGAGGGTTAGAGAGAGATGGGAGGGTTAGAGAGAGATGGGAGGGTTAGAGACAGATGGGAGGGTTAGAGACAGATGGGAGGGTTAGAGACAGATGGGAGGGTTAGAGACAGATGGGAGGGTTAGAGAGAGATGGTGCGAGAGTTGTCAATGCTACTTCACTAGATCAGCAGCAATGTCGGTATCGTGCTTCGTGTCTTCATCTTGTCGATTTGAAGCGCTTTTTGCACCTTCGGATTCTTCCAGTGTTAGTCAAGATTCTGATTCTGTTTCGATTTAAAGCTTTCGTGACTGCAGGGATTCATCTTCTTGGTTTCGTTCGGTAAAGTCACGTAGAAGGGAAATAATAAAATAATAAAACATTAAATAAAACGTAATAAAATTAGTTTATTGTTTTATTTTTATTATTTAAATAAAATAAACCAATAAAATAATCTTATTTCATTATTTCCCTTCTACTTGACTTTACCGAAAGAACCAATAAAATTCTGATTCTGGTCATGTA